>NC_137906.1:5773619-6347787 GCF_963455335.1 Martes martes
AAGAGAAACGGACCTCCGCAGGTGGGACTGTGAAATGGGCTTGGTTAGATTTTTTGACCTTGAACTCAGAGCATCTTGCCAATTTAAATGGGATTCTGGTATCTGCTGGCAGAGAGAGAGGCAAGAGAAGAGATAATCTAATTACCCAATGAATTAGATAACCCAATGTGGTGTGGAAACAAATGCGTAAGGAAAACCCCAAGAACAGGTTTAGCTTGGGGCTTTACGTCCTCAGCTCAAGTCAGGGTCAAAGAACCAGACGGGTTTTGTGCTGACAGCCCTGTCAGCTGTCTGCTGCTGTGTAACAAATGACTCTAGAGTTTAGTGGCTCAAAATAATAATAAACATATCTCTCTCCCAGTTTCTCAGGGCCTGGAATTCGGGAGTGGCTGATCTAGAAAGTTCTGGCTCTGGGTCTCTCCTGAACTTGCAGTCACGAGACTGGCCGGGGTCCCCAGTCGGCTGAGGCCTTGGCTAGGCGTCAGGACCCATTCAAAGGTTCTGCTTCACACGGCTGGAAAGTGGGTGTGATGTCGATTTTTCCTTTCAGTTCTAGTTTTCACTTCATGTATTTCAAAACAACGTTTTTAGGTGTATACACATTTTTTCCCCTAAGATTTATTTATTTGAAGGGGGGCGCAGAGGGAGAGGGAGAGAGAACTATAAGCAGACTCTGTGCTCAGTGCGGAGCCTGATGCGGGGAAGCAGAGCCCAGTGCCCATGTTGGGGTGCGGAGCTGGTTGTGGGGCTCGATCTCACGACCCTGAGGTCACAACTTGAGCCCAAACCAGGAGTTGGTCGCTTAACTGACTGTGCCTCCCAGGCGCCCGTAGGGGCGCACACGATTAGACTAGATGGTTAAAACCTGGTGGTTAGTCGGCTGTTTTATTACTATGCAAACGCTCTTTATCCTTAATCATTTTCAGTTTTTTTTTTCTTTTTCACAGTTCTTTAGACTACTTTGATATTAATCGAAGGAATCCAACCTAAATATGGCCAAGCCAGCTTAAAAAAATTAATGTTAAAAAAATTAATGTTTGGGGGCGCCTGGGTGGCTCAGTCAGTAAGTGTCTGCCTTTAAGTGTCTGCCATTAAGTGTCTGGGGTCCTGGGATCGAGCCCGCATCGGGCTCTCTGTTCAGCACGGAGCCTGCTTCCCCCTCTCTCTCTGCCTGCCTCTCTGCCTACTTGTGATCTCTGTCAACTAAATAAATAAAATCTTTAAAAAAAAATTAATGTTTGGATGGTATATCTTTTTCCATCCTTTTACTTTTAACCTACTGTATCATTATATTTCAAGTGTGTATCTTGTGAACAGCATATAAATAAAAAAAAAAATCCAACCTGACAGTCTCTCTCTTTTTTTGGTAGGAATGCTTTATATATTATAGAATTCTTTGTCACACTGTTGGCAAATATTTTCTATATGTTGCAGATATCTTCTCCTGACTTGCCATCCGCTCTGGTTAGATTCTTAAAAACCATTATTTAAAAACTTCACGTAGAGGGACGCCTGGGTGGCTCAGTTGGTTAAGCGGCTGCCTTCGGCTCAGGTCATGATCCCAGCGTCCTGGGATTGAGTCCCACATCGGGCTCCTTGCTCGGCAGGGAGCCTGCTTCTCCCTCTGCCTCTGCCTGCCTCTCTGTCTGCCTGTGCTCGCTCACTCTCTCTCTCTCACAAATAAATAAAAAAAAATAAAATAAAAACTTCACGTAGAGTAAAATTGATTTCTTTTTCTGCTTACAGCTCAATGTAGTTTTTTTTTTTTAAGATTTTATTTATTTGACAGAGAGAGATCACAAGTAGGCAGAGAGGCAGGCAGAGAGGGAGGGAGAAGGAGGCTTCCCACTGAGCAGAGAGCTCGGTGCAGGGCTCGATCCCAGGACCCTGGGATCATGACTTGAGCCGAAGGCAGAGGCTTAACCCACTGAGCCACCCAGGCGCCCCTGTAGTTTCTTTCTTTTTTTTAAAAATTTATTTATTTGACAGCACGTGAGATCACAAGTAGGCAGAGAGGCAGGCGGTGGGGAGGGGGCAGACTCCCCGCTGAGCAGAGAGCCTGACGTGGGACTCGATCCCAGGACCCCGAGATCACGACCCGAGCTGAAGGCAGAGGCTTAACCCGTTGAGCCACCCAGGCGTCCCTCTTTTTTTTTTTTTAAGTAAACTACCCCTAACATGGGGCTCGAACTCAAGACCTTGAGATTAAGAATCATATGCTCTACTGAATGAGCCAGCCAGGTGCCCCTAGCTCTGTGTTTTTAACACATCTAGATTCATGTAACCACCCCCACATTTAGGAAGCAAAACCGTTCACTCATCCTCAAAAAACTTCCTCCTGCTGCCTGTTGGAGTCAAATCCTTGCTTCACCTTCATCCCTGGCCCCTGTTGATTCCCATTCCTATCGTCTTCTCTAGAAAGTCGTATAAAGGGAAGTCATTCTGTCTGTGTCCTTGCAGGGAGTGTGTGGGCATAACTTTTAATTTCTCTAGGGTAAATCCCTAGGAGTGGGACTGCAGTGTTGCATGGGAAGTACATGGTACGTGTGTGTTTAACTTTGGGGGGGGAACACAGAGTGACCACATTATCTGGCATTCTTGCTACCAGCACGCCAGCGTTCCAGTTGCTTCATAGAGTCCCCGACGCTTGGTGAGGTCAGTTCTAAAGATGCCATTCTAATAGGTGTGAGTTGCATCTCGGTACAGGTTTAATTTGCATATCCCTGTGACTAGTGATGTGAAGCATCTTTTCTTTTTTTTTTTAAGTTTTACTTATTTTTTTAAAGGATTTTATATTATTTTTTAAAAGATTTTATTTGAGAGAGAGACACACACAGAGAGAGAGAGGGAACATACGCAGGGGGAGTGGGAGAGGGAGAAGCAGGCTTCCTGCTGAGCAGGGAGCCCGATGTGGGGCTCGATCCCAGGACCCTGGGATCACGACCTGAGCCGAAGGCAGAGGCTTTAACCCACTGAGCCACCCGGGCGCCCCTCCAAGCATTGTTTAAATACTGGACTGCTAGTATATTCCCGGCATAATAAAGCCTACGTGGTGGGAGTATATTGTTTTTAGATGTTCCTAGATTCTGTTTGCTGATACTTTGCCAAGGATTTTTGCTTTTTCTATTCCTGAATGATATTGGTGTGAAACTGTTCTCTTCTTATACTGTATCTGATTTTGGTGTCAGGATAATTCTGAGCTCCTAAGATGAATTCAAGAGTGCTCCCTTCTCTTCTATCTTCTAGAAAAACTTGTCTAGGATTGGTGCCTTTCCTCCCTTAAATTTGCCAAGGACCCCTTCTGGGCCTGAAGTGTTGTTTTTCTGAGCGTCCTAAACTGTAAAGCCAGTTCATTTGGTAAATAAATGAGCGGTCCCATTTGCTGTCTCTTCTTTGGTGAGTTTTGATTGTGTCTTTTAAGCCATCCGTCCGTCTCATCAATATTTAACACGTCTATGCATCAAAGGACACAATCAAGACAGTGATGAAAATGTCCTAAAATTAAACTGTGGTGATGGTCGCACAGCTCTGTGAAGACGTCAGAAACAACTTTACGTGGTAAGTAGCTGACTTGTGTGTGAATCGTACCTCGTTCTAAGTGAAATCAATTATGACATCTGAACCGGTTTTGTTAGGGAGGACCACAGCAGCTCTAGATATTTCCTTCGTGGCTTGCGTGTCCGCGAGCCGACTGCCCCTCCCTTCCGTTATCTGATGTAAACGTATTGATGAGGACGGGGAACTTCGTGATTTAAGTTACACAGCACTCCAGGGGAATCCGAGGGGTGGATATGGTGACTCTGGCATGCTGCTTATCCCTCCCTTTTTTTTTTTATTAAAGATTTTATTTATTTATTTGATAGAGATCACAAGTAGGCAAGAGAGGCAGGCAGAGAGAGAGGAGAAAGCAGGCTCTCCCCGGAGCAGAGAGCCCGATGCGGGGCTCGATCCCAGGACCCTGAGATCATGACCTGAGCCGAAGGCAGAGGCTTTAACCCACTGAGCCACCCAGGTGCCCCTGTCCCTCCCTTTTAGGAAGAGAACATTGTGTCTGTGCCCAAAGGATCCTCACTCCGATAGGGGGAAGCACGAAGTTTTAGAGTCGTATGGAAATCCAGTACGGTAGAAGCATGTGTACGGGTGTCGACCAGCCAAAGGGTGGACTGTGCTGGTTACTCTATCTCAGCCCCAGACGCACTTCCCCTCTCTGTGATGCTGTTGCCGGACCGCGGAAAACTACATTTCCCAGGCTTCCCTGGCAGCTGGCTTCCTGTTAAGGTCCACCTGCTAATAGGGGGGCCAGCTGGGGGAGACCTGGATGTGCAACAAGGGAAGGGTCTTTCTCGTGCTCTCCCGCACGAGTCAGCCTCGGCAGATTTTGGCCCCCGGAATGACTGTTTTTGCACCCACCTTCTTAGAAGTTCCAGCAGAAACTGCTTCGAATCCAGCCAACACACACCAAAGATCCAAGCGCTGCAGGGGCGCCTGGGTGGCTCAGTCGGTTAAGCATCTGACTGTTGATTTCGGCTCAGGTCGTGAGCTCAGGGTCGTGAGAGCGAGCCCCGCATTAAGCTCCACGCTGTGTGTGGAGCCTGCTTACAATTCTCCCTCCTCCTGCCCTCCCCTGCTTGTGTGCACACACTCTCTCAAAACGGAATTATTTTTTTAAACATTATTTGAGAGAGAGCGAGCGCGTGCCGTGCCGCTGAGGAGGGAGCCTGCTGTGCCGGCTGGATCCCAGGATTCTGGGATTGTAACCTGAGCCGAAGGCAGACGCTTAACCGACGGAGCCACCCTGGTGCCCCTCAAAAAAAGAACTTTGAAAATCCAAGCACTGTCTCCCAGGGCTCCTCCCTCCAAGGCCCTAGCCAGCTTCCAAGAAGACCCCCCACTGATCCCTCCTGGTGTGGTATTGGTGGCCTCGTGTAGTCCGCTCCCACACTGAATCTGGGTGGCCCACGCGACCAGCGGAATACGGTGGAAGTAATGCTGTGACTTCTGAGACTGGGTCATAACAGGCGGTGCCGCTTCTGCTCGGCTCTCTTGATATGCTCGAGGAACCCTGTGGAGAGGCCCAGACAGGCACCGAGGCCTCGGGTCAGCGGCCGGCATCAGCTTGCCGCCACGTGAGGAAGCCACAAGGGTCCTTGGGTGGGGACCCTCCAGCTCCCATCACGTCCTTGGAGGGCTGTAGCCCGGACGGTATGCGAGCACAACCTCAGGAGAGACCCCAGGCCTAAAGCACCCACCTAAGCTGCTCCCAAATTCTTTTAAGCCGCTGAGTTTAAGGGGTGATTTGATACAGCCACAGCAGATAGCTAAAGTAACCCCTTCCTTTCCTAAATGCCCCCGCCAGGGCCACGGCAGCAACTTCCCGAAGCCCCCCATCTCTGGGTTAGGCCCGTATCCGCTTTTTGCCCTTCCCCGGTCTTTCAGCCGCCGCGTGAGTGAACGATGCCTTCTATCGAAAGCCTCTACATTTGAAAGAGCTGGTGCGCTTTCCTGACCGGACCCCTTCAAGTTGTAGAAAGAACATTTCTTAGTCCGTGACAGCAATACATTGCCCGGTATCTCGTCCTCCCCGCTCCCAAACCCAGCTTTGGAGAACTTTCCAGTCGAGTGGCCGGGCCGCCCCTGCCCCCCACGCCCGCCCTGCCACCTGTCCCCACCCGCCCTCCTCTCTGGTCCTCCCACCGGGCTTCTAGTCACAAAGCGCCACTCTCGTTCCAGGTTCCTCGGGGCCCCAGACACACATGGCGACGGGGAATCTGCGTGGGGAGTATGGAATTTATTTTATTGTTCTGAGTCTGGACGTGTGTTCCTTAGACGTCACGGTTCCCGGACGGAGGGGACGTGTCCCCCCTCCCGGCCTCGTAGTGCCATGGGCCTGTTTGGATTGTTTTCCAGGTTCAAAGTGCACTGAGAAGGCTTCACAGTTTTAATACTTCCTAGATGCTCAACTGAGGCGAAGTGACAAAATGGCCCCCCCACCCCCGCCCGCCAGAAAAATAAAACCCCAAGCCCCCCGACAGCAGCTGCTACGGCCGTATGAAAAAATAATACAAATTCTTCTTAAAAAATAGATTACACAGAAAGAACCCAGAGGACAGAGGGCCACAGTGGGGGAGGGGGGTGGGTGGGGGGACACCTGGGGAGAAGCCGGGGGGGGGGTACTGAGATGAACTGCGGGGGCAGGGATGCTGGTGGACACCTGCCTCGTCCGCTCTGCCCAGCGTCCCTCTGTGGCTCCGCCCGGCAGCTCTGACCCGGGGCCCCGACTCCCCTGTCCCCCAGCGGACCCTCCCTTCACCCTGAGGCCTGGTACCTGCTTCTCACTAAAGTGGCTTCAAGAAAGAAACGAAGAGACCCAAAGCCAAGAGAGGCCTGCGGCTAAGCTACCGGGGGTTTCCGTCCTGCAGGGGCAGACCTCTCCGTGTTTGGGGGTTTGGGTAATTATCGATACCTCCGGCTACGAGACACCCCCGTGGGGCGACGCACCCCAGCAGCGTGGCCTCTCCCTCACTCCGCGCCCTCCCCTGCCTACCCAGCCGGTGCCGGGCGGTCGGAGGCGTCTACCAGTCCAGCCTCAGAGGCGCTGCAGACGGGTGGGGGGTGCACAGGAGGGCCGGGTGGGGGGGGGCGGAAGGGTGCAGGATGGGGCGGGACTCACGCGGGCCCTCCAGCTCATGCAAGGAGAAGCGAGAGGGGGCGGCCCCACCACGGCGGAGGTAAGGCAGGGCGAGGTGACTGTGTGTGTGCAGCCAGGCCAGCTCCGGGGCCACGGCCCGCAGGGGAGGAGAAGGCAAGGCAGGGCCCGGCGCCAGGGAGGAGGCTGGGTGCCTGCCGCCCGGCTGGGGGCTCCGCACCCCGCCGCGATCTGCAGAGGGGCTCAGTCGGGGACCTCGGGGTGCACGGGCAGTCCGCTCTCGCCGCGCCGGTAGGTCTCCCAGAAGCCCTTGTCCAGCTGCTCCAGCTGCGGGCCCAGCGGCAGGTGGCCGGCCAAGTGCATGCGGAGGGTCTCCAGCCACTGCTCCAGCTTCCCGAAGGAGGGCCTGGTGGGGGGCAGGTGGGTGGGGTGGTGGGTTCTGCTCCGTGGGGGACGGGGCCCACCCCTAGGGCTGCTCCCGGGGGAGCCCGGGCTACACTGACCTCTTCTCAGGGTCCAGATCACAGCAGCGCACGGTGATGGGGAAGAAGCTCGGCGGGCAGTTCGGGGGGCAGTAACGGTCCAGGAAGCCTCGCACGTTGAGGCCGAAGTCCATGGTGCGCGGCAAGTAGTCGGGGTCCGCGTTCACCCGCCCAATGATCTGTCCAGCCAAGGCCCAGCAGTTACCCAGAGTGGTGGAGGGCTTGGGGCGGGGGGGGGGTGTCCCTGGGGCTGGGAGCAGGAGCCAGGCCACCACACTCCCCCAGGGGCGCAGGCTGCTGTGGGCGGCCCCTGCAGACTTCCAGTCCGCGGCCCGGGAGTGTCGGGGGTGGGCCGGAGCCACCAAGCGTGATGCCAACTGCCGCCCCCGGACCTACCTCGCACAGGACGATTCCAAAGGAAAACACGTCCACCTTCTCGTCGTAGCTGCGGCCTGGGTGGAGAGACTGGCTGTCAGCAGGTGAGGCTAGCTCAGGGACCAGGCGGCCGGGGACAGGAGGTAGACACTAGCGGCGTCCACGGGACCAGGGCTTAGGCTCTGCCCCTTTACCCCCCACCGCTGACCCCACCAGGTCTGAGCAAACCTTTGGATGAGGATGAGCCCTGGGCAGGGGGTTCCAGACCCAGCTTGACCACTGACCAGCTGGGACTTTAGGCAAGTCATGGACCATGTGGTGGCCTTGAAAAATATCCATGTCACACCCCTGGGACGGGTGACCCCTGCTCTATTAGAAAAAAGGTCCTTGACCATATGATTGCTAAGGACCTGGAAACGAGAGAATCCTGGATTATCTGGGTGGGCTCTAAGCACCGTTATGAGGGTCTTAGGAGGAAGAGGAGACAGGAAAGGCGGCGGGGGCCACGAGCCCGAGACAGCCCCTGGCAGCCGGGAGTGGGTTCTCCCCTCGGATCCCTGGAGGGCGCACGGCTCTCCTGGATTTCCGACTTTGGGCTTCCAGAACTATGAGAGAATTCATTTCTGTTGTTCTAAGCCGCCCAGCTGGTGGCAGTCTGTTGACGGCAGCCCCAGGGACGGGCACAGGCTCTCCGAGTCTCGGGGTCTTCAGCTGTGACATGGGGAGTACGACTGTCTACCACGTGACATTAACGACCTGTACGGCTGCTCCCCCGTGTCCGATTCTCACTAGTTTACAAGCCTCAGCTCCACAGCGGATGCTCACAGACCCCCTTAAAAGTAGGGAGCGAGCCCCATCTTGCAGGTTGTCAGCGGGCCGGGATGTGGGCGGTGCTGGCACCGAGAGGCCCTGTCCCTGGCTGCCCCGACCCCGTGTGTGCACCTGCCCCGGGTGGAGGGCTTTATAGCACGCCGTGGGGCCACACGCGGGGCACTGAGTGATGGGCCTGACCAAAAAGAAATGGGGCAGGAGAGGGGCCCCACCACCTACTCCCTGGGCCCCGTGGAGATGTCGCCTTGCATGGGACGTGCTGGTTTGATTAAGTTCAGGATCTGGACGTGGACAGAGGACGATACAACCACAAAGATCCCTACGAGGGACGCAGGCACGGAAGGAGACCTGACAACGGACAGAGAGGTCAGAGAAGGTGCCAGGGTCCTTGCCTTAGTCGGAGAAGGGGCCTCTCAGGCCAAGGGACGGAGGCAGCCTGTAGAGGCCAGAAGGGGAAGGGGTTCACCCCTCGAGCCTCCAGAAGGGACCCGGCCCAGCTGACACCTGAGACTGACGCTGACTTCCCACTCCTGGGACTAGATGGTAACTTGATTTCCAAGCCACGCGGGGGGGCGATCTGTTACAGCGGGACAGGGAACGAGTCAGGGGAGGCAAGAAGGGAGCCGAGGGGAGGAGGCGGAGGCCGGGGACTGGGGGGCCGCAGACTCACCGTTGATCATCTCGGGCGCCATCCAGTATGGGTTACCCACCACCGTGTATCGCTTCTTGCGGTCCGGCTTCTTGAGGCTTCGCAGGTCGGCGGGCTGTGTCTTCTCCTCCACCATGAGCCGGGCCAGCCCGAAGTCGGCCACCACCACGTTCTTGTTCTGGGGTGACGAGGAAGCAGGGCCACGCTGGGACAGGCTCCCGGCACCACCAGCCCACCCCGCGCACGGTCGGGGCCGGTCCGCAGCCGGCTCCGAGGACATGCCTCGGACTCCCGGGGGCCTGGGAGTCCTGCGCCCGTCCCGTCAGGGCGCCAGGGCCGCCCCGCCCGGCTGTGTGAGGAAGGTGGTGGCTCCCCTTCAAGACCCAGGTCCTCCGCGTGGCCCGGGACAGCTTTGTCTCTTACTCCTCCCTCCAGCAATCTGAGGAGGTTATTTTCACACCCACGTCACACACACGCCATTACTCGGGCCCAGAGAGGTTAAGAAAGCTGCCCGAGGCCATCCAGCTGGTCAGCTCCACTGTTTCAGGTTGGCAGGAGCCCCTGTAGGCCCGGAACCCTGTGGAGTGGAGATGCTGACTGCTGAGTCTACCCCTAAGGATGGAAAATCAGGGAGAGGCCCCCCTGAAGGACCGGGGTGGGGGGGAAGCCCAGGGCACCGGTGACAAGTCAGGGGGCTGGGGGGGTCCTCTCACGGACCCTCCGTGCCAGCGCCAGGATTGGCCATGGTGCCTGGACGCGGAGGAGTGGGCCCAGAGGCGGAAGCCGCAGGGCCCCGGCCAGGTGGGGCTTAGGACCAGGCTAACTCTTAAGAGAAGGACTCTGTCGCCTCTGGGAGTGACACCCATGCGGACGGCTGCCTAGAGGACACTGGACAAAGACAGCAGGCAAGGGAGGGGCTGAGCACGGGCGGGGTCTGCCAGGATCGTTCAAGGGCTGCTTCCAGCCCCATCCCTCTGTGCAGGCCTCCACTTTCGAGGGGCCCCCCAGGGACTAATCATATAGCAGCCGCCCGGACCCTGCAGTGGGAAACAGCTCCAGGGAAACCAGCCAAGGGTGACCAGTGGATTCTCAGAGGCCCCAGAGGGTGGGCAGAAGTTCTGCTTTGTGCAGAGATCGATTCTGGGGATGGCAGCCGGGGGCTCACAACTCGCATCAGATCCTCAAGGGATGCCCCCTGCTGCGGGTGGCGGCTGTGACAGGTCACCCTCTCCAGGGCCTGCACCCCACACAGGCTCAGCCCTGCAGTGCTGCTCATCACCAGCAGGGGCAGTGTGAGCCCCGGGATCCAGCCCCGCCCACCTCGGTGCTCACTACCCACTGCTTTCCGAGTCCAGGTGCCCCCAGAGCCTCTGGGAAATTCCCAGTGGGCTGGGACACCCGCCCCTGCCCCCCAACCGCACGGACTCTACAGCAACCAGCTCACTGCTTCCTGAACGTCATGCTGCCGGGCCTGACACCCTTCTTGTGCTGAGTGCATTTGGCACACGCCTGCCCGGAGAAACTGCCTCCTCCCGGCCGGGATCTCAACCTGTCTGTAGTGGGATGAAGTTTCCTTCTCCAAATTTATGTCCACTTAGAACCTCAGAGTGACTGTGTTTGGACACGGGACTTCTGCAGACGCTACCAGTTCAGATGAGATTATACTAGTCAGGGGGGAGGGGTCCCTAAATCCAGGGCCCGCTCTCTTCGTAAGAGGAGGACACACAGCGGGAAGTCTCTGGCAGAGGCTGGAATGATGTGGCCGCCGGCCAAGGAGCGCCAAGGAGCGCCAGCAGCCTCCGGAGCCGGGAGAGAAGCGCGGACAGATCCACCCCCAGAGTCTCCAGGAGAAGCCAACCTTGTCAGCACCTGGGCTTGGGGCTTTTTGCTTCCCACACCCTGCGAGTGCGGCCATATCCAGGCTGTGGTTCCCTGGGATGGCAGCCCCAGGAAACGAGTGAGCCCCGTCTCCTGCTGGGCATGGTCGGTCACCCCCCACTGCCTATGGTCCCCTCCATCCCCACCCTTCAGACCCCGGGCTCGATGCCCGTCCGTGACTCCCACTTCCCGACTTCGGTGTGTGCCCCCCAGAGCCTCTCGGAAGCCGGCCTTGCCCAAGCCCACCCACACGCCCAGGCCTCCCTCCAGAACCCCCCTCCAGAGCCGCGGCTGTTGGCGCCGCGTGCCGCAGGCCCGGCTGCTGCGCCGTGGGCTGTTCTGGAGACAGCCGCGCTCACGAGCTGTCACGGGTTACCCATCACTTTCTCCTTTATCCGTTTATCAGAACCTCCCAACCACCGGGAGCCATGGTCCAAGCAGATGGCCACGCCGGGTCTGGCGGCGGCCTGGCACTGCTTCCCCATGAGCCAGAGGAGGAGTGGAGGAGGCAAGCCAGGATCCTCGTCCCTGCAAGGTCCCCCGAGGCCAGGAGCGTGTGGGGCGGGGCTCTTGGGGTCTCCCTCCCCGGACCCAGGCTGCTCACCTCTCGGACCAGGCAGTTGTGGGAGTTGAGGTCCCGGTGGATGATATTCATGGAGTGAAGGTAGGCCTGGGGGCAGGGGGCACGGAGGTCAGGGGGCTGCTGTGCCCAGGGAGCCCAGCCCAGCCCGACCCTGGCTCCCCAGAGGCTCACCCCACTCGGATGAAGGAGGGGTGCTCTCCCACCCCCCAGCTGATCCCCTCTGCTTGCTCTCAGAGCTTTCTGATCGCTTCTGTCTCTGACTTTCCAGTAAAGGGTTAGGTTAGTGGGACAGAGTCTTGGTACAAGTGGGGTCAGCTCACCCAGCCCATAGCCCCCAGAGCCTACTCACCATCCCTGAAGCGATGTCCTTGGCAAAGCTCACCCTCTGACTCCACGGGTACTGGCTGTCCTGGAGGGGGGGTGGAGAAGGGCCAGGATGGGCCAACGGGGCCACAGCGGCGGAACGGTCGGGTGAGAGAGATAAGCCAGGGCAGCGAGCATCCCGGTGAGTCCAGTGACCACCCCCCTCCCCACTCTCTCTCGCACCCATGTCTGTCCGCATCGAAGGGGTGTGTCTAGATAACTCAAAAACATCATTCTCGGGGTGCCTGGATGGCTCAGTGGATTAAGCCTCTGCCTTCAGCTCAGGTCACGATCTTGGGGTCCTGGGATCGAGCCCCACATCAGGCTCTGCTCAGCGGGGAGCCTTTTTCCGCCCCCACCTCTGCCTGCCTCTCTGCCTACTTATGATCTCTCTCTGTCAAATACATAAATAAAATCTTAAAACAAAACAAAACAAAACAAACAACAACAAAAAAACCACATCATTCTCCACTATGGGATTTCAAACACAAAGCAGGGGGATACTCCTCTATGACTCCCCACCCAGCTCTTTGGAGGGGAAAAAAAACCACCATCTCTATCTTCAACACAATCCTGTTCTTTCAGGTTTTTAGAAAATCCGAACCTGCTTTCCTGCACGGGAAGAGACAGACGCGCCCAACGAGAGTGCCTACAGGGCACCAGCGAGCAGGGCTCTGGGCTCAGATCCTCCAGGGAAATGCTTTGTTCTCCCCACCGCTGGGGACCTCGAGTTGGGGGGTGAGGACACCGGAGCATATCAAAGACCGGCGTGCAGTGAGGAAGCCCCAGAGGGTGTAGCCCGGCATTTCCAAACTGAACTTGACCACAGCACCCTTTCTGGGAAGGTGCACCTGTTAGGGACCTACAGGGACCCAGCCTGAGGGAGGGAGGCACCCAGGGAGCAAGAGGGGAGCAGGACCACTCCGTCTTGGGGCGGGGACGACGCCGAGGCGGGGCGCCATCCGCGAGCACCGGGGTGCTACCGGCTCCTCCCCAAATCCGTTCTCAGTTTGGATTTGCAATTTTTCTCCAAGCCCTTAAAGAAAGTTCTGAATTTCGCAGAACATAGTAAATAGAAAAAAAAAGCCCTCCATGCGGACAGCACAAAGGTGCTTCTCCTGAGGGGTTCCGCCCCCAGCCCGGACAGGTAAGGCTGGGTCCGGCTGCCCTGGGCCTAGGCGGGGTCAGGCCGGGGGGCCACAGGACGGCCACCCCGAAACAGCCCTTGTGTCCGCTCAGAGGAGCTGCTACCTGCTCTGGACCTCCGCTTTAGGTGGGAGTGGGCGGCTCCCCGTCTCTTCGTCTGATTCAGAATCAGGGTTCGGAGGCCGGAAGCGAGCCCCACTGGAGGGGCTGGGGGTGCCCAGAGAGCAGCCGCCCGCCCGGGGCCCGCGGTGCTGGTGGCGGGGGTGGGGCGGGCAGCGGGCAGGATCTCGATGCTCACCATGCTCTTGATGATGCCCCGGAGGGTGCCCCCCTTGATGTACTCGGTGATGAAGTTGAGCCTCTTGTCCTTATAGAGCACCCCGATGAACTTGAGCACGTTGGGGTGCTCCAGGCACCTCATGACCTTCACCTGGCGGGGGGCAGACAGGCTAGGCCTGGGGCTCTGCCCCCGTCCCTCTCCCCCTGCTGCCCCGCCAGAGGCCCCCGCCGGTCCTGGATGGGGAGGAGTCCCCACCGTCCGGCCCCTGTCACCCCCGCCAGCCCCATCACACCCGCCGGCCCCCTGAGGTCTGCGAGGGCCGCGCCCACCCCAAGCGCTGCCCTTGCCCGCCTCGCTCTCCTAGCAAGACACTTTCTCTTCTTCCAGCGTGTGGCTCGAGCGTCCCATCCTCCTGGAACCCCGTGCCGCCCCCCCGACGGAGAAGTCTGGGGAAGGGGGGGGGCAGGTCCACTTGCCGACCTCCTTGAGAAATGTCCTCTGGGTCTCTTCGTCGAACCGGATCAGCTCCTTCATCACCATCACCTCGCCTGTCTCCCGGTGCGTCACCTGTGCGGGGACACCAAGGCACGGAGACTCAGCACGGACAGAGGCTCTGCTCCCTGCCCGCCTTGCGGGAGGCCCAGCTGCTCCCCCAAACTGCAGGGGAGACGGACACACCGGCTTGAAGCTCTTCACGGGCATTTCGGGGGATGTCCCCAACCCCCAAGGGGCGAGACTTATCGACTGCATCACGGACGGTGCAACGGGGCCTCAGGAAGCCGATAGCGCCCGAGATCACCCAGCAGGAGGGAAAGCGGGTGGCTGGGGTTCAGGTCCAGCACCGCCTGACCCAGAGCCCAGCCCTCCTTCCCTGGCTCCGCTGGGAGGTCGACTGGTGGCTCTACCAGGAACTCCCATCCCCTGGGGTGGGGACCAGGTACAGGGCACCTTCTGCGTGATCCTGAACCTTCCAGCCCGGTCACAGCCAGGGGACATCGGAGCCAAGGGCCTGGGTTTCTACGGAGGGAGCGTGGGAGGGGGTAAGCAGTGTACGGCCTCAGGCTCAGTGCAGGGCCCCAGGGAGGGACCCCTCTGGATCCTACCCACCACCTTCCAACCATGTCCTCCACATAAAGTTAGGGGTCTCCCTGAAGTGGGCCCCCTCCTGCTAACCAGCTCAGGGAAGCCCGGCCGGATGGGAGCACGGGCCAGGGAGTGTGGAGGCTGGGTGCCCCTTCCGCTGTGCGTTCCTGGAGGCAGTGGGAGGAGGCAGGAGGATGGACAGGTCTCACTGGGACGGCCCCCCATCCCCGCACAGGCGCACCCCGTACCTTGATGGCCTGGCCGAAGCAGCCCTTGCCCAGCACCTCCCCGTGGATGAGGTCCGACGGCCGGAAGATGCGGTGTGGCCGGCAGACCACGCGCAGGGACTCGGAGCGCCCCAGATCCTTGCGCTGGGAGGCCGGGGAGCCCAGGGAGCCGGCTCCGGGAGACCTGTCGATGCTGTAGCTCCTCCTGGGGAGGTGCACGCGGGGCTCAGTATCCCCGGGGCAGGTGGGCACCAGGCCTCAGCCCCGACCCCTCCTGCCTGCCACACTCCCATCCATGCCAGTGCACGCAGTGGGCACGCCCACCCCAGCGTGGGAGAGCGTGGCACGGGGCGGCTCCCCTGGGTGGTTTACGGCCCTGGCCCCATCCCGACGCCAGCATCCAGGGCCCTGTCCTAGGCCTGCCACCCTGCAGGTGCCTCCGTAGCACCGTCTGCCCTTGGCCTTCTCTGCCTGGGGACCCGCAGTCAGGGGCTTCATCTCCCAGCATCTGGGTGCCAGGCCCTGGGGTGTGGAGCTGGCCAGTGTGGCTGGGGTGCTGTAGCCCCGCCGTGTGAACAGCTCCACGGGCCAGCTAGAGCTCCAGACAAATGCAGACAAGCAGGAACCACAGGCCTTCGACATCACCGTTTCTCAGAGTAAATGCGATTTCCCCAGAAGGTATCCCCCCAAAATCTTTGCCCGGAGTCCTGAACAGGCCTCACAGTGAGCGCTGCGAGGACCCAGGCTGCTTTTGGGTTTCTTCCTCGTGCTCCCCCTCCCTTCGAGAGACTTTGGGTCCTGGCACCTCCTGCCTGGGCCCCTGCAATGGCCCGTGAGCCATCTCTGGGCTCGGGCATGCTGGTGCACAGGGGACCAGCGCGATCTCTGGAACACACCCTTCAAGGGGCCCACCCCTCCCCAAAGACATTCGATGCTCCCATCGTCCTGAGCTACCTGTCTGCTGCTCCCTAAAGCCAGGGTGCTGGTCCCCCCCGGAGCACTCTGTAACTCCCAGCCGGGGCAGCTGTGCCCCTCTCCCACCTCTCATGACCCTTCTCCTGTCTTAGCCCTCTGCACCCCCGCTCTCCTGCTTTTCTGCAAGGCTGACTCGGCCACCGGACTAGGGGAGCCTCGAGAGCAGGGACCAGGCCCCACCCCCCTGAGGCCCAGCGTCTGGTTACAAGGCACGGAGCTGACTTACAGGACAGGCTTCTGCCGTGCGGAGCTGCCCACCTCCCCACTGGGAGTGTGAGTTGGGGAGCTCAGGGGGCTGGGCTCAGGCCCCGGCCCATGGCCCAGTGTGTCGTGGGGGTCGTGCTCGAGGGTTAGCTGCAGCAGGCGGCTGGTTTCCTGGATCAGCAGGTCAATCTGGGGAGAGCGGGTGTGCAGACGGCTGAGTCCGAGGCGGGGGAGGAGCCGGGCGTGAAGGCACCCCGACCCTGCTCACGGGACCCAGGACCCGTACCTCATCCAGGGGCACATTCCGGATGGGTGTGCCATTGATTTCCAGGATCCGGTCTCCGACGTGGATGGAATTCTTTACGTCTGGGCTCATGCAGCCTGGGTCCACTCTGTGGGTAGAGAGAGGAGTGGTCAGCCCCCTGCCCGCCTGTCCCCCGGAGCCCTGACGGGAAACCAAGGCCGAGGGGATCAGATCGGGGTGAGGAGGAAGTGAATTTCTCTCCGGCGTGCCAGACCGATGGCAGCGGTCTAGATCGGCAGTTCTGGTTTGGTGGGAAGAATTCTGTCACTGACGACGGATGTCGGCTGTGGGTGTGAAAGTGGAGGAAAGTGGGATTTGCCGCTCTAGTCCTGGAGGCTCAGACCGATCCTTCCAACTGCCTGATGTGTCTCAGGCAGACGAGTGCCCCAGGAGGAGTCCTCTGCGGGTCTGGAACCATCGGCTTCCTGAGTCCCAAACCGGCCCCTCGAGATGAAGCAGAGGCTTCTCCTCCCGCAGACTCAGAGGGAGGGGCCGGGAGCCCGCCCTGAGCCCCAGCCGCGGGCTGGAGGCAGGACCGCACCCACGCTTGTACCCGTGGAACGGCCCGTTTGCCAAATTTATCTGCTTCTCTGAACCCCTTGGCTACCTTGTTGTCATTCTGTCTTCTTGCAAGCTTTTTTAAGGGATGTTCACTTTGTCTCCGCCCTGAGATGGGGGAGGGGTAGGGAGAGGACAGAAAGGAGACCGGGGACTTTAGGAAAAAGGCTCATAAGGGGGCAGCTGGGGGGAGCAGTTGGTTAAGCGTCCGACTCGGTTTCCTCGAGGGTCACGGATCATCTCAGGGTCGTGAGATCGAGTCCTGCGTCGGCTCCGTGCTGAGCCGTGGAGCCCGCTTGGGGTTCTCTCTCCCCCTCGGCCCCTGCCCCCTCCTCGTGCGTGCGTGTGCGTCTGTGTGTGTTTGCGCGTGCGTGTGCGCTCCCTCTCTCCAAAAAAATAAAAAGAAAAAAAGAAAAAGGTTCATAAAAATTCTCCATTATCAAGAGTATAGTCTCACACGGGGGAGAAGCTCTCCCTTACCCTGGGAGGCAAGGTCATTCATGCGAGAGGAAGAAGAGACTTGGGGTCCACCACAGTGTAGCCATCGCAGGAGTGAGACAGCCAAGAATCCTGCACGGGGTGCTCAGACCATCTGGGGAAAGGCTGCTGGGGGCAGGAGGTTTACAGACTTATATCTCACAAATGACTTATTGATTATGTTTCAAAGGGAAAAAAAAATATCCTGGACAGCAGACAGAGGACTGTACTTTTGACCGAGTAATCAACGGCGGGCTTTATTGACTTTGTGGGTCTGGTCGGCGGCCGCAGGAAGGACACGGCATCACGACGCTGCATCAGGTCAAAACCCATAACCTGAGTCTGACGAAGTGGTCAGAGCAGGGCAGCCAGACCCAGGCGGAGGGCGTTCTGCTTAACCACTGGCCTGTCCTCTTCGTAAATGTCCAGCTCGTGGAGGACGACGAAAAGCTGAGGACTGTCACAGATTCAGAGACGGAAGGGGACACGAGGGTTCAGCACCATGGATGGTCTTGGGCTGGAGGCTGGGTGGATGGAAGCAGCCCTAAGGGGGGCGTTGAGAAAACTGGTAAACCGTGAACGTGGACCGTCCAGTGGATCGAAGCATCACGTCGGTGCTCAACTTCTTCAGCGTCGTAACTGTGCGATGAGACACGATCGGTAATTGGGCAGGAGAGCGCCCTTGTTTGTAGAACAATGTCAGGTGTCTGGTGGGGGCAGAAGTGCCAATAGCACTTGGAACGGAATCTCGAGCCACTTAATAAATAACAGTAACGTGTACATACGTGTACGCGTAAATATAAATCATTCCAATGTACGCATACGCGTATGTAGAAGGAAACGCATACCCTAAATGTGGCCCCCCCAAAAGTTACATTGGTGAACATCCTGTAAATTTGAGAATTTCCAGATAAAAACTCGGAGGTGAGTCTATTTCATCGATACAGGCTTCTTGTGGGCACGGTCTTCGAAGTATATCCCTCAGCCTCCCTGCCTCCCCTTGATCTCCTGCTACGGCGGCCGGGGGCTGGGGCACAGAGGCGGGAAACTTTCCTTCCGATGCTGCGATCGATGGATCGACAAAAAGCGAAGTGGTCCACAGGGGCTGGCTTAAAACAAACAAGTAAATCCGGTCAGCAGCCTCTGGGCAGGCAGGGCGGCTCCTCCGAGGGGCGTGGTGGTCTGGGCCGAAACTGCCGGGAAAGCGGCTGCTGGCTGGCGGAGGCTCCGCCGGCGAGAGGGAGGCAGGAGGAGAGCCGTTCCTTGGCTTTCTGTTTCGAAAATCCTGCCTGGCTTCCAGAGACCAGCTGGGCTGGGAGTTCCCCCAGCTCTCTCACCAGTCTGTCTGCCCGCTGCTGTAGACGAGGCAGCTGCCGGCCTGGCTGGCGTTCACGGGGCACGGGGTGAGGGGGGGGGGGAGGGCGGTCAGAGGCAAGGTCAAGACCGGACGCATCCTGCCCCCCGCGCCTCCCCCCTCCTGACCCAGGCCTCGCGGTGGTGCCGCTGGATCCCACAGAAGCTGGCACTTGGCTCCCAGGCCCACTCGTTACTTCTCAAGGAGTCCATTGACAACCAGGAGAAATCTTAGAAGGCTCCAGGGTGTCCAACTGCCTCTCTGTACAAAGCCCAGAGAGGGCAGGGGGCTGCTCGGCGTCACACAGCGAGCTGGCCACTCTGCTAGCTCCTTTACCTGCCTGCCTGCTCGCGTTTCACACCTTTTCCACATCCTTTAGAACCCTTGCTGGGGACGACCTGCTCATCGCGGATCTTGGTTCCCTGAATCCTGTCGGCCCGGACACGCTTTTTTCTCCTCTTCCTGAAGGGTCCTTTCACCAAGGATGGAATCTTAGGCCGACGGTTATTTTTGGCTCAGGGCACTGAACACATCATTCTGCTTCTTTCCAGCTTCCACGGGTTCTGTTGAGAAATCCGCTGCCCCTCTTTGAAGATGTCTATTTTCTATGGCGACACTTTTTATTTTTACGTTTTTTTGAGAGAGAGGGTGCTTGTGAGCAGGGGGCAAGGGGGCGAGAGAGGGGAGAATTCCAGGAAGCCTCCGCATTCAGCACGGAGCCCGCTGCGGGGCTCCGTCTCGCGACCCTGAAATCACGACCTGAATGGAAATCTGGACTCAGACGCTCAACTGACTGAGCCACCCAGGCTCTGTGGCCACTTTTAAGGACTTCTTTTTCAGCTCTGACGCAGCAGTTCCACTGGATGGGGCGACCCATGGCTGGATTTCTTTTAGTTCTGCTCGGGATTTACTGGGCTGGAGGTTTGTGGATTGGTACAGTTCTAGAATGTTCTCAGCCACTGTATCTTCAAACACCACCTCCCTCCCACTGTCTGGTGCTTCTCCTGGAACGCCAAATGGCCTCCCTATGTCCTAACCTCTGTCCTCCACGGGTCCTAACCTCTCTTTCACAGCTTTCATCCTTTCGGTCTCCGCCTCTCCTTCAGTAGCTTAAAGCCCTACCCCACCGTTAATCCTTGCGTTGAGGTTTCCGTTATTTCGTTCCTGGGGGTTCTGTTCGGTTCTTTTCCATTTACTTGGAATTTACTCGCTCTTTGTTCATTTCTTCCGAATATCTCTTACTGATCACAGCACACGGAATGTAATGATTTTGTACTGTGTCCGATCGTCCCGGTCCCTGGGGGGTCTGTAGGTCTGGTTCTCCTTCCTGTTTTCGGCGGACTCTTGCTCACAGTGCCCCGCCTCCGTACGGGTTCAGTGATTTTTCCCGGAACTGCTCATCTTCCTTGGGACACTTAGCTCCGCAAACTCGGTGAAAGGACCTGCACCTGATTCTTTCGGGGACTGGGAACACCGCCAGCGGGGAAGCACTTGAAACTTGTACCATTGCGACCTGGGAGTTTCTGAGCCATCCAGGCCGATGAATTTGGTTTGCAAACCCAAGTTCATGAATTCTGGGAGGAGATTTCCCGCTCCCCGTCCATTGAGGCTCCAATCAGTTTATCTTTCGGTTCTGGGAGTGGGAGACTGATGGAAGGTGTGGTCTGTCTCTCAGTCATCCTTACCCGGAGAGCCCTCTGGGCTCTCAGCCTAATGGAGGAAGAGTTCTCTAATGAGACTGGCTTCCAGAGGCCTAGCCATGAAAGGACTTAAAAACTGAAGCTTAAGTTGCCTCGATTTCAACTGGGCCTCAGGGCATGGCTGTCTTTGGCGGTTCTGCTGTCGGTCCTGGGCTCCCTGTGTCAATTATCCTCGACTTGGTGACTCCCCTTTCTTGCTGGGTGACACACGGACTAAAGAAGTTTTAAATATTTTATCTAACACCGGTCATGGTTTTTAAAGGAATGAGTGGACCAGGGATGTGGCATACCAGGTTGTCAGAGCTGCGTTCTATGTGTGCCCAAACGCTTGCCCAGCTCTAGAGCCCGCCCCCCTCCACCCAGAGCGCCCATGGGCACAGCCAGACTCACCCCTGGACGCGGACGGTGTGGGAGTGCTCCGTGCTGCAGCCCGGCGGGCCGTGTGGGGGGTCGATGGAGACTGACAGGCCACGTTTGCCATGAGCCGACGCTGGGATGGATACTAGGGTAACTGTGTGGGGCAGGCGGGAGCCGGGGGAGTCGGGCAGGATCTGCTCGATGACGGGGGTCACCACGGTCTGGTAGTAGCAGTGCCCACTGCGAGGGCCACGGATGGCAGGGACCCAAGGAGGGGAAGAAAAGGATGTGAGGACAGCTACCAGCATCACCGCTGCCCCCATCTCCTGGCCCCAGCCTCTTCTCTCCTCCCCACCTCCGGCTCCCCAGGGCAGGAGGGGCCCAAGGGTCGTAGCTGCCCCATAGGCCCAGAGCAGGAACTGAGCGTGTCCAGTCCAGCCCCTGCCCCCTCAGTCATTCTGGGCTTGTCTACTGCTGTCATGCTTGTGAGCTGGCCAGGAAAAGGCTGGGGGATAAATCCAGTTCAGGAGGAAGTCATTAAAAGCCCATTTGGGACTATGCCATGCTGCCCGGGGAATCCAGCTTGATCAGCACCGTCGAATAAAGAATTTGTCTGGTCTCTGTCCTGGTTCCTGGGAAAGAGGCTCTGAATCTTTAGAATATGAGTGTCCCTCAGCCCATACCTGAACTTGTGTTCAGATGACTCAGGGTGGGGGGCAGTCACCAGGATGGAACCAACCACGTGACTAGATGGTGGGGGGAGGGGGGGGTCTGTGACCCAGCCCGACCTTGGAGGTGGCAGCGAGGGCGGGCAGCTTCAGAGTAAGCTCAATCACGTGCCCAATGACTCAATCAATGGTGCCTACCTAATGAGAGCCCAATAAAAACTCTGGTGATGTCAAAACAGGTGGGGGTGTCACATGTCCTGATTCCGAGGTGGGGGGGACGCATGGAAATTCTGCATTTGGGGACCCCCCCGACTCTGCTCTTTGCATCGCTTCCGCTGGCTGGTCCTCATACAGGGGGATCTGCACCCTTGATCAAAACCCCTGGGTCGCTTAGAGAGTTTTCAAACTGGAGGGGTTGTGGGAACCCCCGAACTCGGGGCCAGTTCGCAGACCAGGCCGAGCTTGTGGGGTGCGTACCGGAACTGCACCCCTGTGACGCGGGACAGCGGGTGTCTGGGGGGGGGGCATCCTCGCTGTGACTCCTGCGTCCTCTTGGTGACTTCTACACTGAACTTGTCCTCACACCTGCCCCACGCGGGAAGGGAAAGGACGCTGGTGTGGGAGGCTCGGAACAGGGTGGGCACCCCGGGCTCGGAGGGGGCGTGGGCACTCACCAGTACAGCTTGGAGTGCTCCACGAGCGTGTAGGTGTCCCCGTCACCGATGAAGGTCCCGCATGTGAGGCAGATGAAGCACTCGGGGTGGTATTTCAGCTCCCCGGCCACCTGGCAGGGGGGTAGCGGAGACAACCCAGCTCAGCGGCCCCTTCAGCCCCTCCGGCTCCTCCCCTCGGAAGGGCAGCCCCAAGCCAAATTTGGGGGCCCGCTGGCTGGCTCTAGGATGCTGGTTCCAGAGATGCACAGACAGACCAAGGGGCTCACAGGGCCAGGGGGTAGGGGGCAGAGTCTGAGCCAGCAATAAGGAGAACCAAAGAGCACTGAGCTAGGGGCACCCATGAGGACACACACGTGCTGGCACCAGGTGCAGGGTGTGAGCGGGGCGGGGCATTTACCATGACCAGTCCCTTGGTGATGTGCTCTGAGCATCCGTGGCAGGACTCTCCGTAGCGGGCCCAGTAGTCCCTCTTGCAGAAGAGCTGCCCATCCTTCTCATAGTACTGGTGTGAAAGGGGGGCACTGCACTCACAACACCTGGGGGGAAGAGGCACAGGGACTCAGTCTGGCCCCTTTCCCCGAGAGCAGGTGCCCCTGTAAGAATGAGAAAAAGGTGCACCTTCCTTGGGCAGAAGCAGCGTGTGCTGGGGCCCAGGGTTCAGCAGGTGGAGTCTGGGATGGCTTCAGCCAGAAGCCTCCGTGCAGTGTACAGCCTGCACAATCGTCCATGGCTGTTCTGCCTCCAGAGCACCAGATCACCTGGCCGACCAGCCAGCCCCAGGGTGAGAAGTGCTCTTCACCTCTGAGCTCCTGTCCCTCATCATGCAAAGGAGATGGCCCAGGGAAGGCAAACGACTTGCTTTTGTGCTCACCAGTCCAGTGGAGGGGGGAATGGAACCTGGGTACCCGGGACTCGGGTGGGGCTGATGCAGATGACCGTGACCTGGGGGGGAGCTGTGGAGAACTACCAAAAGCCGGCACCTGCCCACTGTCTGGGCTCAGTGTACTTAATCCACACTGGCCACCATGAGGCAGATGAATTCTGGAGGCTCGAGACGGCCGAAGGTCATGGGATGGGTGCCACAACCCAAGCAAAGCTCCTCCCTGTTCCACTATGATATAAGGCAAGAATGTAGCTTGGCAGACCCCAGCCAGCATCACTGAAGACAGAGGAGCTCCCTGATTCCTAGACCTCATCCAGCACTCGGGTGCTGAGGTCCCAAGAAGGGGGCTCAGCCTGGGCCGGCTCACCCCTGCTCAACCAGCGCCCGCCCCCGCCCTCAGGGGAGCAGTCACACAGTAGGTATGACACCCAGATGTGCAGTCATCAAGGCTGGGACCTCCTGCCCTGCCAGGAGGGGCTACAGGACAGGCCCGGCTGGGGCTCTTTAAAGGACCTGGGGAGAAATGAGGCTCCCGTTTCCTTCCCTGTGTTATCCCACAGGCCAGGAGCTGGACCTACATGCCTGGCTTCCTTCCACCCAAGTGAACTGGATGGGGACCAGGAGCTCAGCTAAGTCAGGACAAGCAACTGCAGAAATGCACGATGTCCCAGGAGCCAGGAGCGACGCTGGGTTTTGGAGAGCCTGACGGAGGGTCCTGGCTGTGCAGGTACGTCTGGGCCAGAGTCTGCAGCGAGTAGAGACCTGCCCGGCTCCTCCACTGCCCTCTAAGCATGCTGGGTCATGTGCCAAGGTCACGCAGGGACGGAGTACCAGGCTCAGAGCTCACTCCCAGTAAGGAAACGATCCAGGAGAGAGGAGGGCAGGAAAGACTGGAGCCTGAGTGAGACTGCCCGGTCCCAGGCGGGCAGGGAACCGTCAGCCTCTGCAGCCAGCCCTCTGATGGCGGGACCTCACTCACTGATGCTTTAGCAACGGCAGATCAACAAGAGCGGGGAGAGGGCGGCAACCCAGAGTGCTGGTGGGACACTGTCTCTTTAAGAGGACCTAGCCAGTTCCCCATTGTCTGGGAGCCTGAAGGGAGGGGCTGGGGGACCACAGCCCGGGGGCTGGGGGTTGGGGAGGAGAAGGCACAAAACGCCTGGGTTCAGATGCATCCGGGTGGGGGTGCACCCAGGAAGGGGGGGTCCAATGAGCTCCCCCTAGAAAGGTGGGAGTGGGGGAGGGAAGGCCTCCGGAGACCGCCCTGGGACGCGAGAGGAGGCAGCGGAAGCAACGCTGGCCGGGAGCCATGACGTCATCCCCAGCCCTTCCTGTCCCCGCACACCCGGCCCCGGCCCCGGGCACCCTTAGGGGGCGCGCATCTCACCGCAGGGTGGGCGAAGGGGCATGGAAGGCGCGGGGCCTGGAAGGAGGCCGCCCAGGAGGAGGGGGATCCCCAGTGCACGCCCTCAGGGGCCCCCAGCCTGGCGGGAAGGTGCGCAGCCTTGGAGCCGGCTCCGCAAAGAGGCGGGCGCGCGCACCGCACCGTGACCTTGGCGAGGCTCCCCCACCGCCCGCGCGCCCTGTGCCATCCGCGAGTGATTCACTTTGCCCTTCCACCGGCTAGACACTCGGCGCGTCACAGCAATGTCACCACATTAGTCTCCCCCTCACTGCCGGCTGCCGGGCTGCAGGAAGCAGGGCCCCGCCTGCCTCTGGGTGGGTGGGCTGGTGGGGGCTCGGGGCAGCTGCCTTCCTCTGGGGGAGGAGAATGCTCCTCTCCAGCCGGCCAGCTCCTACACTCCCGCACTAACATTCCTCACTGTAGTAGCCCCGGAAGATGGGGCGCTGACTCCCCCAAGGACTGGGGGAGCCCATTCGGTTCCCTGGCCACCACTTCCTTGAAGCCCACTCAGTCACCTGGCTGGAGTGCCCCCCCCCATGCAGCCTCCATCGCCAGCCGTGGCCGGCGCCCCCACTCTCTGCCATCACCCTGAGGGCTCTCTGAGATCCCATGCCAGAAGTCCACAAACGCTGGACCCAGAGAGAACGGAAGTGGTTCCTGCAGAACACTGAACCTGGAGCCGGTCCGCCCAGAGCATCCCAGATCGCCCCTGGGGAGGGGGTCTCCACCTCGGACAGGGGAACAGCTTGGGGCTGGCACTCAGGGCCTCAGGGGACCTCTGCATGTGGAAGGCACAGAGGAGCCCCTGGCCCTGCCCATCCCTTCACCTCTCAGGCCAGGATCTGGCCACCAGCCAGAGCAGGAGAGGGGGGGCTCTTAAGGGCACCCCCACCCCTGCTGCTGCCTCCAGCAGGGATGTCAAGGGGGGAGCACCAGGCACTGAGGGCGTGCAGAGAAGGCACAGGTCCATCCCTCCCAGGGATGCCCTCCAGCCAGGGCCACATCCCTGGACACCAGGGGTAAAGAAAGAACAGCCGGAGGACCAGCCTCACGGGGAGACACGACCCAAGGGCCAGAAGAAGGCTCAGCAGCCGCCGGCCTGCCTCCCCCAACAGGCGGCCAACAGTGACCAAGGAGTTTCAGTTCTCCTGCCCCCGGAGCTGCCCGCTCCCAGGTAGGTCTGCCCCACGGGGTGGCCTCTGGCCCCAGGGGGCCTCACACCAGGCACCCAGCCTGAGGTCTGGGCTGGGCTGGGCAGGGGGATTGGCACTTACTTGGCTCCTGTGAGGAAGCGGCTTCTTCTCAGGGCCAGCATCCCTTGCAGCAGGGGTGCAGCGTGGGGGGGGGGGGGGCCGGCGGCTGCTTCCCCGTCCTACTCCAGGCCCTCGGGATTGGAGGCGGCAGAGGGTCAGAGGGTGGGGCCAGAGCGGCCACACGGCGGGGGAGGAGGCTGCAGGGCTGCGGCTGGCTGAGGAGGCCTCCGAGGCCTCGGTCCGGGCCCACAGGGCCCACAACAGGAAGCCGTTGGGGGGCGTTCTGCTGGTGCAGGCAGGGAGGCGGGGGGCCCCCACTCTGCCCTCAGCCCTGCGCACCTCAGAGAGCGCCCTCCAGGCCCCTCAGCCTCTGGCTGGACCAAGGGAGGCTCGGGACTCCCCGGGGACAGGGACAAGCCCCAAACAGCTGCTTCTTCCGGTGTTGCTCCCAAGGGGACAGAGGTTGACTTCCATGGATGGTCTGTCCTCCTTGCCTGAAAGGTCCCCCGGAGAGGGGGAGACCGCACCCTGGCCCGGGCTATGAACCGCGTGCCCGCTGCGTGCTCACCCCTACTCGCCGGGGACCCAGCCCACCCAGCCTCCGAGATGTCACCAGAGCTACGGCGGGGGCCCAGGGCCGGAGTGCTGCCGACTTCTGGGACGGACCCTTTCCGGACAGCAGCTGGACCTGAGCAACGCTTGGACCAATCTGTCCGGCCGTGACCTCCTGGGAGGTGGGGCCCACAGGAGGTGGGACAGCTAGAACGGAGAAAGGAGTGGGCCCTGTGGCGACAGTGACCCCCTGTGCTAATGCCAGAGGCAGGCTATGTGCCTTTGCAACTCTCCCACGGCAAGGAACTCGGGGGCCTGGGAGCCGGTGGCAGCCCCACGTCACGGCCCCGAGAGGCTCCTGGGGACAAAGCAAGTAGAGTCCAGAGCCCAGCTGCTGGGTGGCCTTGGGACTTGGGCACGCAGTGACTCCTCTCGGACAGTGCTGCCTAACTGTCACGGTGGTAAGGACACCATTGGCCTGGCTCAGATCTGGGGGCCGTTGGGAGAAGTGCAGACCACTGGCCCAGGAGCACATGTGGAGGCCGGAATGCCGATGCCGTGACTCTTACTGCCTGTGGGGCCGCTTTCGTGGTGGGAACCTGTACCCCCACCACACCAGCGACGGCGGCACATCCTTCTTCCTCCTCCCTGATGTGGGCCCGACTCCTCCTGGTCACAGGGCAGGGCCCCCTCCAAAGGTAGATCCCGTCCCCTGCGGCTTCAGATGCTCCCCGGCTATTCCCCAGCCCCCACTCCCGCGCCCCTCACCTCTTCACCTCTGCAATGACTTGGGGCGAGGCCGACACAGGCTCTAGCCCTCAATCTAGGCCGTTGTCGCGTGTAAACCACACGAGTCACGGTACCTCACGGGGGGATGGTGAGGGCTTCATGCCATCCAGCTGGTCCTCGAACGATGCCAGCGTTAGGGGCACCAACGCCCGCACAGCCACAAACCCATGGGTAACTTTCACCTCCCCCAAACTTCACTACTCCCGACCTGCTGGTGACCGGAAGCCTTCCCGTAACATCAATAGTCAATTAACGTGTATTTCGTATGTTATGTGTAGCACCTACAGTATTCTTGCAGCAAAGCAAGCTAGAGAGAATGTTACTAAGAAAACCACAGAGAAAAGACACGTATGGTATCATACGGTAAAGAAATCTGCATAGAAGTAGACCGGCGCAGTTCAAACCTGGGGTGTTCAGGGTCAAGGGTAACGTCAAAAACGGCCAATAAACAGTGGCTGATATGATCGCTAGCGGGAACTGTGCCCTCTCTCCATTTGTCGTCACTGTCCTAGGTCAGGCCTCATGAGCTCAGATTCCTGAACTACTGTGACAGTCCCTTCCCTGCCAAGCCACTGCCATCTGCCCACTGGGATGGCGTTTTTCACTAGCACTCCCGCCCACGTCCCTCCCCTGCTTTCTGCAAACCCTCAGCTGACGCCCTAGTGCCCTTGGAAGGTCCTTATCTTGGCCTTGGGGTCCTGCCACAGGCTGATCCCAACCTTCCTCCCCCGCTCGCTCTATTCCAACCAGATGAGCTCTTTCCGTTTCTGTCTCTGTGCGTGTGGCTTTCTCCGACTATCCAGAGCCCTCTTTGTCCCCAAAGGCCCCTTTGTGAACCCCTGATCGGGAGCCCTGGGCCCCGTGCCTGCCTCTCCTCTGGCCTCATCAGCCAGAATCATCGCTGGCTGTGTGACGGGTCAAGAGAATTAACGTCTGTGTCCCCGGTAATGGAGACAACACAGTATCTGATTATACAAAGTCCTTAGAAGGATGCCAGGCCCTTGCTAAGTTGCAGAAAATGTTGGACGTGGGGCGCCTGGGTGGCTCAGTGGGTTAAAGCCGCTGCCTTCGGCTCAGGTCATGATCCCAGCGTCCTGGGATCGAGCCCCGCATCGGGCTCTCTGCTCAGCAGGGAGCCTGCTTCCTCCCTTCTCTCTCTGCCTGCCTCTCTGCCTACTTGTGATCTGTCAAATAAATAAATAAAAATCTTAAAAAAAAAAAATAAATAAATTAAAAAAAAAAAAAAAAAAAAAAGAAAATGTTGGACGTTGTTCTTAAAGAAAAAACAAATAGGCAAAACTTGTCAGAGGTTCCTGCTGGCAGAAATAAACCCCTGCAGCTGGCGGTCGATGCCTTCCCACCCCAACTCTGCTCTTCACCGACTGGCCCTGTCCTGTCACCCCTCCACCCCCGCCGCCTGCCAGGCCTACTGCCTGGAACTGCTTCCTGCCCTACTTCCCCACGCAGGATGTCTCGCGTCTCCGAGACCCCGGTTCTGGCCCTACCGCTAACCCGAAGGCTATCCCCTGCACCTGCCTCTCAGGATGGTCCTGCTGGGTGGCTGGGCCACGTCTGGGTCCCCCGTGCTTGGCCACAGCCCTGACCTTGCTCTCTAACGCTTGGAGTTGCTTCCTGGAGGAAGCGGCTGGCCTTATCGGGCTGTGCCTGTTCACAACTAGCCTGGGGCCTGGGTTGTATCCTCCCTCCTTCTCTGGAGTGTGAACACCCCGTAGGCAGGGGGCACACTGCCCTCCGTGGCCTCCTCCTGCCTAGGTGCCAGCAGGCCTCAGTAATACGGGGGGAAATGCAGGTCTCCCTTCTCCTCTCCTTAGAGATCTAGGATGACAAAACAGAAAGGCCCCTGGGGACCTTCTAGTCCTAATGCCTCATTTTACAGGTGGGGAAACTGAGGCCACAGACTTGCTGGGAGTCACAGCTGGAGACGGCGCCAGAGGGACTAGCCAGGTCTCCCGGACCGCTGAGCCGGCCTCTGGTCGTTGGCAGGCCTTGCTCGGGGCACCCCCACCCGGGTCAGCCCGGCCTACCTGAAGCAGTCTGCGTGCCAGTCAGCACTCAGGGCCTGGAGGTACTGGCCGTCATAGATCCTCTGGCCGCAGCTCGCACACACGGGCAGCTCACTTCCTGTAAGGACACAGGCAGTCAGCAGTCCCTCTCGGGAGGCACGGTCTGGTGCAGGTCCGGCCTGCCCGGCCCACCCCACGGGGACCCGGCACCTTCTCCTGCACGTACACAGAGCACCCAGATACTGTGCCTAGCAGAAGGAGAAAGGACGTGGGTCTGAGAGTCTCGCTGAGACCTTGTCTAACTTGCTAGGCCTCTGCGGGCCTCAGTTTCCCTCTTTGTCAACTGAAGAGGAGGACGGGATGTCCACTCTCCAGCAACAGCGTTCTCCGGCCGAGACTCCTGTTTAGCAAGGTCAAACGGGAGAAAGCAAGCGGCAGCATTTAGAGATAAGGCAGCAGGTGACACTGTCACAGCCTCTTTCCTCCGCTGGCCGTCCAGAAAGAGGAAGATTCAAAAGTACAGGGACTGGACAGAGCTGGGATGCTGTATCCAGAGCTGAAGCTCCTATTAAGAGGAGAAAGGCAGGAAGCCCAGAGGTGTTGGCCTCATCTGAGTTTCACCTGTGCCTTGGCCTCTGAGGGCCTGGGGCTTTAGAGCTGGGCACTCGCAGACACCTGCTTTGGGGACGCCTGGTGCCTCTTCAAGCCGGCCATTAGGCGTGCTTAGTCATTCTAGGGCCTGGTATCCTTGGAGCTGGGTGGGCCGTGGAGGACCCCCCAAACCTACTTGTCCCCATTGTACAGATGGGGAGACTGAGTCCTGGAGGGGGCAGGCCTGTCGTACATTCAGGCTCCCAGGCCACAGCCTGGCCCTCTGTGAGGATGCAGGGATCAAAAGGTAGGGAGGGGTGACAGAGAGAAGGGCTCTTGCTCCAAGCAGGCCTTCAAGGGCCTGGGGACGGCTGGCAGGAGCCCTAGGGAAGGGCAGGGCTGGAGGAGTTGGCATAAATGGGACCTGGATTGGACCAGGTGAGCCTCTGTGATGGCTGCTGGGGAAACCCCGGGAAGGAGACACCAGGGAGGGAGTCTCGAAGGTCTTCATACCCTAACTGTCCTGCAAGCCAATCCTGGGGCCCCAGGAAGGGGAAAGGGGCTGAAGAGGAGACTAGGATGAGAGTCATCTTCCCAGCCACGACGGATGGCAGGCACTGGATTTGGTGCAGGGAGGGGGGGGAGGGCCCCAGGATACCGCCGACGGCTCCCTGGAGGAGGCTTCTCAACCCGGCCCCAACCACCAGTACCGGGGGCCAAGTACCCAGCCCCCAATCGTAAAGACGGGGAAACTGAGGCCTGGCACGTAGCCCCCATCCCCGGCTCAAGGTCAAGGAGCTGGGCGGGCGGCTCAGACCCAGGGCTGCGGCTTTCCCAGCCCCTTTCTGCCCCGCCGGCTTAGAGACAGGATAAGGGGCGGCCCCAGTGCGAGTACCGGGGTGGGCAGAGCACGCGGAGGGAGGCCGGGGCCGGCCCGGCAGCGCCTGGGACTCCTCCCGGGTGGTCGTCGGTCGGGGGAGGGGGCAGGCGGGGATGAAAGGGAGGAGGGGCCCAGCCCGGGCCGAGCGGGGGGGAAACCGGGTGGGAGCGTGTCTGGGAGGGGCGCGAGGGCTCGGGAAGGGCGAGCTCAGCCCGGAGAAGGCAGGGGCGCGGCCTCGCGGCAGACCCGGCCTCCGCGGCCGCCGGGCCCGGCCCCCTCCCGGCCGCCCGCTCCCCCCACCCCCCGGGCCCCGGCTGCCCCGGCGCGACGCCCCCGCCCGCCCGGCCCCGGTGGGCGCCCCTCCCGGCCCGCGCCGCGCGCCCCGCGCACCTTCCTCTCCCATACGTTCTTCCCTCCAGGTGCAACAAAGTAGCGTCAACCTCATGCACTCGGCGGGGGGCGGGGCCCGGCGGGCTGGGGCTGGGGGCGGCCCGGGCCCCGCGAGCTCGCCCGCAGCCGCAGCCGCCGCCGCCGCCGCCGCCGCCGCCGCCGGCCCGGGAGGCGGAGGCGGAGAGCGCGGGCCGGGCCGGGGTGGGCTCGGGGCTCCCGGCGCCGCCGCCGCCTCTCGGACACCGGCTCGGGCACCGGCTCCGCGCCGCGGCGGCCTGGGGACGGAGCGGAGGGGCGGGCCGGGGCGGGGCCTGGAGCTGCGGCACGGGGGCGGGGCGGGGCGCGGGCGAGCGGCCGAACTGCCCTGCGCGGCCCCGCCCCGCGCCCCCGGCGGCGCCCCGCCCCGCCCTTTCATTCATCCCCGCCCGAGCGCCAAGTCCCGGCTGGGCGCCGCGGGGCGGGGCCTCGTAGGCGCAAAACTGCGGCGTCGGAGGGGAAGCGTGCTCCGGCGCGGCCCCTTAGGAGGATGCGGAGGCCCGGACGGGGGGCCTCAGTTTCCCCGCGGGGGCCCCCTGTGACCTAAGCCAGCGGGTGACCAAGAGCCCAGACCGGCGCTGGAGGAGGCGGTGTGGACCCTGAGGAAGGACCGTGGTGGCCGTCTTGAGGAGGGGCGCCTCTCATGTCCTTTCCCTCTCTGACCCCTGCAATGAGGTCAGGCCCTGGCGGGGGGAAGGCCGTGGCCCACGTCCCAGGCCCTCACCGGCTAGGCAGGGAGCTAAAGGTGGACGATCTGGGGAGGAATGGACCCCTGACGGGCTGTGACAAATGTGCTCAAGGGTATGCTCTACCCAGTGTTAGAGACTTCGAGCTCAGCCCTGCCCAGGGTGCGGGAGGAGGCGCAGCTTTGAAATGGCCAGAGGAATTGGGCTGTCCCCAAAGTACGGGTCCCCCGTCTAGCACTGAAAAGATGAACCATTCTGCCTAGAATCCTAGAATGCTGGGCCTGGGGAGGGGTGACCCTTTCTCCCTTTAGACGCCCCACCCCCTTCATCCCATTGCCGAGAAGTGGTGAGCGGAGAGGCTGAGCACCATGCCCAGGGACGCCCAGTGAACAAGGGGCATCTAGATCTGCCCCCACTTGGGTTCTACATAATCACGAGTGTGTAGGCTCCTCTAGCCAGGGCCAGCAGCCAGTGCCGGCAAGGCAGGGGCCCTCAGCCCTGGGTGCAAAGAACAGTTCCCTGGGGGAGGGAAGAAAATATTAGAATTTTAATTTCTGATAAGAAAGAAGCTGGGCTTTAAAAATACTTAGTATTTATACTGGTGTCAGTGCCCTTGCTCTGTCTCTTGGTCAGATGGCTTCCTCAGAGGGCCATCCTGCAGGCTGGAGGGGGACACAGAGTGGACCTGGAGGGACCCTGCGCCTGTGCCGACCTAGCTGGGCGATGTTGTCAAGTTTTAACAAAACTAACATTCACAGAACGGACATGTGGCTGCCAAAGATTCCTGAAAAGAAAGCCGAGATGGAAGACAGTGCTGATCCTGTAAGACGAACAAAAAAGGCGGAGCGCCTGTCCCTGGTAGGAACTGCTTGTCAGCCCTGGTTGCCGGTAGAACCATGGACTGGCTCATCAGATCGGACGTATTCAGTCGCTCATATAAGGTATTATGTCTTTTTTTTTTTTTTTAAAGACAAAAAAAGGAATTTTGTATTTTTGAATAATATTATCGTTCAAGTACTGTTTTTCATCTCTGGAGGACTCTTTGTGAACTCTGCTTTTGCGCGGTTATGGAATGACCGTGTTTTATTCGTGTGGTCGAGTACGTCTGTGACTTACAAGTGAGAATGAGTACGTGTGTGGGGTGGGGAGCAAATTGAGAGCCCCGGCTTGGATCCATTAAGTTTTAGGTATCTGTTTGCCATATATATATGATGTTTGCTCAAAAATATTTTACTGATGGGGGGCACCTGAGTGGCTCAGTGGGTTAAGCCTCTGCCTTCGTTTCAGGGTCCTGGGATCAAGCCCCGCATCGGGCTCTCTGCTCAGCGGGGAGCCTGCATCCTCCTCTCTCTCTGCCTGCCTCTCTGCCTACTTGTGATCTCTCTCTCTGTCAAATAAATAGATAAAATCTTTTAAAAAATAAAAATATTTTACTGATGGGGTTCACGATAAAAATTTTCTAGAGGAGGGGTCAGGAGCCCTGGGGGAAAGTCTCGTTTACTCCAGGTCATTGATTAGGATTTGTCCGAACTTGCTAAGTTGGTGCCTGGCGAGAAACACGAGCTAGTGACAAGCAAGAAGCTCCGTGGGGCTAAGGACACTGTCACAGGATGAGCCCAAGACTGCCACCCAGGACAGGGGCCTGAGCCTGAGCTGTCCTAGGCTCGGGACAAAAAGAGTTGGCATCACAGGATCCCTGTGGTCAGACACAGTCGGCCCCCTTCTCGCCCACTCTGGGTGACCTCACCCAGCCACGTCGCTTGGTGACTCGCCTGCCCCGTCTTTGAACCGCGAGACCTGAGCACCCAAATGTCTCCTTGGCGCCTCCACTTTGATGGCACATGGGCACCTCACGCTTACTGTGTCTAGGCCAGAGCTTTTTTTTTTTTTTTTTAAAGATTTTATTTATTTATTTGACAGAGATCACAAGTAGGCAGAGATGCAGGCAGAGAGAGAGAGGAGGAAGCAGGCTCCCCGCTGAGCAGAGAGCCCGATGCGGGACTCGATCCCAGGACCCCGAGATCATGACCCGAGCTGAAGGCAGCAGCTTAACCTACTGAGCCACCCAGGCGCCCTGAGGCCAGAGCTCTTAACGAGTGCCTGGGGCTGTTGTCCCCAGCCACATTCTACCGCCTTTCTGCACAGCATGTATCCAGGATTCTACTACTTCTCCCTCCTCCCTGGTCTAGCCGGGAGCACCGGGCAGTAGTCCCAGGTCATGTCCTCCTACTACCCTTCGGAGCTTCTGAACACATGGGTCAAAGCGTGACGTGTTCTTGCTTTTAAACCCAAAGCCCTACTTCGATCTTTACAGGACTTAGCCCCTGGCTAGTTCTTTGCTTTTATGTCTTCTCTCTTTGCTCACTTTTGTTAACCATCGTGGGCCCCTTCTGCCGTTCCAGCTTCCCAAGCATGTGCTCATCACTGGCTCTTTGACTGGAGGTCGGGTGTCCCCACTCATCCCAATAACTTAACATTCTCCGTCACTCCCTGGCTTCTTCCCTGGCTTTTATGTCTTTCTAATTTTTAAAAATATTTTTTTAAGTTTATTTATTTAGTTTTTTCTTTTTTTTAAAAAGATTATATTTATTTATTAGACACAGAGAGAGATCACAAGTAGGCAAAGAGGCAGACAGAGAGAGAAGGGGAAGCAGGCCCCGCATTGAGCAGAGAGCCGGGGCTTGATCCCAGGACCCCGAGATCATGACCTGAGCCGAAGGCAGAGGCTTAACCCACTGAGCCACCCAGGCGCCCCGAGTTTATTTATTTTTTAAAGATTTTATTTATTTGAGAGAGAGAGAGAGACAGAGAGAGCAGGAGTGAGGGAGGAGCAAAGGGAGAGGGAGAAGCAGACTCCCTGCTGAGCAGGGAGCCCCATGTGGGGCTCGATCCTGGGACTCTGGGATCACGACCTGAGCCGAAGGCAGATGCTTAACTGAGTAAGCCACCCAGGCGCCCCCCCCAAGCCTATTTATTTATTTTCTTAATAATCTCTACCCCCAGCGTTGAGTGTGAACTCACAACTCTTCCCACTAAGCCAACCAGGTGCCCCTATCCCGGCTTTTAATCCTCGTGGAGCTGATTCCCCTGATATTAGAGGGGATCCTTTATCAACTGTTTCCTGGGGCTGCTCTAGAAAATTACCACAAACTCAGTTTAAGTGAATATGAGTATGTGTGTGGGGTGGGGGGCAAATTAAGAAACTACAGAAATTCATTTGCTCCCTGTTCTGGAGACCAGAAGTCCGAAATCAGTTTGAGCCCAAGTCAAAGGCAGTGCACCTTCTGGAAACTCTAGAGGAGAATCAGTGCCTTTCCTCTTCAAGCTTCTCCTTTTTTTTTTTTTTTTCTTCAAAGATTTTATTTATGTATTTGACAGAGAGAGAGAGAGAGATGATCACAAGTAGGCAGAGAGGCAGGCAGAAAGAGAGAGGGGGAAGCAGGCTCCCCACTGAGCAGAGAGCCCGATGTGGGACTCGATCCCAGGACCCCAAGACCACGACCTGAGCCGAAGGCAGAGGCCCAATCCTCTGAGCCACCTAGGTGCCCTTAAGCTCCTCCTTTTTTAAACTGCAGTTAAAAAGCACATAATATAAATATACCATCTTAGTAATTTTTTCTTTTAAGTAGGCTCCACACCTAGCACGGAGCTCCAGTGCGGGACCCGAACTCATGACCCTGAGATCACGACCTGAGCCGAGATCAAGAGCCGGACACCCAACCAAGAGAGCCACCCAGGTACCCCCATCTTAACCCCCCTTCTTTTTGTTTTTGAGAGAGAGCGAGAGAGCGTGCTAGCTCACACGTGCACGTGACCAGGGGAGAGGGGAAGAGAGAGAGAGAGAATCTTAAACAGGCCCCACGCCCAGTGTGGAGCCCGGTTTTAGGGCTCGATCCCAGGACCCCAAGATCGTGACCTGAGCTGAAATCAAGAGTCGGATGCTTCACCGACTGCGTCCCCCCTCCCCGGGGCGCCCCTGTTTGTTAGGCTTCGAATTTTGTTCACGTGTTCTATTCCTGATTTTGTTGAGTTGCGTATCCGTGTCCTCTCACGGTTCCCCGGGCTTCTCGGAGACAATTACTTTGCATTCTCTGCCAGGACGCTCATGGCTCTACATTTCTTCAGAGCTGGTTACTGGAGATTTGTTAGTTCCCTTTGGCACTGTCGTGTTTACCTGATTCTTGGTGATGTGTGGAGCCTTGCATGGGTGTCCGGGCCTTGAAGGAGTAGACGTGCCTTCCAGGCTTTGCAGACTCTTTTTTTTTTTTTTTTTTAAAGATTTTGTTTACAGGCTTTGCAGACTCGTTTTAATAGCTCAAGACCTTTCCCTGCCCGTTCCCCGGATTTGTGGGCCTGTCTTGGGGATCGTGTTAGAGTGGGGCTGGAGCTGGGCTCATCTGTTGGGCCCACAGTGGGGTCTGCAGTTGGCTGGCCCGGCACCAAGTGGGTGGGCATCGCTTCTGCTGGGTCCCTGAATGTGCTTCCGTTGCGATGCTGGGTGGTCCTTGGGTGGGCAGGCCTGCTTCCAGGCCATGGTACAGTGGGGCTGGAGCCAAGTCGGGGCTGTTTTAGGGACTGTAGTCGGGTCTGAGGCCAGCAGGGCTGTTTACTGGGGGCCGGATAGGACCTGCTGCTCCTGGATCTCGTAGTGGTGGCGGCGGGCGGGTGCCAGGATCATGGTCTCCCTTCAGCTTGGGTCATGATCCCAGGGTCCCGGGATCGAGCCCCTCATCAGGCTCCCCGTTCAGCGGGGACTCTGCTTCTCCCTCTGCCTCTGCCGCTCCCCCTGCTTGTGCCCTCTCTCGTTCTCTCTCGCAAAAATAAGTAAATAAAATCTGTAAAAAAAAAAAAAAAAAAAAAAAAATTACCAGAGAAGCCATCTGGTCCTGGGCTTTTCTTTGTTGGGAGGATTTTTTTTTTTTTTTTTTTTTTTTTTTGGTTGGGAGAATTTTGGTTATTGATTCAATCTCCTTGTTAGTCATCTTTTCAGATTTTCTGTTTCTTCATGATTCAGTCTCGCTTTGTTGTGTGTTTCTAGGAGTGTATCCCTTTCTTCTGGGTTGTCCCAATTTGTTGGCATACCGTCTGTCCCGACGGTTATGAGGATACTTGCGGTGGCATTTAGGGCCAGCTGGGAAAATCTGCCGCATCCCACGAGCCTTCGCTGAATCACACCTGCGAAGACTGCTTTCCCACGTAAGGTAACTGTCAGGGCTGACTTACAGCTCTGCAAACTTTGCATGTTGACGTCCTCCCCCCCAGTCTCTCCTATCGTGACTGTGTTTGGAGAGAGAGCCTTTAACGAGGCAATTAGGTTAAAATGAGGTCATCAGAATGGGCTCTGGTCCAGCCTGACTTCAAAGAACCGAGGAGATTAGGAACAGATACAGATCAGAGGCCACCGTGGGGAGCCACAGGGGGAACAGGCCGAGGAGGGGAGTCTCCGAAGAAACCAAGCCTGTCCACACCTTGATCTTGGGCTTCTGGTCTCCAGAACTGTGAGAAAATAAATTTCTGGGGTGCTTGGCTGTGGCCCCCTGAGCAGACGAACACAGTAATATTCACAGGGCTGCGGAGCCGGTATCTTTGAGGCTCTCATCAGCCCAACACATTCACTGACCATCTTTCTACCGGAGCCTATAACCGAGGAAAGCCGAGGTGTTTAAGGATTTTTGTTCTTCGGACAGTGTTTAAGCCTCAGGGGAATTTACATTCTGGGATGGGGCGTGGATGGATGAGGAACAAAGCGGGGAACTGTCCCGTGTCTCGTGGTGGTGGGCGCTCTGGAGAGGAGGCAGGCGGGGACAGGTGAGGGAGGAGGGGACAGTTTGTCATCTGAGACAGGGAGGCCGAGAAGGTGACATTGGAGTCACTGGAGGCAACGAGGGAGCCAAGCTCGTTGCTAGGCAGAGGGAAGGGCGCTCCAGGCAGGGGGAGACGGCAGATGCTGACCCGCAGCGGGGAGGCCTCCTCCCTGCCAGGCAAAGCGAGGGGGCCCGGCCTGGCAGCGGGCTGGGGAGCGGGAGGCGTGCGCAGAACAGCTGGTCCGACTCAGGTGGGGGCTCCGAGGCTGCGGGAAGGCCTCTGGCTCGGGCCCTGATGCGTACACTTGACTTGACTTGACTTGGGTTTTAAAAGGATTTGTTTTGGAGAGAAGGCTAAAGGGGGAGCTCCGGGGAGAAATTGCTTTTTTCACTCCACTGTGCTCTGGGGTATGCTCCCAGAGCATCAGCCCACCGGCTTCTCTTTCCATCCCAGCCCCTCCTGGCACCGCGTGGGTCTTTGTGGGCAAACGCACAGATATCCACGCTCCCAACAAACAGCTCCCTCTGCATCCTGCTGCGTTAGGGGGGCTCCCGCGGGGCCGTGGGGTTGGCTCTCCGGAGGTCGGTCGGATGCAGGCGTGAGGCCATGTGGGCCCTGGAAGTGGAATTGGTGGTTGGGGGAGGGGATTCTAGAATCTGGCACCCAGGGCATGGTCTGAAGGGGAGTCGTGGGGGCACCTGGGTGGCTCCATGGGTTAAAGCCTCTGCCTTCAGCTCAGGTCATGATCTCAGGGTCCTGGGATCGAGCCCCGCATCGGGCTCTCTGCTCAGCGGGGAGCCTGCTTCCCCCCCCTCTCTCTCTCTGCCTGCCTCTCTGCCTACTTGTGATCTCTGTCTGTCAAATAAATAAATAAAATAAAATAAAAAAAAATCAAGGGGAGTCGTGGGCTCCAGGTGGGCCTGGGCTCAGGCCCCGTGGATTTCTGGCCCCAAGGGGAGGGGAAGGGCCTTGGGAATGGGGGCCTCTGAGGCTCCCAGCGCCACCTGCAGGATCTCGTTTGTCGTCTTTTAGCAAGAACCGAATCAGGGCCACGTGGGTGAACAGCGCTTCCTTCCCGGGGATGTCTCACAGGGAGGTCTTCCGTTTCGCTTAAGTGGGGCCACTTCTCCCCTCTCCACATGGCTGTGCACCAAGGCCAAGGGTTTGGTCTGGTCCTCTACCCCTTCAGCACTGCGGTCAGCATCTGGAGGCCACCTGCCAGGCTCTGTGCTCAAGGTCTAGGGCCCAAGGGCTAGGCCTAGGGAAGGCGTGGCTGGCTGGGAGACCCACGTGGGTGGGTCTGGCCCCGCCAAGGGGTTTCCTTGTTAAAGGGCGAGCAGAACTTGGGGGAGGGGTTGGTACACCCGGGGCCGGAATCCGAGGGCAGGTGGTTTTGGTAAATAGCTACCCCTCCTTCCCACCCCAACACACCTTGAAGAACAGAAGTTCCCATTCCCGCCCCGGGGGCAGATGAGAGAGGACAAAGTAGGCCACAGCAGTTTCCTTCCGAAGATTTTCATTTATTAGTCTTGTCTCAAGCAGTTAATTCTCTTTTCGTATTTCAAAGAAAAAAAATATGTATTTCATCCAGAGTTATACCGAAGTAATTAAAATTAATCTTCTACTGGGGAATATATCTCCCCAGATCAGAAGAAAAAAAGAATTTTTTTTTCAATTAACCACAAAAATAAAACCAGGAGAACATCAACAATCAAAAATCATCCCCAAATATCCAGGACAAAAAATAAAATATTTATTGATCTATCACAGCGAGACACAAAGAGACGGGCGGGGCACGGGTGGGAAATGCTCCCAAAACAAGTGTTCGAGGGAGGGACGGGGGATACAGTACTGCATGGGGGGGACCCAGGTCGGGGAGGAGATTCCTGCCGCCCCAGCTGGCATGCTCCTCGCACCCTGGGTACTCAGGCCCCATCGTAGGGGTGTGTGGGGAGGGGTGGAGGAGGGGCCCGGGCCGTCCGGACTGGTTAAACAGGCTGATGGTGGGGGCCCCCAGCTAGCTAGCGGTGCTGGGCAGTCAGCTGGGGACAAGGATGGATGGACGGATGGACAGATGGCTGGATGAATTCCACAAGAGCAAGAGGGCTGTTCCCAATGTTGGGGGGGGGTCTTCCCATCCGCCGGTGTCCCAGACTTGGGGAATAAGTCAGGGGCTGGGGGCTGAGAGGTGGTATGACCGAATCCAGCTTGAGCCTTTAGGTGCTTGGGTACCAACTGGACCGCAGCCGGGGTGGGGGGTGGGGGTTCCTGATGGGCAGGGGGGAGGCGGGACTGCCCAGGGAGTGTCCGCACCATCTTCAGAGGAGCCCCGGGGAGGGGGTTCCCAAGGGGCTGCCCTTCCCTCCTCCCTCCCCCCAGGAAAATGAGAGCACCAGCACGTAGCACCAAGTTCCCCTGGAGATGGAGAGTGTGTGGAGGGGGAGCTCCCGGGTGGGAAGGGGGTGGGGGCAGGGGGCTAAGCCCACCCACCCCTGGCCTCTGAAGTCGGGGGGGCCTCCTGGGTCCCGCTTGGCCACCACTCTTGTTTCCTCGCTTTGTGGATTTCCAAGGCCACCCAGCCTGGCCTGTCCCCTCCCGGGGTGGGGACTGGGGAGGGGCGACGGGGGAAGGGGTCATAAGGGGTTTACATTCTCCACCAAGCAGTAGCACCAACGTTGATGAGGTCGTGAGTCAGGGGTCCTGGGACGCTCACTTTCTCTTCCGGCCACAGGATTTCCCCAGGCAGGCCCCAGCTGGGCGAGAGGAGGCACCCATGACGGTCTGACCCCTCCCAGGGCCTGCTCAAGCCCCTGCCCACTCAGATCAGCTCCAGACTCTTCTTGGACCCACATCAACGTGGTGGGGAACAAAGGCTCCAGAGCCATGAGAAGCCTGGCCACAACCTCCTGCCAAACTCTGAGCCATCGCGCTCTGCCCTAATTCCTATCAGGCAGGGGGGTAGGAGCAGGGCCCATGGGATGGTGGTAATCAAGGCTCAGGGAGGGGAAGGGGCCTGGCCCGGACAAGGTCTCTATATTCTGAGTCCACTGCGTTTGGGAAGCCTTCAGCAAGCACACTGATTGGCAAGCCTTGTTCTAAGCTGTCAGGGCACCACCGTAGGGCCTGGAGTCCTACTGTCCCTGATGGAACCCAGTGCAGCTCCTTACCGCCACCTGGTGGCAGTGAGCCGCCGAGTGGGGCCGGGACAGGCTACTCCCGGTGAAGCTGCTCCTGGGGGTCTGGAAACCGGTGGGCTCAGGCCACAGGCAACAAGTCGTGCCCGACGGAGAGGTGGGTACCCCGGAGAGGGTCAGGCTGCCCTTGCCTCTGCCTCTCCCCGCCCTGGCCCCAGCTGCCCCATCGAGGCGTGGGGAGCTGGTGCGGATGGAAAGGAATCTGCGGCCTGAGCAGACCAGGAGGGAGCTGGGCCTCTTTGGGTCTCCTTTGAGCATTGTTGGGAGGTTCCTTGAGGGGTGGTGACCATTACCTGCCCCCCCAACTTCCAGAGGCATGTCTGCATCTTTGAGCGAGGGGGGGCTCTGCCTGGGCCCCGGGGTGGCTTCTGCCCACCCTGCCTGGCTAGGGGCACCTTGGGTCCCCACCCACCCCTCCGATTCCCTGACTGTAGGGGTCCGTTGTCCCATGAACCGTCTCTCTCTCCTGTTCCTCCCTTCTCTTTCCCTTGGCTCCTCCTGGTGGGGGTGGGGTGAGCCGCCGGGAGGGAGAAACTGCCAGGGCTGGCTTAGGGCGAGCCAGGAGGGTCCCAGGCCCGCTAGTAGCTCTGGGTGTCTGTGTCAGACGTGGACACAGGGATGGGGATGAGGCGTCTGGCTCCCCCCGACCTCCCCACTCCCTCCCTGCTAGGCCTAGACCAAATGTCGTGCCCCTCTCCCAGGCTGATGGACCCCAGCGGTCTGTCTCTGTCTGGCCCCCTCCCTGCACTGCCCTCTCTCAGGGGCTGGGTCTCTACTCACCTTGGTATCCCAGGGCTCCCAGGGCCCCTCCATAGGGCTTGGGAGGTTTGCCTGTGGAGGTAAGGGTGGGGGTTGGGAAGGGGGCCCGGCTTTGCTGCGTCACCCAGAACCCCCACCATGTACCAGGCCTCCAGAAGGTCACAGAAGGTTCTGAACACCTTCCTGCCCCCAGCCTGGCCTTCAGTCTCACCCAGCTGGAACAATGCTGTGCTCCTTGTGGAGGGTATCCTCCCCATGGAGGTCTGAGCTGCTAGGAGGGCGCCCCCCACCCCCCAGCCAGACCCCGGGCCACGCAAACTGCCCCACCTAATATGCCTGAGGCTTTGGCCTCCGTGATCACCTTACGCATTTCCTTTCCTTTTCTGTGGGGCTTCAGGCTCTCCAGTTACACCAGAGACCTGGCTGGGCCGGGTCTCTGTTTCCTGGTGTCCCATCACATGCCAGGCTGGGAGCCCCAGGAATGGGATCCTTGCCTCCAGCCCTATATCCCATGGCTGAATTTCCTTGGCATCAGAGAGCCAGCCCCAGGCCGTGGCCGCGGTCACAGCTGCCGAGGTAGCACCTAACCCCTCCCATCCCCCCATGAAAGTAGCTCAGTGCCCTGACTCACCACCAATGCCCAGGCCCCCAGCTGCGCCACCTGCGGGACAAGGAGAGGGGCTGTGAGTGAGTCTGCTCTGGGGAGCCCTCCGAGCCTCCCTGGGGCACCCCTCCCCACCCTGGGGGCAGCCAAGTTCTGGGCCTGGGTGTCAGGAGCCCTGGGCTCGGCCTCACTCATTGCATGACCTTGGGCAAGCCCCTGGCACTGTCTGAGTCTCAGTCTGCCGCATCTGGAACGTGGAGCTTTGGAAAAGCTGACGCTCCCTGGCTTTGCAGGGGTGGGGGAGGGGGAGGAGGGGAGGCCCAGCTTCATGTAAGGGAGGTCATGGGACTACCCCTGGGGCCTGACTCTGATCTCAGATGAAGCAGGCGTTGGGGAGGACAGCGGTGCAGCACCAGGCAGGGGCCAGGGCTGGGGCGGGGCCAGGGAGCCCGGGTGTACCTGGGTAAATAGGGGACAGTCCGAAGCCGGGTCTTGCTGCAACTCCTGTGGGAGGAGCTCGGAGTTGGCGTGGGGCAGGCCCTGCTTCCCTCCCCCGGCCTCCTGCCCAGGACCACCTCCTCCCTGCCACGTGCCCCTGGTTGGCAGGTCAGCTTTCCTTACAAGCCTTGTGTCTGCCTGGCATGGGGGGGGGGCGCCCACATCCCCAGCTCCTCAACCAGGTGTCTGTCGCCCACGGTGTGCCCGCTGGCCTGAGGTCTGCTGCCCCTTTCCTGGGGCAGGACGGTCCCTTTCCTGGACTGTCCCTTCCACCCTCTCGCTCATGTCCTTGTGCTGGCTACGGTTCCAGGAGCCACCCCTGCTAGCCAGACGGGTCTCCTCTAGACCCAGGCAGAGCAGAGGTTCTCCAAGAGAGGTGGCCCCTGCCTCCGACTTGGAATGGCCTGGTGGCTCCCAGGACACCTCCAAGGCCAGCGGCACCTGAGAAGAGGGTGGATGGGGGTTCGGACGAGGCACAGCTGAAGGGGCCCTGAGCATCCCCCTCTGGTTCTGGAGACGGGGACATCCTGTACAGGCCTTCAGGGCTCCTGTGAGCGGGACTGAGCGGGATCTGGGGCACGGACGGGGCAACGGGGGTGCGGCAGAAGCAGCCGCCCGGGCAGAGGGAGGCCGAGGAGGAAACTCACCATATTTGGCTGCTTTAGCAGCTGCGGCCGGGGACACACCTGGGGAGACATGGGGCCAGAGGGCTCAGGAACTGCTCCCCCTCCCAGAGCCATGTCCCCTCCTGGCCTGCTCACCCACTTGTCACCTGCCACCGTCCACCTGCCACCCTCCTTCATCTACCCATCACCCCCCCCAGTGAACCCCCCCCCCCAGTGCCCGCCTGTGTCCAGTCTGGAGCACGGGGACGAGATTTGGGCCAGTTTAGGCAGGGGGGACACAATGACAACCCACGAAAGAGTGGCATGTCAACACGAGCCCCCCGCGGAGGCAGAGACTTCGGGGAAACACATTTCCCTCCCGGCTCTGCCGTTCTCCTCCGGAAAATGGGCACAGCCACCAGCATCCCGATGAATTCCCACTTAAAGCGGGTGGGTGGGCTGAGGCAGGAGATAGACAGGAGGGGGCGCCCAGCTGCACCAGGTGGCCCCAGCGGGCGCTTGCTGAAGGTCCTTCAAAGGCTGGGGCCGGTGTGGCAGGTAGGAAGAAATCTCTCTCTCTCACACACATACACGTGTGTCCCCTGCACCCTCTGATTCCACAGCAGTTCCTCACCTCCAAAGCCCCCAACCCCTGGGATGGCTCCTCCGGCTCCGAGCCCCCCGGCTCCCAGGGCTCCCCCGAGGCCTGTGGAGAGAGCTGCGTATTAAACTATGGGTGGGAATGGCAGGTCTGTCTGCAGACGGTGGGGGGCTCCTCCCAGGACCCAGGTAGAACCTGAGCTCCCAGGGCCTCGCAGGGCTTCGTGGGGCCAGGGTGTGGCCTGGGCTCTGGGGAGATGACGCCCCTGAGGGCCCCGGGCACGGTCAGAAGCCCCACTCCCCAACCGAGCCCGAGGGGCTGGGCGGCCGCGCCCACCCCCAACCAGTGCTCACCATACTGGGCGGCTTTGGCGGCGGCTTTGGCAGCAGCGGCTGAGGCCGCAGGTCCGACTCCTGGGGACGCAGAAGGAGCTCAGGGTTGGGGGGGAGGTGGACTTTCCACTGGTCAGTCTTCCTCCCTGCCCAGCCTGTCCTAGGCTTTCGACTTACCTGCCACACCGCCTGGGATGCCTGCTCCTCCGAGAGCCCCGACCCCTCCAGCTCCTTCGGAGAGAAAATGGGAAGTCGGTATTCCGATTTCTTTAGGACGGGGGTTTCCTGGCCCAGGGGCGCTAGGCAAGCAGACAGGTGGCAGGGGCCATGTGACCCAGTGGGAAGGGGCATGGGATAAATACCTGGGGCTGAGTCCCAGCTCTGTCCTGCCCAATTGGGCAAGGGCCCCCCCCCCCCCAACCTGAGCCTTGGCCTGCCCATTTCTTCTCTTTCCCAGCCAGTTAGTGCTGGGAGCCACTGGCGGCCACCAGCTGCCGAGGGGCGAAGCTAGTCTTAGGTTCCGCCACCCCTGTGTTCGAATTCTGCTTTCTCCTCTCATAGCTGTCACCTCTCTGAGCCGCAGAGCTGGAGATCCTTACCCTGCTCATGCTGTGAGCATCTGGGGGAGCCAAGGGACACCCCCCACACCCAGTGCCCACACTCTGAGTTCTGAACCACCGCCCAGGGCCGAGCTGCCGGGTGTGGTCACGGCTAACACCTGATGCAACATTCACCGTGCTCTGCACTTTGCACAGAGTCGCCTGCTTCTCATTCGCTGCAGCAGGGACGGTAGGGACCCTTAGCATCCCCATTTTGCAGATGAGAAAATTGAGGCACACCAGAGGTTAAGCAATGTCCTCGAGTTTCCACCGGCAACACGTGGCTTGGGAGCCAGTGCCCTCAACGGCTTTGTTTCCCTGGCAACGTCTGTTAGACTCAGACAGGCCCGCCGCCGGCCGGGAACAGAAGAGGGGCCTGTGGGTCACCAGGCCCGTGGGGGGTGGGGGCTGAGGAAGCCGGGATTTTCCGAGGTGGAAACTGGCCCCAAGCGGGCTGGCCAGGGCTGCTTGGCGGTTCCCTGGCAGGGGCCCTGGTCTGGCTCCTCGGAGGCCAGGAATGCTGGGGCCACAGACAGCGTGGGTCTGGCTGTCCAGGCGGGGCTTGCCACGTCCTCCGGGCTCGCTGCTGAAGGTCCCAGCTGCCGGAGGCTTGCTGTTGTGCTGACAGCAAGGCGGGCGGGAGGCCGAGGGCCTAGGCGAGGTGTCCTGGCTCTGCTGGGGAGGCAGGCCTGGGCCCTGGCCCCTGGCCTTGGGTCCCATGAAACTGTCAGGGGCCAGGAGGGCCTTAGGGACTGTGGTCCTCCTCAAGGAGTTGCCACCATGGGTGTTGGAAATGTGAGGGGCATTTTGAGTTGTCCCAGAGCTGGGGGCATGATAGGCATTTAGCGGGTAGGAACCAGGTCTGCTAAACCATCATTAATGTGCCCTAGAAACCGCCTTTCCCTCCCCTGACCCTCCTAGCCCTGTGCTGTGGGATCTGGGGACTGGGCTGCAGCCCCATGGAGGGGAGACGGGTTGGTCAGGGCCGGTGGGGCAGCAAGCAGACCAACCTCGGGGGGCTGTGGGGCGTGCACTCACCATATTTGGCTGCTTTAGCTGCAGCCAGGGTTCCAGGGACTGGAGGAAAAGAGAAAAAAGGAAAAGGGGGCCGGTCAGCAGCCGAGATCTGTGCCTGGGCGTTTTGCCTCCTCCAGGGAGCCCTCCCTGACTTCCTCGGCCTTCCTCGCTCCTCTTAAGGCTCTGAAACCGTGGCGCCCCAGCCAGGAGCTCACCCTGCCGGGTAGAGAGCTCCGGTATCTAACTGTGCCACAGCCAGCCTGGTCTGGGGCTGGCTGAAGGCTGAACCATGCCTCTTCCTTCTGTCTGCCCCTTCCTTCCCCTCCAGGCACAGTGTGATCTGCCTGAGGCTGGATGCGGAGCCAGGCAGGAGGTGAGGACCTGGAGGTCCTAGTGGCCCCCTTCCCATAGCGTGCTGCTGGAGGGCAGCCAGACCGGCCCCCTCAGGCCCGCTGACCCCACGGACCTCCACCCTCCTTTCCGGGGTACTGGGTTACTTTTCCGTTTGGAACCCTTGTCACTCTTCTAACTGAGTGGGCAGAAACTCTGAAATCTAGCAGCCTGGGGTCCCCTTTGCCCAGCCTGCCACCCGTCTGTTACCTGGTCATCTCTGATGGCTCAGGAGAACCTAATGGGAGATGCACTACAAGGCCCTGAGTGAGGCTGCTTGGGATGTGCGGGCCGGAAGATGGGTCCCCCTCCTCTGAGCTCAGGGGGCACTTTCTGCCCAGGCCCAAAAGGCCCCTCACCTGCACCAACTCCAAACCCAGGAACACCAGCACCAACTCCGAATCCGGGAACGCCGGCACCAACTCCGAATCCGGGAACGCCGGCACCAACCCCAAAGCCAGGAACACCGGCAGGGAGTCCAGCTGCCGCCCCTGGGGAACGTGGGCAGTGGTGGAGGGGGCACAGCAGGCAGGAAGCATGCGCCCATGGTGGGGGGGTCCTGCCTGGGGAGCTGAGTCAGCCCCTAGCTCGGGGGCCCAGACGCAAGTAGAGGCCTCCTGCCACGGGACCTGCCCTCTAGAGCGCCACCGAGAAGGGTCTTCCTAAAATGCCCACTGACTGCCTGGTCCAGTCCCTCCCAGGCTGGCATTCTGGGCTACACGGTGGCTGTGGACATCCCCCGTGTCACACTGGAGGACAGGGAGGGAACTCGGAGGTCGTTTGGCTAGCGTGGGACCCAGGACTTGAACCCAGGTCTCCCTCATGCCCGATCTGTGTTTCCGAGCCCTCTGGTGGCTGCTCGGGGACCCACTGAGGCTGCGTGTCGTGGAGGGTGGGGAGGGCGCCCCTCAGGCTCCCGTACTCACGGTACTGGGCTTTGGCGGCTGCCTTAGCAGCGGCTTTGGCGGCAGCGGGGGTCCCTACTCCTGCGGGGAGAGGGAGGGAGGGAGTTCAGGGTCAGGGACAGCACCCGGGGAGGATTCGGAGTCCCCTCAGGCCTGCTCACTGAGGCAGCTCACCTGCAACACCGCCGGGGCCAATGCCAATGCCGGGACCGACGCCGGGACCCACACCAGGACCCACGCCGACCCCGGGGCCTAGCCCTGCGGGAGGAAGAAGAGCTCATTCTTAACCAGGTCATGACCGAGGACGGAAACTGACAGAAAGAGCCGCGGGCTCTCGTCCCAGCCCGGACCCAGGCTTGCCGTGCGACGGCCACCTTACTTTCCCTCCGGGGGCCGCACCTTCCTCATCCCTGCAAGGAGGCATATATACAGGACCGGGAGCTCTTAACCTCTGGGGGACAAGGACCCCTCGGGGGCTTCTGAGGGTGGCGGAGGCTGTTACACAGTAAAGGGAACTCGGCAAGACAGGTAGACCCGTGTTCAAAGCTCAGCTTAGCTGCCACTGAGCCGAGCAAATGCGGGGGGCATGACTCAAGCTCCCAGACTCTCAGTTTGCACATCTGTAAAATGGGACTGGTGGTACCCGCCCCATAGAGGGGGTGTAAGGATTGCCTCTGCACCGAGTAGCTTGGGCCAAAAAGGGGTCATTTGCCATGTGTGAGTTTGGGGGTCAGCAGACTTGAAGTCAAGGTGTTCTCTGGCCTAGACAGTGCTAGACTTTGTGATCGGAACCTTGACGTCTGCAGGTCCCTAAGGCCAAGGCATAGGGACCCCCCATTCCTGGCCCAGAGGCCGGCGGATGGTGGGAATCTGTAAAGTGGGGCTGCTGTGGCTTGCCATATTCAGGAAGGTGTGGGCGCCTGGGGCTGCCAGGGTGGGCTTTGGAGGCAGCAAGAGACGGAGAGAGCTTTGTCAGGGGGCGAGAAGCACTCTAGGAGGCTAGGAGTCCGGTGAGCCCAGCCTGAGGTCCAGAGGCAGGCAGGCCCCAGCCAGAGCGGGGCTGGAGCTGGGGGCAATGCTCCAGAATGGGGGCTGGGAGCAGAATGGGGGGTTCGGGGGGACACTTACCAAACTGGGCGGCTTTGGCGGCGGCTTTGGCAGCTGCCGCGGCTGGGGTCCCAACTCCTAGAGAGATGAAGAGTACGAATCAGGGGGCAGTCCCCGACACCCCGCTCCACATCGCCTTCCCCATCCCGTATCCTGGAAAGATCCCCTATAGGGAAGTGTCCCCTCCCCTAGAGGACCCTCCCCACGCTGTCTCCTTCAGCTGTAGACGGAGAGGGAAGCACCCCCAGCCAGCCCGGCGGCCAGGCCTGCCCTGAAGTGGGCCCCCTAGCCAACCTGGGCACTGTGACGTTCGGGCTCTGGTTATGGCAGAGGGGAGCCCAGTGCTGATGGGGAGAAGCCCAGACCCTCTCCTAAGCCTCTAGAAGTCTTGAGCAGTTTTCTGTGAAAGGTGGTGTTCATTTAAAAAAAAAAAAAAAAATCCTAACACTGCTTGTATCCCAAACTGGAGGAAACGGCTTGTTTGGGTGCTGGTGGGGAACCTCAAAAGGAAAATTTTTCTCCCAGAAAGAAGGCATGCTGAAGAGAAGTCAGGTGGGGACAAACAAGGAAGTCTGTAACTTAATCTCCGTGTAACTTTATCTCTTCTCTTTGGCCTCCGACTGGTGGGGGAGAATGAACCCAGGGTGGCCCAGGCAGGCCCTCCCACCTGGTCTGGGACCAGAGAGGCTACTGGAGTAAGGGAGCTTCACCGCCGAGCTGGATGACGGATGGCTTCCCGAGTCTCCCCAGCAAGCTAGGATCCCTTGGACGGTCTTCGTTCCAAGCAGGGGAACTTGCCCGCCCTCCTCCCCCTCTCTTGTCAAGTCTGCAAAAGGATGCCCTTGACCTGGGCAACGCCAGGGATCCTTCCATGAGACAAGCCAAACCCGTCTCGGGGTTGGGGACGCCGCTCACCTGGCACCCCTCCCGTGCCTGGGACACCTGCCACTCCGTCTCCAACCCCCGGCACCAGCCCTCCCAAGGCTCCGGCGCCTCCAGCACCTGGAGGAAAGAAGGGCGTCAGCTCTGTCCCTAGAAGCGCGGGCTTCTTGGGAGAGCAAAGGGCGATGAGGACTTGCTGGTTGGGGCTGGGGGCGATGAGCAGGGCCCCAGTAATCACAGTGCTGGGCGACGGAAGAGGGCAGAAGGGTTCAGAGTGGCTTTGGAAGATGGGGCCAGGGACCCCCGACCTTGACCTGGACAGAGAGGGAAGCAAAGGCCCGAGTGCAAGGTGGCTTCGTCCTCACGCTGGGGGAGGGCTCTGAGCTTGGGGCCTGGGCTCCCTGGGGGAGCAGGGCTGGGGAGGAGCAGAGGTCACTGGCCTTGGCGTGGGGACAGGCAGGGCTGGGGCACTCACCATACTTGGCTGCCTTGGCCGCGGCGGCTGCCTGGGCAGCTGCTGCTGCTTGAGCTGCAGCTGTGGAGGGAGAGAGAGAGAGAGAGAGAGAGAGAGAGAAAGCCCTTCAGAAACCCCCCTGGATCTCTGGGGAGGGGAGGGCTGGCTTTCAGCGCTCTTACCCAAAGGTGCTGGAGCCCCTCGCCGCGCCTCCCACCCCAGCTCCTCCCTGAGCGCTCTGAACCCCAGTCTGTGCTCCCCTGCACCCTTTCCCCCACAGCCCTACAAAAGAGAAGCTTCTCCCAGTGTCCCCATGTGGAATTCAGGCTTACGGGTAAGCGGGGCTCCAGGAACCCCTCCGACTCCAGCTCCTATACCGTAACCAGGAAAGCCCCCAGCACCAACCCCGAAAGTGGGAATGCCTCCAACTCCCACTCCGGCTCTGGCCCCTGCAGGGGGAAGAGAATCAGGTGGAAAAGCATCTCAGTAAGAGGGGCGGGGGAGGGACCGGCGTGGGGGCTGGGGGGATGCTGGTCAACTGGAAAAGAGGAGGCAGGTCTCCCCCAAGTCTGGTTCGTGAAGGACCAGAAGCCATAGAATGCACGCGCCCCTGAAGGGAGTCTTTACTGACTTCCCTCCCCACCGCCCCCAGTGCTCTCCAACCCCTCTCTTCACTGAGCACTTGGGGGAGGGCCCATCTCTAACTTGGAGAGACTGTGGGCAGGTCCCATATCCCTAAGCAGGCTCCTCTGAGAGGGCAGGGAGGATCAGGGATGCTGTCTCCATTGGGAATGCTGGACTGGGACTCTCCCATCACTCAGCCCTGTGGCCCCACGGTGGGAGACAACTGGAGGAGACACTGCGTGGGGGCCCAACAGTTCCAGGTCCCAGCTCAGCCAGTGACCTGCCGGTGACTTGCTGTGTGACCCTGACCAAGTCACTCCCCTTCTCTGGCCAGAACAGGACGGGGCAGCGCTATCAGCACAGGACTCACCGTATTTGGCTGCTTTGGCGGCTGCTTTAGCGGCTGCAGCTGGTGACACAGCCCCTGGAGAGATCAAGGGGGGCACAAATGACACAAGGGCCTACCTGTCCGTTCACCAACGCATATCCCCCTCTACTCAACTGTCCATCTGCCTACTTAACCATCCACTCATCTACCCATTGATCTACCCATTTGATCTGTCCCTTTGTCTATCCTTGGACTTCGATCCACCCACTCAACCAACGTGAGTCTCTGTCCATCCACGCACCCACTCACCCATCCACTTCGCCACTCCTCTGCCTACCTGTCCATTCATCTAGATAATCCAATGGGTCATTTTGCATTTGCCTTCTGCACACCCGTCTCATCATTTACTCATCCACCCATGTGCTTATCCATCCATCACCCATCCCTCCACCCACGCATCCATCTACCCATCCGTCATTCTCACCACTTATCTAGTGCCCTACCTGCCTTTCCATCTGTCTTTCCATCTCTGCATTCATCTCTCCATGTCTCTCCTTCTAGTTGTCTCTTCATTTACACATTCCCTCATCCATCAGCTTGTCTACTCATCTACATGGCCATTCACAGACATACTCAGTTGTCCATCTCGCCATCATCCATCCATCCCTCCGTCCCTCCATCCATCCATCCAACCATCCATCCATCCATCCATCCAACCATCCAACCATCCATCCATCCAACCATCCATCTCGCCATCATCCATCCATCCATCCATCCATCCACCCACCATTACTGAGCACCTATTCAGCTAAGAGCTGGGAGCACACACGGACAGCCAAAAGATGAATTAGAAAACTCGACACTGGCAGGGACTAATCAGGAGATCGTTATAGCCCAAGGAAGAGAAAACGAGGCATGGCTGAGGGTGTGAAGAGAAGAGGATAGCTGGGTGAGGTATTAGGGGCAATCCAAAAGTCGTATCAACGGTTTCAGTGGTTCTCTCTTACGTGTGTGTGCCCACGCATGCACCTGCACAGCCCAGCTCACCTGGTACACCCACACCTGGGACTCCAACACCTGGGACTCCAACACCTGGGACTCCAACACCTGGGACTCCAACACCTGGAACTCCAACACCAGGGACTCCAACACCAGGGACCCCGACACCTGGGACTCCAACTCCTGGGACGCCTACTTGGCCAAAGCCTGGCCCACCAGGCACCACACCTCCAGCAGCTCCTGTGGAAGGAGAGGGTTATTCTCCTGGTCTGGACTCTGTGGGAACCTCAGAGGGCCTCCAAGGGCACAGCTCTGGAAGCTGTGGGAGTGGCAGGTCCCAGGGCAGGATCCCACCCATCCAAGAGGCAGGGAGGCCTGTTGGAACCTGCCCGGAGCTCTGAGGGTTTGGATCTGAGGATGGGAAGACCACCATCTAGGTCTAAAGCAAAGTCCAGTCTCTCCGCTGGGCCCCCAGGCAGTGGGTGCACTGGCAGTGGGGTTAGGGTAGGAGGGGAGAAGCCAGGTGCTCCATGGGACATCCCTACCCCCCAGCTGGGCCAATCTGTGGAAAACAATGGTCTTCCAGAAAGAGTGGCCAGCATGGGCAAAGGCAGGGAGGTAGGAACATTGCATGTTTGGGGAGATGGGGGATAGAGGCTGCCCGAGATGGACGGAGGCCAAGTCCACCCAGCCTTGTAGGACTGAGCTGTCCAAGGCCCCTGTGGTTGGGGGCTGAGGGCACCGGGGTCCGGGCTGGCCACCCCATGGGGCACTCACCGTACTTAGCTGCTTTCGCGGCGGCCTTGGCTGCAGCAGCTGGAGTCCCCACCCCTGAAGAGACAGGCACAGAGGGTGAGGCCCTTTCCCTGGGGCCCTCTCCAGAACGCCCCCACCCCTGCTGGACAGATGCCCACCTGCGATGCCTCCGATCCCAGGAATTGCGCCGGGCCCACCGGGAATGCCGCCGCCTCCAACACCAGGGAGAACCCCGGCTCCCCCGGCACCTGGTGGGAAGGGGACCGTGAACATGTGGCTCCCAGGGCCCTTCCGGAGGCCGTGCAGGAAGGAGGCTTGGATGCTGGGATTTTAACCAGCACAATCTCCTCTGGGAATGCGGCCCAGGCATCTCCGGCTGGGCCTGCTTGAGGAGGCCCCCACCCCACTGTTCCTTGACTCACCCCCAAAGTGTCCATTTCAACACGCTCATTAAGGGACTTGTATGTTTTCAGACAAATCCCATTCTAATCACTGCCACATACTGAGAAACCACAAGCGGCCGCTCCCTGGGCCAGAGGGGCCCCTGTAGGAATGTTCAAGGCTTCCCCTCCCTGTGTTCCGACACTCGGCCAAGTTTGTAATCCAAGCGCCTGGCTGCCCGGCTCTGGCAGCCCCTTGTCGCCCCACTCTCCTGCTCCCACATTCCAACCATCTCCTCCAGCCTTGGGGGCCTAGAGGGAGGGCCTGCAGGGCCTGCATGGAGCGGGCCTCCAGCTTGCTGCTCTCCCTTCACTCTTGCCCCCTTGGGCTGGTGGGGAGACGTCCTTTGTCCCATCAGGGTACAGGAGGGGCTCCCATGGGACTGGAGGTGAAGGCAAGGATCTCAACCCCAGTAATGTGATTCTGAACTAGGGGGCGAGCTGGGGGGGGCATGGATGCTCACTCTGCCCACCACACGGGCATGGGGAAGGCCACGCCACGTCTGCAGGCCAAGGGATCGTGCGTGGGCTTGAGGAGCAGGATAGAAGTTTTGTAATACACAGGACATTGATACTGAACAATTACATGGTTTAAATACTCATGTAGGTACCACCTGGAATTATCCTTCTAACCACCATAGTACCCATCCCCTCTGCCTGGATTTCTCCTTCCTATTTTAACCACATGGCAAACTCCAGAATCAAATGTCATCTTCTCTGAGAAACCATCTTGATTTCCCCCATGTAGAAATAATATCTCCCTTTTCTCGACTCCCACCACCGTGCCTGTATTTTCTAGCAGGGCTCTTATTTGACCCTGGTCTCTGAAATAGTTAGATGGATGGATGGATGGTTGGATGGATGGATGGATGGATGGTTGGATGGATGGATGGTTGGATGGATGGTTGGATGGATGGAGGGTTGGATGGATGGATGGTTGGATGGATGGTTGGATGGATGGATGGATGGTTGGATGGATGGATGGTTGGATGGATGGTTGGATGGATGGATGGTTGGATGGATGGATGGATGGTTGGATGGATGGATGGTTGGATGGATGGATGGATGGTTGGATGGATGGATGGTTGGATGGATGGTTGGATGGATGGATGGATGGATGGTTGGATGGATGGATGGATGGATGGATGGGAAGAGGGATGAGGGATGGATAGGGATGGTTGGAGAGAAGGATGGAAGAAAGAATGAGTAGATGGACAGCTGGAGGAGTGGGTGGTCTTGAAAACATTAGATAAATGGTCGTGGGAAGGGGCTGCCTCAGTTAGTGCTCTGCAGGGCAGGCTCTCAGTGATAACAGGGATGGAGAGGCTGGGGGCTGGCAGGGGCTGGCAGGGGCACTCACTCACCGAACTTTGCTGCTTTAGCTGCTGCCGCTGCAGCCTGGGAGCCAACTCCTAGGGTAGGGGAAGGAGAGAGACGCTGACAACTGTGTTCGTGCACTTCCAGGGCCCCCCTGCTCCAGCCCCACGAGAGCCAACCCTTTCGCAAAAGGCGCTGGGTGAGGGGCTTCTTAGCAACAGAGCTGAGGGAGCTGCCCTCGCCCAAGATCATCCTCCAGGCTCAGACTGGGCTCTGGATGCAGGGTGGGCTGGCCTGCATCCTGGAGAGACCCTGGCCAGCCCCCGGGGCTCTGGACCTTGGGAGATTGGTGCCCTTTGGGCTGAGAGTTGGCTGAGGGTCTCCTTACCTGTCCCCGTCGGGTACCCAGCCTTGCCTGCAGCACCAGCCACTCCTCCGGGCCCGTAGCCTGTGAAACAGAAGAGGCTCAGTGGGTCTCTGAGCTGATCTCACTGCGGCTGTCCACCCCCGGTCCCCCGGCCCCCCGGCCCTGCCCTTCAGGGGTCAGGCTGCCCAGAATCTCTACCCTTTCACTCCCAGCCAGTGTGAAAAGAAACACAAATGGGGGTGGGGTACTTGTTCCCATTTTACAGATGAAGAAACTGGTTTGCCCAAGGCCTGGGACTAAACGTGAGGGCCAGGGTCGAGAACCAGGCTGTCTGAGTCCAAGTTCTATGGGATTCCCTTTCCAGCCTCCAGCCCATCCCCGGCTGGGCGCTCCCGTTGCCGGGTCCCTGCCGCTGGAAAGAGCTAGAAAAACCCATCCCTTCAGGGGGTTCTCACTCACCGAAGGGCAGTTTCCCAGTGCTGTAGGGCAGTCCATAGCCACCTGAAGAGAGGGCAGGGCGGCCTCAGGGGTTGCTCCTTGGCAAGAGACAGCCCTATTCTGGGTAGGCAGCCCTGCCTCCCAGGTACTGAGGCCTGAGAACCTTCCCAAGCTGCTCTCAGAGGCTCTCAGGAGGGCAGAGGCCCTGGGAGGAGGAGGGAGAGGGCACCCCTGCTCCAGGGGCTGATGGCACGCCCCTCTCCCTACAAATCCAGGACCTGCCATGGCCCTAGACTCTGAGTCTCTTTCTTATCAGCCTCCCGATGGACGGGAACTGGTGGCAGGGGCAGGGGGCTGGCATCAGAGGGGTCTTTCCGTCAACATCTGTGGTTTCCTATGGGGGCTACGGCTCTCTGCACCTGTGCACGTGGAGGAGGCCGGCTCCTACAGGACGGCCTCCCTTGCTGGCGACCGGACGTGGGCGTCCATATTCAGGTGTCTCACCCACCCCCTTCCCCACCGCCTCACAGAGACACCAGTGGGCGACAAAGATGTCCCCCACGCGCTGGATTCTCAGCAGGGAGGCCCGGGGAGTGGTGCGTCCCGAGTCCTCCTTCTGACTCACCTGGCAGCTTGGGTGCCTTGATGGGGTACCCCAGTGGGACGCCAGGCTGCTGGCCCCCAAAGGGTCCGACTCCTGTGGGAACAAGGAGAGCGAGCTCAGGTCCCGGCCGAGGGGGCCAGCAGCCCCGCGGGGCCCGTTGGCCTCACGCTCCACGTTCCGCTCGGAGGGAGCTCCAGAGCCCAGCCTGTCTTCCTGCCTCTTTGTCACCAGTCAGCCTGGCCCTCCTCAGTGCCCCAGGTCACTGCCTCCAGGAGACCGCAGGACTCTCTCCCCCGCCCTGGGGCTCGGCCACCGTCCGGGCCTGCAGCTCTCACGGCATTTGGCACGGATGGGTGGGATTTCTGGGCTCATTTGGCTGCGGCACAGATGGAGGGGCTGGGGTTGGGGAAGCGGCCGGTGATCGAGGCCACATTGTGCTGAAGCCAGTCCAAGGCCTGGGGCGGTAGGCATGGGGGAAGCCGGGAGGCCCTGCCGGAATGTCGGGTGCCCAGCCCCTCCCAGGGCAAGGGCCCTTCCCTGCCTGGGTCTGCCCACCCGCCCGAGGTGGGAGGTGGGGGGGGACACCCCACTCTGCCTCACCTGGGATTCCAGCAAAAGCTCCGCCTCCACCTGCAAGGACAGGGGCCGTCAGCTCAGCCCTGCCCCCACGGGCCCCGGTCGCCGAGGGACCCATAGATGGTGCCAGGCAGCCGTGGGGGACAGGCCGACCAAAGCATGGCCCCATCTGCCTGGACCTCCCAGCTCACACCTGGGGGTTTCTGAGAGGGGTGCTGCCCATCTCGGCCGGCTACACCCGGGCTGGAGCCCCAGAGGCACACACCCGGAGGGCCCTGAGCCCCGAGTCCCCATCCCCACCCCCACCCAGGGCCACAGGGGCCTGAAGGAGGGTGGGATTCCCGCCCTGGGCTCCCAGCCCGCTGGCCGCGTACCTGGGGCCTTGGCCTTGACTCCAGTTCCAGTGGGAACCCCAGGGAGCACCCCTACACCCGGGAACCGAGCTCCTGTGGGGCAAAGGGTGCAGCTGGCAGTGACGTGTGGGAAGACAGGCCTTGCGGGCCCCCAACCTGCCCCGGGTCACAGAGCTGAGCTTCCGTACTGACCATCGGCCAGGGGCACGGCTCACGGGGTGGGGGTGGGGGGCCGTGTGGCCGTGGGTCCCTGTCTGACCCAAGGTCAGAAGCCCTGAGTTTTAATCCCACGTCCTAGCCACTCGAGCCTGTGCCTCAGTTGGTCCTCTCGCTAAACTGGAGGTAATTTGTAGGAACCCTGCCCACCGTCCCCGGAGAAGGCAGAACAATCGGTACTTCCCCCCCACTCCTGTCTCCACTGGGGCTGGGCCACCTCAGCCAGAGGGACAGTGGGGTGGGGGGTGGGGACAGACACTCGGTCAGCAAATCCCTCAGAGCGGGCTGAATCTGGGTTTTTGGGGGAATTCAGGAGGTCACATGCCGGGTGGGGTGGCCAGGCCCTGGCAGGGGAAGGAGGGCGAGAGGGCAGCTCAGAGGGGGTCTCCTGCAGGGCGGATGTGCTGGGCGGGCCCCCTGGTGACTCAGAGCTTTTAGGGAAGAGCTGGCTACCCTGGGACTTGCTGTGTCCCCAGGCAGGGCGGGGGGAGGGGGCCCTTCCTGGGCTGTGACGATGGTCTGGGTTTGGGCCTAGGATCAGGGCTGGGGACAAGGGTGAAGCTGGCTAGCCTCTGTGGGGAAAGGTGACTCTGGTCATCTTCTGTCTGTTGGTCTGAGCTTTGATGCTTGGGGGACAGAGCCGGTCAGAGCCCGGCTGGGGAGGTCACGGGCCACCTGGGAGGCCGCCGGGGGCTTTTTTCCTTGCCCTAGGGTCCGCTCCTTCTTCTGGCCCTCACCTGTGCCTGGGAGCACTCCGCCTGGGTAGACGCCGGGCAGCCCCACACCTGTGGCCGAGAGAAGAGGTCTGAGCTGTGAGCAGAGGTCTCCGGGCCCGTCCCTCCGGAACGGCTCCGGGGCTGCCAGACCCCAGCCGCCCTGGGGCCCAGGGGATGTCGCCAGAGACCCAAGCGCAGTGGCCGCAGGTCTCCCACGAGTTTCGGAAGTCATCTGCAAGCCGTTCTTGCTTGTGTGGATTTATCTTGTCTCCTGGAGCCTGTTTACACGGCCGGCTCGGCCCACCTCTGGACTAACAGCCTCCAGATGTTCCCTCCCTGCTGTGTGGACTCAGGCGGCCTTTTGTTCAACCTGAAGTCACTTCCTCAAGGGCTTGGGTGCAGGGAGCAAGCGGCAAGGGGGGGTCAGCGTGGCCTGGGCTCAGCCCAGCTCTGCCGGGACTGCCACGGGCCTTTCCGCCCTGCCTGTCCCCCCACCCCTTGCCCATCTGGCGCTTGAGTGCCTTCCATAGAGCAAGCCTCTGAGGTCCCTTTCTGGTCCAAGATCTTGAAGAAGGGCCTGGAAGGTAGGCCGGGGCCCCTGTCCGGCGTTTCCGCCAGGTTACCATGCATGGGGCCTGGCTGGCTTCCCCGCCCGCGGCTGCCCGACCTCTCCCTTCCCGTGGGTCTGGTGCAGAGGCGGGACCTCTCCCCTCCCCTCCCGGCCCTCTCCAGCCCCCCCAGGGACTGCACACTGACCAGGCACTTTCCCGGGCTTCGCTCCGGCTCCGACTCCGACCCCGGCTCCAGCCCCAGGCACCACCGCGCCTGGCATGGGATGGGGGCGCATCAGAGTGGGGTCCCCCCGGGCCTGCGGCCTTCCCCTGGGCAACCCCGCTCTCCCCACCATACCTGTAGACACTCCTAAGCCGCCGACGCCAGCGACACCACCGAGGCCGCCGACACCGCCCAGCCCGGCCCCTGCAGAGCGGGCAGCGGGAGAGGCCAGGGGTCACGCAAGGAACGGCGGGAGGCAGGAGGGCCCTGGGCCGCCAGCTGAAGGCCCCGCACTAAGGTCTGGCCCCGGCTGGTGGCCTCCCCGAGGCCCGGTGGATTGGGGCTGAGAATTCTGCCCGCCCACCTGCCTCCCGGGAGAGGGTCTCGGCAAAGCTGGGAGCTCACAGAGGCCAGCAGGCTTACGCGGCCTGTCCCCAGGGGTAACACTCACCAGCCTTGGCTGCCTTATAGGCCGCAGCAGCTCCCGCCGCTCCGCCCGGCACCAGAGCCCCGGGGAAGGTGCCTGCGGGAAAGGCCCCGAGCCCTGCCGAGCAGAGGACCAGGTGAGGCTCTGAGGCCCAGCCCCACCGGGCCCTGTCCCTCCCTGGAGGCGCCTTTCAGGTGGCTTCCAGGCCAAGCAGCGACCCCCGCTCCCAGGGCCAGGTTTGGGGACGGAGAGCAATGAGATGGCCCCTGGGGCTTCTCTCCGGCTCTCACCCCAGACCCAGCCGTGACCTGCTCAGACCCCGGGCGGCTGCTCCAACATCACGCCCACGCTAGCGCCCAGGACAGGCCCGGCCCACCATGCCTGAACCCCAGCTGCCCTCCCCACCGAACAGATGCCCTGAGCTTGGCTCTGGCCCCTCGACGGGCACGCTGCCTGGATGTCCACACTAACCTGCCCCCAGGCCAGCGCCTGCGAGCCCACCAGCACCTGCGGGGAGAAGGAGACCAAGCCAGTGAGGAGAGGAGAGGCTCGCGTGCGGGCGTCATTCTTGGGCCTGGGAAGGGTCTTGGGGAGGGGGATTAGGAACCGAGCAGGACCGTGTGCGGAGCCCACAGCCAAGCTGGACTCCAGCAGGTGGTACGGAGGGTCCGATCCTGATAAAATAGGGACCCGCCACGAGTTGCCATGTAGGCGTGATAGCATTGACCCACGCCCCTTCATACCCCCAGGCCAAACCTTGCTTCCCCTAGGCCGGTCAGCAAAAGGGGGTGCCCAGCAGCGGTCTTACCATCAACGCCCCTCTCCCCAGGCCTGGGCTGCTTCCTCCTAGGGGTCTCCTGGCTCAGCTCGCTCCTCCTCCCCTTTATCTGGAACCCCCTTCCATCTCCCACCATCTGTATGTCTATCCAGCCTGCCCTGCGTCCAGGAGCCTCCTCGCTTGCAGACGGACACTAAAATGTTTATGAGAAGCCACATGGGTTCCTCTGGCTCTCTCCTTCCCACATCTGGGCCCAATTGCTCCTTCTCCCCCTCCAGGAGACATTCCACGGCTTTGGCTGGGACCGATGGGCAATCAGGTTGGAGTTCATCACCGAGCCAGGTTTGTTTCCAATTCTGTGAGAATCTTTTCCTGCGAGCTCCAGTCCGGAGCCCAGGGGCAGGCTTCTCTGGGGACAGACCCCAGGCACGGGGGACGGCTGAGCCCCAGAGGGTCTCCCTGGCTTTCCCTGGGTGTGGTCCCCCTTCCCATGCCATCTCTCCCTTGTCCGAGCAGACCGGGTCTGGAACTCAGCCGGCCCCTCTGAAAGGTGGGTCTCTAAGCTCGGCCCCTCTCCCTATCAGGCAGGTGCGGTATGTGCCCAGCCGGGCCTGTGTTTCCTTAATACCGAAGGTCCTGCCCTTCCTCGGTGCTGCCAGGGGCTCCTCTCAAGCCAAGCCCATTTCCTGAGCTCCAAGAGGGCAGGCAACAGGCTCCGGCCTTTCCTGCCCACAGAAGGGCTGGGAAGAGAAGCTAGGGACCGAACAGGAAGTGGGAAGAAGCTGGGGCCGGCGGGGTGGGCAGGCCGCCCTTCTGCTCTGCCCTCTTCCCATGCTCCCCCGCCAGCTGTCTGATCCCGGGGTCACCTCCAGCGTGACCAGTCCCACCCCTGCTCGCCCTCCCCCCCGGGGACTCACCTGGCCCGAACGCCCCCAGGAGTCCAGCCCCTGGAAAGGAGAAGAGATGTGAGGAGCTCGCTGTAGCTGGGGGAGCCCAGGAGCCCGGCCCCCGGAACCCTCTCTCTTCCCAGAGTCACAGAGCCCTGGATTTGAACCCAGCTGCTTCTACCTACTCAGTGTATGGGGGGAGCATGTCACTTCCCTCTCAGAGCCTCAGTATCCCCACCTGCGGAATGGTCAGCAGGTCCCCGACCTTCCCGGGCCCCGTGGGCTGGTGAGCAGAAACCACATAGTGTGTGACACCTGCCAGGGCACCCAGTGGGTGCCCCCCAGCTCCCTCCGGCCGGCGGCTGGCCCCCAGCTGGTGCCGGCGGGCGTGGGTGGTGCCGCTCCCAGCTGCCCGGGCCCCCGCCAAGAGTCCAGGCAGGCCCAGCCCGCGGACGCCCGCGTGGAGCGGCTGCCAGCCCACCCACCCTCTACTTGTCAAGGGATTAATTGTTCCCAAGCATGACACGCGCCGTCTGTGCCCTGCTCCATCCTGCCTGGGCAGGCCCGGATGTCCCCGAGGCCAGGCCATGTGGAGCTGCTCCGGGAGGGGCGGGGAGGTGGGCACTGTGACCAGAGCTGGGCCTTTGTGGCCCAGGGTGTTGAGGCTGAGAGGGGACGATCTCGGGCCCTCGCCGTCAGAAGGTCACGTTCTGACTTCCCGTATGGTCTCCTCCTCCACCCCGAGCCCGAAGTCCCTTCGGGTGTCTACACTAAGCATTTCACCCATGAAGGCCTCCATTTAGCTCTCATCCCTGATTGTCCCCTGTGGGCGCGTGTCCCGGTCCCGGTCTCCCCTCTGGTGCTTTATTGCCACCTGCCACGGGTCCCCCCGCTGCCGGTGGGATCCACTCACCGCACCCCCCAGCTTTGCAGTCATGACCCCCACGAAGTAAAGTCCTTAGTGGGCTCTCCGGGCTAAGTAGAGTCCTACTCCCACACCTCCGCCGCCTCCCTGCCCTCGGCGACCCTGTGAGGACGGCTCGCCCCTCCAGGAAGATGGGGTGCAGGCGTTGGCAGACCCAGCAGTAAAGCCCCAAGACCCCCGGCCTCGCAGACCCCTACAGACCCCAGGAGAGCCCTGGCCCAGGACTCCTGCTGCCTTTTCCTCTCTCTCGCTCGCCTGGCCCAGCCCTGGAGTTTCACAACCCAGATGGGCTTGCAGGGAAGTAGGATCTGGGTCTTGTGGACTCATCTGGACTTGGATCATCGAACGCTGGGATTTCGTAAGAGCCGTCGCATTTCCAAAGTGTCCTGGAGCCTCTGGCTTCAGAGCCGGGGAGACGCGGAGCAGGGGGCGGGGTGGGGGGGGCTGGCCAAGCCTACATGTGCAGCATCTCACACCGATGGGCCATAAATCTGGACCATTTCCTCCACCTGCTCCTTATCCGCCAGTGTTTCCCAGAGGGACCTGCCCTCTCCCTTTCCTGGGGGGTGTGGTTTTTGGAGCTGACGGGGGACCTCAGTGGCAGATCAGGGCCTCATGGGCAGAAGCCTGGACAGATGGAGCCAGATCTTCTTACTGGAAACCTCCAAGGTTTACACACGGCTGGAAGGGGCCTGCCTGGTCAGGAGGGGAGCTCATCTGGGCCCAGCCTCTGGGTTTGGGCTAGGATTAAGTCCAGGCCTCGGTCTTGGGTCAGGGTTCAGCCCGGGGCTGGGATAAGGGCTCCAATGGTCACTGAGGTCAGAGATGTCTAGAAGTTGGAGAAAGCTTGGTCTGGGATCGGGGACCATCCAGGCGGGGTCTGGAGCCCACCATTGGGATCAACACCAGAGTGACATTCATGGGCTTGGTGGTCACTGGAAGGTCAGGCCCTGCCTCCCCCGCCCCCACCCCCAGCATCGGGGGCTGTTTCTGAGACCCCGTGCCAAGGGGGCTCTCCAGAAAGCAGGGCCCACGGGTATTTGCAGGGTAGACCCTGGACCCTCCCCACCCGGGGAAAGACATCCAGCCTCCTGCTCCTAGAGGTCCTGGGGCCCAGCCCCAGCCAGCTTAAAGCTGCTGCTCACCATCCCCCTCCCTCCTCCATCCTGTTGCTTCCCTCCCTGGGTTCACAACTTTAGAGGCCCTGCCCTCCCCTCCCCTCCCCACCCCTCCCCTCCCCCTGGGGCCTCAGTTCTTACCAGTCTTGGGTGGTTTGCCTCCAGCCCCCAGAGCTGCAGAGTGGAGAGACGGGAATGAACAAGGAGCCCCAGGCCGAGATTTTTCTATTTCTCTCCCTGGGGCCATGGGGGGGCGGGGGAGGGGGGTGTCTCACTCCCCAGGTCCTGGAAGAGCTCATGGGGATGGTCCTCCCGTGTGGCCGGGGAGCCGCCGGGAGCCCAGGGTCTGGATGTGTGGGCAGGAAGCCTAGTCTCAGCCCTGACTTACGGCTTCTACTGTCTCAGACTCAGTTTCCCAGCCCCAGAAGGCTTTGCAGGGGTGTTGTGGAGGGTCGAAACCCAGGGGAAAGGAGGCCACCAGGGAAAGAGGCTGGGGAGGGACTTGGGAGGCCAGTGGGTTCTGGCAAGTCTCTCCCAGCTGGACACTGTCCGTAGACTGAGGGATGCCTAGGCCTTCTGGGGTTCTGAGCCCCGGGGGACCTGGGTGGACCTGAGTGACCGCCGGACCCCATCGGCGAGGAACCAAGTTTGGATTCTGAGCTTACCTCCTCCTCCCAGACCTCCGAGACCGGCACCTGTGTTGAGAGAGTGAGAGGGAGACAGATAGAACCATCACTGTCTCTGCCAGAAAGCTGCCCGTGGATCCATGGTCAAGTTCTCACTGCCTAGCCGCTTTGAGCAACCCTTAACCTCTGTGAGCCTCCGTTTCCCCACTGGGCCAACAGCCCGGTGCCTCTTTGTGTCTGGGAGTGAGCCAGCAGCTGCCCTCATTTCATATCAGTCCTGAACCCTCAGATGCTTCTTTCTTCCTTTTTTCTTACTAGATCATCTGTTTATTGTGAAAGGATGTAACCCAGGAAAGGCCAGATGGAAGAGGTGTGGGGTGTGGGGCGGGGGGCGGGGGGCGGAGGCAAGGTTTGGAGGATGGGGTGGGACTTCCACGCCCTCTCCGGGCACCTCCTCCTGCTCGTCCAGGGGTCCCCCTCTCTGGAAGTGCCCCTCCAATACTTTCTAAGTATTGAAAATATTACTTTTGATTTTTCAGTCTACTTCAAAGCATGATGCTTTTTCTTTTTTTCTTAAATTAAAAGAAAACGTGCCGCCCCCCACCCCCGTGCCAGAGCTGCACCATTCTCCCCCTTATCTTCCGGGGTGTTCCCAGTCTCCAGCTGCACGTGGTCCCTGCCTTTATATTGTTAGCAGCCGGAAAAGCACTGTGCTGTCTGGTTGAGCAGGTAGGGCACTGCTATATTTTTCAGTAGCCGCGTATTAATTAGGACAGATTCGACTCAATCACACCTTCCAGTCAGGGGGGATTTTTGGTTTATGTCTTTGCAAATAACCCTCTGATAAACCTTGTTCGGGATCTCTCTTTTTTTTCTCTACCTTTGAATTATTTCGTTTGAACGGATTCTCAAGAGTGGGGTTCACGGTTTGAGGGGGGGCGGGATAAAGGCGCCCACTCTTGTACAGCCTTCCAAGCAAACGCTGTCTTTCATCTCTCAGCAAATTTATGCTCGAGTCCTTGTAGAAGTGTCGCGCAGACGGCTTTTAGAGTGGCTCACGGGTCTGCTGCGGGAGGCGCGCCCGGGGCCCTTCCCGTCTGCGTTGCCACGGGGCGCAGCTCTTATGATCCGATCAGGATCTGCCTTACCTGGGTGCGTGGAAGTTTTGTGTACATTACCTGGGTAATACACGCCTCCAGGAACTCCACCAGGAACAGCCCCCGGGACCCCTGGAAGGAAGTAAGTAGAGTCCTCCACCAGCCAGAACTTAGGGGAACCCTAATGAAGCCGAGGACAGAGGACTGTAGACTGCTGTGTGTCTGCAAAGAACGTCAGCCACGCAACTGAGGATCATAAAGCCTTTGCTCATTCACGATGAGCATGGCCCCACGAGGTTGGAAGGGCAGAGATTACTACCTTCGTTTCAACGGATGTAAAATCGGGCTCAGAGAGGTGAAGAGGGGTGCCCGGGGACACACAGGTGGGAAGAGATGGAGTCTGGATTCAAACCCAGGCCACCGCTCTGAGCGGGGTGGTGGGCACTGTGTTCCCTGCTTCTCTCCCCATTCCCGGGACAGGGCCCGGCAGGGGGCTGGGGCCCGGAACCTTCTGCTGGGTGGCCTGTTGTCTCCAGCCCGGGGCAGCGAGAGCCCGGCCCGAGCCGTGGGAGGGCGGGCCGGGCTGTGACAGCGAGCAGTAAGGAAGTGTGGCTTCGGGGAGCACAAACGCAGCCATTCCCACACGGATAGGACGGCGTGAGGTCAGCGTCCTCGGCCACTGGGCAGCGACGGCTGGGTGGGGTTCTGGCTGTCGACACAGCGCTGTCTTAGGACGTGCCGGGGCCCAGAGGGGGACACCATGAATGACCAAAGTGAATAGTTTCCTAAGGAAAATCTAATTCACTGGCCAGGCCGGGGGCTGTCTGCCCGGCCGAGATCACGAGTTCACTCCCCATGGACCCGCACGGCTCTCGCTGGGGAACGCCGTGCTGCCGGGCCCGGGACCAGGCCTGCGCGTGGTCATGGCAACAGACAATCCCGGGGCAGACCAGGCCCTGGCTGCCCCCCCTCAACCCCCACGGAGTGGCCCCAGCCTTGACTAGCAGCCCTGCCAGTGCTCCGGCCGGGGCCCCAGGACCACCCCGCCGACAGGGGCGTGGGTGGGGTTGGGGGACAGGGTCGGGCAGCCCTGTGGTGTGTCTGGAGACCTCATGACAGATGTCTGGTCTCCGTGGACTGCCGCAGCTGGGCCTGCTGGCCCCATGGCCCCGTCAACCGCAGCAACAGCCCAGCAGGGCGGGGAATGCCAAGCTGTCATGGTCACCCCGTGCCAAAGCCCAGCGCTTTGGCACTCCAGCGCCACGGGCCCCCCCCAGGGCCTGTAGCCCCCCGGGGCCCGTCATCCAGACCTGGAGTGTGCAAGCAATCAGGGCTGAGCCTTGGGGACACAGAGTGGCAGCCTCTAGAGGCTGGGCCCGCTGGGAAGGAGCGCTTGGACCCTGTCCTCTGCTGCCGACCTCGCACACAGCCTGCCTTGGGCCTTTGATGCCTCCCTAGGCCCCGGCCTCCAGCTCTGAGTGTGTCTCCTCCGTGCCTTTCCCTGTCGTAGTCGGGTCTCTCTCTGCTTCGGCTCTCACCCTCCTCCCCTTTCTCTCCCTCCCGATGACAACAGTACCCTCTCCCCACCTCTCTCTGCTCTCTGGCTCCGAGGCAGGCTGGCTGCTGCGGGAGCTGTGTGTGGGGGCTCGGAGCCAGGGGCTTGGGACACGCCCGTCTGGCCTCTAATCCTGGCCGTGCCACTTAGCATCTGAGTGACCTTGCACAAGTCACTTAACCCCTCAGAGCCCCAGTTTCCTTGTAAGCAATGGGGGACTGATCACCTCGGCCTTGCAAGGCTGTCGCAAGTTGTCAAAGGGTTCAAGGGAGAGACCTCCTGCCCTTGCTCTAGCAGACAGCGATCACCCCCACCCCCCAAAAAGGAGGTGAGTCTCTGTCCATGCTTTGCTAAGCAGTGCATGGTCTGGGGGCAGTGCCCAGCAGATAGTCAATAAACCAGCTGGTGAATGAGGTTGAGGGGAGTCAAGGATGTTGCCTACGGGTCGGGGTCCAACCTATTCTGTCCCAACCAGCCTGGGGGGCCCCCCACCTTGGGCTTGGCTGAACCCCGAATTCCTCTGTCGAGGTTCTGCTCCCCACGCCCATTGGCGGCTCCTCGTCTACCTGTTCTCTCCCCAGCACCTGCCCATCTCTCTGCAGCCCTCCTGGCCCTCCCCGGCCCCCCCATGATTCAGATCCCGACAGCGACTGCTAAACTCCGAGCCTCAACCACGCCGGCTTGGGGAGCTAGAGGTATTTTGCTCCCCATTCTGCACGGAGCTAAGGGAAAAGGGGGGCAGGGCCGGAGGATCCCAGCCCCCCTCCTCTCGCCAAGTGCAGGAGAGGTGAGAACAGATTAAGACTGTCGGCCGTCAAGGGCCTCCAGCGGGTCATCCTCCTCCTCGCCTCCTTGGCCAGAGCTGTGCCTCCCGCCAGGAGCGCCTCTCTGCTCCCCGAGTCCTGCCCTTCCTCCAAGACTGATCTCAAATTCTTCCCCTCCTGCCTTCTCTGAGCCTGCGGTTCTCACTGATCAGCGGGCCCAAAGCCGTTGGCTTGGAGCACGCTTGTCTTGTTTTATGTGGGTTTGGCTTGTTGTGCAGGCTAGCCCATGGTGGAACTCGTCTCTTGCCTCCTAGACTCTCAGAGATCACAACAGTCTTCTGGCCCAGGCAGAAACTCCTTCCGCAAACATCGCCCTGTGCTCCTGCTTGCATGCCTCCGGTGACGGGAAAGTCACCCCCTCCCGTCTCTACCTGCGGAGACGTCTTCTTTCTGCTGAGATAGAAGCAGCCCCTCCGTCTCTCCAGAGCCCCAGAACCCCAGGTTCATCTCTCACCCACAGACGGCCTCTCATTGCCCTTTCTTTCAGGGTCTAACTCGAATGTCGCTTCTGCTATGAAGCCTTCCTGGCTTTCCCGGGACTCTTCCGGGCACCCCTGGGACCCGCAGTCTTATCTGCTTCCTCCATCACCCAGGCACGCTCCACCCAGGAGACAAAACATGGCGTGAGTAGCGAGAGGGAAAGTTAAACCATAAAAATATGCACTAATTGTAAGAGTCAGTTGGTCCAAGTAAACACATTCTGAATCAGAAGATGAATCGTCTCAGAAATTCACATTCCCACAGTCCCCTTATTTGATGTGACTTTGGCAGGAGTCTCCCCCTGGGCCTAGGAGATAAGTAGGGCAGGGATGTTTCTCCTCATTTTATGGCCGGTGAGATGACGCCCCTGGCCCGGGACCCACAGCGGACCCCAGTCGCACGCAGCGTCTTTCGCCTGGGCCCCGGGCTTCAGGTTCAAAAACGTGGAGAAGCCGTTTGGGAATGAGCATAGGACCAGTAGGCCTTGGCAAGGGGCTCTGCCAAGCCCCAGTCCAGGGGACTGGCGGGGGAGCAGATAAGACCTCACGAAGCTGTTTATTGTTTGCCTGGAGAAAGGCTGCCAAGGGCTTTTCGAAAACAATCTGTCCTCTCGGGGGTGACTTTGTCCCCTCCCTCTCCCTGGGCACGTCTGCCTTTCAGCCTCCGGCCCCAGCAAACTTGGAGAGCAGGATTAGCCCCCCAACCACAGGTCGTCTGCCCCGGAGGCTCATCCGAGTTACCTGGGCAGTGTTTACAAAACCTCTACAATCCAGTGCCCTCCTCAGACCAAATAAAGCAGGAATTCTTGGGTGGGACCCTGGTATCAGCGCTGTTTAAAGCTCCCCAGTTAACTCCAGCCGGCAGCCAGGGTCCACAGTCCCTGTTCCAAATCATCCTTAGTTCCGGAATCAGGAAAAGAAAAGGCTGATAACATTTCTGGGGCACGGGGGAAGGAATTCTCCCCGATTTAATTGTTTTCCGACTCTTTTTAGATGGCATGGGGGCTCGGGGGCGGCTGGCCCTCCAAGCTGCTTTGGACCTACCCTAAATGGGTCTAGACAATCCTTTCCATCACAGTTTTCCTAGGGAGCCCCCTCCACTGGCGATAGAGTATTTTGGAGGTGAGGAACCCATGGGAGTGATAGCCTCTTGGTGGAGGGTGGGGCGGGGGTGGGGGGACCTGGGCTTCCCAGGAGAGCTGGGCAGGAGGCTCTGTGTGTGTGTGTGTGTAGGTAGACGGCCCCTCCCACTCCCCCCGACCTAACCCTAACCTCTCTTGGAGGCTCTGGGCAAAAATCCCAACAGATGTCATGGATTCCCACACCCCTGACTGGGACCCAGTTGCTCTACCACCTGGGACCGAGCTGAGATTTATGCTTGCAAAAAAACCAGACAAGGACAGGGGAAGGTTAGCAGTGTCACCGAGGACACAAGGAAGGGGTGCGTTCTGCTCAAGGGCGTGCCCACTCTAGAAGACTCATCCCCGGGCGTGCTCCTCCCCAGAGGCAACCTGGTACCCGGCCCCCGCCCCTCATTTTTTGGCAGAGAACTGGCTGGGGCTCACCCCCCACTCCCCTGCTGCCTTAGCCCGTCTCAGCCTCTATTTCCCTATTTGCAAAAGAGGATAATATTCTCGACTCCCGGGATTTTTGAAGGGCTTAATTGCCATGCTCTGGGGAGGCAGGTGCTCAGGGGCCACGCCTGGGGGAGCGGAGAGGAGGTTCAGGAAGACCCAGAGCTGCTGCTTTTGGGGGTGGCGCTGGGGTGGCTGGTCCTCTGGGGTTTGTCTCCCTCCCCCTGCTGGACCCATCCGATAGTGCGCGAGTCCCCCTGCCCCTCCTCCAGGTCCAGGAGCTGACCCCCATGCAGGAACCCTCTGCTCCCAGCAGTCCTGCCCAGCTAGGCCGTCGCACGGAAACCTTGTAGCTGCCCAGCCCCTTACTCCGGCCTTCCGCCGTGGCCCTGCTCCCGCTGGGCCCCCCATGCTGGCCCCCCGCTGACGGTCTGGTTCTTATGGCAAGGGGGACGCCCCCAGAAAGCTGACCCCACCCAGGCTACCCCACCAAATGGCTCAGGTATCTGCACCCCTCTCTTTCCATGGCCAGGGACACCTTCGGGGGCCCTGGGGGGGCCACTCCTGGGGGCCCTTGAGGTGCGTAGCAGCCCCACGGGGGGGCACCCTTGTCCCCTGTGGCAGAGAGCATGCCAGACGGCGCGGGACTGCCCGGAGGTCCACTTTAGCCTCTGCCACTGGCCACCCTCTCTCTCTGCCAGGGGGTGAATACCTTCCCCGGTTTCCCCGATCCTCATTCGTGCTCTGTACCGCGCACACACACACACGCACACGCACACATGTGCACAGTGACCATCCGCACCTGGAGAGCGCGTTTCCCACGTGCACATGCCTGTCGGGTGGCAGACTTTTGCACATGCTAACAACACTTTCGCATACCTTACAACTCCCGTCCCATCGCACGCACGCACACACGCACACATACACCTGCTCAGGGATGAACCTGTGAACAGACATTCCCCCTCTACTGTCTGACGACACATTTGGGCACATACGTACATGCCCACCTGTGCGATCACGTGCAACACACTCGTTCCCGTGCACATGCACGCACACGTGCACACTCACACTCACATACATGCTTGGATGCCCCACCCCTCCTCACCAGGGACAGAGCATGGCAGTGGCTTTCCAACCCACAGACCCATAATCCACTGAACTCTGACCTTCCTCAGACAGGTGTCCTGACTTTCCTGGGGGTCAAGGAACCTGTTGAGGTCACACAGCTCACTGCGGCAGAGCTGGCCTCCAGCCCAGGTCCCCCGCCCCCAGGGCACATGTGCACGCCTGCGGGATCCACAGGTGTGCAAACTGCTGGTGCCCAGCGACCCAACGGGACCCCACCGGCGGCCCCTCCCCAGCGTGCTCAGGAGCCCCCCCCTCACTGGGACAGCACCCCGGACAGAGCAGGAGTCCTCAGCCCTGTTGGGGCGGCAGAACCAGGACTCGGTTGGGACCATCCCGAGTCTTGTGACAGGTTCCTCCTCAGCACGGGCTGGCTCTCGGGAGGGGCGGTTCCAAGGATCCAGTGGCTGAGGGGCTCCCGCCTGGGACCCCCTGGAGGACGGCAGGGTGAAGGGCGCCCTCTGGGCTGTCAGCCCGGCCACCTGGCCGGGCGGACCCCCGGGCTGCCGGCATCCCCGGGAGCAGGGTGAGGCCTACCTCCAGGCTGCGAGGGGTGGGCGATGGCCAGCAGGAGCAGGAGGACTCCGGGCCGCAGGGTTGCAGCTCTCAGACCCGCCATCTCGGGGAGAAATGCCCCAGCCCGCTCTCTGCGCCTCGTTTTATCCCCAAAGCGTAATTGCTGCCTCGTCGCGGAGAGGGAAGGAGGGAGGGAGAGAGGGCGGGCGGGAGGGCGGGAGAAGGGGGAGGCCTGGGGGAGGGGGCCGCGGGGAGGGGGGCAATTACGAAAGGCCCGGCTTACAAGCCTCCCAGGCTGGGTCTGACTGGACTGGACTGTGGGCTTTTTTCCTTAAAACACACTCACGCGCGCACGCGCGCACACACACACACACACACACACACACGGTCCCCCCCATCTCTCTCCTGCTTTCCCTCTGTAGCTGTTCTCTCACTGTTGGCCCTGTTCCCGCCAGAAAGTGCGAGGGGGGCCTCTGCCAGGACAGCCCTCGGGAGAGGAAGCAGGAGGGAGGGCCCTGCAGCCCGGCCAAAAATCCGGCCCCAGCCAAGGCCCGAGTGGCCAGGCCCCCGCCCCTCCGGCTGGGCCCCGGGCCCAGCGTGGGGACACAAGCCAGCTGTCCCGCGCCTCTGCCCCCACCCGGCCCTCCAGACTCCCCCAACACCCCCAGGTCTGGCCAGAGATGGGCCCTGCCCGAAGCTGGGGAGTTGGGGTGTTGGGCAGGTCTGGGGTCCAGGGCCCGGGGCCAATGTCTGCTGAGGTTGAGGGGCTGTGAGCAGAATGGCCTGGGAGGTGAGATCATGTTGGCGCTGCCCCGTGGGGCATCTGGGGAAAGGAACGGAGACCCTGACACACTACAGGGCTCCATTCTCTATAGGCTAAGGTCACAGTATCCTGCCTGATGTTGGGGAGGGAGTGCGGGGCAGGTCCAGGATCCCTAAGTGCAAAGGCAGAGGGGCTGCACTGGGGGAATGGCCTGGGAATTAAGGCCATGTTGGCGTCGTCCCCTGGGGCATCTGGGGGACATGTGGGATACCCTGACACACCACAGGGATTCCATTTGTCATGGATCAAGGTCATAGTCCCACACGCAGGCCTGTGCAGACCACAGTGTCTGGTGAAGTTCAGGCTGGATCCCCAGGTGCTCTGTGGGGCACCAAGGGGTTGCGGACCTCACCTGGACCGAGAAGTGACTCAGCCCACCTTTATCACCCAGCCCCCATCTGTCTCACTGCTGAGCACCGCTAGCGCCCACACCAGACTCGGGCGGTCCCCAGACAGCTGGTTCGCTCCCGGCCCAGGAGAACGCCTGGGGGCCTGACATTCCGCTGGTGGCCAGGAGGGGGCAGCCCTGTGCCGAAACAGCGCATCTCCGAAGGACTCCGCAGGTCCCAGCCTGCCTGGGACACGAGGAGGACCCTGGGGAATTTTCTGGGGTCGGATAGGATAGGAGAGGGTCATGCCTCTCCAGACCCTGAAAGTGGGGGAAAAAACTCAAGAGCCAGAGGACTGGGGAGGGAAATGGATACTTGCCTTCATCGGAGCCTCCGAGGGGGAAAACGTCGAGGCCACAAGCTCTCTGAGCTTTTCCCTGCCCCCAGATGGACAGAGCATGGGGGAGACACAACCACAGCTCTGAGCAAGGGAGCTAAGGGGCCCCTCCTCCAGCCGGGAGCCCCGCGGCCATCCGGGGGTCTAGCGGCAAGGCCGTGCATCGGGCTCCGGCGAACCTAGCATTAAATTCTAGCTCTAGCGCTTTCTACTGGGGTAAGCTCTTCACAGAGCTTGCATTTCATCTCACGTCAGGGGCCCGTAAATATCCCTGCCTAGGAGGGTGATTGCGGAGATAAATAAAATGTGGTCATATATTCCCGCACCGCGCCTGCCGGAGCCAAAGTGCTCCGTCCTCGTTGGGTCTCAGTACCAGCCGTCACGCTGTGGCTACCACTCGTCCTGCAAGGACTGCTCCCGTGTTTGGTGTAACTGGAAGGCCAGCTCTCTGCGGGACCACCTTAGACCCCGCGGCCATCCCTGCCTCTCCCTCTGGTCTCAGGAAGGGGGAGTTTGGAAGGGGGGGGCACGTGAAGAGAACACGCTTGAATCGAGTGTCCAGGCCATGCACAGCTCTTGTTTCCAGCGTGTGTACTTCGGGGGGACTTTGGGGCAGTGGATAGAGGTTATGAGGCCGAGCTGGTCTTTGTTGGTGGGGGTAGGGGCTGCTCAGAGACAGGGTCCGGCGGCTCAGTGCCTAGGGCGAGTCTGCGTGTGGGGAGGGGAGGCCGGCGGGGTAGGGGTGCATCTGTGCGCCTGCCCCGTCCTGGGAAGGGGGAGCGGAGGGGGTGCTGGGGAGGAGCTGGGCCCCACTTCTCTCGGGGCAGTGACGTGGGCAGGAACCGGCTTTCAGACTTGCAAACCGCAGTCTGCTCAGAGTCTTTATTAATTCCAGGACCAGGAGAGAGGCTGGAGCCAGAAGGAGAGTTTTCTTGCTGCCCGGGGACCCAGGAGAGGTGTGGAGGGGGCGCTGGCAGGGAGAGACGTGGGGCTGCTGGGCCAGACCTCTCTCCGCACGGCCGAGGCCCTGTGTGCCACCCCCACCCAGGACCCCCTTCTTCTTAGCGCCCCAAGCTCACGGCAGCAGCTCCAGTGAGTCTCAGCCTAAAGTCCGCACCCGGCGAGAGGGGCTTTAGTTCAGAACCCACCCACGGAACTGCTTCTTCAGTGCAATTTAGCCCAGTGCCCTCCATACAGAGTTAAGGACCGGGCGTTACAGTTACCAGCCAACATTCGTTCTCTCATTCCCTCGTACATTCCAGAAACCCGGCCGTCCTCAGTTGCTCTACGCCCACCTCCCTGCATAGCTGCGTAGGTTAAATAAGGCCGGGAAGGTGGAACCACCCACGGACGGCCGCGGGGCGCATCGCGGGCCGGGCGAGCCTGGCTTCTCCGTTATCACCCACGAGCCTCCCTGCCCGCTCACTGCCGGGCATCCAGGTGCGTCACTGACAGGCCGTCTCCGTCCCCCAAGTCCTCCGGGTGCACCTGTTTAGAAAGGACAGCACTGCCCTCCCGGCACGGCTCTGAGCGCCTTATTGCTTTGCCGAAAGCCCTCCCTTGCCCTCCGGATAAAGCTCAGCCTTCTGAGTACGGCCTTCAAGGCCCTGTATGACCCAGCTCAGTGGCTCTGACGCTCTCCTTCCCTTTGGCTGGCCTCTCTTCTGGCTGGTGGAGCCGCCCCCCAACTCCCAGACTTGTCCTGGAGGGCTGGACGTTGGCAAGGGTCCCTAGTCTCAGCTTCTGTCCCTGCATTCCTGTGTCCTTGGCGTCCCTGTCCCCAGACCCTCTCTGAGGGCCGTTGGTGGGAACATTTGTGGCTGCGCTTGGCGTTTTATCTTAGACCCTCTGGCCTGGCCATCACTGAGGGTAGTTTGAGGATGGACCCAGTTCTGTCTCCCGTGTCATCATTGGATGACACGGGATAATAGCACACTTGTGCCTTCTGGGAGGTGGGGGGTAGGGGCTGCTGGTGTGAGCGGACCCCGGAGTCTGGGTGTGGTTTCTGCTTTCCCCCTGTCTACACATGGTCCTTTTATTGGTTGAGTACAGGATGCTCTATCTGCGTGGGGTCTGGAACCAGAGAGAGGGGGAGAGAGACAAACACTTGCTTTAGGGCTAGACTGGGAAGAGCCCGCTGTTCATCGGACCCGGGACCTGTGCTGTGCTCCGTCCCAGCGCATGGGGCCCTCCGCTGTCAGTCATCTCCACCTCTGTGTGAGTAAGGGTCCTTTCAGACAGTCCTGTAGTAAATAAAGTCAAGGTTACACGGGTAACGAGAGCATGAATTTTTCAGATGGCCCCAACTGAGGTTTCGGAAGGAATAGAATGTTGGCTGGGGGCGTGGATCCGAGTGTAGACGTTTCTGGAGAGAATCAGCCGCAACCCCAAGTGACGTACCCGTTCCCTCACCCGACCCACCCTCGCTCATCGGAGAGACCCAGCTGCAGACATAAAGCCAGACCCTGCCCTTCCTCTGATTTAAAAAATTTTCCAATAGCCCCGTAAAATAAAGAAAATGTAAGTAAAATGAATCCTAATCATATGCTATATTTAACTGACTATATCTAAAATATTATCATTTGGGTTTTTTTTTCAAGATTTTATTTATTTATTTGACAGACAGAGATCACAAGGAGGCAGAGAGGCAGGCAGAGAGAGAGGAGGAAGCAGACTCCCTGCTGAGCAGAGAGCCCGATGCAGGGTTCGATCCCAGGACCCTGGGATCATGACATGAGCCTAAGGCAGATATTTAACCCACTGAGCCACCCAGGCGCCCCTAAAATATTATCATTTGAACAGGGAATTGATATAAAAGATATGGAGATGTTCTACATTCCTTTTTTTGGTATTGAGTCTTAAAACTGGCCTAGGCAACAAATACCGTAGGATCAGGTAATTCCGCCTCTGGGTATCCGTCTGAAGGAAACAAAAATGCTACTTTGAAAAGACATCCGCACCCCTTGTTCATTGCAGGATGATTTACAATTGCTAGACAGAGAAGCAATGTTAAGTAGCCACCAACGGGGAACGGACAAAGAAAACATCATAATGGAGTGTTACTCACCCATAAAAAAGAAAGGAATTTCCGTTATTCGCAATCACATGGATGGACCTTGGGCCCGTTATGCCCAGTGAAGTAAGTCACACAGAGAAAGATAAATACGGTATGATCTCACTTCCATGTGAAATCCAAATTAATAAAAAAAACCCAAACTCACAGATTACGGTGGGGCGGGGACGGATGGGTAGTTGCCAGAGGCGGGGGGAAATGGGGGAAGGGGGTCAGAAGGTACAAACTTCCAGCTCTCAGATAGACGAGCCCTGGTGACGTCACATACGGCTCAGTCACGGCCCGTGAACCACGCCGGATGGCGGACTTGGAAGCTGCTAAGAGAGCAGATCTTGAAAGTTCTCATCAGGACAGAAAAGGTTGTCACCGTATCTGGTGGCGGATGTTAATCCGATGGCAATATGTGCCAATATCGCGTTATCATGTTGCGGTCCTGAAGCTAATACCTTGATATATGTCAGTTACACTCAAAACAAAACAAAACAAAAACCATCAACTGAGCACATCACAATTTAGGCTGGTGGTCTTTGGGGTGCTCAGTAGACACTTGTGGCCAGTGGCCCCCCGGAGTGGACAACGCAGGGGAAGGTCATGAGGGGACTGGTGAGGAGGAGCTCCCACTAATAAGAGTATAGGTAGGACAGCGTGAGGGTGAGGGAGAGAGGCAGGGAGGAAGGGACGTCCTTGAGGGTGGGCGGGGCCAGACGTGGGGGTGGGGGGAGGCCTGGAGCACAACCAGGACAGGCAGCCCCAGGGGAGAGGCCCTACCTCATGCTGGTGACCCAACTAGAGCAGGTGACTGCCCATGGCAGGGGTGGGGTGGCGGGGCCGGGGGTAGGGTGGGGGCGTACCGGGCAGCACCCAGAGCCAACACTTTGGCCGGAAAATGAGAGAAGCCTTCTGTGGCTTGTCTCTGCCCAGAGGCAGCTGGGGACCTCTCTGAGCGCGGGCCAGGAAAGGAGAGGAACTTGCCAAGCGGACAGATGTCAGACTTCGCAGGAGGTAAAGGGTCTGCCGTGAAAAGCCGATTGATGGGAGGCTGCGGGTCTGGACTGCTTCGTCACGTGGGACTGGCCCGAGGGAGGAACAGGCGGTACTTGGAGGCGGTTTTGGGGGAGCTGGGGCGGCAGCTGGGATCCCAGGGCGGGGTGGTTTTTGTACATCCCAGGCTGGGATGCTAGGAGGAGCTTGGGGGTGCCGGGGTGGGGGGTGGCGGCGGTCGTCATGATCTCGGGCAGATCACCTAGCAATACCCAATAACGGTGACATCAGCGGTAATTAAGCCCCAGAAATACAGAGACAGGGGCTTCCTAAGCCTTTAAGATTGAAAACGCGTGTCTGTAAGCACCAGGTAGACAGCCCGTGTGCCGATGCAAGACGGGGTCTGTGACACCGTTTCGGTGACCAAAGCAGATGACCGAGGCTAGAGGGAGAGAGGGGAGGGCCAGGGGAAGCCTCCTTCTCACGAGCACCCCCCTTGCATGCCCCAGTTCTCCAGCTCCTCGTCTCTGATCCAGCAACCTCTGTGCAACGCCTCGCCTCTGCCCAGGCCTGGGTGTTTGTGCGTCTGAGTCATTTGTCAGTCTGGGTCCTTGGCCGGTGCGAGCCGGGGGGTAGGTGTCCCGGACAGGCCGTGCTGTTCTGCTCCGTGCTGTTTCCATATCTCCTCCCGAACTGTCTGCTGCCGTCTGGGGGGCGGGTGGGGGGAACATGGCTAGCCGGGCAGACTCTGCAGGCCCCCCTCTCCCCAGGGACCCAGAACACGCCTTTCATTTGTTTGACACTGGACAGTTTACAAAGCACATCTCCATTTATGATTGGGGATATTATTATCCCAAGTATAAACACAGGGGTTAGGACCCCTGTCTACAGACTCGGACCGCCAGAAAGAGCACTCTTTGTATCTGATGTCGATCTGTGTAACTGGACTGCGGAGCCCCTGTCACGCGGGCAGGCGGCAGTCCATTCCAGAGTCACCGGCTCTCTCTGTCCAGTCCCTGACCAAAACCCAGGGGGCCCCTGGCCTCGCCGACTTTTATTGGAGCCTCTGTGTCTTTGTGTACCCTGGGTCTGTGATGAGGCTGGGGACCCCAGGGCCGGGCCCTCTCTGGGGATGCTGGCCAGCGGTAATCTCCTTCTGGACCCACGGGGAGCTCTCCCACCCCCCGGGGTGGGGAAACCTTTCCCGTCTTGCATACGCACTCAAAGAGAAGGCAGCTTTCTGCCTGGTTTGGCTTGTAGCCTGGGGAGCCGTGGGAGGGCCGGGATACAGGAGGGACCCACACAGGTGTTCACAGCTCTGTTAATTATCCTGCTACCCAGGGGAGCAGAGTGAGTGTTTTGGGGGTATGCAAGCTCACCCGCCAGCATTACGGTCTGGAGTGGAGGCCTCTGGGGCATTTCACCCTGCCAGTCACCCCACTCTCTGATAGGGTGATGGCCCGAGCTGGGGGATACGCTCCCCAAAGCAAGGTCCTCTCTTCCCGGGGCTGGGCACCCCAGTTGTTCCCACGCTGGCTCTGGAAGCTGGTGGGCAGAGCTATCCATGCCCCTCCTGCCCAGTCCGTGCTCCCTCTGCCTGGCTCATGGCCGTGCTCCCTCCTGCACGCCCTTATCGCCTCACCTCCTCCAGCCCATCGTGCCCAGGAGCCCTTCCAAGAGCCTGAGCTGGGAACGCTGCTGGGTGGGTAGCTCTCTTCCTCCTGGGTTTTGCTGGTCTCCATCCCTACACCACGTCTGGCCACTCCCTGCCTTGGGCAGACCCCCTCCACCCATGCCCGGAACCCTCAGCGGGCCTGATCCCTGTGGCGCCAGGCGGGTCCCACGGGGCGGGCAGGGCAGCTGCCAGGATGCAGGGTGGGAGGCAAGTGAGGCCGGGCCAGGGGCTCCCGCTGGGCCTGGGTTATCTACTCCCTCGTTGCTTCTGGTCTCCACATTCCTGAGCTGCCGGCTTTGGCTGGGCATTGGCCTTGCTTGGGAGCGGGGACCGGCAGGGCATCAGCACCTGCTATCCTGGGAAAAGGGGATGTAATCAGGAAGGCTTCCTGGAGGAGGTGATACCAGACTTGAACCTGTTCCCTTCTCTCAAACGGAGATGCGTTCTGGGTGGTGGTTGCAAAAGCAGGAAGGCTGAAGGCGCCGGCCTTTGCCCTTCGGCCCACCCACAGGCTGCCTGCTTGCCTCCTGCCTGGCGGGGAGCTCCCGGAAACACAGTCCCAGCTGTCCCGCCCTGCGTGAAGCCCGCCAGTAACTGACCCTGCGAGGAGGTTGGCCCTTCCAGCTCAGCCTTCACGCTCTCCCAGCACTTTTCAAATTGCAGGCTGTGACCTAACGGTGTGAAATTGGTTTAGTTGGGGGCAGGAACAGCATTTGCAAATGGACGGAAGAGGATGAAACGGAAAAGAAGCAAATGTCACACTTGCCACGCGATCAGCCTTAAGTCTTACAGCCTCGGTCGGAGTCACACGATTGCGCATGCGCACTCGATTGTCATGCCTTGTCCGCTCTGGCTGTGCACTAGAAGCCGTGGGGGTGTCTAAGTCTCACTGCCCGGGCCACGTTCCAGACCAGAGTCCCTGGTGAAGAACCCAAGGAGGGGGGTCTTTCCAGGAGCTTCTGATGCACCGAATTGCTTAAGAAACACTGAACCAGACAGCGCATCTCTGCAGGTGACGCTCCCACAGGGGCCCCAGCTGTCGGGCCAGTGGTCCCCCGAGTTTAATGAGCATGAAAACACTGGTTGTCCAAGTGTGGTCCCTCCCAGCACCATCAACACCACAGGAGAACAGACCTGTTAGCAGATTGCAGGCCCCGCCCCAAATCGGCTGACTCGGGACACTGGCGTGGGACCCACGATTTGTGCTATCACGAGCCCGTCAGGGGATGGGTGAGCACCTTGCAGCAGGAGAACCGCTGACCTGACCTCGACCATCAGGCCCGTCTGTGTGAAGGTCACCTGTGTCTTCCAATCACAGCTCCTGGTTCTGGAAAGAAGGTTTCCAGGGGGCGTACTAGTCAGCCACAGGCGGCCACAGCGAAGGACCACAGATTGGGGTAGGAATTTATTGTCTCGTTGTTCTGGAAGCTACCAGTCTGAGGTGAATGCCTTCAGTGTCCTACCTGCAGCCTCATCAGCCTTGTGTCTTAAATGGTTGGGTTCTCCCAAGGCCCCCCTCCTTGGCTTGCAGACGGGATGGCTGGCTTCTCCCTGCGTCCTCCGTGGTCTCCGCTCCGTGTATGTCTGTGTCCTCATCTCCACTTCTCTTAAGGGCACCCGTTCCCCTTGATGACTTCATTTTGACCTCATCGCCTCTGTCAAGACCGTAGTCTCCTCCTTCTTTCCAGCGAGGGAACGTTCTGGACTATAAGCCCTCTGGACGCTCCGATTCCTTCCCTCACTCCCCAAAGCAGACCCTCCGGTTCTGATTCTTGCCTGGGCTTGAGGGGTGGGCTTGAGGGGCTCTGTGCCCTCTTGAAACAGTATTTGAGACGCCCTCTAAGGACCCAGTGTCTCTCACCGGCTCTGACTTCTTTCTCCGAAGGATCTTTCTGAGTCATAATGTGCCACTGGATGGGCTGAGTATTCAGGAGGCGAATAGGATTGTTTCCATTCACTTTTTTTTTTTTTAAAGATTTTATTTATTTATTTGACAGAAACAGAGATCACAAGTAGGTAGAGAGAGAGGAGAAAGCAGGCTCCCCGCAGAGCAGAGAGCCCGATGCGGGGCTTGATCCCAGGACCCCGGGATCATGACCTGAGCCGAAAGCAGAGGCTTAACCCACTAAGCCATCCAGGCACCCTCCATTCACTTCTTTAAAAATCTTCTTTGGGGGTACCTGGGGGGCTCAGTGGGTTCAGCGTCTGCCTTCAGCTCAGGTCATGATCTCAGGGTCCTGGGATCAAGCCCTGCATTGGGCTCCCTGCTCAGCGGGGAGTCTGCTTCTCCCTCTCCCTCTGCTACCGCATCCCACACCCCCATGCTCATGCTCACCCTCTTGCTCTCTCTCTCAAACAAACAAATGAAATCTTTTAAAAAAAATTCTTTGATTCAGGCTGAGCTGCCCACTCGTCTCCCATCAGCCCAGACTGGTGAGACCTCTGGCCACCCAGAACTGTGTGTGGGAGGGCTCATGACAAAGGAAAAAGGCATCTGAGCGTGATTAGGGGAGGCCCGGCAGGAGGAGGTCAGGAGGAAGTGGTGCCAGTCTAGGAAGGCTTCCTGGAGGAGGTGAGCCATGGCTTTGGAATCTAGCCTATTCTGAGCTCCTGCACAACTATCAGGAACCCTGGTGGGAGTTCCATGCCCTAACTGGTTTAATCTCCAGATAAATGGAGGAGGTGCTGTTATTGCCTAGTATTAATCATATATATATATTTTTTATTTTGTATTTTTGATGCCTTGATATCTTGGGTCTTGTTGACCTTGGAAAGACCAGCCCTCCCAGAGCTAGCTAATTCCTACAGATAGGAAACAGCTTTTCCGGGGGCTGCTTTCATGGATAAAACCAACCAGTCCAGAGCCCGCACCTCAACCACCAGCGTCAGGGGGCTCCCCCGCTTCAGGGCCTTATCCACCTGCCCTAATCCCCCCTTGGCCAGGCATCAGACAGTTAGGGACACTCTCTACACCCCAAAGCCCACTCAAGTTATTCAAAGTAGCCAATCTGATCTAGCCTCACCTGTTCCTTCCCAGGGCAACCACAGCAAAGCCTCCGGCCCCCATTCGTTCCCCACTGCCTCCTGGCCAGCCCTGCTGGCTCCCTGTAAGGCATGCCCCTTTCTCCTGGGAGCGAGGGAGACCTACCTTTCCAATGGCGATCATCTCCTGATCTGTGGGCCTCACCATACCTGACCTATATTTTGGAACACCCTCCTCCCATGTTTGAAAGAGCAAACGGAGGCCCAGAGAGGTGAAGCGAGTTGCCCAGGGTCCCGCAGACGGGATTTGAACCTCGTTCCAAGCCCAGCATCTCTCCGCAGCCCCTGTCCTCAGACAGAGCAAGGCCCAGGAGGGAGGGGGGAGGAAGCTCTGGGTTTGAGAGGAGCCCAGTGCACCTGTCCTGGAGTTGGCCCTTTACACTGGGGTCGTTCCCACCCCCTGCCCGCTCCGTGCTTTCTCTAGGCTGGCCCGTTGCATCCCGTCTCTGGATTCTTGAGGGAGGCGGGGAGAGAGGGGGGATGAACACCAGCTCCTTGGGCAATAGGGGGCTGACCTGCCTCAAAGCCTGGCCCCACTCCCTCTGGATGTCTTGAATTTCTTGTCACAGCCAGGAACTCCTTGGGCGATGGGGCTATGTCCTGACCCCTCTGTGTCCCCAGCACCCATCGTGACCCAAACAAGAACACATACCTAGAGCAGGAGGGTAAGTAAATGGATGATGGCTCCTGCGGTCTGTCCCTTTCTGTCTCTCGGTCTGTGTCTCTCCGTGTGTGTGTCTCTGTGTCTCCTGCCAGTCTCTGCGTGTTCCTGCCTGTGTCTTTCTCTGCCTCTGGGGACATTGCCTGTGTGGGGCCCAAGACTTTAAAGTCCCCAGGTTTGCATTAAGTAGTGTATCCTGTGCAGAGAGCCCAACGCGGGGCTCGACTCTAGGACCCCGGGATCATGACCGGAGCTGAAGCAGACGCTCAACCAACAGAGACACCCAGGCGCCCCTCCACAAGAGAATTTCCAAGTGAGAACAGCACAAGAGAAGTGCACAAAGTTTAAGGGGGCAACTTGAGGGTTTTCACCTGTCTACGTACCAGACCAACAACCCCCTCATCCACATCTAGAACATTTCCAGCCCAGTGGGGACTCTGTGCCCCTTCCAGACGGTACCCGCTGGAGATCACTGCTCAGCTAATGTCTGTCACCACAGACGAGCTTTGCCTGTGCTTGGACTTGGCAGTGGGTTGAGTTGTGTCCCCCAAAAGATATGTTCACGTCCTAATCCCTGGTGCCTGTGAATGCGACCTTATTTGGAATTATAGCCTTCGCAGATATAATCTAGATGAGGTCATACTGGATTAGTGTGGTGGTGTTTCCAGAAGAAGGCCGTAGGGACATAGAGACATAGAGACATAGAGACGCAGGGAGGAGATGGCCACGTGAAGATGAGGGGATGCGCGGACACACAGGGAGGAACACAGGCATGTGAAGACCGAGGCAGAGATTAGAGTGGATCACCTACGAGCCAAGGAACGGCAAGGATGGCCAGCGACCCCCAGAAGCTAGGGAGAGGCGACCAAGCGTTCTTCCCTGGAGCCTTCAGGAGGATTGTAAGCCTTCCACCACCTTGAACTTGGCCGTCTGGCTCCAGCACTGTGAGAGAATGCGCTTCTCTTGGAAGACTCCCCATTGGTGGCCATTTGTTATAACAACCCCAGGAAACTCACACAAACTTCAAACGAATGGAACGCTACGGCCTGTGCTTTGGTGTCTGGTTTCCTTTGCTCATATCATGTCTGTCAGATTTACCCGTTTTGCTCTGTGTAGACATAGCGCATTCTTTTTCGTTTCTGGTTGTGTTTCATCTTATGAATATACCACAATTTATTTACCCGTTCTAATGTTAATGAACACTTGGGTTGTTTCTTTTCTTTTCTTCTTTTTTTCTTTTGCTATTATGAATAATGTTGCTAAAGCTATTTCTGTCTTTTTGTGGGTGTATGTCCTCATTTCTCATGGGTCTAGAGCTAGGAGTGTAATTGCTGAGTTTCACGGTAATTATATGGGTAATTTTTTAGAACTTCCGGAAAGCCAAACAGTGGTTGTGTGGGGGAGTCTGGCTGGCTCAGTCGGAGGAGCGTGTGACTCTTGATCTTAGGGTTGTGAGTTTGAGCCTCATATAAGGTATAGAGATTACTTAAAAATAAAATCTAAAAAAAAAAAAACCTAAAAAAAAAGGGAAGAAAAAGTGGTTGTACCTTTTTCTATTCCCCCCAGCAGTGTCTGAGTTCCAATTGGCCTTTATCCTGCTAACACTTAGAATTGTCGAGTCTTTGCATTTTAGCCATTTTGTTGGGTATATAAGGGTATCTCATTGTGATCTTAGCTTTCACTTCCCTGATGAGTAATGATGGTGAATGCTTTCTCATTTGCCTTTTGGGCATTTGAGCGTTCTTTTTTTGTGAAGTGCCTGTTCGAGTCTTGTCCATTTTTGAAAATTGGGTTTTTTCTATTTTCCTATTGAGTTTTAGATGTTCTTTATATATGCTAATATGAGTCCATGGTTGGTTATATGTATTCGAAAGACCTTCTCCCACTCTGTGGCTTGCCTTTCTTTTAATGTGGTCTTTTGGTGAACGGAAGTTCTTGAATTTTGATGAAGTCAAATTTATCAACCTTTTCTCTAGTGGTTAGTGTTTTTTTCTATCCTGTTTAGGAGATCTTTGCCTACCTGAAGGTCATGAAGCTATTCTCCTAGTTGTCTTTTATTTTTATTTTATTATTTTTTTATTATTATTTTTTGAAGATTTTATTTATTAATTAGTCAGAAAGAGGGAGAGAGAGCACAGGCAGACAGAGTGGCAAGCAGAGGCAGAGGGCGAAGCAGGCTCCCCGCCGAGCAAGGAGCCCGATGTGGGACTCGATCCCAGGATGCTGGGATCATGACCTGAGCCGAAGGCAGCCGCTTAACCAACTGAGCCACCCAGGCGTCCCTCCTAGGTTGTCTTTTAGAAGCTTTATAGTTTTACCTTTAACTTTTAACGTTGACCCAAGAGCATTTTTTTTTTTAAAGGTTTTTTATTTATTTATTTGACAGACAGAGATGACAAGCAGGCAGAGAGGAAGCAGAGAGAGAGAGGAGGAAGCAGGCTCACCTGCTGAGCAGAGAGCCCGACGCGGGGCTCGATCCCAGGACCCTGGGATCACGACCTGAGCCGAAAGCAGAGGCTTTAACCCACTGAGCCACCCAGGCGCCCCGACCCAAGAGCATTTTAAATCTCAGAGGACCAAGGCTTCAGCCTGCCCGTTCACCCCCTCCCCAAGCTTGGCGGCCCAGGCGTCTGGGAAAACTCCTTCCCTCCTGGGTCACCAGCTGCCCTGCCTCTTTCCCTGGCCCTAGCTCTTCCTCCAGGCCCTGGAATTAATAAAAACTCTGAGCTGCCTGTGGTTTTTGGAATGAGTGCTTGTTCCAACCTCTGTCAGGATTCGGGCAGCAAGTGGGGTCCCCCATCCCCTCTCCATATGTACTGCTTTTCCCCTTGAGTGTGGGACAATCTCACCCATTTACACAGTTACGGGGTCCCCAGATGGAATCTCCAGGGAACCTTCTTACTAGATCTTTCCTCACTCCTCTCTAAACCCACCCCGCCATCTGGAAACTTCCTGGTCACTTCTCTCCCCTTGTTCATAAACTCAAAGCTAGAGGAGCTTGTGTCTCCTCCCCCCACCCCCAGGATGGCAAATACGTTCCATCAGCAATCATGACGACTGCCTGGCGGCGGTGGCCTGAAAATTAAGAAAGATCCCAGTTTAGCTAATGAGAACCATTAGCTAAATGGTTTCCAGTTTCCAGTTGCTTGGAAACATCTGCCTGGAAGGAAGCACTGGGGGTCGGGGAGGGGGGTCGTGCCTTGAATGTCTCTGATCTAGTCTGAGTCCCCATGAGGATGAATCCAAAGTTGAGTTTCAAGGATGCCCTCGAGGGCACTCAGCGGTTAATTCTGAGCTCCGGTTTGGAAGTGCTGGCCCGACCCGCTCAGCAGAGGGGCCCTGATTCTTCCATCAGCAAATAGTGATAGAACACGTGCCATGTTCCAGACCCCGCGCTGGGCATGGAGAGCACGATGGCCCACCTACCTTGGGGTGGGTCGAGTTCCCTGCGCTTTTCTCGATGCCAGTAATCAGTACCGAGAATGAGCCCGTCGGGGACTTTGCGTGACGGCCGTGTGCTTCCCTCCTCCTCCCTCCAGCCCCGGTCCTTGGGGTGGGATCACAGCACAACTTCTCAAGAATGGAACTTGGCAGCTAACTGGGGATCCCCCCACCCCATACTGTTGAACTATGTCTCTGCAGGTGACTTTCAGGAAGGAGATCCACAAGCAAGACCTATGAGCTCACACCTATGAGTCGAAGGGTGTGACAACCCTTTAAACAGACCGGGGGGCTCCAGGGTGTCTAGAAGAGTCCTTGGGGACTGCTTGGGCACTGTTCCGTGGCAAGCCTGCTGGTCCTGCCCTGTTGCACCGACTTTCTCACCCTGAGGGGGCCCCAGGATTTTCCACCCTTCTCCAGCTGTGACACACGCACACACCCCCACACTCTCACACTCACACACACACATGGGGATATGCACATAGACAGGCACAAACATTCTCTCTCTCTTCCCCACTCACAGGGTAGTCAATAGCCAAGGTTCTGGGCTTTCGGGTTTCAGGTTCAAGTCCCCACTGTCCCACTTTGAGCTATTTGCCCCTGGGTGAGCCGCCCACCGCCCCCCCACCCCAGCCTCGGCCTCCCCACCCATCAGCGGGGCCTGGGGTGAGGAGCCAGGGGTCATGCTTGCTCTGTAGCTTCCTCTTCCCCGCGGGTCACTAGCTCAGGGCTAGTACAAGAAGCTGGGGTCCCTGGGTTTCCTCTGGAGATTCATGTCAGTGCCCCCTGCCCGGAGCTCGGCACCGAGCCGGGAACATAGTGGAGACAAGGCCTGTCACGGGAGGGAGGCGGGAGGGAGGGCCCGGATTTTGCTCTCAATCATCCGGTGGTTTTCCCTCCGGGAAAGCCTTAATTTGTTTCAGAGGCATAAAGGGGCACACAATTCTGCTGTTTCTGGACCAGCTAAGCTGGGAGAAAGCCATGGTGGCCTCCGCTGGACCAGAGGGGCCCCAGGAGGCGAGCCCCAACCTGCTATGGGGCCGCTGACCGGAGCCCAGCTGGGTCTCCGCTGCCCTCCTGGGCCCCATGTTCTGTGTTTCCATCATGTCCACTGCCCCGGCTGGGCCCCGGCCAAGCCCTCACTCGCTGGTGAGAGCCAAGCCAGGGCCGTGCCAGGCTCAGTGGAGGCCCTTGGCCAAGAACAGCAGAGCCGTCCTCAGGAAAGCTGGGGATTAAGCCGCAGGCCAGCGGGGACTCAGGTATCCGCCTCCCGCCCCAGCCTGGAGATGAGGGGCACGGCGACCTCCCAGCTGCCCAGGGCTGTGATGTGAGGGGACGGCTGCGAGCCACCCACCCGGGGACGTGGGGACACGGCACTGCCTGGGCCAGCTTGCTCGAGGACAACCTTCGGGAAGAAGCCACGGCCGTGTGCCTCCTGCCTCCTGGCTCCAACAGTCCTAGGTCCCAGGGCCTGGAGCGCTCTCTCCCCCAGCCCAGGGCCAGACTGGACCCTGGGTGACGGCTGCCCAGCTCCTCTCCCTGCTGCCGGCTGAGCCCTGCCCCACACTTAGTATCTCAGCTCCTCTGACTTTCCTGCGGTGGGAGCCACCCGAAGTATTGGGGAGGAGGGTGCGGATGGCTCTGGGCAGAGAGTCCCTTCTGCGGGGGCCACCTCTGCGCCTAGCCTGGGTGATACGGGGCGGACAGCCTGGCCATGCTGCGGACCCTGAGGTGAGGGGCGGACTCCAGCAGCGGCCGTGGGCCACGGAGGTCCCCACCTTGCTCAGGCATGAGTCAAAGGACTCGGGCTCTCCTCCTCGCCTGGGCTCCGGTGCCCCTCCCTCCCGTCTACAGTGCGATTCTCCCTTTCCTGTCCTGTCCAGATCCAACCCACCCTGTAGGACTTACTGCCTCTGGGAAAGGCCCTTCTTTGACCTTGGGCTGGGTTGAGGGCTTCCTCCTGCGCACCCCCCCCCGGGCCCTAGTGGTGTGACATCGATCCCCTGGACGGCCACCATCTGCAGACCCCTGTGTCTCCCTTAGACAGGAGCCCCTTCGAGGCCACCCCTCCCGTCTCTACTCCCAGCCCCTCTCTCTTGACCTTAGCGCTCTCATTGCCCTCTGGACTGTGCCTGCCCCTGGCTGGGCCCCACCAGAGCAGGTGGCCGCCCGACCTGGCCTGGTCCTCTGTCTGGGCCTCCTCTCGGCCCCTCCCTGTAGGCTCAGGCCGGGGCGGGGGGTGTCTGCATGGACGCTGACTCAGATGTTATTTTGGGCTCCCCTTGGGCCCGGCAAGCTCTGGGGCCTCAGGCCTGTTTAGACGGCTGGGCCGGATGTGACCAACTCCAGGCACCCGCTTCTGCACAGGGTTGGGGGAGAGACAGGCCAAAGCAACTGCCGGCGGGGCCGGGGGCAGGCAGGAAGGACAGGCCTGGCGGGTCAAGGGCTCCAAAGGCTCACCGAGGCCCTGCTCACCTCCCGCCTTGTTCTGCGCTCCGGGGGTCCCCGCCGAGGCCCTGGGCTGGGGGCCAGGGCCAGGTGCACCAGGCCTTCGGAGGTCCTCGCCTGGCAGATTCATGGTCTCGAAATCCCCCAAACTAGGATGCCAGTCCGAGGGGCGAGGCCCCCGAGGGCACAGCCTTGATGCCCCCCCCAACAGACACACGCCTGTGCCCCCGTGGCAGAGGCTGGGGGCCCATCGCAGCCTGGGTCTCCGGCGGGGCCCCTTCCCGCCGCCCCACGTCAGAGTTGTCACCTCAGAAGCTGCCCAGACGAAAGCCGAAAGCCGAGAGGCAGGTGTCCTGTGGGCCCCGGGCGAGCGCCTTCCCCCAACAAGCCTCAGCTGCTCTGCCGGTGGAAAGAGGGGTTTGGTTTCACCACATTTTGGACACTGGCACCCGGTTAAGCCGTGGGCCAGGACAACCCCAGGTCTGCTGTTCTGAGGTGGCCTTCCAGACGGGGCGGCTGGTGCCTCTTTCCCTGAAGTCATCCGTCCTCAGCCCCGGCCGCGGGCCCCAGCCCAGAAATGTCTAAGGAAACATGAAAATCTTCAAGCTCTGTCCACCACGTCCCAATTGAAAGCAGAAGTTGAAGCTCTGTTGTTAACTCCCGCGGAGCAGGTGACCAGCCTGGGGGTGCGGCTGGGGGGGCCCAGGTGGCCCTCGGGGCTGCCCGCTCTGGGGACTCCGTTGCCCGCACGTTCAGGACTGGGGGCTCAGTGTCGGCCAACCTCGTGCCTGGACCCAGGGACAAAAAAACCTGCGGCCTTGGCGGGAGCCCTTTCAGAGGGAGGGTCGGCGGCTGCCCATCTGCTGGGTCACTGACTCCCCAGCCGCTCTGGGGGACCAGGGAAGCACACCCCGCCCCTGGAATGTTCCAGAACCACTGGAGGGCCAGGCCTAGGTTCTCTACAGGAGAGGGGAAGAATGCAGACAGCGCTCACCCCCCAACCCCACCTTTATCGGTCACCGGCAGCACCAGGCCAGGGACCAACGTGAGATGAGAGAGGGTCGAAGGGGAAGGAGAAGCTGGGGAGCGGACAGAGGGGGCGTCCCGGGCCCCGTCGCTAGCTTCTGGGCTCAAAGCAGGAGGAAGGAGGAAGCTCTTGCAAGCAAGGAGCCGGCAGGAACACAGGCTGTGACCCCCGCCATGAGGTGTGGGCGTGGGGATACCGGTAGGCCCTTCCTATGCTGTTGGTATGAGCTGTCCAGGTCAAGACCCAAAGTTTCTAACTCTAGATGCTTTGGAGTTGGAAGGCTCCAAGGGAGCCCATTGTGTGGAGGGTAAAACTGAGGCTCTCAGAGGTGCATGGCTTGCCCAGAGTCAGTGCGCGTGGCTAGTAGGGAAACTGGCGTCCTTGTCTCTGTCTCCCAGACTCAAAGACAGTGCTTGGCCAAGCCAGTCCTGGGTGTGGGGAGGTGCAAATTGCCCCCTACAGGAGCCTGATCCCAACCCCAGAGATATTCCCACCAGGCCTCTGGGCAGGTGGTGGAGGAGGGTGGCCTTCCAGGGCCCGGGGCCCCTTTGGACTGAGGACACGGCTGGCCTGGGCGGCCCAGCGTTCCGGCAGCGGCCCAAGTATGTGGACGGCAGTGTGGACAGCTTTCCCGCCACGTTCCCAGAGCACGCACCAAGGGAAACATGGAATGTTTCTTGGATGACACAGTCTCCGTCCAAAATCATGCATTCCTGTGGGAGGGCAGTGAGGAGGGGTCGTGGCTGTCTGCAGGGGCAGCAGCGGGGGTGGGGGCTGCCTCGGCACAGTGCAGTCCTGTCTGCCGACATGGGTCCCCAGGTTGTGCCCACGGCCAAGGGAATCTGGGTTGGACGCACTGGCGGGCAGCCGTGCCATTGGCACGCGCGTGCGGTGGCTATGCGTGCAGTCAGTCAGCAGACACCAGCCTCGTGCGTACAGCTGACAGCCTGCTTCTCTTTCCCGGCCCGGGGCGCGCAGCTGGTACCCCTCCCTGCCCGATGTGGACATCTGGTATAGCCCTGCCTGTGTGTGTACCTTCTGCTCCGAGCAGGTAACAGGTGTAGCCCCTGACCTTGCCACAGTGACTTTCCCTTGTCCCCGTGTCCTGCCCAGGCCCCCAGCCCACTGGGCTACCAGTGGTAGGTCCCGTGCCTGAGGACCGGGCATGTCCTCAACCTGTTCTGGACACAGAGCCATTTAAGGGAGTCAACCAGCTTGGGCTCGACCACTGTTTGAGTTGGGCTTGGATATTATGCACCCCCGCCCCCACCTCTAGCCTCAGGCTCCCCCTGTCTCAGCGGTCCCGGGGATTCTCTTCACATGACCACTGTGTGCAGGATGGAGGCCAATGGGCCAGGACTGGGTTGGAGGGGGCTGATGGAGAGTGGGCAGGGGAGGGGTTTGTGGTGGCGGGCCCATCCCTTCTGAGTCCCAGGGCAGGGCCTCTTCACAAAAGGAGGGAGCCTCTGGCTTTGACCTTGGAGATTCTAAGTCCTGGACAGCCCAAGGTAGAAGTTGGGGAGCCAGAGAGGGCACACGGGAGGCACCTACCCTAGAGAAGCCTTGTCAATGGAGGTGCACCCTGGTGAGAGTGCTGGGATGACATTGGGGGTCTGTGGGAGTCGAGGGCCACCATTCCTCTACTTTTGAGCGGCAGCGATGACTCTGTAAGAGAGGACCTTACGAGATGGGTTTTGAAGGTTGAATAGGAGTTTGCCAGCAGCCGAGCACGGAGAAAGATTATAGAGCTAAGTCATCATGGGTGCCAAGGCCCCCAAGGCATCAAGAAGTGTGGGCACACCCCAAGAAGTGTGGAAGGTTGGGAAGGCTGAGCTTGAGAAGGGCTATGCAGAGCCGTGAGGGAGGGGAGACTAGAGACTAACGTGGTCTGGGAGCAGTGAGGAAGAAAAGCCTCAAGTCAGGGAAAATTCTGGAGCAGGTGTGCCTTGAGAGAGGATGCAGAGGTGGGCAGGGTTCAGTGATGATACAGAGTCTAAGTGTGAGGGATGGGGAAGGTCTGAGCAGTGGCGTGGAGGTGGCAGTGGGGAAGAAGGAGGGGTTCAGGCCGTCTGGTGGGGAAGGTCCATCCGAGATGGCCGCCCTGTCCTGCGCCGGTCTAGGCATCTCTGGCTGGTACGAGGAAACTGGGGTGCCCCCCCACTACGGTTTACATCGCTCACATACTTCTGGGCTCTTATCTACAAGGGTCTCTCGTGCAGGCCCACCTTGCCAAGTGGCCCCATCACTGCCTGCCTCATAAATCAGGCCTGTCTCTCCCAACGCCTCCCTGCTCCCACCACACCCTCCTGGTGCCGCCTGCCCCGCCCTGAGTTCCACCCCGCCGGGGAGGCAGAGACGGGCCCCGAGGCGTGCGGCCCTACGCAGGAGCTCTGGCTTTGCAGGGAGGATGTCCTGGGTGACCTGGTTTTCAGGAAGCATCCTCACAGGACTGTGTCTAGACTCCACGTGAAGTAGAGCCGGGCTTCCCGCTCTTCCAGGCCTCACGTCCCTTCCGTAAACTGGGTACATTCGCTCATCGGTTCAACAAACACCGACTGTGTGCCGGGCCCCAGGTACGGAGATGAACCAAGCAGAGCCTCCGTCCGAGTCCAGCAAGGAGACTCTTGTAAATGGGGCTGTGGGAGCCCAGAGGAGGGACTGACCCTACGTTGGCAGTCCGAGAAGGCTTCCTGGGGGAGAGGACCTTCTAGCCCTGATTTCAAGGGCAAAGAGAAGTTTGCTAGTTCAAAGGGAGAGAGGGGGCATTGCCATCGGGACGACCACAGTTCAGAAAGCAGAGAAGCAAAACACAGCAGGCTAGGCTGGGTTTGGGGTGGGGACCTTGAAAGCAGGGGGCCAGGCGCGGAAAGCCAGAGGTCAGTGGGAGCCATGGAAGGGTCATAGCGGGGGAGGGGGGTGCGGCACGATCAGGTTTGCATCCCGAATTGACCCTCGGGTCGTTGCCCCCATGTGCAGAACGTCACACAGCGATACTGAGAAAGGGGCTTCAGGGTCCGGGAGGGTTCTGGAAAGAGGGTCCAGATGGTTTCACCAAGGAGACGTCAGTCAATCTGGGCCTTAAAGGAGAAGGAGGACGTCTGCACGGGGTATCCGGCCCACCTCTGTGTCGCCACACGGACTCAGGGCCTGAGAAGGGAGCGGGCAGAGGAAGAGGCGTCCCTTCTTGGAAAGCGGGATGGTTTGGGTCTCCTGCCACACCCAGGGGGTCCCCACCCACACCGGCTCGGCTGGCCCAAGGCCTGAAGGGCCGCCTCCGACAGGACTGTGGCTCAGAAGGCTCCTCTTGACCCGGTCCGAACGGGACGGCTTGTCCCCGGCACCTGCACCTACCTTGCTTTCCCACCGGCCGTTTCTAGAAAGGGCCAAGCACAGCTTGGGGCCCATCCCTCTGGTCTCCGTTTCCCAGTTACCCAGCATCAAAGGCGTCCGTCTGGGAGCCCGGCAGATGCTCCTGAGGCCACCACGGTCTCTGGGAGGACCGCAGCTGCAGCGGGCCCGAGGCATTTGTTTTCTGGAATGATCTCCTTCTAGGTTCTTCTTCCCAGCGGTGGGCTCCGGAGGACGCAGCTGGGGTGAGGGCAGAAGGAGGGTGGGGCAGGCTGGTGCCCGCCTCAGACGAGGACGTCAAAAACCCGTGTGAGGACCACTACGTGCGGCAGCTTTGCCGAATCTCAGACATCAAAGCATGCGTTCCAGAAGATTCTATTTCCATCCAGTTCAGAAACAGCCAGTCGTCTCTGGTGGGAGAAGTCAGAGAGGGCTTCTCTGGGCTGGGAAAGCAGGGACTGGAAAGGGGGTAGCAGGCAGCTTTTGGGGGGGGCGGGGGGAGCCTGGCAGAGTTCTGTAGGCTCCCGGGGTGCCCCCGACACAAATGTGAATTTTCACAAATGGAACACATTTGCTCAAAATGAGTCGCAGTGTTTTACAACACACTTGTGTTTAAGTACGTATGTGTATGTGTGCGTCTACAGATCATTCTGACGGAAGCTGCGGTGTATTTGGGACAGTCTGACTAATGTTTTCTCTCCCGTGTTGTTGGGTTCAATGCTGGGGGTGGGGTGGAGGGAGGTATGGATGACACCGTGGGTGCCCCATGCCTGCTCGGCCTGGACAGAGACCCCCAGATGGGCGTCCCCTCCCATCGCTGCTAGCTGGCGAAAGGAGGCCGACCAGGCTGTAAGCCCCTCAGGGCCCCCCTGTGCACCCCCAAACAGATAATTATTTATCAACTAGCGGACTGACTGGCAGAACGTTGCCCAGCGCTGGTTGGGATGCCCAAAGGCGGGCTGGAGGACGGTTGTCCCCGTTATCGGGGACCTTCTGGGAAAGAGCATTCGGCTCAGCTGGCATAGACTCAGGCACAAGGCAAGGGGGACAGGTGGTTGGACATTTGCACATGCACGGTCACAGATACATGTGGGCACCCATGCACAGCTTGGCCCCAGGCATCCAGACACACACTTGTCCTGCCGTTGTGGGACGAGCGTCCCTTAGGGACAATGGCTGGTGCTGGTATTGGGTGGCCCGTGGTTGGTCAAAGAGTCAACCCTTTGGTCAAAGGGGTGAGGCACAGATACCCAGCGCACCCCAGGGAGACCACTGGGGTATAGACATGCCCGGGGGAGGGCAGACCCATCCCAGCCGGTTCTCTCGATGGGGTCTCAGCCTGGCTGTGTCTTGGCTGGAAGGTCTGGCTGCAGAGGACCTTTGGAAAAACCAGAGGATTCTGGGAGGAGCAGCGGGGTGGTGGGTACAGATCGATGCCCACACTGGAGATCTCAAGTGAGGACCCTCTGTACCATTAGGATGTCACACGTGCCCCTGTCCCCTAGCCCCTGCCACCTCCTGGGGACCTGAGCCTTTCACGTCCCCCAGGCCTGGTGGCTGGCCGGCGTCCTTCAAGGGGCCTGCATTGCCTGGGTGGCGGCGGCTTTGCCAGCGACCCCTGCCCTCTCCCTGACCCCTCCACGACCCCTCCACTGTCTCCTGCTTCCCACCCTCTTTGCATCCCAGCCCTGACCTCACGTCTGCAGGGCTGCGGGCGGGGGCGAGATAAGGCGGGTGTTGCACGCTGCTCCCTCCTGGGGACCGACGGGAAGGGCGGGCCGGGCTGCCAGCCTCAAGAGCGCCCATGACTCACCAGGTGGGCAGGGCCGAGGCTGGCATCCGGGAGGAAATGCCACTTCCTCTGGATAAGCCTGCAGGCCCTCCAGATTTGCCCGATGGTGTCTGCATTGGGGGTTTTGTTTCAAGAAGTCCTTCCACTCCTGCGTGACAAAGATATTCTCCAACAGTTTATTCTAGCAAATCAGAGTCTCGCTTTTCATATTTTGGTCTGGCTTTAATCCCTTTGGAGACATCTTTTTAGGAGACAGTAGGCAGGGATCCAGTGGTAATTTTTCTCCATCGAGCGAGCCCATTCCTTCAGTCCCGCTAACCACTCCAACCTTTCTCCGAGGACCCGTGGTGCGTTTGACTCTCTTTGAACTTGCTGATCGGCTCTGCCGCCCGTCTGGATGTTCTCGAACCCAGACCCCATTACTTTCCTTCCTTCCCACGGCTTCGTGGTCTGTGTTCACAGCAGGCTGGACAAGGCTTCCCCTCTTGGTTCTATTTTCCGAAGTCGGCTATATTCTTCCATATATTGTAGAGTAAGCTTATCAAGTTCCTCAAAAATATCCAGCCGGGACTCAGGATCTTGGTTCAGCGAAGGACAGATGGGAGGAGGAGGAGATCTGTGCCTTTTAAGCAACAAGGGACTGCGGTCCTAGTATATACATGGGATGCCCGCAGAGCGAGGAGAGAAAGACGGCACCCCCTATAGAAAAATGGGCTGAGGGTATGAACTGGCGATTTGCAGAAGAGGAAATGGAAACAACCAGAGAACAGAAGGAGTGACTCAAACTCACTTAAAATCAGAGAAATGCAAATTAAAAAACAATAATAAGATACTGCTTATCACCCATCAGGCCGCCCGGCTGTGCAGAGGTAGGAACTGGCCAGTGCAGGCAGGATGTGGGCCGGAACACCTCTCCAGGTGTCCATCGCTGGGGCGTGCGTGGAAAGTGTGGCCACACCCACCCTGGGGTGCCACGTGATGGTCACATGTGAAGCCACAAGGTCGGTGCAGGATAAGACTAGGTTGTCGGAAGCTAAAAACAGAGCACGGCTGGAAAAAATAAGAAAGAAACATGTAGCCCCTAGCCCAATTCCACTCCCATAAATAAGCAGGGCTGAAAGGAACAGGTCCGTGAAGCCCCTGGGGCACAGGAAGAGGGTTGCTAGAAGGGTAACGACGTTGAGTGCTGACTTACCACGGTGACCGTTCCGTAACGCACGTACCCATCATTGTACACCTGAACTAATGCAATATCCTTTTGTTTATTATTCCTCAATTTAAAAAAATCAATCAATCGATCAATCCATCCTCTGTGCCAAAAAGAGATTTAAGAATAGCATAGACACTGGAGGTTTGGACTCCCTCTGCTCCAGGCGCCCAGGGATCAGAGGCTCTGGCAAGACCCTGGGCCCTCCAGGAGCATCTCCCATCCCGTCTCGACTCATGGCACACGGCAGGAGCCCAGGGTGAAGTGGTAATTAATTGGGCCTGGGAAGGGGACGGTGGGGAGGAAGCAGGCAGGGTCAGGTGGAGACTGAGAGGTCGACCCCTTGAGGGAAGCACAGGTGGGGACCTGAGGGCTGTGTTAGTGGACACTCTCTGTTGGTCCCTGGATGGGGCAGAGCAGGGCTTCGTTTTCTGAGCAAGAAACCCAGACACGAGGTTTGCCAGAAGCCTTTTTGTTTTTCTGAATTTGAGAATTTATTTATATGAAAAGTCTTACCAAGGTATAAACATTCTGGGCCTTTGCACATGCTGTGGACTTAGCTGGAATGTTCCCTCCAAGTCCCCCTCCCACTGGGTGTCTGCCTGATGAACTCCAGCCACCCCTGGGGGCACCTCCTTCAGGAAATTTCTCTGACCCATGTCCTTCCCTGCACCCTGGGGTGGTCACCATCTGTCTCCATGTCGGTGCTCCCCACTTGGAGGTGCTCCTCCGGGGCAGGGGGCTGCCTGGTTTTACTTTCCCAGGTGCCCGACACTCCATGGGGCTCAGAAATGTCAGACGCACGGATAACCGGTAGACATTTGGTTGCACCTGCCCCGGTTCATGGTCAAGGCGGGGGCTGTCATCCCAGCACCAACCAGGTCACTGGGGTTTGACTCAAGGTGGTCTCCAAGCCCCTGCTCTCCACCCGGGGAGGCTGGGATAAGCTTATTCTCCCCTGCCAGAGACTCAGCGTTCTAGGCTTGTGACAGGAAGCCCCGGCCCCTGGGCTGCTGGGCATTCACTGTGCCTCGGTCATCCAGACCCCAGCCTCCAGAAGGCAGAGGGGACACTGCGCAAATCAGGCTCCCATGTTGGGGGGCTTTGCGAAGGGCCCAGGGCTGCTCTGTCCATCTCAGCTGTCCTTGGTTGGCTAGAAGTATGGGGCACCACAGGTAGCCTGCTCACCACCATCCCGGGGCCACAAGGGGACCCCTTTCAGGCCCTCCATGGACCCTTGGGGAACTCCCCCTCCCCCCCGGTAGCTTCAGAAGTTTGTCTCCAAGAAGGTTCGCTCTTTCCAGACAAGGGGCCTTGTCCGGGCCAGTCTGGGGGACTTTTGTTTAAGCCCCTGGTTTGGGAACGTGAGGGAGAGAAGGGATTTTTTTTTTTTTTTTTAGATGCATGTACTTTGGTTTTCTGTGCAACCAGCTCCCAAAGTCACTGCTCCCCTCCTCGCTTGGCAGGGCTGCCCGCCTCGTGCTGTTGACCTTGGCTGTGGGTTTGCGGGGGCTGGAGCTCTCACACCATAAATTCCTGTCTTCTAGGAATCCAGCCTGGGAAAGAAAGGAAACACGGAGGAGAATATTTGATTAACATTTTTCCAACGTGACCACATCACAGAGACGTGTGGCCGGAATTCTCACCCTGGACTGGGCGGGGCACGCCTCGGCTCGTGCCCAGCTGTGGGGAGGGTGGGCTGGGCTGGGGGCCCGTCTGGCCCAGAGGAAGTGTGGGGTCTGAGCTGGTGTTGTCCTTAAGGGTGGAGGGCTCTTGGATGGGAGCCGGGCCAGGTCAGACACCTGGATCTGAGCACCTAGGAGAGCTCACCTTTGACCTCAGTAGTTCTCAGCCTGCACCCTGAGCTCGAGGTGCGAGGCTCTGACCTCGTTTTAACCATCAGCTCCCCACTCTGGACAGAGCCCTCTCTGACCCCAGATTGAATCTTGATCCTAACTCCAGACTCAGACCTGGCCCAGTGACCTCTGACCCGAGCCCCGGGCCGACGGGGCTTTCTTCTGTCACCGAGCTCTCCCGCAGAAACCTTTCATGCCTTCCTGTCTGTCCCCAGACTCAGGGCCTTCGTCCTCAGAACTAGCCTGGGACTAATTCTACGGGACTGTCATCAGCCTCACCTCTCCAAGTCTCCGGCCAGCCATCCCCTCTCCTCCTCCGACCACCAACTATCATTGGCATTTAAAAGTCTCGCACCCCCGCAGAGCCCCACTCATGCCTCTGGCCACCTCATCTCCCGCCTCCCTGTCCCGGCCACTCTCCAGAAAGCTGTCTGCACAGTTGTCTCCACTCCTCACCTCCCTTACTCACCAGCCCACGTCATCGGCTTCCCATTCCCACCAGGCGCCCGAGTGGTCCCCACCCAGGTCAGTGGAGACCCCATGGAACCCAGCCGCACTGGCAACTCCCTGTCCTACCAGGCTTCTAGGACCCCAACTCTTCCCTCCTTGGTCCAGATGGACGGGGTCGTCTCTGCCTGGATGTCCATGTCTAACACCTGGGTCTCCACTGTCCAAACCCAGATGCCTCTTCTTCCCCCCAAACGACTCCCCCTGCAGTGCTCTGGCTCAGCGACCCCTGTTGCTCAAACCCGAGTCACTTCCACACGTCCCTCTTCCTCACCGTCCCAGGCCCGGCCCACCCGCACGTCAGGACATCTCGCCACATCTGGATTTCTTTCTTTCTTTCTTTCTTTTTTTTTTTTAAAGATTTTATTTATTTGTTTGACAGACAGAGATCACAAGTAGGCAGAGAGGCAGGCAGAGAGAGAGGGAAAAGCAGGCTCCCCGCTGAGCAGAGAGCCCGATGTGGGGCTCGATCCCAGGACCCTGGAATCATGACCTGAGCCGAAGGCAGAGGCTTTAACCCACTGAGCCACCCAGGTGCCCCCACATCTGGATTTCTACTCCATTGGCACCCCAGCTAACTCCACCCATGCCCACACCTCACCCATCACTCCCTACCCTCGTTTCACCCCTCGCCCATTACCCCTGCACCCTTCCCCCTCCAAGCTGCCATCTGATTTCCATCCGATCTCCAAGGACAGCTTTCTGACTCTACCCTCATCCACTCCTGCCTCCTCTAATCCAGCCCGACCTGTTAAAAATGCCAGTCTTATCATGTCACTTGCCTACACCCCACCACTAACTTTCCACTCCCCTGCAGCGATCTCCTTGGGCTCTCTTGTTCCAACTCAGTGCCAGCCATCCCGGACCCACAAGGGTGTACCTTGTGTCCCTCTCCCTGGAGTCCTCTCTGCCTCGTCTCCGGGCAGCCGGCAGCATGACTGGTTATTGTCTGCTCAACCGTCAGCTCAGCGCAGACCTCACCTCCACCAGGACGCCTTCCCCTCCTTCCCAGGGCTGGTCTGGGGTCCCCTGCTGGGCTGCCATGGGGACCAGAGAAGCACAGATCATGTTAGTTATCATTTCCTGGCTCTCTGACCTCAAATTTGGAAGTCCCCCCCCAACCAGGACCAGAGACCGTGTCTGGGTAACCCCCCCCCAACTGGTTTTCCTGAGCCCAGGCACATGGTGGTCCCTCCAAACCATTTTAAGAATAAATGAGTTAGGGGTGCCTGGGTGGCTCCGTGGGTTAAAGCCTCTGCCTTTGGCTCAGGTCATGATCTCAGGGTCCTGGGATCGAGCCCCGCGTCGGGTTCTCTGCTCAGCAGGGAGCCTGCTTCCCTTCCTCTCTCTCTCTCTGCCTACTTGTGACCTCTGTCAAATAAATAAAAATCTTAAAAAAAAAAAAGAATAAATGAGTTAGAGAGAGGGCCAGAGGACCCTCAGAGACCAGGAAGACATCAAGGCTCAAGGGGGGTAATGGGAAATGGGGAAGAAGGGCTGGATGTCTGGGGAGAGAAAGAATAGGTTGGGGGGCTGGGGGATGCCCCTTAATCAGGGGAGATCTTTGCAGCACCATGACATGGAGAGGGTCTTCATTTGATAAAGGGGATCTGAGGCCTACAGTGGCCAGTGGCAGAGCTGAACCCTGGACAAGGACTCTGAACTTGGGATATGTTCTCAGCTCCCAGAAGGTTACAAGTCCTTTGGCTTTGACCTTCACTTCCTGGGCTCCCATCTTCACCCCTGGCCCTCCCCACCTGGTAGCCCACCTGGCCCTCCCCACCTGGGAGCCCACCTGGCCCTCCCCACCTGGGAGCCCACCTGGCTCTTCAGAACCTCCTCCACCACATGCTCTCAACCCCCACCTTGGACTCTCTCGACCTGATTCTTCCATTGGACTCACATTCCCCAAACCCACTAACCTTCCCACCCCTCCCACCCTTCCTCTTCCTACTGCCCACCTCAGTCCTGTACCTGAACCAATCCCCCCACCCAGGATCATTTACACATTGATGCAGCACGTATTGAAATGGTGGGGGTGAGCCAGGCGTTAAGAAAAAGCCTTTGATCTTACACCACCACCAAAGGATCCTATTTTCATCTGGAAAAATACAAGCGAATTTTTTTTTTAAAGAAATCCAAGACAGGAAGAGAAATGAAACAGAACAGGATCCTATGCATGTTGGGAATAAGAACAGCACTTACTGTCCACTGTGTGTCGGGCACTGTGCTGAGTGCTTCCCAGGCATGCTGACCACAGCCCCTTGGGGGACTCTCCACTACCATCCCCACCTCAAATTCCTACGTGAAGGGACTGCAGCTAGAAGACTTTCTGTCCTCTCTCTCCTCCCTTGTTTCTCCTCCAGGACTTGTCCTTTCTACTGTGCTCTGTAGTAACTTTATAGGGGAAAGTTCTGCCTGGCTGGGTAGAGGGAAGCCTTGGGGGGTCCAGTGCTACCAATGAGTGGGGTCCAAGTGTATCTAAGTCAGGGATAAAAGGCAAGGATGTCTACTGAGACTTTGCTTTTGGGCTTGATTTCCCCCAACCTTTTTTTAAAAAGTAGGCTCTCTACCCAGCATGGAGCCCAACACAGGGCTTGAACTCACAACCCCAAGATCAAGACCCGAACTGCAATCAAGAGTCAGATGTTCAACCAACTGAGCCACCCAGGTGCCCTTGGCTTGATTTTCTAATCATTATTCTTTTTATATCTTTTTCTCGCCTTATTGCAATGGCTAGGCTCTCTAATACAGAGGAGAGCCAAGTGGTGGCGGTGGACAGCTGTCCTCAGTAATAAGGTTAATGTTTAATCTCTGTCTGGTAGATTCCTGTAGCTATCTCTTGGTTTGTTCTGAATGTGTGAGGGAGACGTTCTTTATAGAACTCCTAATACCCCATTTTACAGATGAGGAAGCGTGAGGTAGCTTGCCCAAGGTCACACATTCATTAAGCGGCAAAGCTCCTGTATATATATCCCAGTGAGTTCAACTTCAAAGACTGTGGTCTTAGCTACTACGCTATAAAGCCTTCCATAAAACATGTTCTAAAAGAACAATAATTTAACAGTGCGGTACTGGAGTAAGGTCAGAAATATGCACTATTGGAACAAAATACAAAGCTGCAATTTTATATAAGAACCAATTATATATAAAAACGCAAGACTTGGTAAAGCATTTATAAACTGAATTATAAAATGAATTGGAGGTACAGCAATTTGGGGTCCGAGGAAATTAGCTAACACGTTATATATTCAACACTAAAATGATCTCCAGGCAGATGACAGAGTTAAAACTTACATAAGTAAGTAATAAAATTCTACAGTAGCTGGTAGGAAACATTGCAGTCTTTCTTACCTTCTGGAAAAGCATTTATAAATTTTTCTTAACTTCCTTCACTTTTCTTAAACTTCCCAAGTGGTTTATAGGTTTCCAAGCAATAGAAGAAATCACGAGGAAAAAGATGAATCTTCTTGGCTTGGGGATGGGCAGTGTGGAGGGAAGGGGCCGTCCTCCCCGCGTGATCACTTGGGACAGAGCTGCAGAGACTAGCGGTATAAATCATCTTTGAAGACCTAGAAATATACACCAACACGCTACTGCCAAGTTGAAGGGGTCTGGAATCCCCGGGCAGCCCTTGAATGCCCACAGAGGTCCCAATGTCAAGACACATTCGCACCCTTGGTTCTATACCAGAGCCCCGGTTTGCAATCATACCCCCTTGGACTTCCTTCCATAGACGCATCTTCCCTTGGCTTCGCCACCCCATTGATGTCCCACAAAAGTGCACCCTTGGGGACTTGCTTTGAGATGTCTTCATACGCACAGGCCCTTGGAGACCCAGTGGGAAGAGGGAGCCCATCCCGGGGCACAAGCCAGGGCTCCATCCGTCGGGGACCCTCTGGGTGGTCACCTCACTCCATAGTTGGCAGCTGTGGGCCCTGCCAGACCCCACTGACCAGTCCACTGGCCCAGAGTGGGAGACTGCTTACCCCACGACTCTGCTGCAGCTCCTTCTGCCCCCCTCCCGTTCCCCGTTCCCCCAGCCTGGACCCCTCTCCAGCCCAAGCAGCACAGGGCATCTGTACCTGCTCCGAGCCCCATCCAGGAGCCCTGAAGGATGAGTGACATGTTCCAGGCAAGGGCCCAGGGTCCGATCACACCTCCACTTTGTACTTCCGGGGTCTGCTCACCCACCGCGCCCTGCACTGCCCCTCACTGCCTTCCAGTTGGTCCAGCCCCAACTCCTGACCTCTGCCCGGGCTTGCCTCCCAGCCCCAGAACTGCCCCCCTAGAACTTGAGTTCTAGAGCTAGGGCTCTTGAGTCCTAGACTGCGGTCCGGTCTCCATGCCCGTGTGACCCCCTTCTCCGGCAGGCCAGACAGACCCCCATGCCCTGCCTCGGTGCCTGGCGACTCTAGACAGAACTGAGGACAGCGCCTGGCACCTAGGAGGCCCTCAACAAGTATTTGCCAAATGAGTCAATCCCTCCACAATCCCCTTGAATAGCCCAATGCGCTCCCTGACCCATCCCCTTAGCCGGGCCCCTTCAGGTGGGCTGCTTTGGGCCAGGGGCAGAGACCGTGCTTGACTGGACTCTGCCTGGGCCCCCTTTCTGCCCCTACCCCGTATGTATGCGGTTTGCCTCTCCCTTCCCCGGGGACAGTGCATCCTTCCCAATTCAGTACACCTTCTCCCAGGCGCACAGAGCAGGGCCTCAGAAAGGTGCCCTTCCTGCTGTCCGAGGTTTTCTGCAGGCCTGGCTCACCTGTAGTCACTCTGTCCCACCTGCCAGCCCTGGTCTCCCACCCGGACCCTCAGTGTGTGCACATCACCCCCAGGGCTGGCTGGAGGGTTTCTGGGCTGCTGCAAGGGCACACTGACGGTCTCCCCTTCTCAGCCCACCCTCGCCTCCCCCTGCTTGCCGTCCTGCAAACTCGTGCTGCCACATGAAAACGGGAATGAGGGGGTCAACGTGGCTCCACCTTTACAAAGGGTGTTCGGGTAGGGGGGGCCCAGGGCTCCCCGGGCACCTCTGAGGGTCCCCCAGCACATGACAACCTGTCCAGCATGCCCGTAAGAGGACAGAGGAATCTGGGAGCAGACTGGTATTGGGGAGATGGCTCCGCTCACCCATGGCACCCCCGCCACCTATGTGTCCCCTAGCTGGATGGTTAGCGCATTCCCTCCCCCAGGGACCCCTCTGACCAGGGACAAAGCTGCAAGAGGGGTTCAGGCTTTTTCTGGGCTTCACACGCACTGACTTTTCCAGGGAGTTGCCCCGAAACTGGGATTTCACAAGCCCTCTCTCCAGCCCCCCACTGGACAAGTAGCCGGTTCTCGGGCACCGGGCCCGATGGCTGCCCGACCTGAGGTCTTCGGGGAGGGGAGAGCGTGTTTTTAAAACACACAGAAACCCCATCCTGTCTGAACCGAACATTTTCTCCCGCTTGTTCAACGCCACCATTTACATTCTTGGGCTGGTCAGCGGCCAAGATATTTATAGTACGTCCCTGGCTCTCCATCCTGCCTAATTGGCGTGGCCGACGGGCCCCCATCTGTCATGGTAAGTAGGCCTTTCACCGGCCCCCGGCGGGCTCTCAGCCGGCCCCGACATTCCCAGGCCTGCGGGGAGGGCAGCCCCCCCATCACCCCCCACCCCCGCCAGCTCTCCGTGCCCCTCACCAGCGGGCCTGGCCACGCCAAGGGGGGCCCCAGAGCAAACGTGTGAGTCGGGCCCTTGGCACCGTCCCACCCGAGAGCGACCGGACAGCGCGTCCCCAGCCGTTCCCAGGCCTCCCCGCTGCCGTCAAGCTTCCCATCGCCCCTCGCTCCTTCCTTCTCACGTGCGAACGTGCCGTTGTCGACCCGCGGTCGGCTGACTTCACGGGCTCCCTGTCCTGCAGGATTTGAAGCCTCGGCTCCAGCAGCCCCGGGGAGGACCATCTCCAACCATTCACCCTAGGGTGGCTCCAGCCACGCAAAGCCACGTGCGGCCTCCCACAAGGGAAGGTGTCCTCCAGCCCTTCGTGTGGGACGCTGCCCACCCCTCTCGCCTCCTTACCCTCTGCCCCTCCTCTGGTGTCTGCCTTAGATGCCCCCTCCTCCATCCGGTGGGGGCTGGCTGTCCCACCTGGGCCTCCCCCCACCCTCCCCACCACACCGTCCAGCACATTCGTTAGTGAATTGTCCTTGCTTGACCTTGAAGTCTCCGGGGGCCAAAGGCAGGGCTCCTTCGTGCTCCCCAGTGGCCAGAGAACAATCCTCAGCACTGCTGAGAAATCCGCCTATTAATTTTTCCTTGGGTGCTAAGGACTGAACAGGTTTTGTTCCCTAAAACGCCGTATTTTCGGAGGAATCCCCCCAACGCCCCTGTGGCCGTGGTTTTGCATCTTTGAAACTGGGATGGTTTAATTGTCAGTTTTGACCTGTCTTAAGGGGCCATAAAACAATGGCGGATCTCTCCACGGAGGACTTCTCAGACTGGATGGGACTAGAGGAACGACGCTGATGACAGTGCGGGACGGAGAGAGCAGAGTGCTTAGGTCAGACCTCAGATCTGACCGACCTGGGCTCCGAACCCGGCCCTGCCCTATTCAGGTTGTGAGATGCCCGGGGACTGATCCTAGCTTCTGAGCCCCCGTTTCCGCAGCTGAAAAATGGGGAGCCTTGAGCGTTGAGTCGTTCTTAGGTGGTGATGTGATTGCATTCGTTACGACAGAGTACTAGGTTCTCGAACAGGACGGCCCCTGCTCCAATTTCTAACTCACCCACCCGGGATCCGAGCTCTGAACGTGGTGGGATGGGGATGGGGGTGGGCAAGGCAGGCAGGGCTCTGCCCTCACGGGTCTTAGCGGGTTGGACAGACAGATCGTAACCACAAACTTAGAAGTCAGGGAAAATTCCTACAAAGGGGCTGTGAGGGAATGGACTTGGGGAGACCTCGTTGGGGGGTTGGCAGAGAAAGTGAGGTACGAGCCGAGACCAGAGGGACAGGAGGGGTAGATGGAGAGGAGATGACGAGGTCACGCCAGGTCTCAAGGGACCGCACAGTCATCGAGAGGAGTCAGTTTCGATCCAAACGCAATAGGCAGGAACCTTCTTCTGGTTCCTAGGGGGCGGTGGGCTGGAGGGGACAGACAGGAGGCTGGCAGAGTTGTCCAGGGAGAGCGGGCAGTGCCTTGGGCACGCTGGTGGCGGTGGGACCAGAGGGAAGTGGATTTGGGATTTATTTTGGAGGTAGAATTGACAGGTCTTGGCAATGGGGCCATGTGGGTGGTGAGACGCTGGAGGATGCAAAGATGCCTCCCAGTTTTCTGGCCCCAGCAACAGGGCGGACGATGGTGCCATTTCCTGAGACGGGGAAGACACCAGGAGGAGCAGGTTGGGGAGGAAATCGAGAGTTCACTTTCAGACGCGTTGAACTTGAGCTGTGATCTGTCTTTGCCTGGCTCCTTGCTGACAGGGCTCTGTGGGCCTCCGACCGGCAGGGAGGCCAGGAAGAAGGACGTCTTCTGCCCAGAAACAGCCCTGCCTATGTGTGGCCCCATTAGGTGTCTCAAAACGCTATAATTGCTGGAGCATCTCTCATCCCCCCTTGGCAGTGACGGAGGCTGGGGAGCCCTCCCGGTCCCTAGCAGCAAAGGACTCTCCATTCCGCAGCCCTGAAGGACCGAGGCCTGGTCTACGGGCTCAGTGGCGAGGCACCCACACCTCTGTCGGGACGCCCCGTCTACTGTGAACTCCAGGATCCAGACTTGCCCCTTCTCTGTCCCCCCCCCGGGTGTGGCCCTCACCTGCGCGTCCCGGAGCGTCTCTGCGGAATTCTCGAGAACCACTCAGACTCCAATCCAAATTCCACGTCTCCCATCTACGTCTACCAGCCATGAGCTGGGTGACCAAGGGCAAGTGTTCCACATCTGTGCAATGGGGCCGCTGACATCAGTGCCCCCCTCAGGGATGCAGGGAGCCCTCACTGAAGCTTGTGAGAGCTTCAAACCATGGCTGCTGAAAAACAAACACATACGTTTTGCTGTTTTTATTAGTAATTATCGCGGGACACACCACCTAAGCCCACTCGTAAAGCCCCAACTGTGACAGCCCCAGGCGGGGACCCCAGGGCCGTCCCTTCCTCTCCTGCCTTCCCTTCTGGGGCACCCCGGCACGGTTTTGATGGTGGGATTCCAGGCAATGCCAATTAATGGGATGGGAGGGGGCACTGAGTCACCCCCTGTTGGCACATGGTGGCCTCTGGGGCCTGCAGGCAGGGCTGGCCTTGTCTGGTGACTGGGGCGGGAGCTGGCAGGGACCGGGGAAGGGGGGACAATGGGCCCTTGTCTTTGCCGAGCTTTCTCCTTCCAAGACGCTCCAGCCCCCAGACAAATATGACCTCATTCCTCCGGAAGGCTCCAGGACGGAGGGCAGACACCAGCCCGGAGTCGGACCCGCCCACCCCATTTTACAGATGGGAACGCCAAGTCACCGGGGAGAAGAAGGCGAGAGGCCACAGAGGCTCTGCCCTCGCACCAGGCCCGAACACCCGCTCTCTTGGGTTCGGAGCCCAGCTGGGGACCCCAAACAGCCACAGGCTGGACAGATAGTGGGCAAGCTTCTAGGTCAGACAGGCCGGGATCGGATCCCGGCTGCACCACTCCCCGCTGTGTGCCCTGGGCCACTCCATCAGCTTCTCTGGGCCTCAGTTTCCACCTTTGACCAAGGGCCCGGCAGCCTCTTCCTCGCAGGGTTGGGGTGTCCTTGGACATCCCTGACTAAGGACAAGGACTCAGACCCATCTGCTTAAAGCCATAGAGCCTGCCCCCTACCCAAGGGGGTGATTTTCCAGCACAGACAGGTTTGCTTGGGGATGAGGATTAGGACCTACTTAGCCCAAGCCCCCAGGGGAGGCCAGCGCTCCACCCTCCATGCTCCCCCAGGGGCCCACCACAGAAAGGCACGGTAGGGGCCTGGCGTTTTCTACCGACCGGTTTTTAAAGGACATTTTCAGATGCTGGCCCTGCTAGGCGCACACGTCCCTGCCCGTGGCAGCCCTGACTTCTGACACTGTTACCCCGCAGCCCTGCCCTGGGGGGTGTCTTCTCCTAGCCTGGTCTCCGCCCCTGTCTCCACCTGGGACGAGCCCCTGTCCCCCACCTCCTCTCTAAAGTGCGCTCACGGTGATGCCTGGGAATGTGTGAGCCTCGGGTGAGAGCAGGGACAGCACAAGCTTGGTGCTTGTAAAATGGTAGGTTTATTCATGACAACCGGCGATCTCAAAGGTCATTTAGAGTAACCTTCTGCTAAGACAAAGAAAGCAAGGCCCAGAGACCGTCCGTTGTCGGCAGGGTCACACAGCCCGTCGGTGGCACCGGCCTCCGGGCTGGCGTCTCAGAGATGGCCCCTTCCCGTACAGCTCAGCCCGGGGGCCCAGGTGAGGGAGGCAGGCAGGCAAGTGAGGCTGCGGCTCTTCTGCGGGCGGCCCGGGCTCTGGCCTTTCCCTTGGCCCCAACTTCCACCGCGGCTGCATTCCCAGTGAGATAAACAAGGGATCAGTGGGAGCAAAATGAATGAAGTAACGGGGAAGATATGAGCGGCCGCGCCCAGCCCCCGGCCCGCCCTGCCTGCTGCCCGACAAGGAGGGCTTTGGAGGAAGCCAGGCACCCCCAGCCTCGGCCGGTGCCAGGCACCAAGGGAGCTGAGGCTGGGCCAAGCCTCGGCTGATCCCCAGGCTCAGGACACAAGCCCCTCTCAGAGCTCCTGGACCCTCTGCGGGCCCTGTCCCTGGGCCCCACCCTCCTCCCGGGCCTCCTCAGCCCCCAGCCCTCACTGAGCTGGGATTATTTCAAATCTGGAGGCTCGGCGAGCTGGGCAACGCCTCCCTCCCGTGTGCAAACAGACCAAGGCCCTCGAGCTGTCTGGAGCAGCATGGCGCTTGCCACCTTGGCTCGGCCGAGTCTAAGCTTTGGCCCGAGACCACCCCTCCATGTCGCTGGGTGCGCGCTGGGCCTCGGCCCCCGAGTGGTGGCGAAGCTGTTTACTCCTCAGGCTTCCCCCGGGCCCTGGGGCCGGGCCCTTGTCCCTGCAGCCATCCTGCCCCCTCTCGCTGGAACTCTGGGGGCATCTCCAGGACCAGATGGGAGCCTGGCGCTTGCTGACTCAGCGTGGTCTCCAACCAAGCTGGACACCAACTCGGGCACCTTCCCCTGCCGAGATGGAGACAAAGAGCCAGTGTCCGCTGGACGGGGCTCCCGCCCGCTGGCTCTGGGGCCCGGCTTCCCGCTGCGCGCACCCTGAGCTTTGCAGCCCTGACCAGCGACCCCCAAGACTCAGCCCCGGCCTCTCCTCCCGGAGAGGAGACGTGGAGGGAAACGGGCCGAGGGCCCACGGGCACCCTGAGCTGGGAGACGGACGCGGACGGGGCACGGGGTGATCCCCCGCAGGGCCCGCCCACCAGGCTCACCCCGGGCCTCAGATGCCCTCTGCAGATGGCCCCTGAGCAGCCCCAGGCCCTGACCAGGCTGAGACAGGGCCATCCCCCTCTGCCCTCAGAGACCCTGCTTCCAGTCCCTTCCGTGCCCAGCCGCCTGCTCCCGGCTTCCAGAGTGATCTGCCCGGCCCGTTGAGTCTCGCCCAGCCTCTGACTCCCTGGTCCTCAGGTCCCTACTTTCCCAGCTGACCTCCCGCCACCCCCCTCCATGCCCCTTCTGCTCTGACCACTAAGAGCCACGATGTCTGTTTGCCTAACACACCTCCCCTCTTCCGCACGCGGGTCCCTCTGGCTGGAATGCTCGTTCCTCGACCTCCTTGGACGCGCGACGCCCGGACTGGGCCTCACTGCCAGCTCCAGTGTCGCTCCAAGGAGACTTTCTCGATCTCCACCTTGTCTGTATCTGCCCTTCGTTCTGACAAAAGCATGGGGCCGGCCGAACCGCTGGGGAAAAGCAGACCAGCCTGGCGATGGCCCACACTTCTTAGGGGGTCCCGCAGGAGGTGCTAGCGTGTACTTAGCTTTTCTCCCTGTTTCTCAAAGAGCCCCGGGCAGGGTAGAGTGAGTTGCCCAGGATCACTCAGTTTGGGAGGTGGTGCTGGTCCTGGAACCGTACTGGTCGGACCCGTGCGATCGTCCCCCGCACTGGTGGCCACGGTGACCAGGACCGGAGCCTTGGACAGTGGTTGAGACCCAGGCTCACTCGGTCCAGGTTCCCGAAAGGCATCGGTGGAACACGCTGCAAGGAGAAGCAGAAACATTCCGAGATCTGGGACTTGTCCGGAGCCGGGTCCCGGAGCCAGGGGTGGGGGGACCCGATGCCACCAGCCAGCCGGAGCGGCTGGAGCACAGGTGCCCGGGACACTGGGAGTCCCTGCATGTGTGGCGCGCCGGGAACACGCGGGGTGAGGCCTGTCAGCTCCCTCCACCAGGGCCCACAGCACCCACCTCCCGCCCCTGGCTGGCACTGCGTCAGCCCCGAGGGGCCTTGGGGGGACTCCCCCAAGAGTCCCCGAGCAGATTTGATGCTAAACACACCCGATCTCGGCAGACGGACGTGGCAGGCACCTCGAAGAGGCCAGTGCTGCTCGAGCGGAGCGGTGATGAGGTGACCCCTGAGTCCCTGCCAGGAAGCCACTTAGCCGCGGCTGTGAGCGCACGGGAGACACCCAGTCTGTCAGTGCGGGCCACAGGACGGGCTGGCGTCCGGGCCCGGCCTCGAGGGGAGCCACCAGAAGGGGGCCAGACATGGCCGAGGGCCCCGGCTCGGAGGCGGGAGGGCGCCCAAGTCACCATCCTGCGGGAGCCACCTTGCATGGGGGCGAACCCCGGGTTCCCACCACCCCGGGCTGCCTTCTCTGTCGTCTGTCTGAGGACAGAGGGAGCCTGCTCTGAGCGCTAAGGTCAAGGTCCCAGGCCTCTGCCCTGGCCACTTACTAACTGTGCAGTGGCTGGGGGCAGGCCCCCCGCTGCTGATCTTCACTTTCCTCCTCCATAAAATAGACCAAAAAAATCACCACGTGAAGGATGATGAGACCAGCATTATGAGGTGCTCAGGGAGGGGGGGCGGGAGAAAGGGGAAGTTGGGGTGATCGTCCCCAGGCTCTCTTCAGGCCTGGTGGCAGCTCTGCTAGCAGTCGTGTCTCTCGGCTCTTGGCTCCTGGGGTGAGGGTCCCACCGCCTGGTCCCAGCCCTCTCTGCACCCCAGTAACACCTCCCCTTCTGGGGCCCCTCCAGGCCTGGGGCGGGCAGATCACGGCTCCCCACATCTGCATATGCTGGGCCTCAGCACCCCTCCTTGGTTCCTTGCCCCCGTTCCCACCCCTTTCTGCACCCCTTTAACTCCTTCGGGTATAGTCCCACCCCCTTCCAAGCCCCTCCTAATACACAGCGCCGTGCAGGTCCCCAGTGCCCGGCAGTTGCTTAACGAATGAGGTTCGCCCCAACACCTCCCTCACCCCACCCTCAGAGCCGGGAACTTGGCCCTTTAGACCTGAGATGTCCCCCTCCCACACCAAGTGGGCTGATGTCTCCCAGGGGCCCGGGCTTTGCCTCTCCCTTCACCGGCTACACAGCCTGATCTGCAGGCCCAAGCTTCTGACTCACTTTCCCTACCAGGACAAAAGTCCATGCTGAACTCCCACTTGCCTGGCCCGGCACTACCCGTGTCGGCACCGCCTTCCTCAGGGAAGTCAGATGTGCCTACCGGCCGTTGGCCAGGCCTGCCCCCTCCCCTCCCGCACCGGCCATTCCCTCCCCACCTGCTGCTGGTCATGTGCATCACCGTTTGGGCCAGATGGGGCATCCCTGCCGCTGCCTCCCCTCCCCTCCCTACTGTGTCCAAGCCTTGCCCGATCCGTCATACCCCTGGACCGTGCTGTGGACCTTCCGTAGCCTTGCCCTGGCATGCCTGAAAGGCCCCATAAGTTCACACCTGGTCTCACGGGCTGTAAAATGGAGTGGGCCACAGAGGTCTTGAACGCCGAGCCCAGCGGCTCAAGTTTTAGCCTGTAGGCAGTGGGCTACCGCAGGGTACCAGCAGTGACTGGCGAGACCGCAGGTGACTAGCAGAGGGGTGGAGGCGGGTCAGAAGGCGGTGAGAAGTTTGCCTGTACCAAGCGGCAGAGGGGAGATGGGCTAGTGGAGAGGAGGCCCAGGCTGCAGGAGAGAAAGCCACCCACGCTATCAGAGGAGGGGTGAGCCTCTGCTCTCTGCCCTGCGAGCCAGGGTTTTGATAAAGACGGCCCAGGACAGTGTGTTGTGGCCTCAGGTGCCAGGGGCCCATGGGGTGGAAATGGAAAGGAACGGGGGTGGGCAGGAGGGATGTAAGCCAAATGGGGACTGTGTGGTTTCAGGCAGCCATTCCCTAGTTATGCCTTGTGGGAAACGGAGGACACCCAGGCCTAGGAGAGCATCAGTGACATACTCAGTGACTCCTTGTCAACCCTGATCCTCCCTCCCACTCCCCACGCCCGCTATAGGAAGTCGTCCTCCAGTAGTGTCTGAAAGTATACAATTTCTTCACATTCTGCCAACACTTGGAATTGTCAGTCTTTTACATTTTAGCCATTCTGGGTGTGTATGTGGGGGCAGCGTGTCATCTTGTGGTTTTACTTTGCATTTCTGGGCTAAGGAATGATGTTGAGCACCTTCCCATGTGTTTATGAATCACGGGGATATTTTTGTGAAGTGTCTGTTCAAGTTTTTTGCCCATTTTAGAAATAGGGTCTTTTTCTCCTTTTTGATTTGTGAGAATACTTTATATATTTTGGATACAAGTTCTTAATCAAATATATATCATAAATATCTTCTCTTGGTCTATACTGTGCCTTTTCACTTTTCTTCTTTTCTATCTTTTTATATTAAGATATAACTTAAGGACAATTAAATGCACAGAACTTAAGTATACAATTTAATCTTTGTTTTGAAAAATGCATGCATTCCAAACTTGCAGCTAGTAGACAAATCCTGGAAGTTTAAAGTACTGTATAGTGAATATAGGCAGCAATATTGTATTATAATCATCAAACTTCCTAACAGACTAGATTTAATTATTCCAGGCACAAAAGAAAGGCTAATTATGTGGTATGATAGAGGCATTAGCTATCAATATAATGGCAATCGTATTACACTATATAAGTGTATCAAATCAGCATGTTGTATAACTTAAATTTACACAATGTTATATCAAATATATTTCAATAGAAAAGAAATAATCTAAAATTAAAAAAAGGAAAAATGTAACCCCCTCATATAACCCCCACTCCATCATTACACAGAACATTTCCATCCTTCCAGAAAGTTCCCTCATGCCCTTTCCCAGTAAGTCAGCAACCCCTGATCTATTTTGCATCATCATGGATTGATTTTGCCTTTACTGGTGATTTTTGATGAATAGAAGTTTTAAAATTTTCAGAAGGTCAACATATAATTTTTTCTTTTATGATCAGCACTTTTTACGTCATGTTTAATACATTTTTGCCTGCCCCAGAATCATAAAGATATTCTCCTACAACTTCTTTACTGTTTTTACTTTCATATTTAAGTCTATAATCTATCTTGAACTAATTTGTGTGTGTGGTGTGAGGTAGGGATCAAGGTTCTTCCCTCCACCCCCATACATATATCTGGGTGTTCCAGCAGAATTTGTTGGAGAGATCTTCCTTTTTTTTTTTTTTAATATTTTATTTATTTATTTCACAGACAGAGATCACAAGTCAGACAGAGATCACAAGTAGGCAGAGAGGCAGGCAGAGAGAGAGGAGGAAGCAGGCTCCCCGCTGAGCAGAGAGCCCGATGTAGGACTCGATCCCATGACCCTGGGATCATGAACTGAGCCGAAGGCAGAGGCTTTAACCCACTGAGCCACCCAGGCGCCCGAGAGATCTTCCTTTTATCATTGAATTGCATCTGTGCTTCTGTCGTAAATCTAGTGACTATATAGGCAAGGTGTATTTCTAGACTCTATTCCATTCCATTTGATACTTTTTTTTTTTTACCAGCAATTGAATATGCTCAAGTTTCCCCCCTGCCTATCCCACTCTGACCTTCCCTTAACTCCATATTCTCCTTCCAGTTCTCTACCTCTAAGTAAATCTATTTTAGAGTTCACTCTCTCCACCCACTGTCTTCCATAACCCCCTTCTCCAGTTTGGCTCTGTCACACATACTCCACCAACATAGCTCTCTCCCGATCATCAGTGACCTTTTTGTTGATAAATAATGGACCCTTTTCTTCCTGCCTTTTGCTCCATGTTGCCACAGTATCTGATACAAGTTTCAACCTCCCACTCCATGAACCCCTTTCCCCTGTTCTGTGACTTGCACTCTTATTTTCCTATCTCTCCAGTGGTTCCTTCTAAAGTTGCTCCTTCTCCAGCTACTCTCATCTCTTGCTAATCTCCCTCTTCTATCCCTTGAAGTCAGGGATCCTTGAGGTTCAGCCCCAAGTCCTCTTCTGTCTCATTCCCCACATCCTCATCTGGGGAGCTCGTCTCCCCCCATGACTTTAACCACCATCCTTGGTCAGAGTTATCCACTCAGACTACCGAGTAGAATCCCCTCAGAACTTTAGGAAAATTCCAGTGCCAAGCAGAATCCTCAGAGAGTTTATTGGTCTAGAGGTGGGACCCAGGATTGAGTATCTTTTGAAACTTTCCAGTTTTCATTCTAAACCATTAAGAAACATTGACATCAGGACGCCTGGTTTGCTCAGTCGGTTGAGTGTCTGCCTTCAGCTTGGGTCATGATCCCAGGGTCCTGGGATCGAGTCCCATGTTGGGATCCCTGCTCAGCACGGAGTCTGCTTCTCCCTCTCCCTCTGCATTCTGCTCCCCCTGCTTGTGCTTTTTCTCTTTCTGGAAAATAAATAAATTCTTTAAAAAAGAAAAGAAAGAAACATCGAGATCCATTGGTAATACCAAAATCCTTCACCCCAGTGTGTCTGTCTCTACACAATTGGGCACCACAAACCCAGCATTCACAAGTCTGAGGTCACCTTCCTCTCCCCTCCAAACTCACACACCAGCAGCATTTACTTGAGCTAGAAACACAGGCATTATTTTTGGTCCCTCAACTTCCCTCACCTCCAACATCCTCAGGGCTAGCCAAGGACTGTCTGCATTCCTCCTGAGACAATCTACCTTTTTCTGCCCCTGTGCCTACAACAAACTGAACATGGGGGTGAGCAGGGCATTGATGAATACTTCATTTCTGCCTTTATAGGACTTACAATTTAGCAAAAGGTGTGTGGGAATGGGAGTGAGTGAGTGAATCAATAATCATGTATTTAATCTCCCTGACATGGTCTTGAACATTGCCCATGCCTCCTTGGTCACTTGCTGTAATTTGCATGTTAATTTTTTACAGCCTTATTAAGGTTCAATTGACAGACATTAACAGCATGTACATAAATCTGCATAATCTGATGTTTTGATTTATATATACACAAATGGAATCAGCACCATATTTAAGATAACGAACACATCCATCACCCCCAAAAGCTTCCTCCTGTCTTTTAGTAATTCTCCCCGGTCCAGCCTCCACCATGTCCCCAAACAACTCACTATAGATTTGCTTGCATTTTCTAGAATTTCATATACTCTTTTTTGATCTGACTCCTTTCATTCAGAATGATTCTTTTGAGATGTATCCCCATTGTAGCATGTGTCAATAATTCATTCCTTTTATTGCTGGGCCATATCCTACCATAGGATTATACCTCTATTCATTTATCCGTTCACCCATTGATGGACATTTGGGCCATTGAATATTCATGTATCATTTTTGTGTATGTAGATAGATGCTTTCATTTCTCTTGGGAAATACCAAGTAGTGGGATGGTTGGGTCATGTGGTGTGTGTTACGTCTAGCATTTTAAGGAACTGCCACATTGATTCCCAAAGTTCATCTTACGTTCTACCAGTCACGATTGTGGGTCCCAGTTTTTGCCCATTTTTAAGTTGGGTTGTTTGTCTTCTTAATACTGAACTGTAAAATGTCTTCAGACATTCTGGATTCAAGTCCTTTGTTGGATAGGTTTTACAAGCATTCCAGTCTGTGCATTGCCTTTATCATTTTCTTAGTAGTTACAAAAGCTAGAAAAGTAGAAAAGCTAAAGTTTTTTAACAAAGTCTAGTTGATTGATTTTTTTCTTTTATTATTTGTGCTTTTTATACTGTATTTCAGAAACAGTTGCCAACCTAAAGTAATTAGGATTTTTCTCCCTATGTTTTCTTCCAGAAGTTTTGTGGTTTTAGCAATTACAGGTAGGTCTGTGATTTTGAGTTCATTTTGTGTATGGTGTGAGGTAGGGGTCTTAGTCCTCCAATCCACTCTCCTCATCGTAGGATGGTTTGGCCAATATTTAAATCTTATCATGTCACTCCCCTGCCTGAACTATCTCCCACAAGGCAAACCAACTTTTCTATTCCAGCTTCGTAAGTGCCTTGGCTCACAGCTGGCCCTAGCCGACCCCTCCAGCCCCTATCTCCTTATTCCACGAACACCAAAAGCCATTTCTCCAACATCAAATGTTTCTCTCTTGCTCCTGGGTTTTGCACATGCTGTTCCTTCCGCCTGGAAGCACACCAGCCCCCCACCCCCTCACCCCAGACCCTCTGTCACCGTAAACTCCTGGTGTTTCTTGTGGGACTCTCAGGGATTAACTTCGACATTGCCCCATCCCCCAGGAGCCTTGGACAGGGGCAGATGATGCTTCTGAGCCCCCACATCATGCTGAATACTGCTGGCCACGGGAGTCACAATTATCTAGTTACCTGTTTCCTCCTTGTTGGGTTACTTGAGGTTAAAGACATTCATTCAAGACATCGGTCAAAATATTTAACAGCCTGTACCACCTTCCCAGGATGTACCAGCTGAAAATCGGCCTGGCCTTTCTCTGTGTCCCCAGTGGCACCAAGGAGGCCTGGTCCAGCCATGGAATGAACGGCCCCGGGCATTACGCCTACACACCCTCCCTCCATCCAGACTCCTTGCTTCTTGGCACACTGACCTCGTGTCTGTTCCCTTGGGGATGGGGAGGAGACCCTTGGGAAAAGGTAGAGATGGGGTTGGAGAGGGAAGGAGGAGAAGGAAGCAGAAGCTCAGGTTTGGGCAAGGCAGCTTCTGGAGGAAGCTGGGTCCAGGACCTCAGTTCGAGGCAGGGTTCGGGACCCAAGTCAGGACACAGAGGGGAAGGCCTGGTGAGGGTCTCTGTTCCCCCAGGAGCTCGGGCCCTAGGCAACCGCAGGGCTTTCGTGCGGTCCTCCCTGCTCCGGCCAGGCGAGGGGGTGAACCTGAGGTCACCCCAAGCCTCTCGCTGCTCTCTCTGACAGCCGCCTGCCACAGGGGACCCAGGAGGCCAAGTCAATAACGTGAAACCATAAAATGTCGAAGGCGTTGAAAGTTTGGACAGAGGAGCAGACGCAGCAAATGAGGCCTTTTCCCAGGCAGCTCGTGGGGAAGAGCAAAACAGATTTATGAGTGTCTGGTTGAGCCCGAGCTGTGGGGGTTGGGGTGGGTGCCGGTCTGAGACACGGAAGTTTCTAGTGCAAGGGAAAGATGATAAATGAGGATTAATCGCACAGTTCCCAGGACCGTGATTTAATACGTGCGAAACTGCCTCATTCTTCAGGGTGCTTTGTTACAGCGTCATTTGGAAGAACGTAAATGCATCTCTGGGCACTTCTGTGGGCTCTCCCGAGGCCTCCAGATCCCCACCCAGTGCTGTGTTCTCCGAAAGACACACAATCACAGAGGAATATTGGCCTCTGTGTGCGGATGGTGGGCTGCGGGCCCGTCCTTGGCAGAGACCGTGGACTCCCAAATGTAGCTGCCTGACCTGCCTTGAGGTCATGGAGCGTGTCTCGCTCCTGCTCTAGACTCCGGACGGTCTGTGAGGCTGTAAGTACGCGGGCACACACGTGTGCGCACGCTGGATGGGGATCCCCTGAGGCCCAGACTTTGGCATAGGGAGGAACAAGGAGCTTGGCTGTCCAGAACCAACACCACCCCCCCCGCTCAGGCCCCCCAGACTGTCTCTTGGGGATCAGCTGCTTTGAAGAAGGGGATGGTTTCCTGATACTCTCAGGAGCCTCTGAGCCTCCCTGGACCTTCCAGAATAGTCTGGGGAAGACGCTGGCTCAGTTGCTTAGATGCCGTTGGCTGGCATGTGACAGGAGAAAGCCAAGGCAGGCTGAGGGTCCTGGGGGTGGGGGTAACCCACCCAGGTTAGAGGGGACGGGTTACCAGGGTCAGAAGGCCCAGGAGAGGACTGCTTCCTAGGGAGTTCCATATCTGTGGGATGACCCTTTCCCTCCCCCGGGCATCCTTGAGCCACCCCTGCCTCCATCACAACCACCCTACCCATCAGCTCCTCGGCCAGCCCCAGAGGTCCCTGCGTGGTCCCCAGTCTCCAGAACCTTGGGCCTGGTGCCAAGGGAAGCCCCAGGGGGCTCAGAGGCCGAAACTCTGGGGACAGGAGGCCTAGGCAGGTGGCCGGGACACAGATGTCTTCAAGGACTTTCTAGGTCTGCTGTTTGGAGACTCAGACGGTGGTCATCGGAGCGCCCCTGTGGGCCTCTGGAGGTCTAGCCCTGATGGATGAGACTGTTTGGGAAGTGTCATACGGCACAGCCCGGCTGTCAGCACACCATAAAGAAGGAACCAGATCAACAAAGCCCCTGCCATCTTGCACACCACCCACCTCCACCACTGGCCCACACCCTCCCCCACACTCCTTCTCCCTGGCCCGGGGATTTGCGATCCCCTCCAGCTGTCGTCTTCCCCAGCCACCTCAGCCTGCTGGGGGGCCTGGTGGAGGACCTCAGCCCAGGGCCACTCCGCAGCACGAGCCCTCTGGCCCCCCGGTGTCTAGAGTTGGGACACCAGCTTGGGTCACCAAACAATCCAGAGTCAAGGTGTGACCTCAGATTACCCGCCGTACCAGGGTGTCTGAGAACAGCCCCAGGATTTGGTTCTGGGCAGACAGAAGAGACAGGCCTGGCTGGCAGCTCTGAGTCCTTGATTGCCTCTAGGGACATCATGGTGACTGCCACCGCTCTCATATTTACTATGGAAAACTCTAGGCCCCTGAGGACTTTTCTGTCCAGCCCCACAAAGGTTTTTACTTATTTTTTTTTATTTCTTTAAAAGATTTTGCTTATTTATTTGAAAGAGAGAGAGTGCAAGCAGAGGGAGAGGGAGAAGCAGACTCCTCGCTGAGCAGGGAGCCAAGGCGGGGCTCGATCCCAGGACCCTGAGATCATGCATGACCTGAGCCCCGACTGAGCCGCACAGGCAGCCCTCCCCCCATAGAGGTTTTTAATCAGAAGATTCCACGGAGGGACTTCAGGGGCTTTGCCAAATTTTACATGTATGTGTAGGGGTACATTTCTCTGGGAGGGACCCAGAGACTGACCCTGTCGCTGAGGGATGGAGGGATGGAGGGAGGGAGGGACAGACAGGCCATGGGGCTGCAGTGAGAGCTGGGCACAGTCCTTCTAGATCCCAGAGGCATGTCGTGAGGCTGGTATCAACACAGCCCCCCCTTGTACCCCCAGAGAAAAGTGCGGGGCCAATGAGGCCAAGGTCACGCACCTGTGAAGGAGACAGCTGGCCTGGAAGCCCGGCCTAGAGGTCCAGGGTCTTCTACGGGCCTGAGTTGACAGGCTCTGGGTGCGCTATGTGTGTGTGTGTGTGTGTGTGCGCGTGTGTTTGCACACCTGCTCACATGCCAGCCTCCCCAAACGCCCGGTGCACATGCACACGTGCACCCATACCCATGAACGCAAACCCCAGCACACACGCTCGCGTGTGCACGCGCATCTGGGGACACACCCGGAGGCACAGCCGTGCGGCAGGTTCCCACCCGGCTCGCCAGCGGTGCCCCCCGGTCCCAGCCCGCCCAGCGCCCCCGAAGGCGGGCGAGGCCCGGGGAAGTGATGGATGAGCAGCCCGGGGGCCCAGGGCCCGGGCGCTGAGCGAGGCCTCAGCAGGACGGCATGCAGGGCCCGTCCAGACTGGGGCGTCACCCGGAATAAAATCATGAGGCAAACACGAGCGAGGCTGTAAACACGGGCAGACGATGGGGGAGACGGGCCCTGGGGCTCCATAAAGAGTGTCCGGCCCGCCAGAGCTCGGGGCCTGCTGGGCTCGGGGGCGGCTGAGGGGACGGTGGGCGGGGGGCTGCTCCGGGCTTGGCCGGGACGGCCGTCTCGGGCCGCGGCTGGCCGGTCCAGCTCCGATTTGGCTGGGAGGTCTGGCCTCCGCACAATAAACAACAGAGAAAGATAAATCGCAAATGTGTCTGGAACCGGGGGAGAGTGGGGAGAGGTGCGCGGGGGTCACCGGAGGGCCTCTCTCCTTCCTTGGCGGCCGCCCCCTGGGAGGAGGAGGGCCCAGCGCTCCGGGGAGGTGGGGGGGAGGCGGGGGGACTCAGTCCTGGATCCCACAGAGCTGCTGGGGGTCGGGCGTGCGGGGACCAGAGACAGGATGTAGTATGCGGAGCCAGAGAGGGCCTTTGAGGTGAATTTCCACCTGGAAAATTCCGAAGGAGGGCAAGGGCTTGGTGTCCAGTGGAAGGCCTGGAGTGCGGGGCCGGGGGAGGGGGGAGGCACTCAGAGCCTGTGGGGTATCACCTGTTTCGGGGTATCACCCCGTCAGGGATGAGGGCCCCGCAGCAAGGGCTGCCCCAGCTCTAGAACAGGAAATGGAGGCAGAGGTCCTTCTCTTCCAGACCGCTTCCCGGCCCCTCTCTGAGCCCCCACACCCCCAGACCGCGCCCCAGAATCTCCCCCTCGCCCCACGGAGCCCCATGCACACGACTCCACGTCCTGTCCCAGGGGGCAGACTCTGCCTCCGCCGTAGACCTTCTCCTGGGGCTGCATTCTGGATCCTTCCGCTTGCCTGACCCTTGGGCTCCCCGTGCAGGTACAGGCCCCAAAGGGCCCGCGTCGTGGGTCGCCGGCTGTGGACCCCACCTCGGCTGCCCCAGCCAGAAGCCGGCGTGCTGGGCCTGCCCTCCCCATCTCTCCCCTCCGCCCGGCCTGGCAAGTCCTCCTCCCTCGACCTGTTCCCCCCATCTGCCCCCCACCAGCAGGCAGCCCTGGTTCCCACTCCCTGTGGCCCTCCAGAAGGATCTGTGAGAACAACTCTGCTCCCCTCACTAGCGCCCCACTTTCCTCAGGACGAAGGTCCATTCTGAGGCGCCAGAGGGCCCACCTGGCCTGTCACTCTTCCTCTGTGACGTTCTCTCCTTCCATGTGATCCCCACCCATGCGACCGTCTGTGGGGCCTTGAGTTTCGCCATGCTCCACCCACCACCAGGTGCTTCTGGAATGTTCTGGCAACCTACCCCCTGTCCCAGTCTGAGCAGAAGTCATGGCCCTGCCCCAGGAAGCTGGTATGAGGGAGGAGATCGGGACCTGCCCTGGGAAGTAAGTGAGTCTGAAGAGGGAGACCCGGCCATACCCTCCGAAGGGTCCAAGGGGGAAGACACAGCTTTGGCTCACAAAGTCTCATCGGAGCTGGGCACAGAGGGCCCTTCTCTGAGAAGCCCTAGTCAGAGCGGGGAGGCGTCACCCTGCCCTGGGAGCCGTGACTGGAGGGCTGATGCGGCCCTTCTCCGACAAGTGTGCATTCATCCTGGGAGGGTCCCCTGGGCGTGGGCCTGGCCCCGAGGCACCTTCAGCTCTGGGGAGGGCCTGTCAGTGCAGGGTAAGAGCCCGCATCCGCCTGCAGGAAGCCGGGACCCAGGCGGCGCCAGAGAGATGCCAGACACAGGGCCAGGCCCGATGACAGGTTTGGTCCTGCCAGGGGCTGTAGGGCCAATGCTGGACACACCCCGTCTTGGCCCTCAGAGCCTGCCAAGGGGCGCAGAGGGCAGGGGCGCTGGGTGGAGGGGCAGGCAGGCGCCTCCCAGGACAGAGCCCACCAGGAAAGCTAGACCTGGTGCAGGGCCATGACTCCGAGGGCCACGCAGGCTGATGCCTACCAGAGGAAGGGTCCCAGCTCCCTAATTCTGCGCAGGTAGGTCCCAAGGGGCCCACATTGAACCAGAAGGTCCTTAAGGAATGTAGGGGTGGAGAGTAACCATCCCCCAAGCATCCACCATGTGCTTTACCAGCACTGCCTCAACGGCCTACAAAGGCGCATATGCCATTGTGGGCTCAGAGAGGTTAAATGACTTACCCCAAATGCACAGCTAGGAAGAGGGAGGGCTTAAATTCAAACCCAAGCTCTCCCACGTACCAGGCTGCCTCAGAACAGGCCTCCCTGGAGGCAGAGGCCGGGTCTCCCCCATCAGACACCAACAGCCTCCGCCCATCCTGGGTCCCATCAGCTGGTCCCAACCCCATGGTTTTAAGCGTGGCTGTCCACGGCTGTCCTGCTCGAATACGCTGTCCAGTCTTCAAAGATCACCCCAGTAGTGTTGGATGGGCGGATGCATAAATGCATTCCCTGTGTCCCTTCTCCTGGCCAGACCCCAGGCAGGTCACCGGGACCACAGAGAGAAGGAAACAGGGATGAGTCTTGATTTGTGCAGGGAAGACAGGCTAAGACCCAAATCAGTGCCCCTGAGGGTGACTGTCCATATGCCACATGGGGTCACAGCTGCAAGTGCGGCAGGCAGGAGGGAGCAGCCCAATCCCCCAGGCCAGAGGAGGAGAATCAGCTGCATGCTTCCTGGGTGGGGGACGGTTGATCAAATCTTTCCAGAAGGATTTTCCAGGCCCAGGGCTGAGGAGGTACTGCTGAAGAACCCAGCCTTTCCAGGGGCCACATGGGTCTCACATAGCGAGACTGAGCCCCAGGGGCCTTGACAGCTGGCTGAAGAGCTAGAACTTTCTCTGGGGTCACCAGGGAGCCAGGGGGAGATGTAAGGCTCAGGGTGACACCCTCGCCTTGCCACTTGTGCATGCCCACAGTGATGGGCGCTGGGGCTGGGCATGCAGGGTGGGCCCGGGGGCAGAGGGCTGTGGTGGCTCTGGCAGGGGCTGGTGAATGGTTCCAGTAAGGGAGGGAGGGGTCTGTGTGGCCAATCATTACAGGGCTGCCAGGACCCTGGTGAGGAGCTAGTGGCTGGCAGCTTTACTCACTGAGAGAAGACACCCAGAGGAGCGAGCGTGCTGGGAGGGAGTGACTGGAGGCCTTCCACGTGGAGGCGGCTGGGTGCACGGGCCTCAGCTGTCCTCCCTGTACCTGGAAATTCCCTCCCAAAATGCCATCACGGCCTGTGTCCCAGGCCCCCTCTCCCACCTCAGGTAGCTTGCCTTCGGGGGGGCGGGTAGTGGTGTACTACCTCGCCCCCTCCCCCCAAGGCAGCCAGGAGCTGAGCTGAGGTGACAGGCCTGAGCCCGGCCTTGGCCAGAGGCAGGCTCACAGGCCTCGCGCCTCTGGTTCAACGTGTCTGTGCGTCCGTGGGCCGAACCCAGCCCACCTACTCAGGCCCTGTGGCCGCCACGGCAGGCTGCGGGGGCCGGGCCTGCTTTGGAGGGGCACGCGGGCCTACTGGTGTGGGGAGCTGTGCCAGGGCCATGGGGAACGTGGGCGGTGGCCCTGGGAGCTTGGGCGTTCCAGCCGCCCACGGAGCAACGGGCAGCAGGCCCTGGCAGCGAGCGGGCCGGACTGCGGGTGGCAGGGAGCCCTGGGCCGCAGGCAGCTGGCTGTCTTCTCCTCCCCAGACCACCATCCAGCTCGTCACTTTCCCCTGTGGGCCCAGTCAAATGGATGGACGGGGGAACTTTTCGTGTGTGTCCCGTGAGGGGGCTTCAGGCGGGCCTGGCTTCTAGCCCCAGCCCAGCCCTGGCTTGGTACCTTGGGCGGCTTCCTTGAGTTCTCTGAGCCCGTCCTCCACTCTGAAATGAAGATAGGAACTTGGCCCAGGGCCTGGTCTCCAGCAGGGACTCACGGAGGGGCAGCTGGAGATGATGATGAAGCCGGCCGAGAGGCCCGGTGGCACAGGACGGAGGGTCAGAGATCTGTTGCAAGAGATCCTAACGCCGTTGTCTCGCTGTCCTGATTATCGCCTCTGGACAAGGGGCCTGGGCCTCGGGCACCAGCCCGCAGAGGACAGGAGGGGAGGCAAGTCCAGTCTCCAGCCACCCCTTGGCCACTGGTCTGCATGACACTGGTTTTGTCATTGGTCAGAAAGACATCAGCAGCCCGAGGGCGCCAGAAGGAGGGGAGCCCAGTACAGCTCTGGTTCCCTCGTCTTTCTCTGGCTTGAATTGTCCTTTGAACCCAGTGGATGAATTGCCGGCCTTCAAGGACACTTTCAGAGCTTCGCTTTCAGGATCCAGGGTCCTTTGTACCCAGGGGCCAGGCATCCGGCTTCTTTGACCCCACACAAGCCACGCCCCTTCAGTCTCCAACACTGAGGGCTCCAATTCTCCTCCCTGGGATGCTGTCTTACTCTCCTCTGGTGTGCCAAGCCCTCCTGGGGCCCCAACACCCTCCCAGTCCTGGGATCCTTGCCCCAGAACCACCCGAGTGCGTTTTGCCGAGTCTCACAGCCAGGCTCGAGACTGTAGACTCCCTCTCAGCCCAGCTCCATGGCCCAGAGCCCGATCTTCTCCCCTCCCTGGCCCAGGCCATGGGCTCCTGGGCAGGAAGTGGGCCTCGGTGTCCCCATGTGCCCCTTACAGCTGGGGCGCACGCTCCCAAGTCAACACGAACTCAGAAAAGGGACTGGGGGGCTCCCAATCCCTGCTCTGTCCCTTCTGACTGGGTGACCTCATTCAATTCTCCCCACTGATTGTCCAGCGCTGTGTCCCCCTCTGTAACGTGGGGTGATGCTGCCCCCCAACCCCATGCCTGGTGCCCAGGTTAAGAATTTGAACTAAGTTCTGCCCGTGGATGATCTCAGTTAATCCTCACTATGGTCGTAAGAGATGGTCGATTGATTATCCTGTTTATAGACGAGGAAACAGAGGCGCCGCAGAAATAGCGAGGGACTTCCTCAAGTTCTCCGGCCTGGGAGATGCACGCAGGCCAGCAGACAGGGCGCCCCGCCATGCCATACTCCCTGAGGGGAGCAGAGGCCGGGGACGTACTCTGCACCCTGTCAAGATCGGGGCGGGGGGGGGCGTTGTTCTTGCCATTTTGCTTGTGCGAGAGGGAAGCGGTGACTTTCGGAAGCCACAGCAAGCGCACAGCACGGCCAGAGCGCTGACTCCCACTTCAGCTCCCACTTCAGGCTCTTCCCTCCACCTCAGGATTCCCCGTTTCCTTGAGTCGCACGTGAGGACAAGGCTTCTTGGCCCCACAGCCTGTGAACCAGGTGGCTCTGACCAGGAGCTGCCCCCAGGTTCTTGGGAATCGGCTGCGTGGACGCCCAGCCAGCCGGCCCAGACCTCTGCCATCAGGCCGCCACGGCCACGCAAGGCAAGAGTCCCAACTTGGAGACGCACGAGCCGAGAAGCAGCCAGGACTTGGGGTTCTAGCCACACCCCACAACCGGGAACACCTCTCCAGGCGGACACGTGCCGGGCTGTTAAGAAACGTCAAATGATGTCAGGGGCCCAACCTGGGAAGTGGGTGGGTGAGGGTAGTGGCGGCAGCGGCGGAGGTGGTCAGGTTGGCGGAGGTGGGGACGGGGTGAGTTTGGAGGCGAAGATGAAGACGGGGATGGAGGGGAGGGTGGAGGGAGGGTGGAGGGAGGACGGAGGTGAGGGTGGGGGGTGGTCCCGGGGAGCGTGGAGGAAATGACACGATGAAGGAGATACCAGTGGTGACGTGATACCGCTCTGGCGAGTGAGACGGGAGGTGACAGTGACAGAATTAAGAGCCTGAGGAGAATGTCTGGGGGAGCCCCCAGCCCAGGTCCCTTCGCCGAGCATGGCCGCTCATCCAGCCACACATTTCATTTCAGTCTCAGAAGCCCCTCTGACCAGTGTCGCCGAGGGTTCGGCTCCAGGTAAGCTAACGGGCAGGAAGGGGACCCAGGGGCCTCCCAGGCCTCCGCGAATGTGAGTGAAGCCTCAGGCACGACTCGGGCTGCTGACAAGGTGGGGGGTTCCCACCTCAGCCAGAGGCCCGGGGCCTGGGCTGCCAGACCGTTGGGAGGTGCCCTGGGGACAGGCCACTCTGTTCCCGGAAGGAGGCGAGGCCCGGGCCACCGTCACGCAGGAGAGCAAAGGGTGGGTGTGGTGCAGCCCTGGGCCCTGGGGCCACCGAGGCAGGGTGGCCAAGCTCAGCAGAGGGTCTGCGGACCCTGGAAAGCTGGCGAACCAGTGACTGGCTAAGCTCTTGGGCTGGAGAGAGCCGCTGCGAGTGGGAACGAGAAAGCCGCTGGAGGCCTCAGAGGCAGAAGGGCTCGGGGGTCTCGCTGGCAGCAAGAGTGGGACGAGCGTGAGAAGAAGGCTCCAGGTGCGGGTCAAGCACGCACTCCGGGGTGGCCGCTGGGAACCCGGGCATCTTTGGTCAAAGCTCACGAATGCCTCCTCCTGTGGTTAGCGTCCACACACGAAGCCTGCGGGCCCGCCATGACCCGTGCTCAAGTTTTCCATTACCCACAGGCGTCCGCCCCCCCCACCCCCCCACCCCCCCCACCCCCCCACCCCCCCCACGCCCCTGCCGCAGTCCCCCGGCGCACCCACTCCTGCTGTCTGCCAGGACCCCCGGTGAGGGCCCGGCCTGGGAGCGCCTTGCCGGGGCGAGGGCCAGCGTCCGTAGCACGCTGCCCGGGCGGCGGGCCTTGCCAGGTGTCAGACTCAATTTCCCGACCCTTCTTGCTCGGAGAACCAAATGTCTCGTCTCTCCACCCAAGGCAGGTCCTCCCGGGCCGCTTCCTTGGCAGCATGAAGACCCCTGGCAGGGGGCGGCGGCAGGGGGGGGGCGGCAGGCAGACTCACCAGCAGGGCAGGGTGGGGGAAGAACGCAGAAAGGTCACTCATCCCATTTGTCACCCACCTCTTACCAGGCTGCCGGCCAAGAGGGAGGCAACGCTGCTGGGCGGAGGGACCGGGGAGGGGGCGGCTGCAGGCAACGTGGATGGAGGTAGTCGGGGGAACGCAGGGCCGAGGCGTCCAGAGACAAGGGGTTCAAGCCCCTGACTCACCCTGTCCCGTGGGCAAGACGGGCCCGGCGTTCCACTGGTAAATAAGGTCAGGGAGGAACAGTGAGGTCCGTCCCACCGCCCGTTAGTCAGCAAAGTTCCCTCCCATGGCCAATCCCATATCCCTTGCACAACTTTGTACTCATTGTTGTTGTTGTTTTTTTACCAACAGCCTTATTGCGATATAACTGGTGTACCACACAAGTCATTCATTGAAAGTGTGCAGTCGAACTGTTTTTCGGATGTTTGCAGAGTCGTCCAGCCATCTCCGTAGTTAATTCTAGAACATTTCATCCCCCGTTCTGCGATCACCAGCACCCAATGCCCAATCCTTCCGGGGCCCCCCCACCCCACCCCCACTAGCCCTAAGCAGCTACTAATCTACTTTCTCTCTCTCTAGACTTGCCTCTTCTGGACATTTCATGAATCGTTGCTCCTTCTGAGAGGAAGGGCACTGGGCAAACAGCTGTCCCCAAACCAGCTCCTCTCTGAGACCCCATCCTGCCCCGGGACCTGGGCTCTGCCCTGCCAGGACGTGGGGCTGCAAACTCTCCCTACCCACTTCATCCAGCCCGAGTCCCGTCTCTCTCTCCTTTCCTTTTCCTCCCCCAACACCTGCCAGCCAACTCCCTCTCCCAGGGACCACTGTGACATTGTCCACGTCTTAACCTCCTTCCCACGGCAGGACTGTCCTAAGGTAAAAACCCAGTTCAGTCACCCTGACCCAGCACCAAACCTTTCCATGAGTCTCTATTACCCTCAGGGTATAACCAAACCTTCTGCCCCCCAGCAATTCCCCTCAACAAGTTCTAGCCTGGGTCATCCTGAATGCAGTGCCTGAACAAGGATGTGCATTTGGGAGATGATTCCAGAAGACAGGAGGGAGGAGAGGGGAAAACCTGAGGGCCCTAAGGATGCTCTCAAGATCCTTTATAGGCAGCGGGGGCTCAATTCTGCCATAACCTCCAGGGACTGCCTGGAATGTTCCCCAGAGTGGTCTGTTCCCATGGCAGGAGATGGGCATTTTCTGATGGCTCCCATCCCTCACTGGTCAAGGGCTTCTGCCAGGGGTGCTAACACTCATCCCCACATTTCAGGCTGCCTTGGCTGTCAGGCTTAAAGAGCTCCCAGCTCAGAAGACTCAGACAGAGAAAGACACTGTGGTCAATGCTGTTAGAACACCAAATCCTCTTTGCCAGGCTCAGCACCCACACAACTGTGACGTGTGCACATTGGCCCTTCTCCAGAGAACAGTCCTCAGCTGATGGGAGCCATTAGCCTGGAAGGTGAGTAGGTCTATGGTACACACTGGGGTGCAGTTTGGGTTCTAGATCTTCCCTGTGGATCAGGGCAAGAACAAACTTGCCCCGAGGCCACCTTCTGCTTCCCTCTCTCGGGAAATCATGGCACCTAACCCCCAACTCAGGCTCTGCTTCTGGGAAACCCAAACTGAGCCAGGCACAGGTGTGTGAGGCAGGACTGTTGGCGTCGGTCAGAGCTGTCCACCAAAGCAGAGGTGGAGATCCTAGAGGGGCTGTAAACCAGATTCGGAGCTTCTAACCACAGAGACCCAACACCTCCCCGCGTCTCATCTCCGATCTCATTCCTCCCAAACTCCAGCTAAATACAGTAGCTGAGAAAGAAATATGTCCTAGGAGAAATGTGCCCACCCCATGCCATGACTGTCTTGATTTGATCAGGACCACAAACCCCACAAGGCCATGAGGCCCAAGTTCATGTCCTAATCATGAGAACAAGAACTTGGCTACATGTGAGCCTAGGAATAGAGTTAGAAGTGCAGACTTGGAGGCCAGCAGTTCTGGGCAGAATCTGGCTGGGGGTGGTTGAGTGACTGATGCTGGAAGGTCAGATTTGAAAAGGAGAACAGAGGGTCCCAAAGGCAGGTATCAGCCTCGAGGGTGGCCCATGAGAGAGCAACAGTGTGCTCACATGACACTCAAAGTCCTGTGTGGGCAGGTGAGTAGCCCAGGTAGCTCAGGGCCAAATACAGACGCCAAGGAGGTGTAACCAGCTGAGTAGGCAGCTGAGATAGGAACTTACGTCTGTTGCATAAGGTCCAAGTCCCACAGTCAGGGAATGGGGTGAGGCCTGCCCAGTGGGAATGACGCCACCACTCAGAAATCAAACACACAATTAGATCCAGAGCCAGGCTGACTTGAGGTAAAGGCCCCAGAAGGATTGTCTAGAAGTGCTTAAATCCCCCTGCCTCAGGGCAGGCCCAGCACGTCCTAAAGCCTGAGGTGGAGCCAAGCCCACAGGTGAGAGATCGAGAAGCTAGAGATACAAGGAAAGAGCTGCAGGGCAGGAGGCAGGAGACCCCACTCCATACACTCAGCAGATTTCAATAAATGCCTGCTGACTGGTTCGCTCTCATGCAGTCATTCAACAGCACTGAGCAGCTGTTGTGGGCAACACCTGTGCTGGGTGATTTAGGATCCTGGCCAGGTGTTTAGCACCTCTTCTGGAATTGCTTGCATGCTGGTTTCCTACAGACACACTCAGGCTCCCACTATAGCCCAGCACCGCTAGAGCTAAAAGGACTGTGGGATCCAGGCTCATGACCACTGAATATAGCCAGATTCAGGATACTCTAAGAATTTAATGGTGGTGTATAAATTACTTTTAAGTCTAGCATAAAGGCTGAAACACAAAAGACTTTAATACAACTACACCTACAATAATTTGTTCATGAAAACAATTCCATTTACAATAGCATCAAAAAAGAGTGAAATACTTGGGAATAAAGGTAGCCAAGGAGGTGAAAGATCAATACAGAAAAAACCACAAAACAATGATGAAAGAAATCGAAGAAGGCATAAATAATTGAAAGATATCCCATGTTCATGGACTAGAAAATGTAACATTGTTGACATGTACATCCTATCCAAAGACATCAACAGATTCAGTGCAATCCTTCTGAAAATGCTAGTGACATTTTTCATAGAAATATAAAACACAATACTGGAATTCATGTGAGACCACAAAAGACACTGAATAGCAAATGTAATCTTGAGCAAGACCCTGGTGGCATCATACTTTCTGACTTTGAATTCTATTACAAATCCACAGTAATCAAAACAGTATGATACTGGCAAAAACAACAACAACAACAACAAACAAACAAACAACAAACAACAAAAAAAACCCACAAAACCCACACACACAAAAACAAAAAACCCAGGCATATCAACCAATGAAACAGAATATAGAGCCCAGAAATATGCCCATGCATATATGGTCTACTAATTTTATTTATTTATTTATTTATTTTGGGGGGGGTCTACTAATTTTAGACAATGTTGCCAAGAATACACAAAGGGGAAAGGGTGGTTCCTGAAAAAAATGGTGTTGGGGAAACTGGATTATCTACATGCAAAATAATGAAATTGGACTCTTACACATCATACAAAAAGTAAATATAGGACCTGAAACTGAAACTCCAAGAAGAAAACACAGGGGAAAATCTTCTTGACATTGATCTCGGCACTAAACACACAGGCAACAAAAACAAAAATAAGTAAGTGGAGCTACATCAAACTAAAGTTTCTGCACTGCAAAGGAAACAACCAACAAAAAGAAAAGGCAACATATAGAATGGGAGAAAATATTTGAAATCATATATCTGATAAGGGGATGATATCCAAAATATATAAGGAACTTACACAGCTTCATAAAAAAAAAAATGAAAAGCAAGTATCCTAACTTTAAAATGGGTAAAGACCTCAAAAGATATTTCTCCAAAGAAGACATACAAATGGCCAACAGGCTAAAAAAAAAGAAAAGGCCAACAGGTATACAAAAAGATGTACGACATCATCAATCATCAGGGAAATGCAAATCAAAACCACAATGTGATATCACCTTACACCTGTTAGGATGGCTATGATAAAAAAATTTTTTTTAAGTAACAATTGTTGGAGAACATATAAAGGAAAGGGAACCCTTATACACTGTTGGTAAGAATGTAAATTGGTACAACCATTATGGAACACAGTATGGAGTTTCCTCAAAAAATTAAAAATAGAACTACTATATGACCCAGCAATCCCAGTCTGGATTTTTATCAAAAGGAAATCAAATCATTATCTCAAAGAGATACTGCACTCCCATTTTATTACAGCAATTTTCAAAGCCAAGATCTAGAAACAATCGAAGTGGTCATTGATGGATGAATGGATAAAGAAAATAGGACAGATATATAACGAAATATTATCCAGCCTTAAAAAGGAAGGAAATCCTGTTATTTGTGACAATGTGGATAAACTTGGGAGACATCATGCTAAGCGAAATAAGCCAGATACACAAAGAAAAATACTATATGAACATTTATATGTGGAGTCAAAAAAGTCAAACTGATAGTAACCATAGAATGGTAGTTACCAGGATCTGGAAATTTGGTGAATTGAAGAGAAGTTAGTCAAAGGGTGAAAATTTTCAGTTATAAAATGAATGAGTTCTGGAGACATAATTTACAGTATGGCAGCTATGGTTAATAACACACTGTATACTTGAAATTTGCTAAGAGAGTAGATCTCAAGTATTCTCACTTAAAAAAATGTAACTATGTAAGATGATGGGTATGGGAATTAGCTTGATTGTGGTAAATATTTCACCACATATACATATATCAAAATATCATGTTGTATACTCTCTATATATCCAATTTTTATTTGTCACTCATATCTCAGTAAAGCTAGGGGAAAACAGAACAATTACATCAATTCTTCAAGAACTCTTCCAAAAATAGGAGGCAACATTTCCCAACTCATTCTCTGAGGCCCTGATAACCAAAACCAGACAAAGACAATACAAGGAAATAAAACTACAGACTAATAATCCTTACAAATACAGACACAAAAATTCCCAACAAAGTACTAGAAAGTGAATCCGCTAACATACAAAAAAGATTATACAGTGTGACCAAATGGGATTTATCCCAGGAATGCAAGGTCAATCCAACATACAAAAACCAACCAAGCTGATACACCACATTAACAGAATAAAGGACAAAACCACATAATAATCTAAACAGATTCAGAAAAAGTGTTTGACAAAATCCAACACCCTTTTTATAAAAAGCACACTCAATAAACTCGAAATAGAAAGAAGCTTTCTCAATTTGATAACAAGCATCTATGGGAAATTCACTGTTAACATTACGCATGATGGTGAAAGCCTGAAAGCTTTCCCCCTAAGATCAGGAGTAAGACAAGGATGTCTCCTCTCACCACTTCTATCAACATTGTATTGGACGTTCCAGTCAGGGCACTTAAGCAAAAGAAAGAAATAAAGGCATTTAAGTGGAAAGGATGATGTAGCATTTTCTCTATGTGCAGATGACAGCACCTTGGACATAGAAAATCCTAAGGAACACACACACACACACACACACACACACACACACACGACTATTAGAACTAATAAATTAACCATGGTTGTAGAATACAAGAGAATGATTAACAAATCAATTGAGTCTCTATACACTGGAGATGAACACTTAAAATATGAAATTAAGAAAACAATTCCTGGGGCACCTGGGTGGCTCAGTGGGTTGGGCCTCTGCCTTCGGCTCAGGTCATGATCCCAGGGTCCTGGGATCGAGCCCCGCATCAGGCTCTCTGCTCAGCGGGAAGCCTGCTTCCTCCTCTCTCTCTGCCTGCCTCTCTGACTACTTGTGGTCTCTGTCAAATAAATAAATAAAATCTTAAAAAAAAAAAACAAAACAATTCCTCTCATCACATGCAAAACTTAGCTCAAAGTATCATAGATCTAACCGTAAGCACCAGAGCTATAAAACTCTTAGAAGAAAATATAGGTGCAAATCTTTATGGCCTTGGGCCAATGGTTTATAAGATAGAGTGCGAAAAGCATAAGCAACAATAGAAAAAACAAATAAATTGGATTTCATCAAAATTTAAAACTTTTGTATTTCAAAGCACCATCAAGAAAGTGAAAAAGATACCCCACAGACTGGGAGAAAATATTTCCAAACCATTTATCTAATAGAGGGCTAGTTTCCAGACTATATAAACAACTCTTACAACACAACAATAAGAGATAAATAACCCCATTTTTTAATGTGAAAAGGATTTTAATAGACATTTCTCCAGGGAAGATATACTTACAAATGGCCAATAAGCACATGAAAAGAAGTTCAAACATCATTAGTCACTAAGAAAATGAAAATCAAAACCACACTATGATGTATCAAAACCACTGTGATGGCTATAATAAAAAAGAAAGACAATAAAAAGTGTTGACAAGAATATGGAGAAATTGGAACCTTCATACATTGCTGGCAGAAATATAAAATGGTGCAGGCACTTTGAAAAATAGTTTGGCAAGTTTGGCCGTATCTTGGAAAGTTAAACATAGAGTTACCAAAGGAGCGATTTTACTCCTATGTATATACCCAAGAGAATTGAAAACATATGTTCCTACAAATACTTGAACACAAATGTTCACAGTAACATTGTTCGTAGTACCTGAACCTCATGCCCATCTACTGATGATTGGATAAATAATGTAGTATATCCATATTATGGAACTGTATTCAGCTGTGAAAATGAATGAAATTCCGATACATACTATAACATGGATGCACCTTGAAAACATGATGCTGAGTGAAAGAAGTCAGCCACGAGAGGTCACACATTGTATGATTCTGCGTATATGAAATATCCAGAATAGGCAAATCCGTAGGGACAGAAGGGGTTGCCAGGGGCTAGGAGCAGGGGATAATGAATGAGGAGTGTCTGCTAATTGGTATGAAGTTTCTTTGGGGTAAATGAAAACGTTATGGAATTAGATAATGGTGATGAATGCATAACACTGTGAATATATTAAAAACTGCTGAATGGTATACTTCAAAAAGGTGAATTTTGTGGCATGTGATTTATACATCAATTAAAAAAAGAAAAAATAAGAAATCCAACTGAGTCTATATCTACTAAAATTTCTATTTTATAGTTGAAATTTTCCAACAAAGCCCAAATGGCTGGAACTGGTAAATTCCAATGGCTTCCCTGGTAAGTACTAGTAAATAATTGAGGATGAGATAATGATAAGAAACTTTAGAAAACAGAGAGAGGGGAATACTTCCCAACTAATTTAATGAGGCCACTGTTACTCTGATATGAAACCAGATAAAGATATTACAAGGGAGGAAACCCATCACAAATATGGATGAGATATTAGCAAGCCTTGGCCTTTGAGCAAAAGCCAGCCTCCAATCTGTTTATGTAAATAATGTTTTATTAAAACATAACCACACCCATGAATTTACATATCGCCCATTGCTGCTTTCACACTCTGGTGGTAGAATGGAGTAGTCATGGCAGATTGTATGGTCTGCAAAGTCTCAAATATTTACTACCTGACTCTTTACAGAAAAAGCTGATCTCTACTATAGGCCAACAGCTGTCATGAAGAAAGATGTAAAAGTCCTTTAGGAAGATTAGCAAATCAACCAAGAAATATATAAAACAGATAAGGCATTAAAATCAGGTGGAATTTATCCCAGAAATACAATGTTGGTTTAAAAAAAAATCAGTCCATGTAATATAACATATTAATGGAATAAAGGTTAAAAATGACATATTCATCTCAATAGTTGCAGCAAGAGGCATTTGATAAAATCCAACATCCATTTATGATTAAAATACTTTTCAGCAAACTAAAAATAGAAGGGAAATTTTCCCATCCAGCATATAAGAGGTTTGGAAGTCACCAGTCTGTCCTAACAACAAGTAGAAGGCTGAATAAACTGAAAAATCAACAACTCTTTCTAGATAAATCAGAAAAGTGAGGTCACAGGGAAAATTGCTGTCCCCAGAATTGCAGAGACAGATGAATAACAGAGAATTTACAGCTTACTGGAGAGAAACCCATGAGCAGAAACTAGTGGGAACCAGTGCTGGGGTAGAAAACTGAACAGCCATTGACAATGGCTGGAGGCTCTGGTGTGGATGAGTCCGAAGGATAAAAACTCCAGGGGGGTGGGGACCCAAAACTCCAGGGGGATGCAGTCCTAGGGTAACCCCCGCCCCCCATACTTCTGTGACTTTTACCTCCTGGAACTCTACCAGCTTTTTGCAGTGAATATCAGAGAAAAATTCCCTCTTGTTTCTGGCAGAGGGAGGGGAAAATAAGCTATTATGGAATATGCCAGAGCATTCTGTTCTTCTTAGCAAAGCCTGCCCTCAGGAGAAACTGTCTGACCAGAGTCTCAGTTGCTGGGGTTTTAACAGAGCCTAGCTGACCTGGGGAAGGGAAATACCTAACTGCAGCCCCTCTAGCCATCCTATCCCACCTAAGCAGAACTAGATAACAGGGGTGGTTGCACAACCTTGTGAATTTACTAAATATGATTGAATGGTACACTTTAGGAAGGTGAATTTTGTGGTACGTGAATTGTACCCCAATTAAAAAAAGGAAAGAAAAAAATAGAAAATCTGTAAAAGTCTGTATCTACTAAAATTTATATTTTATAGTCAAAACATATTTCATAACATTCTCACTTAAAAAATACCAAGAATATCAATTATACAGTGTCTGCTCTCAGACCATGATGGAATCAAAGTAGAAAAAACTACAGAAAAATGGCTTAAAGATCCCTAAATACCTGGAGATTAAAAAACCCACTGCTCAATAACACGTGGGTCAAAGACAAAACCTCAAGAGAAATTTAAAAATATGTTAAACAAAATGAAATGAAAACACCGCTTATCAAAATTTGTGGGATGCAGCAAAAGCAGTGCCTAGAGGGAAATTTATAGCACTGAATGTATTTGAAAAGAAGAAAGATCAAATATCAATCAACTAAGCCTCCAACCTTAGGAAATTAGAAAAAGAAGAGCAAATCAAGTCCACAGTAAGCAGAAGAAAAGAAATAATAAAAATGAGGGCAGAAATCCATTCAATTGAAAACGGGAAATTAAGAGGAAATTAATAAAACCAAAATCTGGGTGTTTAAAAACATCAAGTAGAACTGGTAAACCTCTGAACCAGGCTAACTAAGAAAAAGAGAGAAAGGACCAAATTACTAATATCAGAAATGAAATAGGAGAAAGTTATATAGATCCCACAGACATTAAAGGGATAATAAAGGAATATTATGATCAACTCTATGCCCACAAATTTGACAACCTAGGGAAATGGATCAATTCCTCGAAAGACACACTCTGCCATAACTCACATAGTAACAATCTGAGTAGACCTACACCTACTGAAGAAATTGAATCAGTAATTAATAACCTTCCCAAACGGAAAGCACCTAGACTCAGCCGGGTTCCCTGGTAAATTCTAACCATGAGTTCCATTTTTTTTCAGGAGCTATGGAACCATCCCTGTTATCTGTTTCATCATTTAGGTAGATGTGGTTATTGAGGAATTAGTCTTGTGGGTTCCCCTGGGATGTCTCCCACCACTGCCACAGAATGCTTGGGGCTGTGGCATGAGACATTGGAGAAAAGAAAAGGAGGAGAAAACCAAAGGATTTCTTTCCTCTCTCTGAGCTTAAGAAGTCCCTTCCCTGTTCCTCAGGCCAGAACTAGAAGGTTGCGCCTGGACTTCTCACTATTTATGTCAATGACACTTCTTGGTTTCAGGCTATACTGTGCTCAGGCTGCAAGATATATAGGGAGGAAAATCAGTAGACTCACCAGTGGTTTAGTGGTACCCCAAATTTTTGTCTTCTTTCCCAATGTTCTTGCTAATATTGACTTTTCGTAGTCCTCGGGGGGAGCTGGCTCATGTATTCCGTCCAGGTTTTACAGCTGCATTCTGTAGGAGAGACAGGGTGGAGTACACTCTCCATTTTATCCAGAACCATAACCTAAAGACTTCTTTAAACATATGAAAGCTGAAAGAATTAATCACCAGCAGATCTTCTCTTTAAACAATATTAAAGGAAGTTCTTCAGACAGAAGAAAAATGATACCAGATGGAAATACGGATGTACGTAAAGAAACGGAGAGCATCAAAAATGGTAACTGTGTGGGGAAACATAAAAGACTTTTTTCTTATTTAAAAAAATCTTTTCAAAAGATAATTGACTAGTTAAAGAAAAAGTAATGACAACGTATTGTGGAGTTCATAACACGGACAGGCACAATATCTGACAACAAAAGCGCAAAGGCTTTGAAGGGGGAAAATGGAAATATAACACGCTACATTTTTATGCTATATTTTCAGTGGTATTATGTTACTTGATGGTAAGCTAATAAGTTAAAGATGTGTACTCTAAGCCATAAAGTAATCACTAAATAATAAAAAGCTGAGAGTTATACCAAATAAACTAATGAATGAGATAAAATAGAATCATAAAAATTATTCAATTAGTTCAAAAGAAGTTCCAGAGAGAGGAAAAAGGCAACAAAGTACAGATGGGTCAAATAGAAAACAAATACCAGGATGGCAGATTTAAATCCCACCATGTCAATAAGAACATAAAACACAAATGGTTTCTAGGAGGGGAGGCAAATGATGTCTGCAGACCAAACCTTGCCTGCAGTATGTTTTCACATGGCTCTCAAGCTAAGAAAGATTTGTACATTACAAAGTGCTGTTAAAAAAGAAGAGAAGAAGGGTGTGTAGCCAAGACCACGTGTGGCCCCCAAAGCCTAAAATATTTATTACCTGGTCCTTTACAGAAAACGTTCTTTAACTGCTGGCTTAAATGTCCTCAATTAAAAGTTACAAGGCAGAGCTTGTCAGACTGGATAAAAAAAAAAGCAAGACCCAACTGTGCTGCCTAAATAAACAAAAATAAACAAAATAAATAAACAAAACAAAAAAACAAAAAAGAAATGAAAAAATGAAAGAAATATGGTAATAGAAAATAGTATATACATATGACTATAATATATAATATAATACAGTTAGTCTCTGCACCCAATTCCTGGTATAAAGCTCCTAAAACCCTTGTAATTTCCTAAGTGGTAGGAGCACAGGAAGCATCTTTTGTTTTTATAATTGGTCTCTGACCCCAGCTCCCGACACAGAATTCCTATATCCCTTGGGTGACAGCATTATTTTTTGTTCTAATGAAGTGGTATTGGGTAAGCTCCTGGATGGGGGCCGGTCATCAGAAAGACCAAACCATGATTAGAAGTTTGGAACTTTCTTCGGAGAGGGGAGTAGGACGGGAAATGGGGTTAATAACGATCATGCCTACATGAGGAAGCTTCCATAAAAATCCCGAGAGTATGGGCTTCAAAGAGCTTCTGGGATGGTGCACACATGAAAGTGCTCAGAGACCGCATGCCTGAGGAGGGCATGGAAGCTTCACGTCCCTTCCCACATCCTTCGCCCTGTACAGCTCTTCTGTCTAGACCTTTACCCGTATCCTTTATCATATCCTCCTATAATAAACTGGTAAATGGTTCTGTGAGCCACTCTAGCAGATGAATCAAAACTGAGGAGAGGTTATGGGAACCTCTGATCTATAGCTGATTTGTCAGAAGCACAGGTGATAACCTGGACTTAGAGTATACTCTGTGTGTGTGTGTGTGTGTGTGTGTGTGTGTGTGTGTGTGTGTAAATATATATTTATAAAATATACAAATATAAATATAAAAATTCCCTCAAGGATTAAGAGTACACTCGTTGTGATGAGCACTGAGTAATGTACAGAATTGTTAAACCACTATATAGTATAGTATTTTTACATGTAATTTATATATATCTAACTCCAACCAAAGTAAAGCCAGAGTGCCTATATAAATAATATATTTTAGATTTTGAGACAAAGATTATTATAGAGACAAGGAAGGTTATTTCATAATAATGAAGTGGCCCATTCATTAAGAGAATATAATAATCCTAAATGATATGCTCCTAATAACAGAGATTCAAAATACACAAAGTAAAAACGTATAGAAATGGACATGTCAACAACACAGTGAGAAAAGTCAACACGATTCCTTCAACAACTGATAGAACAGTGCATCGATAATCAGTAAGGATGTAGAAGATCTGAACAACACTTTTGACCAAACTAACCGACACTTATAGTACCCTCCACTCAACAGTAGCAGAAAATCTTTTATTTATTTGTTTATTTTTAAGTAGGCTCTATGCCCAACATGGAACCCAACATGGACCTTGAACTCACAACTCTGAGATCAAGACCTAAGCTGAGATCAAAAGCAGGGCACTCAACCAACTGAGCCCAGAAAATCTATTTTTTTTTTAAGTGCAAAAGAACAGTCCCCAGCGTAGATCGTATTTTGCACCATAAAACAAGTCTCAATAAATTTGAGAGTTTTCAAATCTCACAGAGTATATTCTCTGACAACAATGGAATTAAACTAGAAATCAATAAGAAAAAGATTACTGGAAAATCCTCCCAAGTATTTGGAAGAAATCGTACATTTTTAAATAATCTGTAGGCCAAAGGAGGAATTACATGGGAATTTAGAATGTATTTTGAATGAATGAAAATGAAGACAATAGATCACAATTTGTAGGATGCAGCTAAAGTAGTATTTGGAGGGATTTTCTAAAATTCCAGTATAATTAACATACAGTGTTACATTAGTCTCAGGTGTACTATATAGTGGTTCAAGAATTCTATACATTACTCAGTGCTCATTATGATGAGTGTACTCTTAATCCCAGAGGGAAATTTAGGGTACTGATTGCTTATATTAGAAAGAAAGACCTTACATCAATGACTTAAAATTATACACTGAGAAACTAGATTTTAAAATAGCAAAAACTTTCATTAAGAAATATTATCAGGGGTGCCTGGGTAGCTCAGTCAGTTAAGTGTCCAACTCTTGGTTTTGGCTCAGGTCATGACCTCATGGGTCATGGGATCGAGGCCTGTATCAAGCTCTCCACTCAGTGGGGAGTGTGCTTGAGGATTCTCTCTCTCCCTCTCCCCCTCTCTCTGCCCCTCCCCCCACTCATGCGTTCTCTCTTTCTTTGAAATAAATAAATAAATCTTAAAAAAAGAAATGTTATCAAATACACACAAACTCTTGGGAAATTGAAAAAGTGAGAGGACTTCCCAACTCATTCTACGTGGCCAGCATTACCCTGACACCAAAAACAAAGATTTGGGGGGGAAAAAAATTCCAATGTTCCTCACAAGTAAAATAAAACACACATGCACACACACATTCTTAACAATGTCACAGTAAATGAAGTTTATGAATGAAAATGAAAACACAACGTTTCCAAAATTTATGGATGCAAAGTACTATTCAAAGGAAATTTATAGCAGTAAATGATTGTCTTAGAAAATAAGGTCTCGGGACACCTGGGTGGCTCAGTTGGTTAAGCGGCTGCCTTCGGCTCAGGTCATGATCCCAGTGTCCTGGGATCGAGTCCCACATCGGGCTCCTTGCTCAGCGGGGAGCCTGCTTCTCCCTCTGCCTCTGCCTGCCACTCTGTCTGCCTTGCTCTCTCTCTAACAAATAAATAAATAAAATCTTAAAAAAAAAAAAGAAAAGAAAATAAGGTCTCAACTTAATAATCTAAATTTCACTTTAATTAGCTATTTTTTAAAAGAATAAAATAAGGGACCTAAGGGACACCTGACTGCCTCTGTCAGTAGAACATGTAACTCTTGATCTCAAGGTTGTGAGTTTGAGCCTTATGTTGGGTATAGGGATTACTTTAAAAAATTAAGTAGAATCTTAAAAAAAAAAAAACAAGCAGAAAGGAGGAAATAACAAAGATAAGAGCAGAGACTGATGATATTGAAAGCAAGAACAATGGAGAAATCATTTAAACCAAAAGGTGGTTCTTCAAAAAGATGTATAAAATTCCTAAACCTCTAGCCAAATGGAAGGAAGGAAGGAAGGAAAAAAGAAAAAGAAAAACAGAAGGAAAAAGAAAGGATAATTGAATTGGACAAAATGTCTCAAAAGCCACAAACTACCAACACTCACCCAAGTTAAAACAGATATCCTGAGTAGTCCCATACTATTAAAGAATGGAATTTGTACTTAAAAACTTTCCAAGAAATCTCTAGGTCCAAATAATTTCTCTAGAGAATTTTACCAAAGATTTAAAGAAGAAAAACACCAATCTTATGAAATCTCTTCTAGAAAATAGAAGAGTGAATCCTCCCAAATTTGTTGTATGAGCCCAGCAGTATTTTTATATCCAAACTAGGCCATGATAGTGCAAAAAGAGACTAATAGTCTTGATGAACATAGTCATAAAACCCTCAAAAAAAGTAGCAAATTGGATGCATCAGTATATAAAACAATAATGCACCACAACAAAGTGAGTTTTATATCAGCAATACAAGGCTGGTTCAATATTGGAAATTAATTAATGCAATCCATTTTATTAACAGTCTAAAGAAGAAGAAAAAGCATATGATCCTATCAATGTATGCAGAAGAAGCATTTGACAAGATTCAACAGCCATTCTGGGTAAAAGCTCTCATCAGTGTAGGAAGAGACAGGAAATTCTTCAACCTGGTAAAGGGCGTCTACAAATTATCCAGAGCAAAAATCAGACTTACTGGTAAAGAACTGCATGTTTTCCCTAAATTAAAAACAAGATAAGAATGTTTACTGTCACCACTTCTATTTAACATTGTATTGGAAGACCGAGCTAGGACAATAAAACAAGAAAAGAAGTAAAGAGCACATAGATTGGAAAGGAAGAACTAAAAGCTGTCCCTATTCATAGAACACATAATTCCCTCCATAGGAAATCTCAAGAAATTCACAAAAAAAAAATCTCCAAAGACTATAAATAAATTTTTAGAGATTGAAACACACAATTTTATATCTATGCAACTAGCAGCAAACTGTTGGAAACTGAAAATTTAAAGACAGTACCATTTGGAATAGCATTAAAAGAAGAAATACCTGGGGGCACCTGGATGGCTGAGTTCGTTAAGCCTCTGCCTTCAGCTCAGGTCATGATCTCAGGGTCCTGGGATCGAGCCCCACATCAGGCTCTCAGCTCAGCAGTGAGCCTGCTTCTCCTTCTGACCTTCCCCTTGCTTGTGTGCGCTCGCTCTCTCTCTCTCTCTCTCAAATAAGTAAATAAATAAATCCTTAAAAAAAAGAACAAATACTTGGGTATAAAACTAACAAAACATGTGCAGGGTATTTATGCTAGAAATGACAAAACACTTTCAAAAGAAATCTAGAAAGACCTGAACAAACGGAGAGACATACCATGTTCACAGAACAGAAGATCTGGTGTAAGAAGGATGGCAATACTTCACAAATGATTTATAGATTTAATACAACACCAGTCAAAAATCTTAGTAAGATTTTTGTAGATATATACAAGCTGATTCTAAAATTTCTATGTAAAAGCGAAGGAACCAGAGGAGTTAAAACAAATTTGAAGATGAAAAATACAGTTGGAGGACCTACACTTACTAAGTTAAAACAAATAGTTACCATAAGATCCAGAAATCTCATTCTTGGGTAGGTCTCCAAGAGAAATGAAATCGTATAGCCATATGTAACATCATATACAAATGTATATAGCAACTTTATTATAATAGCTTGAAATTGGGAAATAAAATCCAGATGTCTATAAAAAGTGCATGAATTTTAAAAAGTGGTATATCTATACAATGGAATACTAGCCACAAATAAAAATGGAACAAATTACTGATGTATGCAACTTCATTAATACCTCTCAAAGAAACTATGCTACTGGAGGAGTGATGTCAGTGAAAATGGCAGAGGAAGGAACTCCAAAATTCCATCCTTCAACAAAAGTAATGAGAGAAAAAAAATGCAAAAAACTGTCAGAAAATTTTTTTTTCTGGAGCTGTGGAAATTAAACTAAGGTCTGCAGTAACCTGAGAGCACTAATTCAAGAAAAACTACCGAATCCCAGTAAAACAACAAGCATTGTGGTATTTATACTTACACCAGTCCAATCTACCATTCTCCAGGTCAGTGGTAATTTTGACAAGAACATCCCATATTTCTGGTGGTAGAGGAAGAATAGACCTCATTCACACACAAAAAAAACCAACAAAAAAAACCACACCAAAAAAAAGTAATTTGTTTTGCTCAATCTGGTAGTCCCTTTAAGATCAGCTCAGAAGACTGTGTTGTTTTTGGTTTTTTGTGGAGGTTTGTGTGTGTGTTGTTTTTTCTGTGTGTGCTTTTGTTTTGTTTTGGTTTGTTTTTTGTATTTTTGTCTTTTGTTTTTTGTTTGTTTATTTTTGCCTAACTCCAAACTGGCCCCATGTTAGAGACAGTACCAGCGGGTGGAAGGTGGAAGCATTACTTGAGAGACATTTACGGACAAATGTTTAAGTCACTACTGCCCGAGGCACCGGATAGCAGTGGGACAAATAATAGTCTAACCAAAAAAGCTTGGTAGGAAAGACTGGGAATGTGTTGTCCATAAGAGATTCAAAAGTTGTGACATATTTATGAGAATCCAGGAGATAATGCATGTGTCCAGGGATGTATGCGTACTAAGAAAAGACCCGAGAAAACCTTAAGCTCTCACCTCTGGCTCACCTTCAGGTTCTGCACAAGCAGGAAGTGAAAACTAATGCAGAGCTATAAATTGCCAGTTTGCGTGGTAAAAGAGTGCCCAACACGCACATGGAGACCTTCAACAAAGATTAGGAGACTTATTTCATTCCAGGAAGGGATAAGAAGACTTCTGTCCGATCCTTAGCTGACCACTAAGCTAACATAACAGACGTCATTAGCCACACACGAGGAAGAGTACAGAATTAGTTCAGAAAAATAACAATTCAAATGCAACAGTGACAAACCCCGGGAGGAGGGGCAGAGTATGATTTCCAGACTTACACATTATAGTATTCAAAATGTTCCCTTTTCTAGTTTTTTTTAAAAGACTTTATTTACTTATTTGAGAGAGAGAGAGAGTGAGCATGATTAGGGGGAGGTGCAGAGGGAGAGGGAGAAGCAGACCCCCCGCTGAGTGAAGAGCCTGTGCGGGGCTTGTTCCCAGGACCGTGAGATCATGACCTGAGCCAAAGGCAGAAGCTAAAACAACCGAGCCACCAAGACACCCCAAAATATTCAATTTTCAACAAAAAATTATGAAAGGCATGTAAAGAATAAGAAAGCATGGCCCATACATAGGGAGAAAAAGCAATCGATACAGATTGTCCTGAATGGGCCTAGACACTGGATTTTCTAGAGAAACTCAATCAGCTATTTTAAGTATGTTCAAGGACCTAAAAGAAGCCATGTCTAAAAAATAGAGAATATCTGTAAAGTGACCCAAATCATAAAAATGAGCAAAATAAAAATTCTGGAGTTGAAAAGTACAATTACAGGGCCGCCTAGGTGGCTCAGTCGTTAAGCGTCTGCCTTCGGCTCAGGTCATGATTCCAGAGTTCTGGGATGGAGTCCCCAGTCGGGCTCCCTGCTGTGCGGGAAGCCTGCTTCTCCCTCTCCCACTCCTTCTGCTTGTGTTCCGTCTTGCCGTATCTCTCTCTGTCAAGTAAATAAGTAAAATCTTAAAAAAAGAAAGACAAAGAATCTTGAAAAGAGCAAGATAGTAGTGACTTATCACAAAGGATCCTCAATAAGATTAACAGCTGAGTTTTCATCAGAAGCCATGAAGGCCAGAGGCAGTGGGACCACATAGTCAAAGTACTGAAAGAAAAAACTGTCAACCAAGAACTCTGTATCTGGCAAAGCTATCCTTTGGAAAAGAAGGGGAGGGGCGCCTGGCTGACTCAGTTGGTAGAACATGCGACTCTTGATCTTGGGGTCATAAGTTCAAGCCCCACACTTAAAGTTTTCACTTCAAGTGAACTTTAGAGTTTACTTAAAGAAATAAAATAAAAAATAACTAAAATCTTTTTAAGAACATCAGGAAGGTGACTACATAGTTAAATACAAAACAGAGTATAAATGTACTCTTTTATTTGGAACTCTTTTTTCTATCTGATTTAAAACACAATTGTACAAAACAATCATTACAAATCTACGTTGATGAGCACACAATGGATAAAGACTCAGTGTGAACAAGAACAGTATAGCTTGGGAGTAAGAGAGTTTTATAGGAGCAAATTTTTTGCATACTGTTAAAATTAAGTTAGTATTAATACAAACTAGATTGTTGTAAATTACAACGTTGGGGGGGCACCTGGGTGACTCTTGATCTCAAGGTCATGAGTTCAAGCCCCATGTTGGGTACAGAGTCTCTGTAATAATAAATTAATAAGTAAGTAAATAAATAAATAAAATTAACATGTTAATTGTAATCGTCAACGCAACCTCAAATAACTAAAAAATTATATATACAGTAAAGGAACAACAAGAAGTTAAAACAGTACACAAGAAAGTATTTTAAAGCACAGAAGAAAGATGTAATGGAGGAACGAGGGAAAAAACAGACATGCAACTTATATAAAACAAATAGCAAAATGGGAGAAGTCCTTCCTAACCATGAAATTAGGAAATTAATGAATGGATTAAACTCTCCTATTAAAAGGGATAAATTAGCAGAATGGATTTTAAAAACAAATTCGAAGTCAGGATGGAAAAAGATATCCCATGAAGTCAGTAACCAAAAGAGAAATGGAGCATTTGTACTAGTATCAGACAAAAGAGACTTCAAGAAAAAAAATTTTTACTGAAGACGAAGAAAGGCATTTCATAATGATAAAAGGCTCAATCCATCATCAAGAAGATAAAACTGCAAGCATATATTGACCTAAAACAGAGCCTCATAGAACAGAAAGCAAAAACTGAAAAAATTGAAGGAAAAAATAAACAATAATATTTAGACGAGATGCCTGGGTGGCTCAGTCAGTTAGGTGGCTCCCTTTGGCTTAGGTCATGATCCCAGGGTCCTGGGATCGAGTCCTGTATCGGGCTCCTTGCTCAGCAGGGAGCCTGCTTCTGTCTCTGCTTCTGCCTGCCACTCTGCCAGCTTGTGCTCTCTCTCTGATAGATAGATAGATAGATAGATAGATAGATAATCTTTTAAAAACCCAATAATATTTAGATACTTCAATATCCAACTTTTAATAATGAAGGGAACCACACAGAAGATCATCAGGAAATAGAATATACACCAACTAGACGTAACAAACTCCTATGGAACATTCTTCCTAATACCAGCAGCCTATGCATTCTTCTCAGGGGAACACGGAACATTTTCTAGCATAAATAATATGTTAGGACATATAAGAAGTCTTAATAAATTGCAGATGATTGAAGTCATGACAAGTATGTTTTCTGTCCACAATAGAAAGAAATTAGAAATAGTGGGAGCACATTTGGAAAAGTTTATAAATATATGGAAATTGAAGAATATCCTCTTAAATAACAGGTGGGTCAAAGAAGAAATCACAAGGGGAATGAAAAGTTATTTCAAGGTCAAGAGCACCGTGCTGGCTTAGTTGGTAGAGCATGCAAATCTTGATCTCAGGGTTCTGAGAATTAATTAATAAATGCAGAAGAAGCACTTAACAAAATCCAACACCCTTTCCTGGTAAAAAAACACTCAACAAACTAGTAATAGAAGGGAATTTCCTCAATCTGATAAAGGCCATGTACAAAAATCCCAGAGCTAACATCAGATTTAGTTGTGAAAGACTGGAAGTTTTCTTTCCTAAGATCAGGAATAAGACAAGAATATTTGTTCTCACCACTTCTGTTCAACATTGTATTTGAGGTTCTAGCCAGAACAATAAAGCAAGAAAAAGGCATCTGGATTAGAAAAGAAGCAAACTCTATTTGCAGATGCCATGACCCTAATACACAGAAAACCCAGTTCATCAAACTTAAAGGATACAACATCAATATACAAAAACCAGTCATTTTTCTATATGCTGACAATGAACAATCTCAAAATGAAATCGTGAATATAATTCCATTTACAATAGCATCAAAAGAATAAAATACTTAGCAGTAAGTTTAACAGAAGAAGAATGAAACTTGTACTGAAACTAGGAAATACTGTTGAGAGAGACTAGAGAAGATTTAAATGAATGAGAAAACATCCCATATTCATGGATAAAAAACTTAATATTGTTAAGATGGCAAAAATCCCCAAATTGCTCTACATAGTTGATGCAATCTCCCTCAATACCTCAACTGCCTTTTTTGCAGTTGGACAAGTTGATCGTAAAATTCAAATGGAAATGGAATGAGCCTCAAATATCCAACAATCTTGAAAAAGAACAAAGTTGGAGGACTCACACTTCCTGGTTTCGAAACTTACTATAGAACTTACTTACTACGTCAATTAACACCTTATGGTACTGCCATAAGGACAGACATATAGACCAATGGAATAGAACTGAGAATCCAGAAAACCCGGATGATCTATGGTCATTTGATTTTTTTTTTTAAGATTTTATTTGTTTGACAGAGATCACAGGTAGGCAGAGAGGCAGACAGAGAGAGGGAAGCAGACTCCCCACTGAGCAGAGAGCCCGATGTGGGACTCAATCCCAGGAACCTGAGATCATGACCTGAGCTGAAGGCAGCGGCTTAACCCACTGAGCCACCCAGGCGCCCTGGTCATTTGATTTTTGACAGAGATGCCAAGACCATTCGATGGAGAGAGGATAGGGTCTTCAACAAAGAATGCCAGGACAACTGGTTACCCACACGTAAAAGAGTGAAGTTGGCCCTTCACAAAACACTGTATACTTTCACCTTACACCATAATCCAAGACGGATCAAAAACCTAACTATAAGAGCTAAAACTATAAAACTCCTAGAAGCAAACAGAGGGATATAAATATGCATGACCTTGGATTATGCAATGATTTCTTAGCTATGACTCCAAAACCTCAAGCTCCCCAAAACAGATAAATTGGATATCACCAAAATTTAAAATTTGGGGGGCATCAAAGAACAATATTGGTAGAGTAAAAAAACTACCCCTTGAAAGGGAATGGGACTCCTGGGTCAAAGGGTATCTGTGTTTAGAGTTTTGAGGAACGGCCAAACTTTTCCATGGAGGCTGCATTCTACATCCCCACCAGCAATTTATGAAGGCTCCAATTTCTCCACATCCTAAGCAACACTTGTTATTGATCCTCTTTTTGGGTACAGTGGTGTTCATTGTGGTTTTCATTTACATTTACATTTACGTTTCCCTAATGAATGCTCTAATATAGGGCATCTTTTCGTGTGTTTATTGGTCATTTGTGTATCTTCTTTGGAGAAATATCTATTCAGATCATTTGCCTATTTGAAATCTGGGTAGTTTGCTGTTGGTTTATTGGGTTGTGAGAGCTAAAACTATAAAACTCAGGGAAAAAAACAGGGGTAAGTCTTTAGACCTTGGACTTAGCAATGGTTTCCTAGATCTGACACCAAAGGCACAAGAAACAAAAGAAAAGGGAGGTAAATTGAATGTCATCAAAATTTAAAACTTCTACACATCAAAGGATATTATCAAGGAAGTTAAAAAACAATCCACAGAATGGAAGAGAGTATTTTTATTTTTATTTTTATTTTTTTTAAAGATTTTATTTATTTGTCAGAGAGAGTGAGCACAGGCAGACAGAGAGGCAGGCAGAGGCAGAGGGAGAAGCAGGCTCCCCGCTGAGAAAGGAGCCCAATGTGGGACTCGATCCCAGGATGCTGGGATCATGACCTGAGCCGAAGGCAGTCGCTTAACCAACTGAGCCACCCAGGCGTCCCGGAAGAGAGTATTTTTAAATCACACCTTTGGTAAGAATCTAGTATCCAGAATATTTAAAGAACTCTTACAACACAATAACAAAAAAGACTTGAACAGACTCTTCTCCAAATAAAATACATAAATGGCAAAAAAAAAAAAATCACGTGAAAAGATGCATCACATCATGAGTCATTAGGGAAATATAAATCAAAACTCCAATGAGACACCACTTCACACCCACAAGGATGGCTATAATCCAAACATAAAAAAATATGTTTCGATGAGGTTATGAAGAAATGGGAACTCTCATACTTTGCTGGTGGGAATGTGAAATGGTGTGGCCACAGTAGAAAACAGTGCGGCAGTCTCTCTCAACTAGTTAAACACAAAATTACCCTATGACCCAGAAATTCCATTATTAGGTATATATCTGAGAGAACTGAAAACATGTGCACAAGGAAACTTGTAAACAAATGTTCATAAGAAGCACTATTCACAATAGCCAAAGATGAAAACAGCACAAATGTCCATAAACTGATAAATAGATAAACTGTAATATATTCATATTCTGGAATGTTGTTTGAACGTTCTGATACTTTCTACAATGTGGATGGACCTTGAAAAACACTATGTTAAGTGAAAGAAGCCAGGCATAAAAGATCACATACTGTGTGACTCCATTCATATGGAACAGCCAGATTCATGGGGATGGAAAGTAGATTAATGGTTGCAGGAGGTTGGAAAACAGGAGAACGATGAGTGATAGCTTTATGGGTATTGGGTTTCCTTTGGGGGTGACGAAAATAGAATTAGATAGTACTGATGGTGGCACAGTATTTTGAATGTACCAAATGTCACTGGATTTTACATTTGAAAATGGCTAGGTGGTAAATTTTATGTTCTGTGTATTTTACCACAATAAAAAGTCACCAGTACGAAAATAAATAGACAAGCCACAGACTCGGGAGAAAATATTGGCAAAATACATATCTGACAAAAGACTTGTACACAGCATATATAAAGAACACCTACAAATCAATAATAAAAAAATAATGAATGCAATAAAAAAACAAGCAAAAAATCTAAAATCAGAAACTTTTCAAATGAAGTTTTATAAATGATAGTATGTTCTTCACAGCTGGTCTGCAGGAAAATGAAAATTAAAATTGCAGTGAGATATCGCTACATTTCTATTAGAATGGCCAGGCTGAGAAAGGATACCTACTATATGACCCTATGGTGAAGGCTGAAATTTAAAAGACTGACAATACCAAATGTTGGTGAGAATGTGGAACAACAGTCTCCCTCATTGTTAGGGGAAATGTAAAAAATATAACCACTATAAGAAAAGTTCCGATCATTTCTTGACGTACACTTTCCTGACCATTCCAGCCATTCCAGTCCTAGTTAGTTACCCTGGAGAACATTCTGGAATGATGGAAATGTTTTCTGCCCTGATCCGTGTCATGGACTATATGTAAAGGGAAGGCTTTGGAGAGGTAACTAGGTTTAGACGAGATCATGATGGTGGGGACCCCAGAATGGGATTAACCACCCTTGTGAGAAGATGAGAGAGACCAGAACTCTCGGTCTCTTCTTGTCATGTGAGGACACTGCAAGAAGATGGCCATCTGCAAACCAGGAAGAGAGTCCTCCCCGAAAACGGAATCTGCCAGCATTTTGATCTTGGGTTTCCCGTGAGAAGCATGAGAAATAAATGTCTGTTGTTTAAGCCCCCAGTCTACGGTATTTTGGTGATGTTTGCCTGAGATGCCCACGGCCATGGGGCTACAGGAAAAGTAAATGTGAGAACTCATCAAAGTACACACTTAAGATTTGTGTGTTTTCTCTATTAAATGTCATCTTAGGGAAATGCAAATAAACACTGACTTCCAGTCGGTAGGTTTGCCTATTCCGGTGGTATGGGTTACCAGCTCTGAAACTGTTTTCTTGTATTCTAGGCTTGAGCGAGTGAGTGGAAAGTAAGACCCAGGTTTCTCATTGTTGGAGAAGGAGAACATAGGTACATGGGAAGGAAAAGTCTAGAAATATACTAGGTTGCTGGGTAGATGCTGGGCGTGTCAGGACGAACTCACAGTTTTTAGTGTGTGTGTGTGTGTGTATCTGTGTGTATGTATCTGTACAGAGTGAGATTATACGATTATATGAGATTATATGAAAAAGCCAAATGGGGCAAAATGTAAACATCTAGGCTAAAAAAAAAAAAAAAAAATCCCTGGGTTTTGCGTCTTATATTCTTGTAGCTTTTCCGTAAGTTTAAAGTTATTTCTAGATAAAAAGTTTCAAAAAAACAATAAAGCAAATTGGCAAAAAGCAGCCCGCAGGGACACAGAGAAGAGAGAAGTTTTCGAGAAATACCCCACCCAAGGATGCTCGGGAAGGGGAATCCTCTTTACACACTCAGACTTGTGAGCGTCCACACGCACGCTCTGGTGTCCCTTCCAGAATCAAAGAGAAATGCCACGTGGATTTTCCCATTTGGAAGAGGCGGCGGCAGCCTGGCAGAGAGAAAAGAGGCCGGGCCAGGAGCCAGGATACCTGGGCCCGAGTTCCAGCTTATGGAGCCGTGGAGGGTGGCTCCCGTCCTCTGGACCTCACCGTCCTGTCCACACTGTGCGGGGGCCAAAATCTCCAGCCACTCTGTTTTCACCACTCTGGATGGTCCCAAAGCCAGCGTGGGGCTCGCCAACAGCTCAAAGACCCACGGCGGCCCCCCTGGGGGTTTCCACTTTCCAAGAATTAGTCTCTCGGCTTGTGTCTCTTGGAACGCCAGCCTCCCAGCACTTTCCCTGCCTTGTCCCGGGGCCAGCCTCCATCTCGTGATGTGATTTTCCAGACCGAGGCATCTCCTTGCCCTTGGAGCCTCCCTGCTACAGTCTGAGGACAGACCCTGCCCCCAGCCCGTGAAGATACAGCGGCCACAACAGGGGCTCCGGTCTCGCTGGACTTTCTGACCTCCGGGGTGGTGGCCACAGAGAGACAGGTGACCTCTGGACCCAGGACCACCAATGATCCCTGGGCTATGCTGACCCAGGTAGATGGGACTCACCTGCTGATCCTGTCTGCTCACACCCCCGACTGTCTATGCTGGAGTCTCAGAGACCTCCTCTGCAGGCTCCAGCCTCCCCAGGGCAGAGAGAATATTCCTTCACTAATTTCACACATTTTTACCGACCGTTCCGAGTCAGGGTGAGCACACATATACCCGAAGAGTTTGCATTCCACGCCAGCTGACTGGAATGTTTAATTATGCATGAAACCAGTGCTCTGTAGGAAAGGAAGAAGGAAATACTCACATTTCTTAGGTCAAGAGAGGAGAACACAGTTTTGGGCACCAAGAACGGGAAATGCAAAGGCCCTGAGGCCACATCGGGTTCAAAGAAGGGAAAGAGGTCTGGCCGGGGTCAGCAGGGGCCAGATGTGTAGAATGGCCAGATGTGCTGGTCCCTTAGGGGTGATGTGAATACAGTTGCATTTGCCAAGATGCTTGACCACAGAGCAGAGGGTGCACAGAGGAAAGCGGGGTCACTAGTCTCAGACAGACACGTCCTCCCCATTGTCCCGCCAGAACGTGGGGTCTGAAGGTGGAGCCTCGCGGTCCATCTAGCTGGGGAAGAACATAGAACACACGAGGAACCATCTGACACACTGCTGCCCCTGAACCTCTACCCAAAAGAACCCTCTCCGCTTTATTAAGGTATAATTCAGATGCCAAACTACTCGCCTATTCAAAGTGGGCAATTTGGTGGATTTTAAGACACTCATAGGTATGTGTCATCGTTAGCACCGTCCATGCTAGAATATGGTCATCATCCCCCAAAACAAACCTGTGTCCTTCATCTGTCATCCCCTGAACCCCTCTCAGCCCCTCCCAGCCCTAAGCAACCACAAACCTACTTTCTGCCCCTGTAAGAATGACCCACTCTTTGCCACTCCACCCCCCACTGGCCTTACCTGGGAGCTGACTCCTATCCCAGGGCTCCAGGCACTGACTGAGCCTACTATGCCCACCAGCCGGAGTTGGAACTCCAGGGCTACCACCGAGCCTGCCCTGCCCTCGGATGCCAGCTATGGCCTGCTGTCTGAGTGCTGGGACAGCCCTAGGTATGTGGGAAGGAAAAGTCTAGAAGTATCCTAGGTTGCTGTCCTCAGCTCTGCCCAGTCTCTCCTTTTCGGCTGGATATGGCTGGATTCTGTTCCTCTACCTGCCCCGTGAGCTAGCCTTCAGCAGCCGCTTCCCCAACCCCAAGACTAGACCTCTTGGGTCTCAACTTGGGACCTGCTTCTGCCCCTCCTCCTGTCCCAGGGCCAGGTCCCAGGCAGCTCCAGCCACCTAGCCAAAACTTGTTCTTTGTCTCTCTCTCTCTCAAGGGCAGGACTTAGATGGCCCTCCGTTTTGCCATCCCCCCCGCCCAGGATCCACCCTGACCTTCCTGGAGGTCTAGGGGGGTGCTCCCCATTTCAGAAACAGAAGCCTCCCCCACCAATGGGAAAGGACATGACTGTCGTCCGTTGGCTCCTCCACTCTTAGTACCCAAACCCTTTTTTTCAATGGAGAATCCGTTTCATCTGGTTTGGAGGGGCTGACCCTTCCCTGTCCCCCACCCCCACAGAGATAGCCATATGACTCGGGCATGAATCAGATAGGAAGAGAAAGGGAGAGAGAACGAGAGAGACCTGGGAAGTGGACGGTTGTGTGCGAGTTAACGGTGGGTCCCTTTGGGATGAGATGAACCCCAGCAACTGGTTCAGAAATGGGCATGTGAGCCCAGGAGGACGGTTCATCTTCCCTGAGACTTGCATTCAGCAGCTGGAAGGAAGGGTGTCTCTTTCCTTTCATACGGGGACTTCTAAGGATGGTGCCCAGGGCTGCTAGACACCAGTCTTCCCAACTCATGGAGAGAGGCCCTCTGAGAGAGACACCAACACACACTCCAGAAAGCTGGAGGGAGAGAAACCCAGTGACATAATTTCTACCCCAGGATCTGGCCCCACCCTTGGACTTCCCAGCTACCTAGGCCAATAAATTCCTTTTTTGCTGAAGTCATTTGAGTTGAGTTGCAGTCGCTTGTGACCAACACTTGCTGAGTGGTGAGGGAAAGGATTCTGGCTTCAGTGGGAAGCTGGGCTGGGTGGACTTTAAAGCCCCCTCCAGCGGGGAGCCTGAACCATCAATGTGGCAAGGCCAGCCCTCCAACCCCAGCTTCAGGGACTGACGTGGGGGAGCGGACACAACGCACGTCCTACGCTGCGGAAGCTGGGGACCCCTTTGCGTCCCTGGCCTCGGTGGGTTCTCCTTCCAACAACCAGCTCATGGCCTTTTTTGGAGGACTGCCTGTGGGCTGTGAAACAGGCCTCCCTGTGCTTGGAGAGAGCCAGAGTGTCGGAAATTTCCCACCCCTCAATGCTGTGGTCCCCGACCCCTGACCCACACTGGCACCAACGGTCATGCTCAGGAAAGTCCAGCTTGCCTGTTTCAGGCCAGGAAGCGCAACGTCTGCTCTAGGGTCCCCTCCAGGTCAGGCTCCCGGGGCTCATGCCTGGGGTCATGCTTTTGCTTGACTCCCTCCCCCATCCTGTCCTAGGTCCTCTTACCCCCGCTAGTCTCCCCTAGGAGCACTTTCTTAATAAATGCTTTGCACAAAAATTGCATCTCAGGGTCTGCTTCTAAGAAACCCAACATGTATTCTTCTGACTCCCGCCTGTGTATCCAGACTCCTGAGGACACGTCCAGCTGACTGGTCCACCTCAACCTCCATAAACCCTGCACTGAGATCATCCTTTTTTGGTCCAAGCCTACTCTTCCTGTCCCCTGCCTACCTCATCTCCTGATCCCCAAATGGAGGGGTCATCTTCAACCTCCATCAACACCACCCTCCCTCTGTGACCCACAGTGCATCACCCGCTCCCCTAGATTCTGTCTCTCTATTAGTTTGTGACCTACTCCTTCCCTACCTAGTTTGTTTACCTTGGATACCACCCCATAGGTCTTTGCTTCACTATAGCTCACGTCCAAATATATAGCCACGTGATCTCCTGCATAACCCCGTCCACAGCTTGTTTCAAGGGTAACAAGTTCCTGGGCTGGGTGTCCGAGGTCTGCAGGACCTCACTGATGCCTGCTCTGGACCTAGCTTCTGGCTGAGCACAGGGCATGTGGAAGGGACACGACCCAGCCCCACCTGGGTGTATCACTCCAGGAGATGTCCTCCTCTGACTCAGCCCTCTCTCCCCGACCCCACTGCACCAGGCAGCCTTTCTCCATCATTTTCAAAATTATGGATTTTTATAATTCAATTTTTTCGAATTTTCTGGCGCTCCGTTTCACCATCTGAACGCTGTGCTCTGTTTACCACTGGGTGTTTATATTTTGACGGTTTCTAGTTAGGCTTTGGGCAATCCAACATTTCGATTGTTTTCATGTTTCAATGATCAGATGTGTCCTCTTGTGTCCTCTGCTTGTGTCTCCTTGGACCTCCTTTTGGAGTCTTCATGTCTGGCAACTGGCTTCCTGGGTAACATCTTCAAGAGACCATCTGGATGTCTTTAGACTGGGACCAAGGCCGGAAATCAATCCACAGGGTCGCCACTGCCTCCTCCTCCTGCCAGTGCTCCTGTGGGCCATCTGGGTCACAGCAGGCCAGGCTCCTGGCCTCTTCCCACCAGGACCCAAGGATTCCCCCCATACAGGGTCCAGCAGGGCCCCTCACTGGGCACCTGCCTGGGACCACACCCTCCAGCCCAGCCACTCTGGCTCAGCAGAAGCAGGTCTTTCCCACAGGGAACCTACATCAAACTAGAAACAGAAAGAAGCAACATGACCAAGGGCTTTTTATAGTTTACAGAATGCTTTCACATGCACGCATCCCATTTGTGCCCCATAAGAAGTCTGGGAGGTGGGGCGTGATCATAACCATGTCCGCTTATAAATGATGAACTTGGGGCTTGGAGAGAGAATGTAGGCTGCCTTCCTGACTCAGCTAAACAGCGGTCATGGAGCGGACACTCAAATCCAACCTTTGGCCTTCAATGCGGTGCTTTTTGGAAATCAACAGACACGTAAATACAAGCAGGTACGCGTTGTAAGTTCTGAATGGTACAGAGCGCAATACCAGCCAGGCATCCACGGGGGATACGATGGTCCGGAGAGCTTCCTGGGGGGACAGCACAGAGTCTGGCCGTGAATGGCAAGGAACTAGAGGAGTAGAGGTGAGGCTCAGAACCAGAGACGTCCCATGCATCCCTTCCTCCACCCCTCTTATGGGGCCACCTCCCACCTCCCACAGGTGATCACCCTCTCCCCCTTCATTTTACCCACCCGGAAGCAGTGGCTCAGAGATACAAGGACTTGGCCAAGGTCACCGGGGCAGTGGTAAGGCATGAGAGGGAGCAGTGCACGGAGCAGCAGACAGGCGTCAGCACTGCAGAGGGGAGAGTATGGCTTCAGCTCCATGTCCCCCAATGGCTTGGTCAGGCCCCATCCTGGTGAACAAGCAGGATGGACAGATGGCTTGGGGGTGTGGCTTTGGAGAGCTCCTCAGAGCAGGCTCCCACCCATCCAAGGGGAAGTGGTCACTGTGTTGTTCACTGCGGGGAACAGGGTCCCAAGCCCCTTGGCCATTCTGTTCTATCTAGTTCTGCCTTTTTTTTTTTTTTTTTTGTCCCCCACAAATGTTGGAGGAAGGGCAGGGAGGGAAGATTTGTTTCCAATTGGTTTCAGGAGGCTGGAACAAGACCTCTGCTCTGTTTTTCCAAAGCAAAGTGGCGACGGTCCGCATTAGGACGAGGAGCATGAAATCCATTCTAAGAGGTTCCGTGTGTGTCTGCAGGATGGGGGGGGGGCTGGTCCTCACCACCACCATCTCACGTTTGAGCCCCTTCCCCGGACCAGAGGCAGGGAGCTACACTCCGCCACGTTCCCCTTGCCCCAAAGCAGCAGCAGAAGAGCCCAGCGCAAACCGTAGGGGCATCAGCTGCCAGTCCCCCAGCGCTTGACCTGTCTGGAGCCAGGTGGAGCCAGCTGGGGCTTGTCACTCCCATCCCTCCTCCTCCAGGAAGCCTGCCCTGACCACTGCCACACACAGGATCATACGGCCTGGCTTCACCATGGCCACCTTGGCAACACCATTGCCAGCTGAAGTCAGGTCAAAAAATACATCACACTTGTCCCATTGTAGGATTCTGTATGGGCCTTACAGTGTGTTTTCTTGTCACGTGTCCTCAGTTCTTTCAATTACTTATCTCACAAGCAGTTATCAGGTGGCTGTCCGGGCTGACCCCTGAGAGGTGGGTCTGGCTTGCCCTCAGGTCGTTCACCAGCTGGTAAAAAGGCCAGACAGGTAAACACATGATTAAAATTTAAAAGAGGGGCACCTGAGTGACCCAGTCATTAAGCCTCTGCCTTCGGCTCAGGTCGTGATCCCAGGGTCCTGGCATAGAGCCCCATGTCGGTCTCCCTGCTCAGCGGAGAGTCTGCTTCTCCCTCTGCCTGCCATTCCCCTGCTTGTGCTTGCTGTCTGTCTCTCTGTCTCTCTCTCGCAACCTCTCTCTGTCAAATAAATAAATAAAATCTTAAAAAAAAAATAAAATTTAAAAGAGCAACTGTTGACACAACAGAGAGGAAGGACCTGAGGGTCAGGGAAGTCTTCCTAGAAGGGATTTTGACCCGGGGCTGCAGGGGGTTCCCTGCACCGTTACCCCGGTGGAGACAGAGAGGGCCACAGTTCCACCGTGGGGCTTGAGTAGCCACAGCATGGAGGGAGGGAGGGGTGCAGAGGCGGGCTGGGACAAGCACGATAATAACAAAGCTGTTCGTTGAGCACCTAGTTGTCAGGTACGGCCCTGACTGCTTCACTTGTGTGAACGTATTTAACAATCACAAACAGGCTATGCGGTACGTAGATCGGTGCCATTATTGTCATTTCAATTTTACCGATGAAGAGAGAGAGGCACAGAGAGTTTGAGCAACTTGCCTAAGATCACACAGCTAGCAAGTGGTGGAACTAGATGTTGGCCTCAGGCAGTGTAGTTCCAGAGCCCGTGCTCTCCGCTGGGATTTCGGACCATCTCCACCAGGCGGATTACTGTGTCTCTTCCTAAAGGTTGTGTGTGCTTCACAGTTCTGATAAATCAGCTTTCCAATCACGAACGAGCAACATCATCTCGCTCCCCCCCACAAAAGTCCCACCGCTCTTGTTCTTCCATGGTTTCCTTAGGAATCTCATTTCCCCAACAAGAGCACAAGCCCCTCCTAGTAGGGTCTGCCTTTCAGGGTTTCCCCATGGAGCCCTATGTGCATGACCCATCTGGAGGCAGCCCCAGACCCGGCAGTGCTCGCTGGAAGGATGGGTTGACTGAGGCCTCACCGCAAGTCACCTGAGCTGCCAAACACCTGGAGGGCAGCCAAGTGGCAAGGCTGAGTGTGAAATTTTCCAAACTGTCTCCCCAGCCGGCGCAGGCCTGAGTCCGGCAGCCCCAGGAAAGATGAGCTCACGCAGGGGCTCTCCTACACCTCACTCTGAACTGCAACCAGCGCCGGAGCCCCTTCCAAATCCCTAACTTGAAAAACCTGTCTGCGAGCCCTTGGCCCCAGAGCGTGTCTGCCATGCACGATCGGTGCTAAGGAATGGCGCCCAAAGCTGGCCCAGCTGCAGCCCAGGCCCCAGACCAGGACCTCAAGCATGGCCTCACCGCTGAGGCAGACATGGCCAGAGCCAGCTTTGGAGGCCATGTCTGGAGCTGCGGGCCAAGTCGATTAGCAAAGGCAAGGCTGGAAGTTGGAAGCCTACAAAGGAGTGTTGAAAGGGAATACTAAGCCTTGAACTCGGGCAGCCTCCGTGGGCTAGAGAGGAAGGGAGGTTCCCCAAGACACTGGAGAGGTGTCAAGGACTGTACTTGGGTTCTCCAGATTGGTTGCTGGGGGGAAGGAAATGGACAGAGTGAAGGAAGTGGGGGGCCCAGACCTGTGCGGCTGGAGAGAACTGATGCAATCTTGAAGCAGGCATTGCAAAGGTGCGAGGGACGGAACCGTCTAGGAGAAGAGTTTTTAAGATCCTTTCCAAATTCTTTGACTTTTAACAGTTATGATTTGTCTCATGTGGATTTCTTTTAATTCATCTTACTAGGTGTTCTTTGAGGCTCTTGGGTTTATAGATTCATGTTTTTCATCAAATTTGGGATGTTTTGGACCATCATTTCTCACATATTTCTTTCGGCTTCCTTTTCTCTCTCTTATCCTTCTGAAACTCCCATAATGAATATGCTGATTTGTTTGCTGGTGTCCCACAGATTTCTTGAGCCCTATTCAGCTTTCTTCATTCTATTTTCTTTCTGTTCCTCAGATTAGATCATTTCAATTGTCCTATCTTCAAAGTTGTCGGGGTTTTTTTTTTTTTTTCCTTCTGCATGTTCAAATATGCTGTTGAATCCTACTAGTGGATTTTCTCACTTCAGTTATACTTTTCAGATCCAGATTTTCTTTCTATTTCTTAAAAATTTTTCTTCTATCTCCTTTTTAAATTTATTTTTATTTTTTTTATTTTTTTATTTTTTTATTTTTTATTTTTTATTATTATTTTTTATTATTTTTTATTTTTTTATTATTTTTTAATTTTTTTTATCTTCTATCTCCTTTTTAATGTTCTTCTTGTGCTAACCTATTGGTTTCTTGATTTCCTTGAATCTTTGTTCATAGGTTCTCTTAGCTCCTGGAACATATTTAAGACAATAGATTTAAAGTCTTTATCTAGTAAGTCTAATGTCTGAACTTCTTCAGGAATGGGCTATACTTCCTGATTCTTTGTATGCCTTATAATCTTTATTGAAAACTAGACATTTTGAATCTTAAAAGCAGCAAGAGAGGGAAAGGATCCACATAAGTTTAAAAGTTGATTTCTTGGGGGCACTTGGCTGGCTCAGTCATTGGAACATGCAACTCTTGATCTTGGGGTTGTGAGTTTAAGCCCCCACTGGGTGTGGAGCCTATTTTTTTAAAAAATTAAAGTATTTTAAAAAGTTGATTTCTAATCATAAACCATGGATATCAAAAAGGAGAGGGGTGATTATATTTAAAGTGCTGAAACTGGGCGCCTGGGTAGCTGTCGGTTAAGCATCTGCTTTCGGCTCACATCATGATCCCAAGGTCCAGGGATCAAGTCCCTCATTGGGTTCCCTTTTCAGGGAGAAGCCTGCTTCTCCCTCTCCCTCTGCCTGCCATTCCCTCTGCTTGTGCTCTCTTTCCCTGTCAAATAAATAAATAAAATCTTTAAAAAGAAATAAAATGCTGAAAGGAGGGCACCTGGGTGAGTCAATCTGTTATGCATCTGCCTTCGGCTCAGGTCATGATCTCAGAGTCCTGGGTTTGAGCCTCACATCAGGCTCCCACTCAGTGCAAAGTCTGTTATTCCTTCTCCCTCTGCCCCTCCCCTGCTCATACTCTCTCTCTCTCTCAAATAAATAAAGTCTTAAAAAAAAATAAAGTGCTGAAAGAAAAAAATAAGAACTTAGTATCCAGCAAAACTATCCTTCAAAATTTTAAGGTAAAATTAAGATATTTCCAGGTAAACAAAACTTGAAGAAGTTCATTGCTAGTAAACCTGCCCTATAAGAAGTGCTAAAGGGAGTCCTTCAGGTTGAAATTTAAGGATATTAGGTTGTAATTGGAAGTCATATGAAGAAATAAAAAACTCCAGTAGAGATAACTACATAGGTAAATATAAAAGTCAATAGTATTATAATTTTGGATTATAATTCCTCTTTTTATATCCCATAAGATTGGAAAGACAAAAGCATTTTAAAGGTTATAAACCTATGTTAATGGGTACACAATGCATCGAGATGTAATTGATAATGATAGAAAGGTGAGAAGGACAGAACTGTATAGGAAAAGAGTTTTTGTGTGCTACTGAAGCTAAGTTGGTATCAATTCAAATGAAATTGTTATACATTCAGGATATTAATCACAACCTCCATAGTAATCACTAGGAAAATGTATAAAAGATATGCACAAAAGGAAATGAGAAGGGAATCAAAATAGTTCACTACAAAATAAAAATCAAACACAAAAGAAAGCAGTGATGAGGACATGAGGAACAAAAGACGACATACAGAAAAAGTAAAACGGCTGAAGCAAATCATTCTTTATCAATAGTTACTTTAAATATAAATGGATTAAACTCCCCAATCAAAAGGTACAGATTGGCAAAATGGGATTTTAAAATAATAATACTTCAACTACATACTGTCTGCAAAAGACTCACTGGACATGAGGACACATATAGGTTGAAAGCAAAAAGGAAAGAAAAAGATTTTCTGTGCAATTTGTAACCAAGAGAGCTGCGATGTTTATACAATATGAAACAAGATAAACTTTAAACCACAAACTGTTACAATGGACAAATAAGGATGTTATGTATTAATAAAAGAATCAGTTCATGAAGAAGATATAACAATTAGAAACATTTATTCACAAAGGAGTCCCAAAATACATGAATCAAGTATTGAGAGAATTGACAACAATGTGGATAGATCTAGAGATAGATCTAGAGATAAGTCAGTCAGAAAAAGACAGATGCCATATGATTTCACTCATATGTGGAATTTAGGAAAAGAAACGAACAAGCAAGAGGGGAAAGAGAGAGAGAGAGAGGGACAACCCAAGAAACAGACTCTCAACTACAGAGAACAACTAATGGTCATCAGAGGGGGGTGGGGGGTGGGACAGTTGAAGTAGACAATGGGGATGGAGGGCATTCTCTGTGATGAGCACCAGGTGACATATGGAACTGTGGAATTACTAGATTGCATACCTGAAACTAACATTACAGTGTAATGTTAATGAATGAATTAAAATAAAAACTTTTAAAAGGGGGGAAAAGGGAAAAAATATTGACATAATCGAAGGGAGGAATAGACAATCCTACAATTAAGTTTGAGATGTCAATACACCACTTTCGATAATGGATAGAACATCTAGAAGGGAAAAAATATTGACAGAATTGAAAGGAGGAATAGACAATCCTACAATTAAGTTTGAGACGTCAATACACCACTTTCGATAACGGATAGAACATCTAAACAGAGGGTCAATACAGAAAAGAGAATATGAACAACATTATAAGATAATTAGACCTAACAAAACCTACATAGAGCACACCAGTAAACAACAACAGAATACTCGTGCTTCTCTAGGGCACATGGAACAATCTCCAAGATAAGCCATATATTGGGCCACAAGACAAGTTTCAATAATCTTAAAAGATTGAAATCATATCTCCTTTGACCACAGTGGAATGAAACTGGAAATCAATAACAGAAGGAAACCTGGAAAATCCACAAATATATGGAAATCGAGAAACACAATCCTAACAGGTTCAAAGAAATCAAAGCAAATTAGAAAATACTTAGAGACAAATGAAATGAAAACACAGCATACCAAACCATGGGAGATGTAGCAGAAATAGTGCTCAGCAAGAAATCTACAGCAGTATATGCCTACATTTTATTTATTTTTTTAAAGGAAGATCTCAACTCAATAATTTAACTCTATACCTTAAGGAACTAGAAAAAGAAGAGGTAATTAAACCCAGAGTTAGTCAAAGGAATGAAATAATAGGGATTAAAGTGGAGATAAATGAAATAGAGACTAGAAAAACAATAAAATCAACAAAACCAAACATTGGTTCTTTGAAAAGGTAACAAAATTGGCAAATCTTTCACTAGGTTGACTAAGAAAAAGAGTAAGGAAGACTCAAGTTACTAAAATAAGAAATGACGGGTGCCTGGGTGGTTCAGTTGGCCAAGCTTCCAACTCTTGATTTCAGCTCAGGTCATGATCTCAGGGTCATGAGACCAAGCCTGCTTGAGATTCCCTCTCCTTCTTCTACTTCCCCTCCCGGGTTATGTGTCCTCTCTCTCTCTCTCTCTCTCTCTCTATATATATATATATATATATATATATATGAAGAAGAAAAGGAAATTAAAGAAGGTACATTACTACTGATTTTATAGAAATAAAAAGGATTTTAGGGAAACACTATAAAGACCTGTATGCCAACAGAATAGATAGCCTAGCTGAAATAGATGAATTCTTGGAATCACACCAAGTAAAAACAGACTCAAAAAGTAATAGAAGATCTGAATAGAACTATAATACATAAAGGGATTGAATCAGTCACCGGTGAATATTTAAGGAAGAATTAAGAGGAATCCTTCTCGAAACTCTTCTGAAAAATTAAGGAGGAAACACTTGCTAACTGACTTCCTGAGGCCAACATTACCCTGCTACCAAAGCCAGAGTAAGACACTACAAGAAAACTACAGACGAATGACCCTTCTGGATATAGACGCAAGAATCCTCGGTAAAATACTAGCAAAGTGGAGAGAGGGGCAAGATGGCGGAGGAGGAGGAGACCTAAGTATCATCGGGTCCCAGGCATTCAGCTAGACAGTTATCAAACCATCCTGAACACCCACAAACTCAACAGGAGATGGAAGAGAAGAAGAGCAGCAATTCTAGGAACAGAAAAGGGACCACTTTCCAGAAGATAGGACATATGGAGAAGTGAATCCGAGGGGATATATGGGAAGATAGACTGCGGGGATGGGGAGGGCTGGCTCCCGGCAAGCGGTGGAGCCGTGGAGCACAAAATCCAAACGTGTGGGAGTCGCTCCACGGAGGGACGTGGCTCCAGAGGCTAGGCGGGGGTGGAGCCCTCACAGGGACAGTGTGGGCTCAGGTCCTGCGGGGGTCACAGAAAGACCGAGGGTGTCTGAGTGCGGCAGAGGGCCCAGATATCAGAGCGGGGACGCCGGCGGCAGAGACGGAGCTGAGGAGGGGCTCTCAGCTCGGGGTCACCTTAAACTGTGATTCGTGGCACAGTCGGACCATGGCTCTCCAAGCAGGGACCCCACACGCGGCAGATCTGGGGAGACTCACCTTCTTCCTCCAGGAGAAGGGGCGCAGGAGTGCGCGGCAGGAAGCTGCTGGGTTTGGAGACTCCAAACGTGGCCGAGCGCCAGGGACAGAAACGCTTGGTCACAGGCAGGTGAGCTCGGAGCGCAGCCGGAGACCAGAGACACTGGAGGGATTGACGGCTTTTCTCCAGGGTGCACTGAGGAGTGGGCCCCGAGCCCTTGGTTCCTCTCGGCCCTGGAGATAAGGAGGCCGCCATCTTCATTCCCTGCCTCCAAAGCTCTACGGAAACTGCTGAGGGAACAAAAGCTCCCAACCGCGAACTCAAGCAGGTGACTTAGCCCGGCCCCTGGCAAGGGCAGTGCAATTCTGCCTCGGGCAAAGACATTCGAGAATCACAGCAACAGGCCCCTTGCTCAGAAGATCAGCAAGAACATCCAGCCAAGAACTGCGGAAGTCCAGAAATAGGGAAATGCAACACATAGAATTCACGGCTTTTTCCCTATGATCCTTTAGTCTTTCAAAGTTAAATTTTTTTAATTTTCTTTTTTTCTTATTTGATTTTTAAAAAAGTTTCCTCTTTCCTATTTTAACATTTTTAAACTATTTTATCTTATCAATACCTTTTAAAAAATCTTTTTAAATTTTCATTGTTATAGTCATCTGTTATCCCTTCATTGTATTTAACCTTATCTTTTATACTTTTGGTTTTTTTCCTTTAAAATCTTGGGTTACAGTTTCTTCTAATAGATCAAAATATACCCTAAATCTAACACATGGCTTTGTTCTAGTCTCCAGCCTGATCTTTCTTTCTTTCTTTCTTTTTTCAACCAACTTCTTATCTTATCAATTCCTTTTTTAGAATCTTTTTTGATTTTCATCTTTACAGTCATATTCTATCCCTTCATTGTGTTTACCCTTATTTTTGTATAGATATAAGTTTTTCTTTCTTTAAAATTTTGGACGGTAGTTTCTTCTAACAAACCAAAATACACCCAAAATCAAGTGTGTGGCTCTGTTCTATTCACCAGTCTAAATATATATATATGTATTTTTTTTCTTTTCTTTTCTTTTTCTACCCCTTTCTTCTCCCCCTGGTTTTCGGTCTCTTCTGACTTGATTAGTGTATATTTTTCAGGGGTCATTGCTATCCTTTTAGTATTTTGTTCTCTCATTCATCTATTCTTATTGGATAAAATGACAAGGTGGAGAAACTCACCACAAAAAAAAAAAAAAGAAAGAAAGAAAGAAAGAAAAGAACAAGAGGCCATGCTGAGAGCTAGGGACCTAATCAAGACGGACATTAGTAATACGTCAGAGCTAGAGTTCAGAGCGATGATTATCAAAGTGCTAGCTGGGCTCAAAAAAAAAAGCATGGAAGATACTAGAGAATCCCTTTCTGGAGAAACTAAGAAATGAGGAAAGACATTATTTCATACTTAAAGGGTCTGTCCAACAAGAACACCTAACAATTTTAAATATCAGTGCCCCTAACATGGGAGCAGCCAATTATATAAGCCAGTTAATAACAAAATCAAAGAATACATTAACAATAATACAATAATAGTAGGGGACTTTAACACCCCATTCACTGAAATGGACGGATCCTCTAAGCAAAAGATCAACAAGAAAATAAAGGCTTTAAATGACACACTGGACCAGATGGACACCACAGGTACATTTAAAACATTCCATCCCAAAACAAGAGAATACACATTCTTCTCTAGTGCACATGGCACATTCTCCAGAATAGATCACATCCTGGGTCACAAATCAGGTCTCAACTGGTACTAAAAATTGGGATCATTCCCTGCATGTTTTCAGACTACAACGCTTTGAAACTAGAACTCAATCAGAAGAGGAAAGTTGGAAAGAACTCAAATACATGGAAGCTAAAGAGCATTCTACTAAAGAATGAATGGGTCAACCAGGAAATTAAAGAAGAGTTTAAAAAATTCATGGAAACAAATGAAAATGAAAACACAACTGTTCAAAATCTTTGGAACACAGTAAAGGCAGTCCTGAGAGGAAAGTATATAGCAATATAAGCCTTTCTCAAGAAACAAGAAAGGTCTCAAGAACACAATCTAACCCTACACCTAAAGGAGCTGGAGGAAGAACAGCAAAGAAAGCCTAAACCCAGCAAGAGAAGAGAAATAATAAAGATCAGAGCAGAAATCAATGAAATAGAAACCCAAAGAACAGTAGAACAAATCAACAAAACTAGGAGTTGGTTCTTTCAAAGAGTTAATAAGATTGATAAACACCTGGCCAGACTTAAAAAAAAAGAAAAAAGAAAAGAGAAAGGACCCAAATTAATAAAATCATGAATGAAAGAGGAGAGATCACAACCAACACCAAAGAAATACAAACAGATTATGAGCAATTATACGCCAGCAAATTTGACAATCTGGAAGAAATGGATGCGTTCCTAGAGACATATAAACGACCAAAACTGAACCAGGAAGAAATAGAAAACCTGAACAGATCCATAATCAGTAAGGAGATTGAAGCAGTCATAAAAAATCTCCCAAAAAACAAGAGCCCAGGGCCAGATGGCTTCCCAGGGGAATTCTACCAAACATTTAAAGAATTAAGAATTAAAGAATTAATACCTATTCTCCTGAAACTGTTCCAAAAAATAGAAATGGAGGGGAAACTTCCAAACTCATTTTATGAGGCCAGCATTATCTTGATCCCAAAATCAGACAAAGACCCCATCAAAAAAGAGAATTACAGACTAATATCCTTGACCATCAGAGATGTGAAAATTCTTACCAAAATACTAGCCAATAGGATCCAAGAGTACATTAAAAGGATTATTCACTACAACCAAGTAGGATTTATTCCTGGGATACAAGGTTGGTTCAACATTTGCAAATCAACCAATGTGATATAACACATTAATAAAAGAAAGGACAAGAACCATATGATACTCTCAATAGATGCTGAAAAAGCATTTGACAAAGTACAGCATCCTTTCTTGATCACAACTCTTCACAGTGTAGGGATAGAGGGTACATGCTCCATATCATCAAAGCCATCTATGAAAAACCCACAGCGAATATCATTCTCGATGAGGCAAAACTGAGAGCTTTTCCCCTAAGGTCAGGAACGTGGCAGGGCTGTCCACTATCACCACTGCTATTCAACATAGTACTAGAAGTCCTACCCTCAGCAATCAGACAACAAAAAGAAATAAAAGGCATCTGAATCAGCAAAGAAGAAGTCAAATTCTGACTCTTCACAGATGATATGATACTTTATGTTGAAAACCCAAAAGATTCCACTCCAAAACTGCTAGAACTCATATAGGAATTCAGTAAAGCATCAGGACATAAAATCAATGCACAGAAATCAGTTGCATCTCTATACACCAACAGCAAGACAGAAGAAAGAGAAATTAAGGAGTCGATCCCACTTACAATCGCACCCAAAACCATAAGACACCTAGGAATAAACCTAACCAAAGAGGCAAAGAATCTGTACACAGAAAACTATAAAGTACTCATGAAAGAAATCGAGGAAGACACAAAGAAATGGAAAAATGTTCTATGCTGATGGATTGGAAGAATAAATATTGTGAAAATCTCTATGCTACCTAAAGCAATCTACACATTTAATGCAATCCCTATCAAATTACCATCAATTTTTTCAAAGAAATGGAACAAATAATCCTAAAATTTATATGGAACCAGAAAAGACCTCGAATAGCCAGAGGAATGTTTAAAAAGAAAACCAAAGTTGGTGGCATCAACAATTCCAGACTTCAAGCTCCATTACAAAGCTGTCATCATCAAGACAGTATGGTACAGGCACAAAAACAGACACATAGATCAATGGAACAGAACAGAGAGCCCAGAAATGGACCCTCAACTCTACGGTCAACTCGTCTTCGACAAAGCAGGAAAGAATGTCCAATGGAAAAAAAGACAGTCTCTTCAACAACTGGTGTTGGGAAAATCGGACAGCCACATGCAGAAGAATGAAACTGGACCATTCCCTTACACCACACACAAAAATAGACTCAAAATGGATGAAAGACCTCGATGTGACACAGGAATCCATCAAAATCCTTGAGGAAGACACAGGCAGCAACCTCTCCGACCTCAGCTGCCACAACTTCTTCCTAGAAACATCGCCAAAGGCAAGGGAAGCAAGGGCACAAATGAACTATTGGGACTTCATCAAGATCAAAAGCTTTTGCACAGCAAAGGAAACAGTCTACAAAACCAAAAGATAACTGACAGAATGGGAGAAGCCTCAGGCTCTGGCTTCCGCCTTTCTTCTTCTCTGCCTCGGGGCTCTCTGATACCAGAGAACTTGCTGGGTGCCCACTCAGAAATGCGGGGGACTTGATCGCCCCAGGCACAGCCCCACTCAGTGGATAAGTGCCCAGCCTCCCCAAGACTGCCCTACGGTTCAAGAAAGGTGAATAAAAGCAGAAAATCATTTCTTCAGTTGCATTAGCCACATTTCTGGTACTTGGTAGCCCGCAGGCGGCCAGGGGCTACCGTACTGTACAATGTAGATCGAGAACATTCCCATCGTCCGTAGAAGATTCTATTGGGCAGCGCTGTCAGAGGGTCCCTGGGGGACAGTGAAGCCCCAGTGTCTCTGCTCATTAGCACACCTTTTGCTAGCTTAAGGCAGAAGGGGCTGGTCCCTCCTAGCCTGGGGTCTTTTTCAGAACCCCAGACCCTGTTCTGGGGGACATATGCAGTGAGCAGCTGTTTCCCCGGTGAGCAGCTCTCATTTGGCCAAAAGGCGCGTGGTTCTGGGAGCCCCGGGCAGACTGCTTCATGGAGGGAGGAGCCGGCGCAGTGACAGGGAGTAGGAGGACATTCTGGGACAAGGGGTTCCGACCATCTCACCCTTTGACCCCACATTCCCTTTGCTTCCCCCGAGTCTTCCCAAGCAGAGCTGGACAGGGTGGCCGTTGGAGAGCTCAGAGCCATGAGCATTGTCCCCAGGGCACTGTCAAAATTAAATTAACATTTTTTCCATTTCCCCTTTATTGCAAACATATTGAACGTTGTCATACAAACTCCATTTCTCCACGGGCTTCTCCAGCCCCTGGTTTCTCGGGCCTGGGCCTCTAGAGCAGGGCTGACAAAGGGTGGGGAGACAGGTAGGTCTTATGCCCCCCTCCCCAACTCTACCCTCAAAGGCCCTGGTGCCCCAGAGCTGGAGTCAAGGGCCAGCCCAGACAAGGCCCAGGAAGTCTTACCACCCATTCCTTTGTTCATTGGCTGCCAGCCCTCCTAGCTCCCAGGCACCCACCCCTCTCTGCCCCTCTCCCATGGGGCTAGATGTCCCAGCGGAGAGTAAATTCCCACACCCACCAGCCATCAGCCTCTGGCAAAGATACTCAGAACACAGACCTGCCGGGGCCCAGCCTGGGAATGCAGAGGGGGCTCGGGTCCCGTCATCTCAGCATCTTGCTGGGACCCTGCCTTCGCTCGTTTGTCCACAAAGTGCATTTTGACGGCTCCCTGGACCCCAGGCCCTTGGAGAGACCCAGAAGGATCGGCCACAGCCCTGCTCTTGGAGTCAGCACTCCAGTGGGAGGCCACGACGAGGCAGTGCTGGTACGGAGCGTGGTAAGTGCAGGGTGCTGCCGGGAACACACGCGAGCTGCGGTGGACTCCTGGCTTGGGCCGGCAGTTTGTCCAGACCAGAAAGGGAACCGGCCTTCCAGGCAGGAGGAAAGACCTGTGAAAGATTAGAAGGAAGCCCCGAAGGAGTGTGGGGAGGTGGGGGTCCTGGGCGGGGCCCGGCGGTGAGGGGTGTGCCACAGAGGGCCCTGCAGCAGGGGGCCACTGACAGGTGCTGAGCTGGGGAGGGGCAGCTGTAAGTTTGCACTCGAAGAGGTTCCCCCGGATCCCCGTGGAGGGCCTTGGAGGGGCAGAGACCAGTGATGGGGACGTTGTGATAGTCCGGGCCAGAGAGGATGAGCTCGGAGTGAAGGCAAAGTGGGGGGGGGGGAGGATAAAGTCGGGGGAGCACGTAGATCGGCCTTGGTCAACCAACAGGACCAAGGGTGGGGGCGGGGGACAGGGAGGAGTCACTGCCCAGCAATCAGGTCGGTAGTGGGGCCCTTTATGGAAAAGGGGAGGCCGAGGGAGGAGCAGGCCTGGGGGAGCCAGGGCAGCTGAGTGGGCGGACTGGTGGGTCACCCCTCCTGGGCATGTCTATCTGGTTCCGGGCCTGCTGGTCCCAGCCCCAGGGCTGGGCTGGCGATCCAATCACCCACCCCAGTGTCTGGTATCAGGCCGCTGGCCCAGGAAGAGGACGGTGAGAGAAGAGGGTTAGGGTTAGGGTTAGTCTGGCCAGGGGCATGGGGAGGAGCGGTGGTAGTTGGCCACAAAGCTCCAGCATCCATCCCTCCATCCCCGTGGAGGGAGTGGGGACGGAAGCCACTGCGGACAGGGTTCCAGAGGGAGTGGGCAGCGAGAAAGTGGGGAATGGAAAGTGCCGACAACTCTTGGAAGAAACTTGACCGTGGACACAGGGATAGAGCTGCGGGCAGCAGGAGGGTGGGTCGATGTAGCACCAAGAGGAACTTTCCTCATTTTAGGATAAGGGCAATTTGGGGGTGGGTCATGCTCAGCTCAGAAGCCTTTGCAGCCCCGGGAGAGCAGGGGGGAATCACTGGGGTGAGGTCTCCATGTCCAGAGGACCTCCGTCCCTCGGTGGACGACAGTGTTTGGATCAGTGGGCCAGCAGGTACGGATGGCTCCAGCATCACGCAGGCCCCTTCGTGTTGGGGACCAAAGGGAGGGGCAGGCCAGCTGGGCGGGAGGCTCTTGCCAAGTGGGAGAAAGGAGTCTCCATGGGGTGACTTAGGTGCCTGGAGTAAGTGGGGGAATGAAAGAGGGGGTCCTCCACCACCGACGCCCCGATGCTCGCTCCCCTCTCCACCATCCAGGAGCACATAGACGTGCCTGGGGGCATAGAGCCCGAGAGTGAGGGGCTGTAAGGGGCAGACGACCAGGCCCCCAGCTCCAACCCCGACTCCCCCCGTGACCTGGAGCAGACCTCTCTGCCCTCTCACACCCTCCCCGTCCCCACCTGCACAACAGGCCCTGGCATCGAGGGCCGCCATGTGACATTCCACGAGTCTTGCATTTCAGACGGTGGAATTCCGAGAAGTCAATCCTCTGATTCCAGGCTGCTAAAATTCTATAACATAATTTCTGTGTAGCCCCCAGGGATGAGTCCAGCAGACATCTCTCCCCAGCAAATTGCTCTGTCTGCCCATCCCAGCTGCCAGCCCTCCCTTCTCCCCATCAACTCTGGGCATGGCCAGCCTCGAACACGTCCCAAGTGAGCACTTGGCAGGCGGGGGCCGTGATTCATGCCCCTCCAGCAGGCTTCGTGGCTAGCCCGCCCGCCAGAGTATGCAAGACATTCTTGGCCTTGCCCAGCGCTCGGGATTAGCAGGGCGGGGGTGGCTGGGGCGGGTGGGGGGGGGGCAGACTGTGTTCTCCATCCTCCGCGAGGCGGGGGGCATCCAGGCACGAGCACGTCTGAAGTGGCCGCCAAGCTGGCCAGGGAGGGAACATCGCCCCATAAACCGAGGCCACGTCTGGGACCCAGACAGCGGGGCTGGGGCGGGACATTCGAGGAAGGCTGCCACCTGCTCCGTGTCCAGGGAATGAAGAAGGGCCAGGAGTCTGGGGCAGGCAAGGCTGCTCATCCCAACGCCCTGGCCCTATTTCCCTCCATGAGCCCCTTCCTGCCCTACCAAGTCCCTTCTTCCTTCCCTGGGGTAGCTGGCCCACTCCCTCTCATTCCCCCAGATCCCAGACTTGGCCGAGAGCACGAAGCCTATGCCTGTAGAGTCAAGGGGCAGAGAACCTCACCTGCCTCCCATCTCTCTCTCTCTCTCTCTCTCTCTGTGCCCACTTCAGGTCCCCCACATGCCTCCCTGCAGGGCCGTGCCTCCACCCTCAGACCATCATTTCAGAGCCAGGTGATGTCTCTCTAAAAGCAAGCCTCCCAAGTTAGGTCAGGCACACACACACACACACACACACACACACACACACACACACACACAGGGCACACACACACACACACACACCCGTGCACACGCACTTTGAGACCAGCTTCCTAGTACAGGGTCCCGCCGCCGTCAGACCATCCTCTCAGACCAGGGCTGTGATCCGGGACTGTGCACAGCCCAAGGGAGGGAGACAAAGAATGCTGCCATTCCCCCCACCCACCCACGGGTTCACCTGGTCCGCAGAAGAATGAATCTGTGCGGAGACGGGTATAACCAGTCCCCGGGGCTCCCTTACAAGTGTATCCTCTCTCAAGCCAAGGCTTCCCTGCAAAGGGCAACGCCAGAGACCCACATGGACCCAGAAGTGGCCATGCCCTCCTGGCACCCTGGGACCAGAAGGGGAAACCAGATCCCACAGCGCCATGGGGCAGACCTGGGCCCTGGAGAGTCTGAAGGTCTGAGAGCCACACCGGGGAGCCAGGGACACATGGTAGCCTCTGGTTAGGGATTGGGGGCAAGGGAGCCCATCTCCAGCCTCTGGGGGAAGACGGGGCGAGTCAGGGCTGGGAGGCCCAAGGTTTGGCCACAAGTCCCCAAGTGGCACAGCTGCACCGGCCAGAGTCCCCGGACCGGGTGACACAAGCAGGGAGGCCCAGGAGCGATGCGCACAGGTGCGCAAAGAGCCACCTGACAGCCCCGGATGGGACGAATCGACCACAACTGCCTTGAAAGGGACTGCTCGCGGACGGGGGTGGTGTTCCTCTGCCTTGGCCTTCCTTTTGTCCCCCGAGACTGGGAGCCGAAGGTCTGGGTCTAAATCCGGGCCGGGCCATCTCTCGGCTAGGAGGCCTCGGAGAAGATCCCCAGTGTCTCTGAGCCTGAGCCTGCCCATCTGTAGAATGGGAGTGGGACTAGAACACGAGCCATCGCAGAATGACACGGGTCCGGAAAGGGCCCGGTGCCACGACAGGGTGGCCGTCCTCGTGGCCACAGCTGCATTCGTCACCCCCAGGCCCCTCTGAGAAGCTTCTCAGGGGTGCTCAGCTCCAGGGCGGGGAGGGGCAGCCTGAGCCAGAGGCCCTGAGCATCCAGGCCTGGAGCCCCTGCTCAGTCCTTGGGAAGAGAAGGGACCGAGAGCCAGCATGCTCCCAGCTCCCATCCATTCCTGGTGTTAAGTACTGAGACCTCTCCCCACGGGGGCGCCCTGCCAAGCCCCTCAGAGACTGGGCCAGATCTGGAGGACAGCTTGGCCAGACCAGTGATCGTGCTGACTCCCCATTCAGTCCTTAAAAGTCCACCGGCCTGAGCTCCCCTCCCACGGAGGAGGGGGCCTGCCTGGGCAGGGGCCGCATTCCTGGCGTGCCATGGGGGGGGGGTGTCCCGCCGGAGGTCTCCCCAGAAAAACGCTTGGCTCCAGGCCGGATCCTGGGGAGAGGACAGAGCACCAGGACCTGGAGCGTCCAGGCTGCTTGCTGCGCTGAGCACAGCACATGGCGGGGGAGTGGGAGGGCAGGGGTGCACTTAGGATAGGGCTCCATAAGAGGGAGGGAGACAGTGAGGGGAAGGGGCTTAATGAAGGGGGAGGGGGCTCCGTGAGCAGGGCAGGGCTCGCTAGAGGGGTGGGGCCGTGGGCAGCTCCCTCTGGCAGCTCATGGAAGTCTGCCTGGAGGAGGAGGCATGACCCTCAAGCTGGGTTTGAAGGAGAAGCAGCCAAATAAAATGCCTGGCTGTGGGGAGTGGAGGGGCTCTCCGGGGGGCAGGCATGTGGCAGGGAGAAGGGCAAGGTGGGGCTGCAGAAATGGGGGGGCACCGCCCCCCTTAGCCTGGCGAGTGACGCCAAGGGCGTAGGACTGCCTCTTAGAAGTAGCAGGAAATAATAGACAGAGGAGTGTAGGTAGGGGAGGGACCGCCTGCAGTTGACATTCTCCCTGAGCAAGAGAAGGAAGAGGGGTCTCTGGGTGTCATTTACCCCATGGTTGTCCCTCTGCCTCCAAAGACCGAGGAAACTTCCGGTCTCTGCCTGTCACCCCCAAACACACAGTGCGTCCATAGAGGACACGCGGTAAGAGGGAGTGGGGGGCAGGGTGGTTCATGCAATCGTCCTCATGCTCTGTCCAAGGTGAAGGACGAGACAAGCTCCCAGGCCTCAAGTCCCATAAACCCAGGGGGCCGTGGGTCACGGGGCATCATAGCTAGACCTATTCCTTCTGCTTCCTTCTGACCACCCACCCCCCACGAAGGCAAGTGGGCCTGGAAATACTGTTTAGATGCAAACCCTTCTTCCGGAAATACCCTCAGGGGCAGGGCAGGAGCTAAGGAGACGCCAGGGCGTGGGGGCATGGAGGGACCCCCTCCTGGTCACCAAATGGCCCTGGTCCCTGGGGGTGGGGGGCAGGCTAGGCCACAGCTCTCTTTCCCATGGCGCAAAGGGAGAGTGACAGATGGAAGGAAGAGAGACAGCAGAGCGAGGGAAGGGCAGAGGAGAGCCCTAGACCAGGGTCCCAAGACCTGGGTTCTACACCCTGGTCTGCAACCTGGCCTCAGTTGTCCCATCTGTAAAATGGACAGGCTGTCCCAAGGACTCCTTTGACCCGGGTTTTCCAGCTCTTCTGTTCTCCGCTGCTGTCAAGGCCTCCTCGGGGTGGGGGGGTGGGGGGGGCTCTTGCCCCTCACAGAAACCCCTCTCCACCTGCCCCACACCCCTACTCCCTGCGGCCAATATGAGAAGGAGCAGTTGGCTAGATGTATGGGGGTGCCACCGGGGGGCCGGAGCTGGGGAAATCGCCTGGAAAGCCTGGGTGGGGAGGAATTTGGAAATTTTTTAAACCTTGACAACTGGAGCTCCGTGAGTCAGTGGGGCAGATGGAAGTGATTAGGCACTGGCGGGAGGTACAACGGGGCGGGGACAGGAACCCATGTGGGTAGCTCGGAGCTCAGACCCAGGCGGGTGGCTTCCTCTCAGCCCCGCTGCCGCCGGGGACCCAGGGCTGCTCTGTGTGTTCAGAGGCCCTGAGCCAGGCTGTGCACCAGGCTCACGTGCTGTGGGCTGAGGAGGCTAGAGGCGGGGGGTCCAGGGAAAGAGGGGACCCCAGGGCAGGAGACAGGTGTGGGACCCTGGGCAGGGACCCCTTGCTGTTGTATCCGTAGTGCTTTCCACCCAGACAAAGAAAGGGTCTCAGCACCTGCCCTCTCATACCCACCCCTCACTCCCAGAAGCTCCTAGAACCTTCCCTAGTGATAATGCAGACACCCCCAAAAGTCTAGTCATGTGCTCCCTCCTTGGGAGGCTACTCTCATGTCCCTCAAATGATATCACATCTCTGGGCAAGAGGAAAGCAGGGAGTAAGCCATTTCACAAAGAATTCCATTTTAAACCAAGCATTGAGCTCTTCCTGGGCCAGCCTGGGCTCGGTTCTAAGGATTGTGAGAAGCCCTCTGAGCCCCCTGCCCTTGAGAAGGGTCGGGTCATGCAGGGGAGACATTTGGAAGGAGGGACCATTCCCCCTGGGAGGTGGGGATGCCGTGGGAAAGAGGTAGGTCTGGAGGCAAATCTTCTTGGGGGGGGGGGATGTGAGGGAGCCTCATCAGGAGTCTGAGGCAGGAACCCAGGGCCTGTCCCTGGAGGCCCTGAGGAGGGGTCATTTAAAGAACTTTAAACAGGTGCATCTGGAGTATAGAAAATCACACTAGTGACCTGTGAGCAGGTCAAGATAAAGCCTGTTCAGAAGAGGGGGTGGAGCCAAGAAAGGCTTAGGAGGTCGAACCTATAGGATTTGGTAACACGACCAGGTAACAGGATGAGAGAGGGAGACGGGGGCATCTGGAAAGCAAGGAGGAAGGAGGTGCTGCAGGGACGAAAAGAGCCGATCTGGTGCCATCACTGAGCTTCCCCAGAATTTGATGGCTTTGTAGCATCTGGGACATCTCAGTGATGACATCCCCAAAGCTGTCAGCACAGAACTGGCAATGGAAGCCTTTAATGAGGATGAAGGGTCTTAAGCAGAAGGCCAAAGAGCTCACAATGTTCTCATGGCTAAGATGGGGAGCGCCACTGGAGGCTCTAAGCAGGGAAATGACACAATCAGCTTTAAAAATATCATTTTGGCAGGAGGATGGAGGCCAGGGCAGAAGGAGACTGGAGGCAGAGACCTAGCAAGAGGATGAAATGTTCCCCTCGAGGCCAGGCTTCCAACAGAGGCCAGGGTCAGAGAAAGGGTCATAATTCAGATCCTGGAAAGCAACTAATCTAGGCTTCAGGATCACAGTGAATCTCGCTTTTTACATCAGTAGGGTGTGGACAAGTTGGGTCATAAAGGATGCTTATGCTGATCCTTTATGCCAGACCCTATTTTAAATGACTCAACCCAAAAACAAAATTAACAAAACAATTCCATGTGCAATAGCATCAAAAAGAACAATATATTTCAGGATGATTTTAACAAAAGCGCAAACCTTGGACACCAAAAACCACACAACATCATGGGGGAAGAAAATTAAAGATCTAAATAAAGGCAAAGATGGCCCATGTTCATGGATTGTCTAATTCATGAATACTGTTAAGATGACAATACTACCAAAAACAGATTTGGTGTAATCCCTTTTGAAATCTCGATGGTGTTTCTTGTAAAATGGAAAAACTTACCCTAAATTCATATGAAATTTCAGGGGACCCCAAAGAGCCAAAATAATCTTGCAATAGGAGAACAAAATCAGAGAACACACACTTTCTAGTTTTAATGCTTGCTACAAAGCTACAATAATCAAGGCAGTGAGACCCTGGCATAAGGACAGATCCATAACTCAATGGATAAAATTGAGAAGTAAACCATTACATTTACAGTCCACTGATTTTCGACAAGGGTACAGGGAACATTCGATAGGGAAAGAGCAGTTTTTTTGGTTGTTGTTTTGTTTTGTTTTAAATTTATTTGTCAGAGAGAGAGAGAGAACACAAGCACGGGGTTTGGCAGAGGGCAAGCGAGAAGCAGTCTCCCTGCTGAGCAAGGAGCCCAATGCGGGACTCGATCCCAGGACCCTGGGATCATGACCTGAGCAGAAGGCAGCTGCTTAACCAACTGAGACACCCAGGCATCCCGAAAGAATAGTGGGGTTTGTTTGTTTGTTTTTTTAACAAATGGTGCTGGGACAACTATCCACACATGACAGGGTGAAATTGGACCCCTACCTCACACCATATATAAAAATTAACTCAAAATAGACCGAAGACCTAAACGTAAGAGTTAAAAGTATAAAAGTCTGAGAGGCAAACCCAGGGGTAAATCTCTGTGACCTTGGATTTGAGACGCGACCCCAGAAGCACAAGGGAGAAAAGGAAAAATAGATACATCAGGTATCATCAAAATGAGACCCTTGAGTGCATCAGAGGACACTATCAAGAAAGTGGAAAGACAACTCACAAGATATTTGCAAAGATATTTCAAATGACTTAAAAGAACATGCTATCTAAAATCTCCTCTCGGAAACTTCTCCAGGGCAGTGGGGGGGGATGGAAGGGAGAAGACTCTTCCCCAACATACGGAGCACAGGGTATCCTGTCCTGTGTTTCCTGGAGTGAGTTTGCCCAAAGGGGAACAGCCCATCTAGGAAATTAGGGAAGTAAAACTCGGAGGAGGGTGGGAAGAAGCAGGGACACTTGCCCCCAGGGCAGTCACAGTTCTCTGGGAACTTGCTCACAAATTCCCCGAATTCCCCTATATTAATTTTAGAACGAGTCCTCGAAACCCGAGGAGGCTGGGGACGTCCCGGCGCCGGATAAGGCAAATCTCAGAAAGGGGGCAGCGTGAGGGAGAGGCTTGTCTGGCCGGGCCTCCTCTCCCAGCCAGACCTCGTCCATGGAAGGGTCACGAGAGGCACGAGCCGGGGCCAAGCTCCGTGCAGGGCGAGGGCTCAGGCAACCCGCCAGGAGGTCCTGGGGCCTGAGGCCTCCGTTCCCATTGACATCAGTGCAAGGTGTCAGGGGGCCTGAATCATCGGGGCTGGGGCCAGCCCCCTCCCGGGGGGAGAGCATAGCAGAGGTATGAGGCACTCCCAGCCAGGCAGGAGGCCGGGACAGGACGGGGCTGGACCCATGACTGTTTTATAGAATTAGCAATTGGGACCCGCTGCAGGGGGGCGGGTGGGGATGTCATTGTCCTGGATTCCAACAGGCTGCCCCCCCCCCGCAACCCCACCTCTTTCTGATTCACAAAATTAATTCCAACGGCTAGGGAGAGGAGGCTGTCAGCAGGGCCAAGGGGTCATAAACATGGGGAATATTAACAATTGCAGCCAGGCTGCCTGGGGGGCTGGGGGGCCTGCCAGAGGGACTGACTTATTTCATCTCCTCGTTAATGATGCGGAGAGAGGAGCCTGGGGGGGCGGGGGGGGGTGCTGACCCACATTAGGGCAGGGATGACCCAAGAGGAGGACAGACCACAGGGGTCTGTTCAAGGGCTCTGTTCCTCCAGAGAGGATTCCTCTGTGCACTATTGGGGTGCCCCCTGGCCACACAACGCAGCCAGGGGTGAGCTAGGTACAGCCATGCACACACACACACACACACACACACACACACACCCCTTTGCACATTTCTGAGAACAGAACTAGCTGCAGCTTCCTGCTTTCCAGGCGGGTGGACCTAACCCGGCTGCGTGGTACCAGGTCAGGGTACATGTCCTGCCACCCCAGAGGAGCACGCAGACCAGGTTAGGATCGGCCCCTTCCTCAACTAGACCCTGAGCTTCCTAGCCCTGCCCCGCCCCCCAACCTCTCCCTGCAGTGAAGCAGGTTTAGGGGCACCCACAGCTGGGAGTTATAGGAAGCCCCATGTGTACACACATACATCTCGGTATCTCTGACCCCCACTCCCCCACCCTGTGCACAGTCTGTCCCACTCAGGGGAACAGAAATCAGGGCCCATGGCACGTTCCGCCCCCTCCCCAGTCCCTTAGGTCCTGAGAACATCATTCCAAACGGACTTCAGGACCTCGGGCTCAGGGGGTCACTGGGAAAGCAAGGAGCTGGTGAAGGGAGACAGCTGGACAAGTGCTTGCTGAGAACGGGCTCAGAGGCATGCCCAGGGCCCCCCTGCAGATGGGCTGGGAGAACCTCCCGCCCCTCGGGAAGCCCCCTGGTTCCCAGCTGCATGACTCCTGGCTGCCAGGGCGGGGACAGACGCAGACGGACCGGGACTGGCAACAGCTGAGGCTGGGAGCCTGCCCGAGTCCCAGGCTGGAATGAAGAAGAAACCTGTCCAGCGATGAGATCAAGGGGATGGCACCAGTGTCTCCCCAGGGAGCCGAGCTCTGTGTCCCAGGACATTCCAAACTGCGAACAAAACATGGGTGGGAGGCCGGCCAGGCTGGGCCAGTGCCAGGTGCCCCCCCCCCAACCCCTCCCATCAACAGGGAGGCCGGCCCGGCAGTGGGACCGGCTGGGAACGTAGCATGAGCTGCTGGGAATGCTGCCCGCACAAGTCGCCTGGGGACGCCGCGTCCAGACACCTGCCACGTTCCCGCGGCAGAGCCCTGTGCGGTCATCTGCCCGCTCGCTCCTGAGCCGGGCCCCGCGTGGGATGCTGCAGGGCCGCAGGGCAGGCCCATCCACCTGCCCAGGACCCTTCTGCTTAGCAAACACCTTCAAAGCCACGATCGCATTTACCAACCCCTGAAGGAAGCCAGGCCTGGCAGGTTTCCCCATTTTGTAGGAAACTGGGGCCCCAGAGCAGAATTTGCTTGAGGCCACACAGTTACTGAGAAGCTGATTTAGATTCTCACCTAGGACTGCTGCCTCCCGCTCACAATCTCTTTCAGCTAGCCGGTGCCAGTGCCGGGAGGCCACCAATAAACTGGAATTTTAGGAAAGAAAAAAGAGAGAAAGAAAGAAAGAAAAAGAAAGAACGAAGGAAAGAGGGAAGGAAGGAAGACAGACAAGGTCAAGGTCAGAGGGCACCAGAGGTAGAGGTGAGGTTCTGGGGATGGTGTTCACAGGTACAGTGCCCGGCCGCCGATGTCAGGAGAGCTGGACAGCACTCAGCATCCGTGGCTCAGAGAGCTGGGGAGTAGGGGAAAATCATGACAGCTTCCTGGAAGAGGTGTCCTCCCCAACAGGCCGGTCCTCTGTGAAGCCTCCTCCGGTAAAGACAGCAATAGGTCAGCAAAAGGAAAATTGCAAAGCAGAATCAGAAGCCATTGGGGTCAGCTGTCCCTTCCACTCTACAGGCCTCAGTGGTCTCATCCGTACATGGAGACAAAGGATGCGGCTCCGGCCATAGCCCACAGTGACATGGTGCGAGTCTCCTAGGGCTAGCCCAGGGATGCTCAGTGACCCTCACTTAGGAGATGTCAAGTTCTAGTGGGGAGCCTGGGAGGACAGGGAGTGCGTTGTCCCCAGGTTAGCTTAGGCCTGGGGAGGGGACAGATAGAGCCTCGGAATATGACTGGCGCTGGCAGGAGCTGATGGACAGGAGATTGAAGCCTGAGCGTGGGTTGCCAGTGTCAGCAGCTTGGACCATAGTCCATAAATGATAGGAAACTGAGGGCATTAAGTAAGGCACAGTCACTATCACCATGGCATAGGGGACACTGGCTCAGGGAAGGAGTGATCTGTACAGCCCAGCAGTGGCCATGAGATGGCAGCCGATGGAGGAGGATTTCTCTCCCTCTTCCTGGACTATGGGCCCCTCGAGGACAAGAGAGGGGCTCTGGTCCCCGAGGCAGACATGGAGAGGCAGGACGGGCCTGATGACTGCGTGCTGACCGCCCCAGGGAGCCTGGCCGTCACAGTCCTCCATGTGGATCTCCACTGGACTGGGTCACGCTGACCGAAGGCTCCCCAGGCTCCTCCCAGTGGTCACAGCTTGCGACGCAGAATGGTTCCCAGAAACCAGTGGTCCGAATGTCCACATCAAAGCGGGGCTTGGGTCTGGTGTGGAGCACTCAGAGATCAAGAAGATGGGGAGGGCCTCATTGGGGAGGGGGTGCCCGGGGACCCAGGAGCCATGAAGCGCAGGGGGCTGGGCAGTGGGCAGCGGCATGGAGAAGGACCGGAAGATCAGAGCAGAGATGGGAGGAAGGAGAAGGGGCAGAAAGGGTGGCGTGGGGCGAGGGCACGGGTAAGTATTAGGGACAGCGGGAAAGCACGGGATTCTGGGGTCTGCAAGTGAGTGAGAGGAAGGGGTGCGGGGAGGGGGCTCAGCCGTCCAGTCGAACTCTGGACCAGGACCAGGACCCCAGAGCCCACCTTCCCCCAAACCACCCGTCTTGCCAGGTTTTGGTGGAGACACAGAAGCGGAGTTATGGGGCCATTTTCACCTTTTAAAAACCACAGATATCCGACACGGGGCACCAGAGCCAAATTTCTGGGAGAGACAGAGGCCCCGTGGGCGCTTTGCTTGACGTCAATCGGGGCTTCTCTTTTGGGTCTGCGGCTTTGACAGGAGGAGGCCAGATTAGGGGGCTAAGCTGAGAGAGAGAGAGAGGAACCAGAGGCCAGGCTGGATCCCTAGAAGATCCCTGGATCTTCTGACCCGCCCTCTCCAGGGCAAAGCCCCTGTTACAGGTGTCAGCGGCTGGCCAGGGGCTGGGGGCAGCTGGAGTCCGGAGCCGGAATCTGGACCCCGTGTCCGGCTCCATGCCTGATCCCTACTGTGAAAGCCACACTTGTGGTCTGGAAGGTTCCGCGCTGGGGAAGGAGCCCTTTGACGACGGAAGTGGCACCATCAGCCACTGACAGCTGGTAGTGGGTTCCCAGGAAGGCCTGTCCTGTCTGTCTCTCCTCCCCCTGCCTGTCCAGGCCAGAGCTCCTGCAGGGGTCTCAGACTCCCCCCACCCGCCAACCCCCAAACCTCTTGACAACAACTGCTCAAGCTGCCAGGGTCCCGGCTTCTGCATAACAGCCCAACTGCCCAACATGGAGCTTCTCAGACAGGGAAACTGAGGCCTAGAGAGAGCTAAGGGGCTAACTGGTACACTCCGGGTCCCCAGGTTCAGCACAAGCCTCAGGAGACGTTCACTGAAGTGCCCTCCGCACCCGCCCATCCCAGCTTTCATTCTGCCTCTGGGCCACTTGCGAGGCTTCAGGGGTCAGGGGTCAGGGACCAGCTGGTTTTGGGGGTAGGGGTCAGGGACAGGGATCACCTTTAACATATCCCCACCTTAATTGGCTCTTAATACACATTGGGTGTCTAGTCTGAGACTTGACCCCCAAGCCCAGAGGGACCCCAACACCCACCCTAGGCGAAACCCCACCACAACCCCAGAATGAGGACTGGACCCCAAGTCCACCAGTAGACTGAACTCCAACCCGAAATAAAGGCTGACCCCAGAGCCCGTTCTGACCCTAATCCCAACCCCAGATGAATCCCCACTTCTGACCCCAACCCCAGACTGGACCTTGAACCTGACCCCTGGGAAAGACCTCCAGGGACACCAGGACGTGAAGCCCCAAGCCCTCCACTGCCAGGCTGGGTGGCAGACTCCTCTGAATGCTGGGCCCCAGGTATGAGGAAGGGAGGGACAGTACAACATTGTGTCACACTGGCCGGCCCCATAGTCCCGATCTCAGGTTTATCAAGTCGTGGAGGGGGGCGGCGGGGGGGGGACTGTCTCCCAGCCTGTCTGCCTCAGGGCAAGGTGACTCTGGTGGGATAAAAGTAGGGTTGGGCAGGGCCGTCCTGGGTGGAACACGGGACCCATACGTCTCCCTACACACAGGTCTTTCTGGAAGGGTGGCCTGAGCCAGGGGGTGGTCCTATTCCAGAAGGGAACATTCCACTGTGGTATTGAGCTCTCCTGCATGAGGAGCAGAGCCTGCCCAGGGCCATGCTTTGCATGAGGCTCAGGCGCAGGGGCTTAGGGCTTAGCAGTGCGGGGTCCCCCAGTCTCTGGGCTCTGCCTAAGAGCAGGAGGTACAGAGTCAGGGTGGGGGGGGAATCAGTCTATGTTTGCAGGATGGTTAGGGACTGGGGAACCTCCAGCTTGAGGGGGTGCTCCTTCTCCACCCCCCTCCAGGTGCCCTTTGGTCTCAAGGCAGAGCCAGGGCCCCAGGGAGGGCTGCCTGAGCCCCCCTCGGCATCACCCCAGTCCCCGGCCTCACTTCCCGCCTCACTGTGAGAATGTGCGCTTGCAGCCGCAGAGAAGAAATCAGCACGAAGGAATGTGCTGTCCGGGGGCCAGCGGACAGGATGGGCTTGCCGGAGAGGGAGCGAGCAAGGAGAGCTCCGGGAGATCGGAGCCGGGAAGGAAAACAGAGATGTGCCGGGGCAGCCGGCCAGGCAGCACCGGCCCAGCCATTGTTCCCAGCCCCACGGGTCAGGTGCACTTGGCTCCCGGCCGAATCCCAGCCTCCGCTCAGCATGGCCCCAGCCTTCCCCACCACGCCTGCCCGCCTCCCTCCTGTCCCAGACCCTGACCTCTGGGGCCTGGCCCAGCCTAGGAAGAAGACAAATATGGCCTCCGTGGCCCCAACCCACTCTCCGGGCTGCTGTCCGTCTCTTGGCACACGTCTCCTCTTCCCGCTGAGGTCCATGTCCTTCCACAAGCCTGACTCTGTCCAGACCTCCCCGTGGGAAGGTGCTTCTGGTTTCAATGGCCTGATAAGCTGGTCCATATGTGGACATGAATAGCTGATAACAGATTAGACCTGTCCCATCAGAGTGTGGTCCCCAGGCTAGTAGCATCGACGTCACCTGGAAACTTGGTAGAAATGTCAATTATCGGGCTTCACCCCAGATCTACTAAATTGGCTCTCACAGGGGGCGTGCAGGGTCAAGTTGGAGAGCCGATGGCTAGGAGTGTGACCAAGGTCAGCTCCACAAATGTTGATGGAAGGAATAGGTAATTGAATGAACAAAATGGAGCGAATGACTTTCGAGAGGGCCTGAGCGGAGGGTTGAGTAATACGGTGGTGGTCTGGCATCTAAGGCCCGGGGTCAGTTGGGAGCTACAGCCTGGGACGGGGAAGGGCTGACCAGCTGCATTCCCTCTGAGCTGGAGCAGGTTCTCAGACAGTGTCACCTGCAAGGAGGCCATCCAGCAGGTCGGGCCTGGGGCCCAGGCAGACACAAAGGGGATGAGCCAGAGTCAACGGGAAGAAGGGGTCTAGCAGGTCAACAGGATGTAGCTCCGGGAATCTGGGACTCGGGAACCAGGCAGGGTTGGGGACATCCAGCAGCGGACAGACAAGAGGGACCCCAGGACCAAAGCTGAGCTTCCATTAACAGAACTGGGACACCAGATCGAATGCCGATCCCCTGAACCTTGAACTTGGCTCCTTCAGAAATCCCCTAATTGAATTCAGGTCAGGCCCCCCAGAATCTGGGGCAGAGCTGAGCCTCCTGGTGAGGTCCAGCTGTGAGGAAGGGACAGGGATCGGCAGGACGAGAACCCTGCAGCGGTTCCAGTCTTGTTAACCTACCCCAAAATCTGGTCTTGGAGTCAGATCTCTCCTGAAGCTGGGATAGCCCTTTCTAGACCTTCTCACCAGCCTCCTGAGTCAAGTCTTCCCAGCTTTCCCCACTGGGTCTTGCCCACCCTTGACCACAACTGACCCAACTGCGGCTCATATCTTCAGAATAAGTTAGAGAGATGGGCAAGGTCTATCCTTACCCTCTTGTTCTGGTCACCTGCTGGCTCATCGCTCTTCAGTGCCAAGGGAGAGAGGACGAATCATGTGGCCAGATCTCCACGCTAGCTTGGCCAATCCCCCATGGGCAACTTCATCCAGTGTCATAAGGGTAATTTCCCACTTGACGTAAAAAGAGAAGCATCCTCACCCACGGCCACCTCCTCTACTGGGTGACTCGGTGTTTCAAGTCCATGAGGTCCTTCTGAACACGCAGAGGACAAGAGTATGTCCCACTTGTCCTGGAGAAGGTTCTATGAGGAAAAATGGCACCGGCATCAAATAGGGCTGGGAGACACTGCACACCAGGGCTCAATTTCTAGGAGATCAAAGTCCCTCTTAATAATTTTTTTAAAAAAGATTTATTTACTTATTTGAGAGAGAGTGTGAGCAGGGGTTGGGGGAGGGCAGAGGGAGAAAGAGAGAGAACCCCAAGCAGACTCCCCACTGAGTGCGAAGCCCTGAGATCATGACCTGAGCCGAAATCAGGAGTCGGACACTTAACCGACTGAACCACTCAGGCACTGCGCAAAGTCCCTGTTAATAATTAAAGGCTCTTTGGGACGCCCGGGTGGCTCAGTGTGTTAAGCATCTTCCTTCAGCTCAGGTCATGATCCCAGGTTCCTGGGATCGAGTCCCACATTGGCTTCCTTGCTCGGCAGGGAGCCTGCTTCTCTCTCTGCCTGCCCCTCCCTCTGCTTGTGCTCTCTCTCTCTCTCTCTCTCAAATAAATAAAATCTTAAAAAAAAAAATTAAAGGCTCTGATAAGTCCTGTCTAGCTGTCAAGTTCAGGGTCTCCCCCGTTTATTGGATCCAGAACCTTTTTTATTCTCTCCTCCAACCATGTTCCATGGAGCATCACTTGGGATACACATCCAAAGGGCAAAGTAGCATTGTCCCCCACCATGCAGACACAGACCACGTTCCTTCTGGAGTTCCAGGAGGGAAAAGCAGAAGTTGGGGGAGTGTCTTGTTCAGAGGTCCCACGGTAGAGATAGCGGAGACTCTGGAGACCCACGAGGGATGGGCATGGATGTCCTTCTTTCCACCTCCAGAAGACCTCAACTCCGGAGCCACTGTCCCCAGAAACGGTGTCATTGAGCAGAAGCCTCAAAGGAGAGGCAAGCTTAGCTGAGAGGAGAGGGCGGGGGTGGGGGGCTGCCGCTCTTGGAAGAGAGAGGTGTGGGTTGGCTGGAGCGCCCAGCCAGCACGGGGATGACAGGCATCTCCCAGCATCCCCTGGAGGAAGTTCAATCTCAACCTTTGGCTGGACTTGAACCAAAGACCAGCTCATGTCTCCATTCTGTCTTCTGCAAGTTCCTCTGCATCCCCCGCCCCCGAGGCCTGGGGCAACCTCCCGGCTGCCCGACCCGCGTGCCCGGAGGTGTCCTCTTTGGGGTGGAGGGGAGAGAGCCCTGCTTCAGCTCCCCGCCTCCTGCCCAGACTCTTGGCTCCCTCCTGAAGCCGGACAATGCAGGGAAATGTTTGCACCCAAACAGCTCCGCTGCCTCAGGAACCGCCTGACCCTGCCCAGGAAAGAGCCCTCCTGCCGCCCCACCCTGCGGCCCCCTCAGTCTGGGGACCAGAGACCAGAGCCGGCGGGTTGGCCCCACAGAGGGGTCGGCAGAGCAGGAGGGGTCAGCGCAGCCCCGATGGGGCAGGAGGGGAGCTCAGGCTCACCTCTCTCTAGGGACTGGGGCTTTCCTTCCTGCCTACAACAGAAAGAGAATTCTGTCCCTGCCCGTGGGATAGGCAGGAGCCAGATTGTCAATATTTATCTGGAGCGCCGCGGCCCTGGATTCATCTGGCCCAAAGATAATGAGAAGAGCACTTTGATGTGATTTGAGAAACGCATTCATTCATTGAACAAGCATTCGCGGCCCTCGGGGCCTGTGCCAAGCCCTGGGCATGGCACTGGGGACGTAGGGGTGGATGAGCCCCACCGTGCGCTGGAGAGTTCTAGGGGCAGATACGGGCCCCCCCAGAACAGAACAGGAGGCAGGTGGGCCCGTCATCAAACGCACCCACAGCTGTGGCCACCCAGCTCGGGAAGCCACGGGTCAGTGCCGTTTGCAAAAGCAGAGGTCACGGTCGCCGTGTTTGATAAAGACTAAAATGCCCTCTGGTGGCTCCCCTCCCGGCAGCCCTTCCCATCCGCTCAGATTCCGCCCTCGCCAACCCCAACAAGCCCCGAGGTGAAGGGCACCAGGTGCGGGCCAGCGAACGTTGTTCAGAGCAGTGCGGGGCGGGTGGGGGTGGGGGGAGCAGATGGGCTTCTTCTTGCTCATTGGTGCAGACGTGGCCCTACGTGACACCACCACCAGGGTGACCTCCAGGCATTCCCTGCGCGCGGAACTCGGAACTCGGAGCCCAGCGGATCCCTGTTTCCAGCAGTGGGGGGTAGAGGGGAGAGAGCCAGTGACCCCCAAGTCCCAGTGGGGCTCTTTTTCGTAGCTTGGAGGAGGCTGAGGCCCAGATGGAAGGACCGGGGCGGGGGGGAGGGGGCGGGCAGCTAAGGTCAAGGCAGCCAGCCTGCTTGTCGCAACCCCTCACGCCCACCTCGCCAGAGTGCCAGAGACTGTGTTTTTGTCTTTCAAGGGTGGGGGGGGGAAGGGTGTGGCTCGGGGCCTCGAGTGATGAGTTAAGTGACAATGAATTTGAACCACATGGAACTCGGGCTTAAGGGGAAAGTGTTTTGGTGAAACACAGCTGGAATTTCATCAGCCCCCACCCCCCAGACGGTATAAAAATAGTCCGGGCCAGGCAGGCTCTGACCCACAGGCCTGGCCCAGTTTCGCCGCCCCCCTGTCCCGGAGAGATGCTTGGAGTGGCCTCCTTCCCTGAATCTGGGTTTCGTAATCTTGCCTTGTTGTTTTGGTCGCCTGTTTGTTGACTGGCCTGGTTCGTCTGGGAGAACTTGCTCCCTGACGAGCTCCCCGCTGCTTGGCTTTGAAGAGAGAGGGAGGCAGGGAGACCCTCTCTCGCCGCGGCCGTTGGTAACAAGGCCCAGGGGGCTGGAAGAAGTGAAGCTGGAGAGTTGATCACGGGCACCCCCCGGAGCCTGGTCACGGGAGGGGGGGAGCCCTGTGATCTCGGGAATGTGCGCGGGCGGGGAGGGGGCTGCTCTGGACGCCAGGGCGAGAAGCGGGCTTCACCTAAGCAGGAACCAGAAGGTTCTGTGAACGTCTTAAATCCGGCCTTGTTTCTCACAAGGGGAAACTGAGGCCCAGGGCGGGAGGTAGGTGATTCCAGGCACCAGAACCTCTTAACAGCACAATCGGGACTCACCCCAAGCAAGGACTTGTGCTTCCCAGCGCAGGGCCCGGCCCCCTGGAGGCACCCGGGGTGTTCGTGGGCTGCGAAAATGCTCAGAACGCTTCGCCCCCAGTCTTCAGCTGAGGGGAAGGAGACAGGGGGGGAGCTGGCCCCTGGGGCTGACCGGGAAGGTGGTTAGGCTTCTGCCACTCTGAGCAGCTGTTATCCTGTCCCCCCAGATGTGAATGGTGGGAGCCGCTCCTGAGGGCCCCTCCCGAGGCTGGGAAGGGGAGGGGATATGCTACCGATGTCCTCGAAGACCCAGCACCGGGGCCCGTGGGACAGCAGCCCCCGGAGGGAAGGAGAGGCCCCCACAGCAGAGACCGGGGGCTGTTGGGATGGGGACAGAGCCCTTAGCAGCAGCGTCTCACACCGGCTGATGGAGCCGCTGACCCGACAGACCAGAGTCAGGTGCACTAGACCAGGGCTGGACCCTGCCGCCCTGGGGGGAGGCAGGCGAAGGACATCGGCCCTGAGTGAGCCACAGGCCTCATGGGCCACCCGGGGAACCAGTCTCCTAGCCTGGGCACCACGTTCCGCTCCAGAGCACCAAGGCTCAGGGACACTTGGTCCTGGGGACCAGGAGGGACCTGGAGTAAGTGGCAGCAAAGGGTTCTGGGCTCTCCCCAGCCACTAGCTGAGCCACACCTTCCGCCTCTGACTGGTGGGTGGCGCTCTGCGAGGACAGCGCCCCAGGTGGGGGGAGGGGCAGGGGCCAGGAGGGGCCCCCGGGAAGCCCGCCAGGGGAGCCCGTGGGGGTCAAGCCAGGGCTCCCTGTGCAGCCCGAGGCAGGGGCCCTGAGTCCACCACCACCCCTTCTGGCCCTCGCGGCCTGCCCAGGGCGGAGGAGGGAGGCGCTGTCGGGGCTGAACCAGCGCTTCCTTCTCTTGCCAAGTCCAACCATGCAGAGTCCAGTTAATCTGGGTCTCAGCAGGAGCCTCCTCCACTTCCTTTCTCCCCATGCTGGAGCCCCCTGGAGAGAGCCAAGTCCCCCTGGGACCACAGGACAAGACCAGCATCCGTCCTTCCTGCCCGGGTCTCCCCACACCGGCTTGGGCCACAGAACCTCAGACGCACGCAGGAGGCATGGCCTGGGGACCCCCTTCCTCCTCACCACTGCCCCCTGCCCTGTGGAGCCTGGGACCCGGCCCTGTCTAGAAAGCCCTGCTGGCCTGGTCTGGGCTGCCCCCCTTCACTTCCGAGAGGGGTTCCGCTTCTCCCACTCCTATTGTCCTCCCCCTTGGCCCCCGGCCAGCCCCCAAGTCCAGGCTGAGCCCTCTCCACGCCAGCCAGCGAGGGAATGGGGGCATCAGGCAGGGGCTCTGGGAAGGCTGGGTCTGCCCCAGGAGTTGGGGAAAATGGAGGTTTCTCCCCAACCCTCTTGGCAGGGGTGGGAATTAGGGGCTCCGTGAGAGGGGTCAGAACTGGCCTGGATTCGAATCTCTTGTCAGCGTGTGGACAAGTGATTTACCCACTTGGGGCCTCGGTTTCTTCATCTGTAAAATGGGGGTGCGCGTGACACCTTCCTGCCATGCCGTGGGGAGGGAGATGTTACGTCACCTAAGAATACGCTCGGCACAAAGGAGGCGGTCACTGCGGTCGGCTGCCCTGCTCACGCCAAAGAGGGAAGGTGGTCCGGTTGGTGGGAGAGGTTGTTAGAAGGTTGCTTTGGGGGGCGCCTGGGTGGCTCAGTGGGTTAAAGCCTCTGCCTTCGGCTCAGGTCATGATCCCGGGGTCCTGGGATCGAGCCCCACATCGGGCTCTCTGCTCAGCAGGGAGCCTGCTTCCCCTCTCTCTCTGCCTAATTGTGATCTCTGTCTGTCAAATAAATAAAATCTAAAAACAAAAAAAAACTTTATAGAAGGTTGCTGTGGGACAAGAAGGGTCAGTCAGAGTAGTCCAGACGGGACAGGGGGACAGGACAAGGCGGTCCCTGTGACCGCACCGCCTCTGCTTCTGCTCCTGGGCTGGGGACAGCAGCATCGCTTCCCGAAAGCCATCCCGTCTCTGCCTCCCTCTGTCCCTTCTCCAGCCCCGTCTCCGGTGTCCCCCCTCCACAACATGCTGAGAGGCAGTGGTTAAGGACACAGCTCCGCCCCCCTCGTGGCTGAGTGGACCTTAAGCCTCAGGGTCCCCATCTGTAGAATGGGTCTGTGATAACAACAGTACTTCCTACCTCTGTCGCAAGGGAGCCGGGAATGAGTTAATAGCAGCAGAGCCCTCGGAATGGTATCTGGCCCATCGTGAAGACTCAGTAAATTCTAGCCCTTGTGATTTTCTTATTTGTGTCTCCATCCTGCCTGTTTGTTGAGTCAGATTTTCCGTGGCAGAGGAGCTACAGCAGGAGGCATGAAACTCCCCGGTTTCCATTGCCTGGAGCTCCGGGTCCTCGGGGCTGGAGGCCGGAGCAATAAAGCATTCCTTTCAGTGGGGGCCAGGGATGCTCTGATAAAATCGGGACCACAGGATGCTAACCTTAACCCCGGGCCTCGCCTCCGAGGCGGGGCCAGCCGCAGATCCCGGGCCATTCTGGGCGGGGCAGGCCCGTGTTCCTGAGCCGCTGGGCCACTGGCCGGTGACATCTCTCAGCATGTTTGCATGTTCAGTGCCCTCTCCCCACTGCGTCCCCGACCACCCTCTGGGCCCAGTATCTCTCCTCCACCCCAGGCCTGTTTCCACCTCCTGCTGCAGGAGGCTCGGAGACTGAGGAAGCAGCATCTCGGAAGCCTGGGATCTGGGGATTCTAGGGTCTCGGCGTAGCGCGAGGAGCTCACTACTGCAGTGACGGTGACAAGGCCCCTGTGCTGTCGCTCAGGAAGGCCCCGTGGCCCCGGGGAGGTCAAGAGGACCATCTGAGGAGGAGCCGGTCCCAGCCACCACGGGGCAGTTCCCAAGGCTCAGAACTTTCCTCCAAGCCAGACCCGTGTCCCGCCGCTGGCTGCCCCGTGGCGTGTCCCTGCCCCCAGAAGCCCCTTGCCCCACGCGGTCTGTCTGGCATGCCAAGCCCTGGTTCCCTTGGGCAACCTCCTTTCCTGGGCCCTCTTCTCTGCATCTGGGGCCTCTGGGGAGACCTCTGTCCCCATCCTGCCGAGCACGGGTATTGGCAGGGCAGTGGGAAGGAGGAGGGACATGACAACCGGACACATCGTGTGAGACGGGCTTCGTGACAGGGACCCAGAACGGTCCCCGCACAGCTGGTGGGCACCCCATAGAGCCCTCAGTGCCCCGGGGTGGGGGTAGGTAGGCAGGCCGGCCACACTGAGGGGCCTGGAGGCTCTTTCAAGCGATGCCAAGGGCTGCCGGGCGAGTTGGTGCGGAGTGCCAGCTGTCACCACTCCTGGCAAGGGCCATGTGTCCCCATTATGTCGAAACTCTGCTGTTCCCAAGGCAGCCCCCAGGAGAAGATCTGTGAGCCGTGCCATCCAGAAAGGAAAAGCGAGCCCCCTCGGCATGGGACCCCCCGCCTCAGGGAGGGAACCCCGGGCAGCCTCAGCTCCAGCCCCGCCAGGCACGGGGAAGGCGGAGCGACCCCAGGGCTCCAACCTCCAGATGTGCAGCCAGCATTCCGTTGTGGAGACAGGGCAGAGCAGCTGCCAGGGCCCCAGATGGGCCGCATTAACCTGGGAGCAGGCTCTTCGGGGCCCAGATGCTCCGTGTTTAGCCGGCTTTGGGCTCCAGATGTGGGGCTAAGCTGGGGGCGGGACGCGGCTCCAGATGGAGGCAGTCCGAGCGGGGTCTGGGGCTTTGGGGACTGGGACAAGGAGCCTCCACGCTTGCCCTCTCCATCACCCCCCCCACCCCAGGGCCAAGAGGGTTCAGGGTTCACAAAAGAAAATTGTGACTCAGGAGCCACAGAGCCCAAAGGCTCATGCCTCATTGCGTGAACAGCGACAGAACCCAGTGATCTGCCCGGGGTCCCACAAGCCAGGGAGGGCAGGACCCCGGCTGGAGCAGAGGGTCTGATGTCCCTCCAGGCACAGGAAGCATTGGGGGAGGGAGCTTTCAGGACAGATGCCTGCCGCTTGCCACCCACAGGGATGCACTCAGTCCCGCACGGTTGGGTGACCAGGACATCCTTGTCCCAGCATTGAGAGAAGGCTCTGTCCTGACCTTCGAGGCAGGGTCTGTGGGGTGGGGGGCGTAGTCCAGCCCCAGGAGACCCTCTGAGGTTGCAGCCTTGCCCTGGAGCTGGCTGTCCCTAGCCTCCCCCTAGTCTGGACGGTGCTGGTCCATTTGGGAAGTGGAGAGACAGGAGGACACTAGGCAGAGAGGACCCGGGCCAACCACTGACACCCCCGCCCCAGGATCCTGGGCACCTAACCGCCAAGGTGAGGTGGTAGGAGAGATGTTCCTATTTGCTGAGCACCCACAATCCAAGCCCCTCATCATTCATTGGGTCCCCACAACTCCCATGCAGGGTGTGGGGTTCTCATCTTGCAAATGGACAGCTCTCTTAGGACCACCGGGCCAGGCCAGGCCAGGCCAGGCCAGGCCAGGCAGAGCCGGAGGAACAGCAGGGACCTGCTGCTGGCCTGGCCTTGGCCATGAACTTGAGGCTCTGCAGGCGGTGGCTCAACACGGCATCTGGGGAAGACCTTTGTAAGGGAGCCCAGGCGAGACGCTGTCCCTGGGGCCTGACCCTCCTGTCCCCATATAGCCTATCTGCCCTGGATGGTGGGATAGCCCAGAAGCCCAGAGACCCCCTGCCTGAGCCCCAGGCATGCCGCAGCCCCTCCCGCCACCCAGGGGGCCCTCAGCCCAGAGAACCGAAAGTTCTCAGTGTCTTCTCCTCAATGTCAGGAGCCGTCCCCCCGCCACCCCCTTTCCCCAGACCCTAGAAGGACTGAGGAGATTTCAGGGATGAGGGCAAAGGGTGGGCCCAGCGGCCGTGTCTGCACACTGGCCCCGCTCTGGGCTCCGAGCCGGGAGGGCATGGAGGCCGCAGAGGGCACAAGTCGGCGGAGGCCAGGACCAACTGACCCCCAGGGGAGCAGCCGGGAGACCTGGCCCAGAAGAGACCTCGGGGTGGGCACAGCTCCTGGGCCCCTGAGGGGAGGGGAAGCAGGCACAGCTACTGCCCCAGGGCTGGTGGGCCCTCTGCAGGCTCCTTCCGACCCCACCCCGGCAAAGCCACCCGGAGGGGAGAGGGCAGGACAGCACAGTGTGGCCTGGGGAGGGAGGCTGGCCGGGGAAGCGGGCTGAGGCCAAAGCACTGATGGGTTATGTCAGGCGAGCGCTTGGGGGAGGGGACCGCGCCTCTCAGCTCTGGCAAGCCCACCTGCGACCCACACCCGAGAGCTCGGCCTGGAGAGACGCTGGCTTGCTTCTGAGTACAGCCTGGGGGCCGGGGAGGGGGCCACTGGGCCGCTAGGGAAGGCTCGGCTAGCCACAGTGGCCAGGAAGGCAGGACCAGGATGAGCCCCCTACCAGCTGCGGGCTCGGGCCGGGTGGGGGTGGCCGTGTGGCTGGGCTTGCTGGGGAGCAGAGCCCGGGGCACCACCCCCAAGCCTCAGGAGGGCTCTCTCCAGCCCCTCTCTTCCTCTGCTGCCCATACCCCGCCCTAGGGCTCCAGGACCCCATCCCCCAAATCAAGGGGACCCCCATTTCTCACTTGGAGGCTCTCCCTGCCATCTGTCCCACGCCCCCCTCATTCGACAAGATGCACCTGGACAGCATCTGACACCCCTGTTTCTCCCGAGGCTGGGATGGTGTCGGGAGCGGGGGGGACAGGGACGTGCCAGAAAACGAGCCCCTTTCCCAGGGCTGCGGGCTCAGGGGGGTGCGTGGGAGCTCGAGGAAGAAGAGGGGAGCTCGTTGCAAGCCAGGTCAGCGAAAGGCCGGCGACTCGGGCCGGGGAGCGAGGAGGGGGCCCCTCGCAGGCCGTTACGGCTGGGCAGCCAGCGCCCTGTGTGTCTTGGCGGAGCGGGACCCCTGGGCGGCCAGGTATGTAACAATTCCAGCCATTTCCTGCCCTATTAATGAGAAAGGGGCTGATATAAATATACACTCAGCATAAATAAATACAGGCCAGGCCCGGGGCCGCATAGCAGACAGATTGCGTGGAGCCGGCCAGCCCTTCAGCCAGCCCCCACCCCCTGCCCGCAGCAGCCCCCGCCGCCGCCCCCCACTTGTTTTTCTCCTCCAGGCCAGGGCCTCTCCACACACACAGGCCCGAGGCAGATGGACCGACCGCCCTCGCCCTGGGGCCTCAGGAATGGGGTTTCCCGCGGGCCCTGGGAAGGCGGCAGGCCCGAGAGAGGGGGAGCTGGGGTTCCCAGTCCCTCCTGCCTCAGGCACAGACCCCGTGACAGTCCTGGGAGGCCTGAGGTCCTAGGATCGGGCCTGCTCACAGGTGGGGAAACTGAGGCTCACAGGCCTAAAGGCACAGCCGGTGGGCTGTGGATCTGGGATTCAAACCCGAGACTTTCTCACCCCAAGGCCTCTGAGCTGCCCGCTCTGTGAGAGGGGCAGTCGGGGCGGCCTCTCGCCCTCCTGCCTTCCTCCCAAGCCCCAGCCCCTGGGCCCTCCTTAGGCCCTGGAGGACTTCTGGTGAGGCCTGGACGCATAGCTCAGCTGGGGCAAGATGCACGTGCGGCCCCCGTCCCACCCCGCCCCACCCCTGCTCCAGACCTCCTCCCAGCCAGAGCATCCCTCCTCGAGCGCTGGCTGTCCCATCGGGGTAATCTGGTCACCCCACACTGCATAGACATGGAAACTGAGACCCGGGGGCCGAGCTTCACTTAGGTCACGGCGAGAAGCAAGCCAGAGCCGGGGAACCAAGTGTCTGCCACCAGGCCTTCTCCTCGGGCCCCAGGGAACCTTCTCGAAAGCCGCCCCAGCTCCCCAGCCTGGATGCTTCCTGGGGGGACTCAGGTGTCAGCCTGTGTTCTGGAACCCAGCCGGGGCCCTTCCCTCGGCACAGGTCGGCCACAGCGGCTAGGAAAAGCCAAGTGCAGAGAGGTCTGGAGCCTGGCGACCTTCACACAGCACAGGGCAGATCTGGGGCCGGCACCCAGGGGCTGTGGTGCGTTCCTCTCTTATAAACCCAGTTCAAATGCCCCCTCCTTCAGGAAGCCTTCCCAGCCACCCCGACCCAAAGGATGGGCTCCCAGTGTGCCCTCAGGCCTACTCTGCCTCCCAGGCCTTGAGGTATTCTCACCAGTGTGTCGTCTGAGTGGCCACCTAGCCCAGGAAGGCACACTGGAGTGTCCACCCCCCCCCCGCCACTGCCACCGCCACCCCCACCCCCCGCCTGTGCAGTGCCCCAGTGTGGAAAGTGGAGGCCAGGCCGTTTCCAGCTGCGGCCTCATTCTTGCCAGCGGCCAAGGATTTGGGAGCCAGCTGTCTGAGAAGGCAAGTTCAGCAGGTGTGCCTGGGACAGCGTCATCCTGAATCCCAGCTGGTCTCCTGGCCCCAGCTCAGCCCATGCTTCGGGTCCAGAGGTCTAGAGGCTCTGGGCCTCTAGGACCGCAGCCCCTGCCCCAGCCCCAGTCCCTAGCGCCCCAGACATCTCGGCCCCAGACCGCTGGGGATGAGGCAGGAGAGGTGGGAGTGGGGCAGGTGGAGGGTCACGGAGGAGCTCCCCAGGGCCGGGGCCAGCTCCCACCCGCACCCGTCCCTGCCCGCGCCCGCACGCGGTTCCTGGGGGCCCACCCCCTCCGGTGCTCCGGAGCTCCCTCGCCGGGAGAGAGCAGAACTGGAAGCCGACCTCGACGCAGCCATTCGGAAGCACAAGACATCCACGCGGACTGACTTGGACATGGGCCGGTGGCATGTCATCGAAGGCAAAAAGGACTTTGGCCTGTTGATGTGCATAGGACGACGGGTCTCCGTCGGAGACGGGGCTGCGGGCGTGACGGGCGGGGCCTGGCCGCGGGCTCACAGGTATGCCAAGCATCGTGGCTGGAAGGGTCCACAGCACACAGACCACCCCGTTTCTCTTGAGTTTCAAACCAGAGAGGAAGGAAACGCGTTTACCTTAACATGTCTGTGTTGTGGGTAATGTTTTAAAAAGTTAGTAAAAGGAAAAGTACTAGTATCATACACACAGTCTCGCCTCTAGCCCCACTGCCCAGGGCCGTGCCAGCCTCCCTGCTGGTCCCGGCCTCCAGCCCCTCCCCCAGGCCCATCCTTGCTCCCGTCATTTCCCCCTCCCCGCCCTCCAGGGGGTGCAAGCCATCCCCTTCCTGTCCCCCTTTCGCTCTTGAGGCCCCTCTCCACCTGCCTCCTTCCTCACTCCCGGGCGCTCCCAGACAGCTCCACTCCCTGCATCCCCAACCTCAGCAGTGGGCCAGCTCCACGCGCCTCCGTGCACAGCTTTCCCTATAAGTTGGGGGCATGTTCTGGAATCCCAGTCAGGTTTACTCCAGCACCTTCCCAGCGCATGCTCTGCCTCGTGGGCCAGAGGGGAGCCCTTCAGATGTCTCCCCCCAGGAGCAGGCTGGGTGTGCTCCTCAGACTCAGAGGAAGGGCCCAGAAGTTCACCCCACACCTACCCGGGGCCATCTACAGGTCCATATGGGAGGCAGAGCAGGAATCTGGCCCAAATTTCCCCAGGAAACAGAATCCAGAAGGCAAATATGGGGCAGAACTCTCTGGAACATCTTCCCATACTCACACCACCCTGGGGCTTGGGAGTGAATGGAAGGTGATTGCTAACCCCCACGAAACCATCCCTCCCCCTCCTCTCATGGTATTACTGGGCTCAGGGCCAGGGGGAGACTGACCCACTGCACCTGAGCTTGCTTGGGTCCCCCAGCTGAGATTTTGGATGTTTCCCTCTCCCTGGAGAAGAAGGATGGATGGGTCTATGGATGGATTTATGGGGGACCAGTGGATAGATGGTAGGGGGTGGTAAACAAGCTGAGAAATGAATGGATGGGTGGGTGGATGGAGGGATGGATGGGCAGAGGGATGGATGGATGGTTGGATGGATGGATGGATGGATGGTTGGATGGATGGATGGATGGATGGGTGGATGGATGGATGGATGGATGGGCGGAGGGATGGATGGGCAGATGGTTGGATGGATGGATGGTTGGATGGGCAGATGGATGGATGGATGGTTGGATGGATGGATGGATGGATGGATGGATGGTGGGATGGATGGATGGATGGATGGATGGTTAGATGGGCGGATGGATGGATGGATGGATGGGCAGATGGATGGATGGATGGATGGTTGGATGGGCAGATGGATGGATGGATGGTTGGATGGATGGATGGATGGATGGTTGGATGGTTGGATGGATGGATGGATGGATGGTTGGATGGATGGATGGATGGATGGGTGGATGGATGGATGGATGGATGGATGGATGGTTAGATGGGCGGATGGATGGATGGATGGATGGGCAGATGGATGGATGGATGGATGGTTGGATGGGCAGATGGATGGATGGATGGTTGGATGGATGGATGGATGGATGGTTGGATGGGCGGATGGATGGATGGATGGTTGGATGGTTGGATGGATGGATGGATGGATGGTTGGATGGGCGGATGGATGGATGGATGGTTGGATGGGTGGATGGATGGATGGATGGATGGTTGGATGGGCGGATGGATGGATGGATGGATGGATGGATGGATGGTTGGATGGGCGAATGGATGGATGGATGGTTGGATGGGCGGATGGATGGATGGATGGTTGGATGGGTGGATGGATGGATGGATGGATGGATGGGTAGCTGAGTGGTAAAGCGAGTGGCTGAGAGTGTAATTGATTGGATGGACTAGTTGCAGACTAGCTGAGGAGTCCCTACATCTCAAAGAATGGTCTCAATCTCTGAAACGTGAGGCCTTAGCACCCCCCAGAGGCCAGAGTCTCTAACGACCCATCTCCCTTAAAGCCCTGGGCACCGACAGCCCTAAGAATCAGGGGCGCAGACCTAGCGAAAGTTAGGGGTTCTGGGAAGCCAGAAACCTAGGGTCCAGGGCTGGTCCCTCCCATGACTTGCTCTGGGGACCTTGGGAATGGTTCAACCTTCTGAGGCTTAGTTTTCTCATCTGGAAAATGGAGCTACTCAAACCTGACCCCTGTAATGCTATGAGATTTAAACGAAATTATGCGTGTAAAGCATCTGAGAGGGTTGTCTGGCACAGATCAGGGGCCCGTGGATTGTGATTTCCTTCCCACAGGCAGCCCTAGGGCATGCATGCACGCGCACACACACACACGCACACGCACACCAGTAGGGAGGAGGGACACAGAGCGAGACCCCAGGCCAGACCAGATCCAGAAAGGCAGATGGGGACACACTTATTCTGTAGGAGTCCCACGCTCTGGCAGGGCTGGCCCAGCCTTGGGCCCCAGGGGCTCGGGGAGCGGGGACGCGGACGAGGGTCCTGAGCCCTGTGGCAGCTCAGCCTCCTGGGCCTGGGCCAGCTGGGCCGTGTGCTCGAAGGCGGCTTGCAGCAGGTGGGAGGCAAGGCAGGTGGTCCAGGTGACGAGATAGGCCAGATGCCAGGCGAGGGCTGTTGTGGTCTCCACCCACCAGTACAGACGTTTCAGCAGCACCCGGAGCTCCGGCACCACGCGGTTGTCCAGCAGCGCCTGGAGGATGGACGAGCGGATGGGCAGGTGGCCAGGCCCGGGACCCCCCCCAGGTCTGCCCTCTCGCAGCCCAGCCCGCGCCCGGCCTGCCCACCTTGTTGAGCAGCCCGCGCAGGCTGCAGCGACGGGCCCTCCGGCATAGCCTCCAGGTCAGCAACGACAGCAGCAAGCCCGCCAGCATCAGACCGTGCAGGCAGGACAGAAGCAGGTCCGCGCAGGTGGCCGCAGACAGGCCCAGCCGCTTCGGGGCCAGGCCCAAGGCCCGGGCGCAGCGCCGTACGCCCGCCCACGCCAGCCGGGGTGCCCGCAGCCCCAGCCACACGGGGACCCCCAGCAGTCCCAGCCCTGCCTGCAGTGCCAGGCACAGGGGGCTGGCGCCGAGCCCAGGGGCTGGAAAGGCCTGGCGGCCGCGGGACCCCCAAGCCTCCCGGGCCAGCCCCGACAGCCAGTGGTTGAAGAAGAGAATCTTGAGAAGCAGGAGATTGTACAGGTGGACCCGGTTCTGGACCAGCTGCAGGAGGAGGGAGAGACAACCGTGGTCATGCACGTGGGGGAGGGGCCCTACCTTCCCCCCCACCCCCTGCTGGCTGGGCCTCCTTCTCTCCGGGCCTCAATTTCCCCCACAAGAAGGATCATTCTCTGCCCACATCTAAGGACTCCGTTCTCGGGAAGGGGTTTTAGAAAGTATTTCCAGTTATCACTGTTTCCTTCCCCCCCAGATTTAAGTGAGTGTTTGTAATACCCTAGATGGAAGGAAGTGGGTTTATTATTATTATTATAATTATTATTATTAGAGAAGGCAGGACCATCCACCCCTCTCAGCCCTCTGATCCTGTGGAATTTGAATCCCGGGCAGGTTTTTTCCTCCCAAACACCTGGGCTCTCCTGTCAGTGTCACAATGGCGGCTGGGGGCAAAGGGCAGTGCCCCCAGGTAGGGTAGAGAGTTGGGAGGCATGGGGGCAGCGACCCGAGGGACTGGGGGACCTACGAAGACAGAGGGACCCAGGAAGATCTCCGGGCTCCTGTCCTGATGTCCTGTCTCCCATCCACGGGGAGAAAAGAGTGAGCTTGGGCAGGGAAAGAGTCTGTGAGCGGGAACGGTCCACCTGAGTCCTGAGCCCCAAAGCCCCCTCTCTGGACCCCACGCACCCTCGTCCAGAGGACCACCAGGAGCTCTAGGGGGGCAGTGTGCGGAGACGGCCACCTGGGCTTGGCTGTGCGCCCCGCCATGGGCGCCGTGGCTTGGGGGTGGGGTTTCTGAGGCAGGCAGTCACCTAGTGCCACCGGATGGGACAGGTCCACGCGGTCCAACAGCTCAGAGGTGGCTGTGAAGGGCTGGGAGGGCCCCACCCCGGTGCCCCCCGCGCCCCCTCACCAGCACCGACAGCTTCACCAGCCGCAGCAGAATCCCCAAGAGGCTGGATCTGGCGGGAGGGACGGCCTCCATGTCTGGCCCTTCTCGCCTTCCTCCAGCTGGGAGAGGGAGGGTGACCTCACAGATACCGCGGGGTGGGGGGCCGAGTTACCATGGGGACCCAGTTGCTACAAGAGACCCTCTTACACCTGCCTCCCCCACCCACCCTGCAAGGCACAAACATAGGGTATCTGTTGTCTCCATCCTGTCCCCTTCCTGGCTGGAGACCTCCCTGGACTCCACGTCTGGCCTGTCCACACAGGCGCCGGGGGAGGTCCTCAGATGGTCAGCCCCGGAGCCTGAGTGGGCAACTGAGGCCGTCATCACGTACAGACACGTGGCTGAGGGTGGCTGGGTGTTGCCCCTGCCCACATCCGTAGAAATCCCGAAGTATCAAAGGCCCAGGAAATAGAAATCTTGACCCCCACCCCCAGGACCACAGGTGACGTGGTATTTGGAGACGGATGAAAGCCTCAGCTGCCCAAACCTCCAGGCCCCTACCTAGCCCCCTCCCCACCCCAGTCACAAAGCTGAGAAATGAAGTTGTGACTTTTCCTCTGGGATCTTAGGGACACCTGCCGCTCTGTTAGAGGAGGGTAGGGGAGAAGAAGTGTGCTGACCCAAAGGCCCCAGAGCGTTCTGGAGAGAGGCAAGGACTGAAGCAGAGGGGACAGTCTGCTGAACTAGCCCACTCCGGGAGGCCATCGGCGGCCTGGGGCATCTCACAAAGCTTGCCAGAGGCTGGGATTGGGGTCAAAGGCGTGGAATTTTCTGGAAGAATCCAGAACCTTGATCACGGCACTTCTCACCTTGCTTTAGGGGCTGGGTCCCCGCAGGTGGCCCCAGGAGGCTGCGGGAGGTCGCCGTCACGCCTTTCAGAAATTTTTAAAAGCACGCCCTCTGCTGGACAGGCTGCTGTGGTGCGGGGCTGGGCGACGAGAGGGCCCCCCTGCGCCCGTCGGAGAAGGTGGGTGCCACCCCAGCCCTTGAACACAGCGTGATTTCAGTCCTCACTTGCCACCTCGGCCAGGCACCCTTGTGCAGGATACAACTTGCCCAACTGGACATGGAAACCTGCCATAATGAGTCCCCGGAACGGCAAGGATGACCTCGGCCCAGGGCAGTCCTGTTCACCCATTCGTTTCCTCTCCCGGGGCAACAGCCGGGGTCCAGAGGGTGAAGTGTGCAAAGTCCCTCCGTTTTGTCCTCTGCCTTGCCCCTCCCCCACCCACCCTCTGCATCTGCAACATTAGGACACTAAGGGGTCACCCAGGCTTCAGAAAGGCCTCCTTGAGCGAAGTTTTGAAGGATGGCTAGAAACTTCCCGAAGTGTGAAGGATGGTCTGGACAGAGGAGAAGCACAAGTCAGCCGATTCCATATTACTAGAGCATAAAGCGGGAAGTGGGGAGGGGCACAAGGCAAGGGGTGAGATCGGCAAGGGCCACGTGGGCCGTGGAACATTCTATCGCATGGTGAGAGCCGTACAAGGGCTGAGGCAGCAAGGAGATTGCTGTGGGCTCCAGGATGGTCCCTCCCGCTTGTAAGGAGGTGAGATAGCAAGAAGGGGTCTGGGGCAGGGGGCAGGGGGCAGGGCAGGCGGGATCAGCTAGGAATCCACAACCATACACCCTGGGAATGGAGAGAGGTGGACAGATGCCAGAAACGTGTAGAACATAGGGCAACAGCATTGGAGGCTGTCATATACAGGGAAAGGTCCAAGATGGGACCCTACTAGCGGCTAATCAGCCAGCCTGCCCGAGTTCCTTGGCTGCTGGCAGAAGCACGAGTTTCCTGGGTCAGAGAGGGAGGACCATCTACTGAGCACAGCACTAGACGCTAAGTGTTTAGCATTGGTTCCTTGAAGCCCCAATCCCCCAGGGTGACATGGGCAGGGCCATAGGACCCCTGTCCACCCAGTGGTATATTACGAGACAGTAAGCCTGAGCTTACAGAACCCAAATCTTTTGTAACGGGCAATAAGCAAGCCTGCCCTTTGCTCCGGATCGGAGACATTATCATGCTAGAATATTCCCGTGCTTTGCCCCAGAGGGAGACACCATGGCTTCCAAGGTTGTCCGATAGGCAGACATCCCGAAAAGATAATCCAGATCAAAGATCGGTGTGTGGAACCAGGAGAGACCTGTGCCCTTGTCTCCCAACAGAGGGTCAGGAAAGAGACGTAAAGCAAGGCACGGGTCAGTGGTCCCCCTCAGAAGGCTTGGCTGAAAGGCGGATGGTGGTACTGCCCACCAAAGTGGGGGTGGGGAGGAGCCATGGGTTTGGGGAAGGGCCTGACACATGGCTGGGCTCACACGGCAGGGGCAGAAACTAGGATTTGCGATTTGTTTTCCTTCCTCCCTCTCCTTCCTCCTTGGCTCCCCCCCCCCCACTATCACCTCCACTATCACGCAGCACCGCCAAACCAAGAATGCTACTCTCCCTAGGCTGAGTCGATGGTCTTCAACTTCACATTGACCAAAACCCCTGGGCCATGCGGTCCAGGCAGGAGATAGGTTGCAAGAACCTGACCACCAAGGCAGCCCCTCGGGGCACCTCTCGAGACCAAGCTGAGTCTCAGTCCCAACTCTGTCAGCTGTCCCCATCCCCTCCCGAGCTTGGTCCCCAAGCAAGATTTCAGCAAGGGCTCTCCGTGGCTCTGTGCTTGCTCAGACAATGGGAGGCGGGGGTCACAGACGGGCCCACAGGGCTGGAAAGCCAATGACAGAGGCCAGGAGCTCCCCCACACCTAGCCCCAGCCATGTACCATTGGCCAGAAACCCCAGAGTCCCTCTCCCGCCAACCTTCCTTCCTCACCTTCCTGCCAAGCCTCCCACCAAGAACGTGGGTTCTGAGTCCCGGAGCCCTCCGTCCCCAGCTCTTTCCTACTCAACACCCAGGTTCAAGGCCATCCGTGTACTATGGCGCTGCGTGGCCTTGGGCAATAACGACTCCCCCCACACCCCTGTCCTGTCTGCACCTTGCAGGGTAACCCGGAGGACCAAGTGGGTTAACCCAGTTACCAGCGGCTGCTGCCTTGCGCGACTCCAGGGGCTGCCACGCCTCCCCTGCGCCCCTCTGCACGGAGACTCCCCTCCCAGCCCAGGACTTGGGGCTGCAGAAGGGCAGGCCCCCCAGCTTGGACGTGCTCCAGTTCTTGGGGCCTCTTGGGGCCCAGCGCTCTCAGGTGCCCTCCCCTGCGGGTGCAGGACGGCAGTGCGGCCGCGCGGGGGCAGCACACTCCGGCCGTGCGCAGCCCCGTGCACCTGCGCGCGATGCTCCACGGTGCGGAAAGTTTTCCGCTGCTACTTTGTCCCCAGTCAGTCATGGAGGCTGTTTTCCCTGTGACAACAACCGTGCGTCATCCCGAGGAGCTCGCCCGATGCGTGTCTCGTCATGCCCGGGTTACTGGAGGCGAAACCACGGAAATGATCTAGACCAATATTCTCCTTTCTTTCCTGTTCCAGGGTTAGAATCTCACTGTATTTCAAATCTTCATCCCCACCCCACGAAGTACACAAAAATAAATAAATATAATAAATAAATATATTAAATATAATATATTATATAATACATATTATGTATATATTATTTGATATATATTAATATATTGTGTATATATTATATATATTAACTATAATAAATAAAGAAATAAAGATGCCTTCATAGTTACTGGAATTTGTATTTTTGACTGTCTAAAAATGGCTTTGTCAAGGCCACTTAAATACAAAAATAATAATTAGGAACTGATGGGGGTGCCTGGGTGGCTCAGTGGGTTAAAGCCTCTGCCTTCAGCTCAGGTCATGATCCCAGAGTCCTGGGATCGAGTCCTGCATCGGGCTCTCTGCTCAGCAGGAAGTCTGCTTCCCCCACCCCTGCCCACCCGTGATCTCTCTCTCTATGTCAAATAAATAAATAAAATCTTAAAAAAAAAAAAGAAAGAAAGAAAGAAAAGAGGGGCGCCTGGGTGGCTCAGTGGGTTAAAGCCTCTGTCTTCGGCTCAGGTCATGATCCCAGGGTCCTGGGATTGAGCCCCGCATCGGGCTCCCTGCTCAGCGGGGAGCCTGCTTCCCCCTCTCTCTCTGCCTGCCTCTCTGCCTACTTGTGATCTCTGTCAAATAAATAAATAAAATCTTTTTTAAAAAGTTAGGAACTGACGAATGAGAGAGGAACCTGGACTCCGTCCGAACTGACCTCTGACATTTACTCCCAGGTCTGTGCTTACACCCCAAGTTCCTCCTCCTGTAAAACTGGGTTATACTTTGTAGAATCTAGCAAGTGAGGTTATGGGGAGGAGTCAGTGCAACGGGGTCTGGGAAGTGCTTGGAGCAGCACCTGGCCAAAGCCAGCACCTGCGGATTGGAAAGTTAACTCAAAAATTTTCTTTTAAAGATTTTATTTATTTATTCATGAGAGAGAGAAAGAAAGAGGCAGGAGAAGTAGGTTCCCAGCAGAGCAGGGAGCCGGACGCAGGACTCGATCCAAGGACCCTGGGATCATGACCCAAGAGGAAGGCAGATGCTTAACCAACTGAGCCACCCAGGGATCTTGAACTCAAGAATTTTTAGAAACAAAATAAGCTGCAGGTTAGGCAAAATTGCTTTAAAATATGCACAAATTTGTAAAAGGAAATGACCTCCAGGGTGCACAGACTGAATTGATTCATAAGCCAACATGTGGAAATATTCATCTTAACCAAACCGCTTTCAGGGGACTCACTTGGAGGCTGAGACTACATTTTGAAATTCCAGAACAACATGGCCGAATATAAAGAAGGGTCATTGATACCTTTTAAAATTAGTTCAAAAAATTTTTGAACACAAAAGTGAGTAAAAATGTCCTAAAAATATTGAAAAGGATATAAAGTGGCCAGACCATCCCATTGTTCAAAAACATTATTCATCCCCCAAATAAAAGGTCTGATAAATGGACCAAAATGTATAAATGCCAGCGACGGAGTGCAGAATCACACCTGTGTGGTATAAAAATCAACAAACGAATAAACAGCTCTGGGAAATAGAATTTTCACTAATGGGTCTCTTGAACAATTTGTGCAGAACCAATGTGTTTAATGTGCTTGATTTCTGCCAGCTCACTTAGACCTCTCTGAAATTCTCCCACCCACCACCCACTCAGCCATCCTCAGCCACTCCCCGTCTCCCGGTTTGCTCTTTTCCCTACTAGGCTTCTTGGGTCCTAAGAAAATGTTCCTCCATCCATTGAAAGATGACTAGGTTGTTTCCGTATCTTGACTATCGCGAATTTTAGTGCAAGGAACATGGGAGGAGATGGCTCTTTGCAATCCTGATTTCAAGTTCTCCGGATATATACCCAGAAGCGGGAGCACAAGACTATGCTAGTTCTATTTTAAATTTTTTGAGGACCTCCATACGTTTTCCGTAGTCGTTGTACTAATTTACATTCCAACATGTGAGAGATAAGTAGGTAGATGATTGATAGATACATACATACGTACACACGGAACAGGATATTATTTGGCCTTGGAGAAGAAACATTTCTGACAACATGGATGGAGCTGTAGGACATTATTATCATGCTAAGTGAAATAAGCAAGAAGCAGAAAGGGAAATAGGGCATGATCTCATCAGCACACGGAGTCTGATAAAGCTGAGCTCAGAAACCAAAAGAATGGTGGTTGCCAGCCCGAGGCTGGGGTTGGGACAAATGGGTTCGTCATAGGGTACAAAGTTTCGGTTATAAAGATGAATAAGTTCTAGAGATCTCGCGTACAGCCTAGGGAGCACAGCTAACAATACCGTATTGTTGACTTGAAATTTACTAAGTAAATAGATCTCCAATCTTCTCAATACACACACACAAATGGTAACTATGTAGACGTGACGGATATATTAATTAGCTGGATTGTGGTGTCCATTTCACAACGTATACATATATTCAAAACATCAAGTTGGGGGCGTCTGGGTGGCTCAGTGGGTTAAAGCTTCTCCCTTTGGCTCAGGTCATGATCTTGGGGTCCTGGGATCGAGCCCCACATCGGGTTTTCTGCTCAGCGGGGAGTCTGCCCCCCCCCACTGCCTGCCTCTCCGACTACTTGTGATCTCTGTCTGCCAAATAAATAAATAAAATCTTTTAAAAAAATCAAGTTGTAGGGGCACCTGGGTGGCTCAGTGGGTTAAAGCCTCTGCCTTTGGCTCGGGTTATGATCCCAGGGTCCTAGGATCGAGCCCCACATCGGGTTCTCTGCTCAGCAGATAGCCTGCTTCCCTCTCTCTCTGCCTACCTCTCTGCCTACTTGTGATCTCTGTCTGTCAAATAAATAAATAAAATATTAAAAAAAATAAAAAAAAATCAAGTTGTACCCCTTAAATATCCACAACTTTTACAAAAGGAAAGTGTCCCTCAGTGCCCCCTCACCTGACCTTTTAAACCATGTTGTTGAAATAAATTCTGCAGACATCTTATTGCCACCACCAGCCACTGGCCATCTAGCTTCTGCCGCCACATCCCCACCACCACTGTCCTGGGCCGAGGGACCAATAAACTCTTTTTTTGCTGAATCTGGGACAGAGACACCACGAGCAAAGCCAAAAGGTAGCATCAGCCTAGGAGAAATGTTTGCAACTCGTGAAACAGTCCAAGAATTAGTATCCAGAATATACAGAACATCTAAGGAACTCCTCCAAACATAAAGGTAAATAAGATTTAAAAAAAAAAAAAAAAAGCGACTTGATTGAACACATAGGCAACAACAACTCACAGCAGAGGAAATCCAAAGAGCCGACAAACTTATGAAAAGCTGTGCACCTTCATTAGTAATCGAGGGAAATGCAAATTAAAACCACAATGAGATACTCTCTCATACAAGTGTGTCGATGAGTCCGTGGGGACAATCAGAGCATCCAACATGGCACATGCCCCCACCTGGCAGTGCCATGTTGGCTCTCGGACTCTGAGAGCCCCCTGTGGTAAGAAGGGTGTTATTCGCAGCTGCCCGTTGCATACATACGCAAAACCGAAATGAGTTCACCAGATAATAATTGCCCTTACTATGTGCAATGTGCACTTTCTATTCATTCGATTTTACAATGAACTGAATTGTTCTTGTTACCCCCTACCGGGATGCAAACCCCATTTTGTAAAGCGATCCTTCCAGAAGTAGTCATTTGTGAACAAAGAAACATGTGCAAGGCTATTTGTGGCAGCATCATTTTCCATCAGTAGGGAGACAGATACATGAATTGGGTGTATCTGTTTGAGAAATGACTAAGCAGTGGTTACCATGAATGCTATTTGTAAACACCAATGTGGAAAGATCTCAAAAAACACAGTAAAGGCGGGGGGCAGGGAGTTAAGTAAAAATTTACAGAGTAATAGCTATAAAATGATGGCATTCGCATGCATTTTCTCAAACCCATTAAGTGTTATTAGATGTTCCAGACACATGTAGCAAAAATATAAAAACAAGACCTAGAAGGTCCTGTCCATTCAGGGTGGTAATTGGGTCCCTGGGGCAGCAGACAGAGGAGGGAGGAACTCAGAGGGAGTTTCAGGTTCATCTATAATCTCGTCTTTTTCTACAATCACATGTTCTGAAGCAACAAGGACAAAATGCTAACATTTGTTCATTCTGGGTAGTGGGTACCTGAAGGTTGAGAACAAGCCATTCGAGCAGAGATCTGAAGGCAGAGTGATCCAGACCAAAACCGGCAGTGCAAAGGTCTTGAGTGAACTGTGGCATGTTCCAGGACCGCAGAGGCTAGGACAGTGGAGAGAGGAAAGAGGTTAGGGAAGAGGGTGGTAAGGAATTTGGATTTTAGGTTTTAAGCAGGGGAGTAAACTCACCAAATTTATATTGTAGGGACGCCTGGGTGGCTCAGTGGGTTAAAGCCTCTGTCTTCAGCTCAGTCATAATCTCAGGGTCCTTGGATCGAGCCCCATGTCAGGCTCCCTGCTCAGCGGGGAATCTGCTTCTCCCTCCGCCCCTCTCCATGCTTGTGCTCTCTCTCTCAAATAAATAAATAAATAAATAAAATCTTTTTAAAAAATGTATACTGTGGGGCGCCTGGGTGGCTCAGTGGGTTAAGCCTCTGCCTTCGGCTCAGGTCATGATCTCAGGGTCCTGGGATTGAGCCCCGCATCGGGCTCTCTGCTCAGCGGGGAGCCTGCTTTCCTTCCTCTCTGTCTGCCTCTCTGCCTACTTGTGATCTCTCTCTGTGTCAAATAAATAAATAAAATCCTTAAAAAAATAAAAATAAAAAATACATAAATAAAAATGTATACTGTAAAAACATCATTCTGGTTAGGACCTATGTTGTTAACTGTGGAAATTGAGCTATCAAAAAAACCATGGGGTCTATTGTGTTAATCTCTTGTGTATTTGAAATTTTCCACTCAAATTTTAAAAACAATAATCAAGGGCGCCTGGGTGGCTCAGTGGGTTGAGCCTCTGCCTTCGGCTCGGGTCGTGATCTCAGGATCCTGGGATCGAGCCCCGCATCGGACTCTCTGCTTGGCAGGGAGCCTGCTTCCCCCTCTCTCTCTGCCTGCCTCTCTGCCTACTTGTGATCTCTGTCTGTCAAGCGAATAAATAAAAGATCTTTAAAGAAAAAAAATCAATAATCGATACTACCTCTGGCTACTCTAAGGAAAGTGGACTGCGGGGGGCAGGGGCAGAAGGGAGGCAGGGAGGAGGCTGCGGCAGGGGCCTGGGCGAGAGGGGAGGGTGAATAGGACCAGAGAGGCGGAGGTGGAGGGGACGAGCCACGGGATGGGCAGGCCACGGAATGTGGATGAGAGAAGAATGGCTTGGGCTTATTAGCCCCTGGTGCACCGTGGTTCTGGAGGACAAGGAGGGGCGGGTTTGGGAGCGGGGACGAGGAAAACAGGGTTTGGGAGCAATGCCAGAGAGGCTCGTGGCCTCCACGGGAGCTATCAGGTGCACAAGTCCAGAGTTCAGGGGAGAGTCAGGGCTTGGAGTCACCTCTTTGGGGATCACTGGCACATAAAGAGTGTTTGAAACCACGGGACAGGACGAGATCATATGGGAAGTGGGTGTGATTAGAGACCAAGAAAGGGCCCGGGATGGAGGGAGGGGGGCGTTCTCCCACTTGAGGAGGAAGAGGGGAGCGAAAGAAGAGGCAGCCCAGGAGACAGGAGACCAGAAGGAAGGGAAGTTGCTCTCTTGTCCCCAGTCACCCTCCAACCTGTCAATCGCCCCTCCCTGGCAGCAACCCCTCCCCCAATCCCATCCCGAGGCTACTCAGGGTCACCAGATCGAGCCCCGAGTCAGTCTTCTCGGTCAGTGGGGAGTCTGCTGGAGAGTCTCTCTCTCTCTCCCTCCGCCCCTCCCCCTGCTCATGCGCACAGGCTCTCTCTCTCTGAAATAAATAAATCTTTAAAAAAGAAAGATCAGCGGGCCCAGGGCCAGTCTTGGTGTGCAGACCACTTGACTTCACCTAAGACTAAGCAGCGACCCCCTGCTATTTAAACCCCTTGGGGCTGGGTTTCCAGCACTTGCACCCAGAAGCGACTGGACAGACACCCCCCCCACCCTCAGGGATGCGCACGTCCCACCCTCCCATGCCCGGCCCCCGAAAGTCGTGCCTTCCCCCTCAGAACTCTCGCCCACTGGCACCACTATGTCTTGCCTGTGGGCCATCGTGGCCTCACCCTCGTCCACTTGACCCCTTCCCGCCACTCACTCTGGCCACAGGGTGACTCACCTCCGCCACCCGCAGCCCTTGGCCTCTGGCTCGTACATCTGTGACGTCACACAACAGCTTTGAAACATAAACTGCTCCTTTTCACCCCCCAAAAATGGTCTGGTGCTCCAGGAAAGGGTATTGTCAGCCAAACACACAGGAAAGGCTTTGGGTTTCCAAAGTTTAGGACTAATGGGGGCTGATAACAGGACTCGGAAGCCGCTGGCGTGTCCAAGAAACACCTCCTGTCCTGAGGCTAGGATGGGGTCCTGGGACTCTGGAGGGGAGAGAATGGAGTGGGCTCTGGGGAGAGAAGTCGGTGGGGGTCTGGGGTCCAGGCCTAGGAGTAGCAAAGCAGCATCCCATCCTGAGACCACCAACCAGCTCCCACCAGGAACCCCCCATGGCAAGTCTTGTTCTCCACCAGGGTCTAGAAGCCGTTGCTATGGGAGCCATACTGGTGCCCACAAACCATGCAGCCCCCCCACCAGGGAGTGGGGCACCATTGAGCAGAGGCACTGAGGGACTATGGGGACAGATGTGCAGCCCAACAGGGTCCTCCCAGGTTCCCTCTGATGATCCAATAGGACTGCCTTTGGGGTTCTCCACTTTACTGAAAGGCTCGTTCTTCATGATGACATCTTTCAAGACCACAGGGCCCCCCTACCCCCACCCAGAAAAAGGAGTGGTCCTAGACACCCGGTGGGGGGCTGGGGGTGCTCAGAAGGAAAAGCCTGCACACAGATACTGAGGATAGCGAGCAGAGCCTGAACAGGAGGAGACACCCAACTCCCCCACCCCCCAGGCCAGGCTAGAGTGGGGGCTGTTTCTGACTCATCCTTGTGACTGCAGTGCCCTGCCCAGGGCCTGATAAACAGAAGGTACACAATAACTATTTATTGGCCTAAACGGAACATGAGGCCGTAGCAATGGGGCCCACACTGTCGGCAGACTGAGCCAGTCCCCGTTCCCAACCTCCCCCCACGCAACCCCGATTCACCTGCTAGCGACCTCTCCGGGGCGGCCGGGGACCCAGTCTGGCCAATAGAATGAAGTAGAATTCCCAGCATGGACTTCCCCTGAAGCTTTGGTGATGACGAGTATTCTGAGCTGGCCTCCCTTTCTGCCCTTTCCCCTTCATCCCGTCCTGTCTGGAGGTGCAGAAACCACGAGGAGGTGAGAGTCATGAGCACAGAGGCCTCCGGGCAAAAGGTGACAGAGAAGGGAGATGACAGGAGCTTGGGTCCCTGATGGCACGACTGAGCCTCTGACCAGACTCCCCAGTCTCAGCTTCCGCGACGAGCCCTGTCCCTCTCTCTGTCTTTAAGTCATAGCTGTTGCCTGTGCCCTTTTATTTGCAGCTGAACACAACAGATTCCCCACACATTCCCTGTACGCCTTTGGACTAAAGCAGATCTGGGTTTGGACCTTGGCAGGTGACAGCTGAAATCTGGGTTTCCTCCACTCCCCCAAAACTGCTCTTGCCAACGTCACCGGATGAATTAAGGGAAATGACAAGTGATTTAAACAGACAATTCTGAAATCTCAGTGTCTCAACACCATGAGGTTGATTTCTTGCTCCTGTTACAGTCGGGTGCAGGTTGGTGGGGAGGGCACGGCTATGTGCAATTGTTGAGGGTCCCAGATGCTGTCATCTGGCAGCCCCACTCTCCTGGGTGCTCGGAGCCCCTCCCTTGAGGATTGGATAGGGTGTTTATAGTCCAGTCTGGAAATAGAGAGTTTCACCACCATCCTCCTGCTATTGGCCAGTATTCAGCCTCCTGGCCACAACCACGGGCAGGGGAGCCCGGGGCATAATGTCTAACTCAGAAAGAGGAGGCAAACGTGGCCAATGGTGGCCACTCTCAGGGTCTACCTGGGCTCCCAAAGATCTCCACATCCCTATAGTCAGGGCTCACTTCCAAAACCTGATTTTAAACTACCTCCATGCTGGCCATTCTGCATCTTTTTGAAACACTCCATTCTTGGCATCCTTCCTGGCTTCTGTGGGTTCTCTCCAGCTCTCCTAGACACTCCTCTTCCTCCCTGAAGGTGGGGGTTCCCAAGCTGGATCCTGAGCCCCATCCCCTTCTCTTTCTCTTCTGTCCCCACACATCTCACCTTTACCAGCTGCCTCAATCACCACTTGCTATACTCACGACCCTGAGGCGGGACCCTGAGCTCCAGCCTGGCATCAAACAGCCTCCTAGACATCTTCACAGAGACACTTCAAACTCAACACTCTCAACCTGTGAGTGTTCTCTTTGCTCCAAACCCGCTCCTCCTCCCCAGCTTCCCTTGCTGTGAACGGCACCGTCATCAACCCAAAGATTGGGCACCGTCTTGCCCATAAGTTTTCCAAAGGCTTAACTCCCGACAGCTTGCTTCCCCTCCCCAGGCCACGCATTCCCAATTACCAAAGCCCTGCTCCTTCTCCCGCCAAAACATCTCTGAACTTCATCCGTTTCTCTCCACAGCCATGACTGCTATCCAAGCTCACGGTGCCATCACCTCCTTCCTGGACAACTGCGACAGGCTCCCAAACTCCTCCTGCCCGAATCTTGACCCCCGAGGGTCCTCTAGGCTAGTGCTTCTGCAACTAGCGAGCCGCACAGAAATCACCCGGACAGTCTGTTTAAAAGAGGGTTTGTGGGGCATCCCTACCCGCCTAGCAATCTGATTCTGATTCACTGGGTCTGGGGAGGGGCTCAGGGATTTGCATGTCTTCCAAGTTCCCCTAAGGGCGTCCCCAGGAGGAACCCCGGCTAAAGATGCTGACACCGAGGTTGCAAGTCTTGGGACCAGTAGCAAGGATCCTGGCGCTGTCCCATACGGAGGTCCCTGGCCACAGATGGCTATTTAAATGATTGAAACAAAATGCAACTTAAGACTCAGTTCCTCCGTAGCACCTGCCACATGTCAGACGGTCACTGCAGCTAGTGGCTACTGTATCCAGCAGCCCAGGACGAAACATTTCCGCGGCCAGAGAAGGTTCTGCTGGATGGCGCTGCCCAGATCGAGGTGACCGTTCTAAGAATGAAGGCTGGTCCCCCTCTTGCCCGTAAGATTTCAGAGGCTCCCACTTCCTAAACATAAAAGCACGCAAAGGACGTCGAGAGCCGGGAGGGCGCGGAGATGCTCCTGCAGCGGGAAACCCTGACTACGCCTCGGAGGAGCCCGGAGCCTCCCAGGCTAGAGGAAGGCCAAGAACTTTGAGCTCATTGGCTGATGGTGGAGGGGCGGCGGCCAGCGCTTTCCTTTGATTGGGTACTTTCTCAGAGCGGACAGCCAATCCGCGAGGGCGGTGGGGGCGGGGCCAGGCTCGGCGTGCAGGCCCCGCCCCGAGTTCCGGCAGGCTGAGCAGGGCGCGCTGGGGGGACTGGAGGTGAGTTCGGACCCCCGACCTCTTCAGATCCCCCCGGGCGGGCATCCGGCTCGCCGCTGCGGGGATGGGGAGTGGGGGCGGGTCCTCCCTCCCGCTGGGCGGGGACCACCTTCCCGCCAGCCCCGAAGCCCGCGTGCGCAGGCTCGCCCCGCGCGTGCTGTCACCGCCCGTGCAGGGGCCCGGCGGGGGGAGGGGCGGGCCTGGGGGAGGCCGCGGCGGTCCCGGGGTACCCAGGCTGCGTCCCCGCAGGAGCATGGCCCAGGAGCAGGGCGGGAGCCTGTCCGAGGCGCGGGCCCGCGTGGGGGCCCTGCACGGCATCACCGACCTGGGCCGCAAGCTGCACTTCTATGGGCGCTGGGCTGCGGACTACGACCAGGTAAACCGACCGGCTTCCCTCCACCTCTCGTGCTCGCCCAGCCTCAACCTTCCTATCTGTAAAGTGGGGACAGTTAGCCTCACCCCCGCCCCCCACCCCGGGTGGCTTGTGAGAACGAGGTGAGCCCCTGCAGTCCTGCCCCCTTCGAGGACCAGCCCCTCTTCGGCTCAGCCACACAGCCCTACCCTCGGGCCAGTCCCGTGGCTCCACATTGGCAGCCCCTAGAGATCAGGAACCAAGACCTCCCCACCCTGGGACGGCAGCCCAGGCAGAAAGGCTGGCTGCCTGGAGGAGGTGCTCCTTGAGGGGTCACTATGGACTAGGAAGAGAGCGCTGCCTTGGCCCGCAGAGCCGTTCCCAGTGGCGGGCCGGGCGCTGACTCTCTCATTCTGGCTGAGGAAAAGCGTCTCGTCCTGGAGTCCCTGCGAGGCTAGAGCCCTGGTGAGCCCAGCACACGCAAACACACATACACACGCATGCGTGCACACACACACAGCTTGGCCTGGCTGACTCCTAGACAGCCCTGCACGGAGGTCCCCCAAACAGTGGGACACTGGGTGCCCGTCGACTCTCAGCGCTCTGTCCCCAGGACGTCACCGCCCTGCGGTACCATGCCCCACGCCTCGCAGTGGACTGCCTTACCCAGGCCCTTCCGGGCCCACCTCATGCTGCCCTGATCCTGGATGTGGCCTGTGGCACTGGCCTGGTGGCTGCCGAGGTGAGGCCTCCCAGGGTCCCCTGCGCTCTCTTCAGCTCCCCACTTGTTCGGACTTCCTTTCACCCCTGGCCCCAGAACTCTGCCCCTTCACCCGCCCGTCTGACTCATGGGTCCCAAACACTCAGACTGCATTTACGGCGGGGCGCACTGCCCTCCCCGGGTTCAGAGACCCAGTTGGGAGATGGCAGGTCTGAACTGTGACCAAGTCCCCCACCCACCACCCCCAATCTCAGCTGCACACTCGGGGCTTCCTCCAGCTGCACGGAGTGGATGGGAGCCCAGAGATGCTGGACCAGGCCCGAGCCCGCGGCCTCTACCAGCACCTCAGTCTCTGCATCCTGGGCCAAGAGCCTCTGCCCAGTTCTGAAGGTACTTCCCCTCCCACCCAGACACCTTGCCAGTGCCCCTTTCTCCTGGCCAGCCTCTGTCCCCCTCCACGCCCCCCATCCCACACTAAGCCCCTCCAGAGCCTCACTAAGCCCCTCTCTGAGCCCTCCACCCCATGATCGGACATCAGCCCAGGAGAGGGCCCCACCTGCCAGATACTCCCGGCACAAGGGGCAGGCCCAGTCCCTCCTGATGGGTATCACGGGGCCGTGACAAAGACACACCCCCACAGCGCCTCTCCCCGTTCCGCATAGGGACTTTCGATGCGGTGCTGATAGTGGGGGCCCTCAGTGACGGCCAGGTACCCTGCAGTGCCATACCTGAGCTTCTGCGAGTTACCAAGCCAGGTGAGGAGCAGCCCATCCAACCCCCGGCACACACTTTCCCCCTCGCCGCGCAACAGCCAGCCAGCCTCAGAGCCTCTCGGGCCACGCGGGGTCCCACGGCCTAGCCTTGCGTCGCAGCCTCCAACGGCCGCCAGCCACAGACCCAGGCAAACAGGCAGGGCAGACGGGGAGCCAGCTGGCCTCTTATCCGTGGGACAGCTCTGCTGTCCTCTCTGGGCCTGTCTCCTCACCTCCAAGCGGTGGCAGAGCCCCTGCCCCCATGGGATGGCGGTGGGCGGGAAGAGAGCCAGGCCACCGGCGGGCCCACGCGCTGAGGAGTCAGAGCCGGGAGGTGGGGGGGGGGGGTGAGGGCGGCCCCCACGGGAACGCGGCCACAGGCAGAAACCGGAAGTCAGGAAGACAGCCGCAGGGAAGTCACTGGCAGAAAGGGGAGTGACAGAGCCTCGCTGGGGCCAGCAGGGCCCACGGCTAAGCCTGGGCAGGTCTGGGCAGGCTTCGGCCTCAGGGAACTGTGGAGGCTGACAGAAGCAGGGTCTTGAGAGGGGTCAGAGAGAGAGGTAGTGATGGGGCTTGAGAGAACAGAACGCTTCCCTCAGAACCAGCCCGGCCCGTGCTCGTCAGGCCCCTCAGCTGGCCGGAGCCCTGTCTGTCTGTCCACATGGCACAGGCTCCCCTGCATTGGAGCCTTTCCTCTCACGGAGCCCCATCACCCACCCTGCAGGGCCCTTCTCCTCCTCACCCCTTCCTCCAGGAAGCCCTCCAGACACCATCTGAGCCTGCACTGGGCATGCTATGGGTGCCTGGAGAAGGCCTGAAGGGATAGGTCGTTCATTCATTCATTGAGCCAGGGCTTAATGACTCCGCAGTCCTTCCTATGACCTGTGGGAATCAGCCCTACTCCGTAAGCTGGGAAGACAGGCCCAGAGGGGTGAGGGGACTTGCCCGAGGCCCAGAGAGGTGAGGGGACTTGACTTGCCCGGGGCCCAGAGTGCTCCCTTCCTGTGTTTCCTCCCGCAGTGGGGCTGGGTGAGCAGTGAGGTTGGAGTCCCCCTGTCCAGGGCATTAAGCCAAGGATTTCCAGGGTAAAGGACACTGGGGCCTGGAAGGGCACGTAGAGGGCTGTGAGGCTGAGGGAGCAGAGGGATACTCCTCGGGGCAGGAACGGTGAGCACCAAAGGCATGGAGGTGGGGAAAGGCCGGCGGGGGGACAAAGCTGGGAGGATATATGCCCCTGAGAACGCCCTCGAGGACAGGAGCAGAAAGGGACAAACTTCCGGGGAAGGGCTGGGCTGGGCCTCGCTGGAAGCCGGCCTCCTGCCCCTCCCCCACTCACCTTCCCCGACTCCGCCCTCCCCAGGGGGGCTGGTGTGTCTGACCACCAGGACCAACCCATCCAACCTGCGCTACAAGGAGGCGCTGGAGGCCACGCTGGAGGGGCTGGAGCGGGCCGGGGCGTGGCAACGCCTCGTGGCCTGGCCCGTGGACCGGTGGGAACTGGCCACCTCCGAGCTTGAGGTGGGGCCTGGAACTCCTGACCATGATGGCTTCATCTCCGGCATCGTCTACCTGTACCGAAAGGAGGCGGCGGCCCAGGTGGAGGGAGTCAGGCCCCATCCTCAGCCTCCCACTGACCTCTGACCCTCCACGTGCCCTCAGCCATGCCCTTCGTTGGGTCTCTGCTTCATCTATAAAATGGGGTCCCTGTGCCCAGCTTGTCCCTCAGGGAGTTCTGCCTATTAAATGAGTCCCAGAAGGCCCCAGGACTCTGGCTGATTTTCTCTCCCCCAAGAAGGTGACATCTGTCCCCGAGGACAGAAGTGAGAAGAGACAAAACAGAGGGGGCCCCCACCCCAGGCCTTCCCTGAGGCAGGCAATGGGGTCGCAGATGTGACCTTGTGACTCCTGCCGCCATGGTGGGTCCTCCCACCCTAACCGAAGGACCAGGAGACCCGTGCTCATGCCCCTGGCCTTGACCGAATACTTTCACGTGTCCAGGACTCCCATTCCTCATCTGACTCTTTAGAGAGTCGGGAAGCCCGGTGTGTCTTGGAGGCTTATTAGGAAGGAGCCTTGGAACCGCGCCTTCAGGATGAGCAGGATTCAGAGGGCTGGAGGAAGGGGAAGGGACGGTCCGGACCCACAACGGGACAGCCCCAGCCAAGGCCAGAACGTGGGGCCTGGAGGGCGAGTGGGCCAGCCTGGCTTCCCAGACAAAGCCGGGACAAAGAGGGGGAGAGGGCAGGTGGCCCACTCCCCTGGCCTCCCTCCTGGGGCCCCCAACCCTTCACCACGGTGCTGGGCACAGTTTTGTCTCCTACGTATGGCTTTACCTTCTCACAAATGAAGGGCTTTGAGCAAGGTCATTCCAAAGCTGAGGGCCAGCTCTGATTTGTCCCAATTCCTCAAAAGCAGTTTAAGCGTTCTTGTCGCAGCCACATCACAGTGGTCCTGCTCCTTGCCGACCCTGCCCCTGCCACCCCCCCACCCCCGGCCCAGGCTTCTAGCCCGGCCCTGTCCACCTTCGCGGCTGAAATCAGAAACCATACGGACTTCCTGTGCACAGGTCCCATTTATTGTAGAAAATAACAGTAATGACCATGACAAACAGATCTCCTTCAGTTACAAAACAGAAACCACGGAGGCGGCAGGGAAAAGGCCCAGGACTCCCCGGGAGGGCAGGCCAGAGAGAGACCGTCCCCCCTCCCCGGCTGTCCCCAGGATGTCCAGGGACCTTGGCAGCGGTGGCAGATGTCGCAAGTCAGAAGAGTCCTGGGGTCCTGCCGCGGGGGCTGCTGAGGCAGAGCCCGGAGGCCGTCGGGTGGGGACAGGAAGGGGTGCGGGCTGCCTGGGCAGCCTCCATGGCCTCCTCCCCACCACTACCCAAACCAGTTTGCAGCACCTTCAACCCTCCCCTCCAAACCCGTCTGTCAACTCTGTGTCACCTCGGGCTCCACAGTCAGGTGGCTGAGCGAGGCCCGAGCCGTTCTCCCGGACAACACAGGAATGGGCAGGGCACCCACTCGGAGGCAGAGCCCAAGCGAAGTCAGGGCTGAGCTGTCCTGACCAGCAGGAGCCAGCTCCCCCCAGCCCGCCATGCCCTGGGGCTTCCCGCCTCCTCTCCCGCGTCCACAGGCCCTTCAGCGGAGGGAGGCACAGAGTCTTTCCGTCCATCCTTGCTGGCGTGGGGGGGGCCTCGGGTTCAGTGTCCAAGGAGGCCAGAACGGGTTGAGTTGCTGCCGGCCGGTGGCCTGGCTCGGTCCCCCGCCTGCCCAACCCCAGGCAGCCTGCAGCCCCGTCCTGGGCTCACAGGCTGCACCTTCAGTCCCGGAGGGACAAAGCTGGCGGGACAGAGCTGAGTAGCGGGCACCTTACACGTAGTTGCTGGCTGGGGCGGAGCGGGCGGCGGAGTACTTGGCCGAGTAGGGCTTGTCGGTGCGCGGGGGGCAGTTGCAGCAAAGGAGGGCCCCCCCGAGCAGCAGCAGCCCCGAGGCGGCCCAGCCGATGTAGAGAGAGGCGCCCATCTCCCGCTTCTGGCCCGAGGCCACCAGCGGGTTGTAGAAGTCCCGGATGATGGTGTTGGCCGTCCAGGACGCCGGCACCAAGACCAGCAGGCCGGCCAGCAGGAACACCACGCCCGCCACGATCATGGTCTTGGACTTGGCACTCTCGTCCTCCACGCAGTTGGTGCACTTGCCCCCCACCACGGACAGCAGCACGCCCAGCACGGCCAGCAGGATGGACACGACCATGAGGGCGCGGGCCGCCTGCAGGTCCTGGGGCAGCGCCAGCAGCGAGTCGTACACCTTGCACTGCATCTGGCCGGTGCTCTGCACCACGCAGTTCATCCACAGGCCCTCCCAGATGGTCTGCGACGTGACGATGTTGCTGCCGATGAAGGCCGTCACCCGCCACATGGGCAGCGCGCAGCTCAGGATAGCACCCAGCCAGCCCAGCACGGCCAGCGCGATGCCCATCACCTGCAGCCCCATCGAGGCCATGGCTCGGCGCTTGTGGGGGTGGGGAGGGGCGGGGGTCTAGGGTCTGGAAGGCTGCGGGGGTACGGCCCAGAGGGGCTGTAGGAATCCAAGCGCGCGGAGGACAGACCCTCGGTGTCCGCAGGGACGACTTTCACTTGGAGTCCAGAAGCCTCGGATCAGCTCCCCAGCTCCCCAGCTCCCCCGTCTTCGTCTTCGAGAAGCAGGAGACCAACCGTTCCTCTCAGCGACAGGCTCTGGCGCTCAGATTCCGGCGAGGACGATCGGAGCGGTTATATGGCTCTGCGGTGGGGGCGGGAGCAGAGGGAGGCGTTTCAGTCCCGGGACCTGCCCCCCTGACCAGTTTCTCTGGATTCCTGAACCCGGGCCAACTTTGAAGGCACTTCAAGGCCTCAGCCCCTGGGCCCCTGAGTCAGGATCCTGGAGAGCCAGTCTCGGGGGAAACTGCCCTCTCCCGTTGCCCCCCGGGCCCATTGCTGAGGTCAGCCTGGAGACAGACACTGACTGAGTCACAGCTCGCAGGCACCTGGACGCATGGGGCAGGCAGCCCCAGCCAGGGTCGGGTCCTGAAGACCAGAATCCCTACACCTCAGCGCTCCCTCATTCCAGCCCTGGGTGGGCAGACAGGGTGGGGACTGTCAGGGAGAGGGTCTGAGATGAAGTCCGGGGAATGTCAGAGAGCGGCCCCACCTTGATTTCCTGCAGTCCCACCCTTATCGCCACCCCCTCCGGCCCCATCACTGCTATGGTGCGGCTCACCATTCCCGCCCTTGCCTCCCGGGGGATTTCCGTGGGGGCCTCATGAGGGTGGTTTGGAGAACAAGGTTGCTGCGGGGCCAGGACTCCTGGATCTGTCACCTGCTGTCCCCTCCCTTCCCACCACCAGGCTTCCCAGGCCTGTCAGAAGAGGAAGTCTTTGGGCTGAAAAGAAAACTTTCCCCGCACCAGGAGAGTTTCGGCCAGTTCCCCCCCAGGGTTGAAGCCGCTTGACAGAACCGAGTGGGGGAGGTCACCTAGAGCCACGGGCCAGGCCCTGTTTACTCCGGGAGGACACACAGAGCGGTGGTCAGATAAAGTCAGGGTGGGGGCAAAGTCCCATGAGACCTGGAAGCCGAGGAAGAACAGAAACTGGGTGGAGGTGGGGCCCTGGGGAGGGGGCTTCGGAGGGGGAGGGGAGCTGCGGGGCACAACTCTGGGGGAGGGGGGTGGGGGGGTGGCTATGGTCTCAGGTTAAGTGCTGGAGGCGGGGATCACCAGGAATGGGGCCCCCGGGAGTTGTGCAAGGCAGCAGGTCTGGGTGAAGGAGGACATTTGGGGAGAAGCAACATGGAGGGCAAAGGTAGGGAGCCTGGGGAGATGCAGCTGGTTCTCGGAACCCGGAGGAATCCAGTCTGACCAGACCCCGGGGATATGGGGGAGGGGCCTCGAGAGAAAGGGCCAGAAACCTCTGCCCCGAATATCACGGAGCGTCTCGGAGCGCGCCCCAATGAGCTAGGGCAGGGGTTGCCAGGCCGAGAGGGGTCCACGCGCCTCGGAACGATGTCTCTGGAAACCGAACGGAGGTGAAAGAAAGCAGAGCAGGGTTTGCGGGGGTCTTTACGGGGGACAGTGGTTGGGCCTCACTCGTCCCGGAGAGATCAAGGGAACCCCTCACCCTCCACATGGGCACCACCAACATGGCTCCAAGGCATCCCTGAGCGCCCAGCACTGTCCAGCACCAAGCCCGGCACCCTGGGGTGGCCCCGTGTCCCCCAGCTTCCTACGGGAGAATCAGCAAGCGCGTGTGATTTAGGTTGGAGTCGTCTGTGAGCCCCGGGCACACGGGAGGCCTTGGCGGTCCCGTGGGGATGGCGTGACAAATCACAGGGTTGGCTGGGACAACGCGGTGGGGAAGTTGAGGTCTTGGGTTGTGGTTGGGGATACAAACAGCCGCCCCCTCCATGAGGCTGGGGGATCCCGGAGGACAGAAGCAGGGGTGCTCAGTGAATGCTCGGGACACTCAGGAAGGCAGGAGGCTCTCTCCTGGTTCCCAAATGCCCCCCTACCCTGCCCTACACTCCTCCCCCCACCCATCCACACACACACACACAAACACAAACAGGGACGGTTTCTGCGGGCACCACACCTCCCAGGTTTTCCTTACAAGGCTCAGAGGAACAGCAGATGCCCGCGGGCTGAACAACAGAGATAAGTACCCTTCCAGATTGACAATAAGTGCTTTCCTGTGATGACCTCACCGAAAGTAAGTAGGGCAGGGACTCTGACAGCCTTTGCACAGATGGGTAAACTGAGGCCCAGAGAAGGCTGGGGGCTTGAGCCTCCTAACCCAGGGCCCCCTCATCCATGGTCCCAGCCCTACAGTAAGCTTTCCGAGTCCAGAAGTGGGTTGCCCAGATGGCCAGACCCCCGGCACGCCCCGCCCCGCCCCTGCCCCTGCCAACTTCCTGCCCTTGTTTTCTTACGACACAGCCAACTGGCATTGGAAAAAATAGGAGTGTGGCGGGGCGGGGGGGGGGGGGCCACATAGGCCCTAGAACTTTCCATCTGTGGCTCAAAGAAGTGACTAAGAAGCTGTCCTTCCCTGCCCAGTTCAGCCAAGCACATCACAGGCGGGGGAGGGGCTGAGCACAGGGGAAGGGGAGGTGCAGGGGGGGCCCAGGTGAAGGGCAGGCCCAGAGCAGGGGAGGTCTACAGGGAGCCTGGATGGGGCTGTGGGCCCAGGTATGCAGAAGGAACAGGAGGTCCCCGGGAGCAGCTCTGCACATGAGTGGAGCTGGAGAAATATTTGTGGAGGCTTGACTTACACCGGGAGGTCCTGGCAGGGTCCCACCCATCTGTGGCAGGAAAAACACCAGGAGAAACCAGACACTTTTCCTGCACGTGCTCTGGCTCTGGCTCCCGGAGCCTGCCGCTCCTAACAGCTTGAACAACGTTTTACTGTGACATCTAATGGGTTTGCCACCCACCCTCGTTGCTTCTAAGGTAAGGAGGTGAGGGCTGGCACTTCCTTCCTTTTTTTCTCCCAATCCTCACTGTCGAATCTTATGCCAATAGAATTGTATCATGATGCCGGGGGTTTTTTCCAGGACAGCCCTCTTCCTCAGATCAGTTCACCCATCCCTGCCCAGTTCATTAGCATCTTGCCAACCATGGGACCTTGGAGAGGCCGGTTTCCTTCTCAGCCTCAACTTCCCTCTTTGTCAAATGAGGGCATGGGCGCTCCTCCCCTATCGAAGACACCTGTCGCATGAGACGAGGGTGTGAGAAAGCTTTGTCAGCTGGAAAGTGCAGTACCAATGAGGAGGAAGGAGCCACCCCCGGGCTCTGGTCCCGCTCACATGAGGAGGGAGCTGGGACTTCTTAGACTTCTCCCCACAGCCCTAGGAGCTCAGTCAAGCCCAGAATCACAACTCCGACCCCACTCCCATGCACACACTTAGTTCCCTGTGTCCCCTCCCCCGGCATCCCTAGGAAAAGGACAGCTACAGTCTCCCACCCAAACCTAGCCATTCCGCTGTCTTCTGAGCTTAGAGCCTGTGTCCTTCTAGGGACCAGCCTGCTGGACTCCTACCCGGACGGCCAGAAGAATCCCCCTGGGCCAAACGGACCTGGGTTCCGGGAACTTTCCTCCTTATTTCCTGGGAACAAGGACTCGAAGACCAGGAGAGCTGGTGTCAGCTCAGAACTATTCCCCCACATCCCCCCCGCCATGCACACCTAACATAACATTCTGATCCTTATAAAATCAAGCAGATTTTTTTGAAGACTGCAAGGAAACAGCCTCACTCTCAGCTCAAAACGCAGTCTAGCTAAAAGTTGGTCCAAAACTATTTATTTCTGGGGCGCCTGGGTGGCTCAGTCGGTGAAGCTTCTGCCTTCGGCTCAGGTCATGATCCCGGGTTCTGGGATCAAGTCCCGCATCAGGGTCTCTGCTCAACAAGGAGTCTGCTTCTGCCTCTGCCCCTGGCTCATGCTCTTTCTCTCTCTCTCTCTCTCTCTCTCTCTGTCAAATAAATAAATAAAATATATTCTTTGAAAACCATTTATTTCTGCAGAAGTTCACAAACTTCTCAGCCCACAGCCTCAAGTTAAGATCCTGTTCTTTTTTTTAAGCGGAGACAATGCCATTAAGTTCTAAGAAGTTTAAATTTCCGTAAATAATCTGCAACGGGACGTCACAGTCCTTGGTGACTACTCACGTTGTGTCACCAAGGGTCCCTTCAGAGCATCTCCCTGCATTGTTCCAGGGCAGGATCTCCAGGAGGCTTCCAGCAACAGGCGGTCAGCTCCAGCCCCGGCCGGTGTGGACCGGCCGCCTCCTGCGTGGTTCTGGAAGCCACTGGGATTTGCCCAGGGTGGCTCCGGCTCGGCTGGGAGGGCTGGGCCCGGGGCTGGCTCTCTCCAAATCCGGGAGAAGATGTGGAGGCCCCTTTGTGGCTGTCCTCTGAAATAAGCCCAGCCCTCCCTGGGTCGCGTCCCAACTCTGCCACGACCCGTTCTGTGACATTGGGCAACAGCCTTGAACTCTCTCAACTGATTTCCTCATCTGGGTATGGAGGATGACAAGGCCTCCTTCCCAGGCTCTGGGAGGCGCAGTGAAGACACAGAGCCGGGGCCCAGGAGATGAGCCCATTCTGCCCCCTGGGATTCTTCTGGCCACCCTGACAGGGGTCTGGTGGGCCCAGAGGACAGGCCCCAGAAAGCCACAGTTCCTGGGCTCAGAAGTGGAGGCCCAGCCCGAAGCCCAGCGCGTGGCCCTCGGCCGTCGGCCCGGCAGCCCACACGGGTGGCCGTCCTCCCCACCGGCTCGGGATGGGCTAATGACAGGCCTGGCTGTGCCAGAGGCCTGACTGCCCGGCCTGGCCAGACTGGCTGAGCCTGTGCTGCCCCCAGGCTGGGCCCTGCGTGGGCTGAGGGAGAGGGTGGCGAGGGGGAGGGTGGCATTTCCACGGAAGAGGAGCCGGGCTGGCCGCCCCCGGCGGAGGGGCAGGGATGGGTTCAGAGAGAGGGAGGGGCTGGGGGGGGGGCCCTGAATGTGGTTGGTTAGACAGAGGTCAGATGGGACAAGGATTCTGTGTGGGGGAGACTTACAGTGAGGACGGGACGGAGTGAGTTTTAAATTGCTTCCCATTAAATGTGTGCCTTGGATCCCAGCTTTGGGGGGGCCGTTTCAAAGGGCCCCGTGTTTATGGTGACCGGCGCCATCCTCACCATCCCACCCCACTGTCCAGCCGTGCACGGACAGGCCACTCCCCTACTTCTCAGTGAGGGCCATGCCGGGCCCCAGGCATGAGACCTCCTTCCCATCCACCCCTGTCCCTCTGCCCCCACGCCCCCTACCCACTTCAAGGCAGCCCTGTCTAGGCCGGCTGTTGTCTTTCAATTTTCCAGAAGCCGTGGAAGGAGAAAACTTAAAGGTTAGGGCATCCTTGAGGACTCTAATCTGAGGCTTCAATCCCGCCCAGCCCCACCCCTCCCCAGCCAGGGAACCTGCTTCTGCCAGACCCTTCCAGGCAGTTGGTCAGCAAATAGTTCCCCAATGCCTGACATGGGCCAGGCACCAGGCTGAGGGCCTTCGTATTATGAGAAAACATTTTCTCTTACTATAAACTACATGGGGGTATCATCGTTCCCATTGCAGAGATGAGAAAACTGAGGCTCTGGGAACGGATGCGATGTTCAGGGCCACCGGAATAATGACAAGACCAGGATTCACACCTAGCCCTGCCTGATTTTGGGGCTTATCCTCTGCACCCACCCTCTCTCCTGCACTGGACAGGCCCAGGGCCAGACATGGAGCTCAGTGGGGAGTCTGGCCAGCACCTGCCCTCAAGGCCGCCGGATCTGACGAGATAATTTCCTACACCAGAGAGGCCCCCTCTGTGTGAACTCTGCAAAGGAAAGAGCCAGCTCCACCCAGGGCCCAGGGCGGGCTTCCTGGAGGAAGTGGCAGGTGGAAGAGAGAGTTCTCCAAAAAGGGAAATGGGGAGGGGTGGGGCGGGCGAGGGCCTCTGCGGGGAGGGGTGCTTTGTGGGGTCTGGAGCCAACAGACGACAGAGCTGGGCTGAAAAGCAAGTTGGGCTTATCAGGGGAGGCTTTGAGTGCCCAGCCCAGGAGTATGGGGGCACAGGGGAGCCACAGACAGTCTTTGAGCAAGGGCAGGCCCAGTCAGCTGTGACTCGTGGGCAGGTACCTGGGCCAGTGTGGCAGGTTAATTGGAGAATGAGAGACAGGAGGGCGGCCCTGCTTTCAAGTAGATGAAGGAGCCTCAGGGCAGGGGAGACGGGGCTTCATGGGGGCTAGAGCTGGGGGGGTCATCTTGACCCAGGATCAGCCTGGACCCCCAGAGCAGCCCGCTGGCCCTGGGCTAGCCTGGGCCGTGTCTCCAGTGGGCAGAGCCAGGGGCTGGGGTCGTCCCAACCTGCTTCCTCTCCACCCCGCTGGGGGGAGCCCCAGACGAGCCTGGAACCCAGCACCCTTGCCCTGCAAGCCGCCAGGGCAGGGCCCACGCCTGCTGACAACACAGCAGAGAAGCTGTTTCTGTTTTCATGACACACCGAGAGGGAGAGAGAAACCAGCAGGCTGACCCGGGGACTCCCAGGTTGGAAGCCAGTGAGTCAGCAGTGACTGCCCGGGAACGGGACCTATCCAAAGTCTAGGGATCCTAAGTGGCATCACCCCAACCCCAGGTGACTCAGAAATCACATTACTCTTCCCTCTGGCTGCAGAGGCCCCCAGGCCTGACTTCCGTGCCTCTGGCCCGGCTGGGGCGGCCCCCGCCCCCAGATCCTGACCCCCTTGCCTCCTCGGGCCCCATCAGTCCAGCTGCCACAGCTTCTCGGTCCCCCTGCCGGGTGCCCCCACTGACCCGGCCCACAGCCCTCATTCCCCGTGGCTCCCAGCTCTGGATGGGTCTAGTTCCGAGGAAGGGCCCCAGACCCCACCTGCCCCACCAGCTGCGGAGCGGGAGGTGGGGCCGAGCCCAGAGCAGCCACGCGTGTGGTCAGGTTTGAACTTTTTTCTTTTTCAGTGTCTTTTTTACGACAGGGCTTAACCTACCTGGTTTGAACTCTTGATGTGTGCCCAGGGACCCACCGGCAGCACCCCGTCCCGCCCTCCCTCCCTGCACACACCCCTGCTTTCTCTCCAGCGCAGCTGGGGGAGCCGCAGAGGCCCAGAGGGGCTGGCCGGCCGCCACCGGCTTGGTGTCACCACCCTTACTCCACGGCTCTCCTCCGTCCCCCCACAGCCTACCCAGGCCCAGCCTCACCACCCAGACTGTAAGAAGTTCCCCGCACACACCTGGGGGCGCAGCCAGGCTCCTGAGTTTCAAGTTTCGTTTCTTTTCTTGCAGTCACCTTATCCCAGCCTTTAGCATCCCAGCCGGCTGGCGGGAAACCCAACCTTGCCCCTTCCTGCACCTCATCTTTACCCAGGGACCCTCTCGATCCCAGGACACCCACGAGTCCCTCCTTGTCCCATCAGTCATTGCCAGGCCCTGGCTGCCACGGAAACCTCCAGGCTTCAGGCTCCAGGCCCAGGGGTCCCTCCAGCGCCTGGGGCTCAGCAGCCCCCCAGATACACGGAGGAGTCAGAAATCATTGACCAGGAACCATAGAGCCATCGCCTAAAAGGTATCACCTTCTGTTCTGAGAATAGTGAGGCCGGTGCTTAGTAGGAGCGCATAGTAGGAGCCTTCCCTGTCCCGGCACGCTCTCAAGGGGCCCACAGCCCCCCAGGTCCTGGCATCCCAATGGAGGCACCCCGTCCCCATCTCGTCCCCATCCTTTCGGTCTGTCTCCACTCCAGAACACCAAACCCTGGCTCTTCGTGACCTTGGTCTCTACCTTGGGGTCAAGCTCAGGGAGAGCTTCTGCCTCAGCCCTCTCTTCCCACCCAACCCCCCACCCCACACACACCAGCCATCGTCTCCCCAGCCTCCCCGTTGGCTTCTCTCCGGCCTCACCTTCCACCTCAAGGGCACAGTGACCTTGAGACACACACTGACCTTCGGCCGCAGAAGCCTTCGCTGGTGCCCCAAGTGAGCAAGATGACGGTCGCCCCCAGGAGCAGACCCTAAAGTCTACCCTAGTTCTAGCCCAGCCTTTCTCTCCTGCCACATATCCTAACGTCCTGATGTCCTGGCTGGCCATGGCTTCCGCCAGCCACCTGTCCCGTGTCACTCGCATCTTCCTCCAGCCTCCGACCTTTGCGCAGACAGAGGCCTCTACCCCACGAGCAAGCTCATCGTTTTGCCGACACAGCAAAGCCCATCCCATCCTTCAAACCCCAACTCTCGGACAGCACAGGGGCGGCATGTGGGCTCGTCCACATGGTGTGGTCACCCCCATCAGAGTGCCTGCCATGGCGTGTGTGGATGTGGCTTCTGCCGCCCATCCACACCCCCCCCCCAACACACACACCAGGCTGGGAGTCCCTCGAAGGCGGGGTGACCATGTACTGCTCTCTGACCCTCCCAAGAGGAGCCCAAGTGGTCTGAACCAACATCAAAGTCTAGCTCCTGAATTCTTAGTATCACTGGACACGAGCGGCAAAAAAGAAAGCAGCTATTACTAGAAAATGACTGGCTAAATGACTGGCTACAGAAAGGGAAGAAAAGAGACAAATGTCCAGGGCAGAAAAGTACCAAAAAATGAGCATAAAGGCTGTACCTTCATTAAGGGGAAGCGTAACCCCCTTGCCTCAAGCGTGGGCTATAGTCACCTCCTTCCAAAGAGGACAGCACAGAGGAGGGAGAGAAGGGTCAGTGTATAGTAGAGGACCCTGACGAACACTTCCCCGGCCAGGTGATCAGGGTCAACGACGATCATCAGAAGCCAGGGTGATCTGGGGCGCCTGGGCGGCTCAGTCGTTAGGCATCTGCCTTCGGCTCAGGTCATGATCCTGGGGTCCTGGGATCGAGCCCCGCACTGGGATCCCTGCTCAGCGAGAAGCCTGCTTCTCCCTCTCCCAGTCCCCCTGCTTGTGCACTCTCTCTCTCTCTCTCCCTCCCTCTGACAAATAAATAAAATTTAAAAAAAATTTTTTTTTAAGTCTATTTTGGGGCACCTGGCTGTCTCAGTCCGTGGAGCATGGGACTCCTAATTCAGGGTCGTGAGTTCAAGCCGCAGGTTGGGCATGGAGCCTACTGAAAAAAATAAATAAATAAAAATAAAGTCTATTTTTAAAAAATTTTTATTTATTTATTTGACAGACATCACAAGTAGGCAGAGAGGCAGGCGGGGGCGGGGGGGGGGGGAAGCACGCTCCCTGCTGAGCAGAGAGCCCGATGCGGGGCTGGATCCCAGGACCCTGAGATCAGGACCCGAGCCGAAGGCAGAGGCTTATCCCACTGAGCCACCCAGGCGCCCCTATTTTTTTTTTTTTTTTTTTAAGTAGGAAGCAAGCAAGCCAGCTAGCTGAGCCCAAGCCCCACCTCCTCCAGGGAGCCTTCCTGGTTCCTGCTTAGGCAGTGAAGGGGCATTGAGGTGGCCAGCGGGCAGGACTCAGCAATCAGTTCTGCTCGTGTTCCAGAACTTCTCTGATTGGAAAAAGTCACGTTTTAGGAGACTCATGCTGAGCTCTGGGGCCCGCAGCTGTCAATGGTGTATTCGAGCAGCTCTCGCTGCTCCCTGCTCGGATGGGTCAGAAACAAAAATATGCGTTTGGGGAGGGGAGGGAGTGAGCGGATGGAGCAGAGGGGGGGTGCGGAGAGCCCGTCAGCAGGCAGGCAGGCAGGAAGGCCCGGAGCTCTCCAGGCCTGGCCCCTTCCTCCACCCTGCACCCCCACGAGCCAGGTCCCCAGAGCTGCCCTAGGGTGGGGTCACATGGATACTGTTCACCCGCTCCCCAAAACACACCTACGAGGGCTCTCCCGGCTCCCGTGTCCCCAACCCCATGGCCACCCATGCCTCGATTCCCCTGCCTCTCCCCAGCTCCTGACCCCGAACCGATGACACTGGGCTCCCCTGCAGGCGGGGAAGTGGCCTCCCCTGTCCTACGGAACTCCACAGCCCCAGGCCTCCATTTGGGATGAGTGTGGTACCAAAGCAGCTCTCCCAGGCTCTTTCTCAGGGCTCTGGCCAGGCTGGGGAGCTCAGACCTCACTGCCTTGGAGGCAAGGCCAGTAACACTAATAGTAACGTCCCGAATGTTCACAGCACTGCCATCCCGGTAGCCAAAACGTGGAGACGACCCAAGTGGCCATCAGTGGATGAAAGCAGAGACAAAGCGTGCTATGTCCCTACACAGATTTTTAAATTTTTTAAAGATTTATTTATGGGAGGAGCACCTGGGTGGCTCAGTGGGTTAAGCCTCTGCCTTCAGCTCAGGTCATGGTCTCAGGGTCATGGGATGGAGTCCCGCATCAGGCTCTTTGCTCAGCGGGAGCCTGCTTCCCTCTCTCTCTCTGCCTGCCTCTCTGCCTACTTGTGATCTCTCTCTCTCTGTCAAATAAATAAATAAAATCTTTAAAAATAATAATAATAAAGCTGCTTCAAACACAATAGAAATTAGCCCTTCCCCAGTGCCTGCCGGGGGCCAGGCAGGCGCACACAGCCGCTGTGAAACCCAGGGAAACTCCGATCCGGTAATACCGGTGCATTCTCCCAACGAAGAAACCGGAGTGTGGAGCGCGGCAGTGACTTCCCCAGGGACACACAGCTTGCGGGGGCAGAACCTGAACCCAGAACTGACCAAAACCCAAGCCCAAGTGTGAAACCACAACCACAAGCATCAGGTCTGCTCAACCTTGTTTCCAAGACATGACCGAGCCCCCAGCTCGCAAGCGCTGGCGAAAAAATCAGAAGGCCAGGCGCCCTGCCTCCCAAGGCTGCAGGTGGGCTGTGGCCACCCAGGGGGCTGAGATGGCGTGGGGCTGGGGTGACAGGTGCGGGAACGCAGCAGGGCGGTGGAAATTCGGGGTGCCTCTCCACACCCTGCCCACAAGCCCCTGTCCCCAATGCGCTGGGACGCCCAGCGGGGAACAGAGCCCCTTGGCCGTGGCGCTGCAGCCCCGCGGAGGAGGGCTGGCTGTCCACCTCCCCGCCGGGGTTGGGCCAGCCCCCCGTCTGCCGCCGCTCTCCCGGGAGTCGCCCCCGTCTGTTTGCTTGTGGGAATCGCAGCCTCCGAGGGGGCACAGCGCCCGAGAGCCCAAGGAGCAGAGCTCAGAAAATCCGCTCCTGTGCAGGTGGAGGGGAAGGGAGGGCTGTGACCCGCAGGGGTGCGTGCGATGGGGCCACCAAAAGTGGGGTTCAGCTAAGGGAGGGCCTGCAGTGCAAATCGTGAGCCATAGGTTGTTTTTTTTTTTTTTACAGATTTTTCATCATGATGGAAAATACAAGCTGACCACTGCCGTCGGGGGTGGGGAGGCTGGGGGGAGGGGGCTGGGGGGTCCGAGGGGGGTGTCCGGCTGGGCAGGCCTGAAGTGGGTGCCCTTGGGTGAGGGCACAGCAAGTGTGGCTGAGGCCCTGAAGCAGAGGGCAGGGAGGGGACTCGCCTATCACCCAGGGCAGGACGGTGAGGTCCACGGGAAGGGGGTAGCCCACACTTGATGGGGTGGTCCCGGGAGCAGGGGTGGGGCCCCAGGGGAGGCTGATGGCACTACAGCCCTGGCACCCTGTCCCGGATCTGTCGGGAGGGGTGGGCCTGAGAACTGAGCTTGGGCATGAGGGGGAGGACAGCTGTCTGTCCACAGAAGGCCAGGAAGGAGGCAGGGTAGAGGAGCCTGTGCCTGGGTGAGAAGGGGAGGAGGGGGCAGGAGCCATCCTGGAGCCCCTGGGGTGATGGGCACTCCAGAGTCACGTCCCCTGTTGTCCCTTCTGGGGCCCCTGGGGAGAAAGACAGCTTAGGGAAGAGACAAAGCACAGAGTAGGAGGTTCAGTGCAGGGAGGGGCTCAGGCTAGTGCCGGGACAGCTGGGTCGCCTCCGGGGAGCGCCCGGGGCATCGCTTCCAGGCAGTCCCCAGGCTTGGTTTCAGCAGGCCTGGCCGAAAAAACGGAAGAAGCCTGGGCAGGGTAGGGCCTCTTTATGGCTTTTGGCGAAACCTGGCCCTGGGGACAGGGAAGAAGTTTCCCTGAGCAGGTGGGGAGAGAGTGACTCATTCCTCCCTCCCAGACTCCGTGACACCGCAGAGCCTAGGAATTACCCCAAAGCAGCCAACTGGGCCAGTCCAAGAGAAAACAGCCCCACCCCACCCTGGCCACTCTCACCTCCCACCTCCCACCACCACCCACGGGAAAGGACAGACCACACCCAGAACAGTGGGTTCCCCGGATGAGAAACACACACCCTCTCCCATAAGCACAAACCCACACAGACACACAGACACACACACACCCCAAAGTAAACAACCGCCACCTACAGACACTCCCGGGCGCTCACCCAAAAGCCCACACCACCCCCACGTGTTAGGCCTAGGCTCCCTACCCTAAACCTTAATATCCCAGCACAGGTGTCCATGACCAAAGCCAACGGCAAAATCACTCCCTGAGAATCCCGGGAACCGACAGCACCGGGCCACGAGGGCTATTTCCATCAGCGCAGCCCAGCACGGTGTTCAGGCCCGGACCTCCCAGGCCGGAGCCTCTGCTGGGGTCTGGCAACTTCCGGCGTCTATGAGTCCTTCATGTTTTTCCACCTCAGATGGGCTTCCCAGGGCAGGGCCTGTGTCCCCTCAAAAAATGCTCCCCAGGGCGCCTGGGGGGCTCAGTGGGTTAAGCCTCTGCCTCCGGCTCAGGTCGTGATCTCAGGGTCCTGGGATCGAGTCCCGCATGGGACTCTGCTCAGCGGGGAGCCTGCTTCCCCCACTCTCTCTGCCTGCCTCTCTGCCTACTTGTGATCTCTCTCTGTCAGATAAACAAATACAATCTTTAAAAAAAAAAAAAAGAAAGAAAGAAAAAAGAAAATTCTCCCCAGTGGCATGGCCATGGCTCTCCAGTCAGACCAGGGTCCCATGTTGAAGATAGCAGGAGTGCTAGACATGATTCCTTTTACTGAAGGCAACAACAACGGACCATGTTGAACTCAAGTCAAAAAAAAAAAAAAAATACCAAGAGAAGTGATAGCATGTCTACTGGTATTTCTTGTGCAGCAAAATAAGTGTCGCCGGATTCCAAAAAGGCACCAACTGGGACAGCTTGGGGACTAGCATAGTATATCATATACATATATATTATTTAAAAATATATAAATATTCATCTATAGTCAATATATAAATTCTAATATATATACTTGAAATAAATGGGATACATGAATATAAATAAATATATATAAATATATGAATAAATGAAACATGACACATATAATTACATGAGCTAGAAATAAATATAAATATATAACCTAGAAATAAATTAAATAATTAAAATTAAATTCATACGAATGAAAAGAACTATTATAAAACTTTTAGAAGAAAATAGAGGAGAATATCTCTTTCTTGGAGCTAGGGACACTTCTTAAATAAGATTCAAAAGGTATGAAAAAATTGATAATCTTGGATGTGTTAAAACACTGGCATGATCGCGGTGACCGGCTGGCTTGGTGGGTAGAGCATGAGACTCTTGATCTCGAGGCTGTGGTTCGAGCCCAGGTGTAGAGATTACTTAAAAATAAAATCTCTACGAGGGCAGGACTAGAGGTGGGTGGGGTGGATCTGGCCCCGGGGACGGAGCTACAGGCCCTCTAGACCACTTTGCCCATCTCCCAGCCTCTCTTACCCCTACCTACAGAAAGAAAAAGAAAAAAACAAATAAAATAAAATCACTAAAAAAAAAAAAACTGGCCTGATAAAAGAGAATAAAAAAGGTTATACAACCCACACACCCAACAAATGGTTAGTAATCAGAATAAATAAAGAACTTCTACAAAATCTATAAGAAAAAGACAGCTTAATAGAAAGACAAAGGCTATGAACTGGCATCCTACAGAAGGTGACTGGAATGACTGATGAATCTACGAAAGGTGTTCAACCTCACTAGCCCTCAGAGAAATGCAAATTACAATGAGTAACCATCTCACATCCAGAGAAGAACAAAGCTACCAGGTGTTGGCCGGGATATGTAGCAACAGAAACTCCAACATGCTGCCCAGAGTGTTAGTTGGTACAATTTTAGAGAATCATTTGGCAATATCTCATAAAGTGAAGGGTAAACAGACCTATGACCCAGCATTTCCACTTCTAGAGAAACTCTCAGGCACATGTACCCGGAAGACAGGCGATTGGAAACAAGCCAAATGCTCATCAAAAGAAAAATGAAATATGAATTGTGACAGAGTCGTGGGATGGAATACTCTACAGCACCAAAAAGGGAAACCGTTACTGACACACCCAACAACATGCGTGGACCTCACATTCAGTTAAAGAAGCTAGAAACAGATAAGTACCTACTGATTCCATTTATATAAATATCAAAACAAGCAAAAGTAATCAAGGTTGAAAGAGGGGGGCCATCTCTGGGGAGACAGAAAGAGAAGGGACACCAGGAAACCTTCTGGGATTATGGAAACGTTCTCTACCTTGATCTGGGTGGTGGTTACCTAGTACATACAAATGTAAATATTTCATCTAGCTGTACATCTAAGATTCGTGCATTTTAGGGGCACGTGCCTGGGTCGGTCAGTGGAGCATGCAACTCTTGATCTTGGGGTTGTGAGTTCGAGCCCCCCGTTGGGTATAGAGAGTACTTAACTTTGGGGGGAAAAAAGATTTGTGCATTTTAAGGACCTCACTGAATGTACTTTAGGCCTCAAAAAAAAAAAAAAAAAAACCACCCCACATGCCAAAAGACTCCATAAAAATGGGAAAAGATAAGCCATGGTCTGGAAGAAGAAATTTGCAACAAATTCTATAACTTGATAAGAAAACTCCCCATTTGTGTTCCCTCTCTTGCTGTGCCTCTCTCTGTCAAAGAAATAAGTAAAATTTTAAAAAAGAAAACGTAAAGTCAATGAAAAATGCAAACTGGAGAATAAGTGCAATCTAAGACCATTTATATAAAATTTTCTAAAGATTTTATTTATTTGAGAGAGAGTGAGAAAGAGAGCAGGAGATGGGGGAAGGTCAGAGGGAGAAGCAGACCCCCTGCTGCTCAAGGCACCCGATGCAGGACTCAGTCCCAGGACCCTTGGATCATGACTTGACTTGGCAGTCGCTTAACAGACTGAGCCACCCAGGTATCCCCATTTATGTAAAAATTTTAACGCACAAAATAGTTCTAAGTAGGGGCGCCTGGGTGGTTCAGTGGGTTAAAGCCTCTGTCTTTGGCTCGGGTCATGATCCCAGGGTGCTGGGGTCGAGCCCCGCATCGGGCTCTCTGCTCAGCAGGGAACCTGCTTCCTCCTCTCTCTCTGCCTGCCTCTCCGCCTACTTGTGATCTCTCTCTGTCAAATAAATAAATGGAATCTTTGAAAAAAATAGTTCTAAGTATTATAAGGGGATGTATAACTAAGCAGCAAAAACATAAAAACATGAATAGGAAGATGACATGCCAACTTCAGGACAGTGAAGGGACACAGAAGAGCTTTAGCGGAATGAGATTCGCTCAATCTGAGTGACGGAGTCCTGTGGGTGTTTCTTACACTATTCTCTGTACTCTCCCATGTGTTTGAAGCATCTCATGACTTCAAAAATACATCAGAAGGGCAATAGGACAACTTTACAGTGTAGCGGCAAGATGGTGGATGGGCAGCCATCTTGGTTTCTGTAGCAGATCCCAAGCTGTGCCCTCTCTGCTTCCCTCCACGGCTCAGCTTTGGAGGTTGGGTGGGCACTCTTCACCCATGGAGATGGCTTGGACTTCATTCTTGGGCCTCCTAGGATTTGGGGGTCCTGGAGGCGGGCTTCTCTGAACTTTTATCAGTGGTGACAGCAGAAGGTGGATGCTCAGGAGGGTCGCTGAGCTACTACAGGTTCTGCCCCTGCTCTCCTCTTGTAACCATGACTTGATACACCTTCTAAGGTCAAAGTCAATCACCTAATCCATTGTACAGATTCCCTTTGGCCTGTTCTTATAGGGGCACAAGGAACCCCAAATGGACAGGAGGCCCCCTCCCTTCCAGTATAGCGGGCCTGTGATCATGCTGTCACCCTTTGAGAGCATTCCTCCTTTGGTAGCATTCAGAAAACAGAACTGTTCAGAGTGGACTATAAGGAATTTTTTCGGGGTGATGCCACCCCCATTTTTGTCCCTCAGTTCCTGGATCCACATATATATCTAAGATCCAAGAGACCTCATTCAGGCCAAGCTGGAATGTCCCATCCACAAAGCATGACCTAGAAGCATGTAGGAACTCCCTACCCCACCCTGGCCTTTTGAAACATGTCAAACATATGGAGATATGTGGTCTACTGCAACAGATGAGAACCTCCTTTCCTCGCCACTCTTCCCACCTCACACCCTACAACTGATCCTAAGCAGATCGAGAAGCTTCCCCCAAAACCTCTTTTCCACCCCCAGTCTAAAGAGCTCTGTTCCTGTCCTGCCCATCCCAACACTTTCCGTATATCCACATTGTCTCTCCTCCCAGCAAGCAATTCTTCCTCCTTCCAATTGATGAGATGGGAGAGCAAATCCCAACTCAATTAATGAATCCTCTTTAGCAGAGAAGGGAGGAGGGAAGTCCGGGATGCACCTGTGTTCTGCCCACAGGAGAAACAGCATGAGGTGTAAAAACATCTGCCAGATGGCAGTCCCATCTCCCAGGCTCCCATCTCCTGGGCGGAGCCACTGCTGTCTTCAAAAGGCCATTTCATCATCCTGCAGGGCCAGATGCTTCTAGACGGTGGGGTCTGTGATTAAAAAAACAAAACAAAAAAAACCAAACCAGGGCTCTCAAGACATTACCCATACTTCTTTGGCTGTAAAGCAGCTTCTAGATCAGAAGCAATATAGTGGGATTCACCAGAACAGTGGATGAGGCATTAGAAAGTTCATGAAGGGGGCCATTGGCAGAAGCACGATGCACCAGTAGAGCTAATACAAGTCCCAAGTAACCGTCTACTGGATATGGACCAATTGCTGACATCCTCCCAACAGGAGTCTGGGGTGATGGGTCTGCTTTAGGCCAGCTGGTCCCTAAGGAAAGAGGCGGCCATATTGGATTCAGGCTGACGTCCGCCTTGGAGAGAGAAAGCCCTGTATGGCCTCCGTCCCTGCCATAGCGGCCTCTGTAGTCGCAAGCCCAGCAAACAGGCACTGGGCTGGCTGGGGGAGAAGGTTACCTGGCACCCATAGGTGCCAACCCAACAGGGCCGTCCATCAGCCCAGAAAGTAATTTGAGCCCCTTCAGCAACAGGACGGTCCTTTGGCTTGGAGCTCAGAGTCAGGGCACCGGTGGCCCAGAACTGTGCTGACAGGGGAGCGTGGCCTCTGTCAGCAATAAGGCAGAAAACACTAAGGGTTGAGTAACCTCTGATAGAGCCCTATCTTAAGTCAACTTCTCTCTCCTTGGGCCTCAAAAGCTGCTTTGTTTAACTTTGTGCTGCTTGGATGAAGATATGATAAGGTCCCCAGCGTTTACATAAACTTAGAATGCGGCAGAGTCTATTACCCTCCAATCCCTATGAGGGTGGCTTCCCAAGATCCTGCAGGAACTGAGGACTGAGGACTGAGGTCTCATGTCCCTCCTCTCTCCTGAGTCGCCCTCAGCCCCAGCCTATCCCCCACTGAGTTTCCCTTGGGTTTCTCTCCTTTCCTTTCCCTTTTTCTCATTTTGGTTGCCCGTAAGGGATCCAGGGCCAAAACACAGTACTGTGAAAGCTACGCCGGGGGTCTCAAACTCAAGTGATCACAGGGGATGAACAGATAATGAAAACGCATACTCAGAGCCATTTGTAAGACAGCAGGTGGGGGACATCCACTTCTTAGAAGACGGAGTAGATGTCCTTTCCCGGTTCCTTCTGCCAAGAACGACTAAATGCCCTGGCCCCTTTATAGATAAAACAAACAGGAGAAGATTGAGAGGTGGAGAGAAGGCAGACCAGCTAGGGACCTCCAGACCTAAGGACATGCTACGCCCTCGTTGTCATCATCCTGCTAGCCACCTTCGGGCTCCTTGTGACCCCTGGTGAGTGCTCTGGGTTTTCTTTTTCCTTCTTGTATCCCAGACATGGAAATGAGGAAGCAGGCAACTGGGAGACACCAATGGGCACAAACAAAGACAGCCCCGAAGAAAGTTCTAGTCAAAGGACCAGCAAAGCGGCAGCCTAGAAAGACAGAAACTTTTGACAATAACCATCCGTACTCACACCATCTGTGTAACCAGAGCCCAGACTTCTACACTCCAGAGGCTGTACCAAAGCAAACATGCTCACCAAGGTGGGGTGACACCCCCCACCCCTTCAGTGTCAGGGGAGACCCCATGGGGAAGTTAGTGGTCCGCAATCATTGGGGAGGGATACCACACAGGATCCCCCACCGGGGTGCATCACAGGAGGTCACCCCATCATACCGTTGGTGGAAACTCCCTGAAGAGCCAGAACGCCCGTGTCTGTCCAGAAGTAAAGAGGAGCCACCCTCCTCCATGGCCCAGATGGCAGTCAAGGCCAAATGGGGAGCTTGGAATGTCTACTTCTGCCTGACAATACAAGGAAGACCTTTGCCCTTCTCCTGCAGTGTCAAAATAAAACAATTAAAACAGAAGGTTTATGTAACATCCAGACTCTCAGGACATAATACAAAAACGCCCAGGATTCAGCTGAAAATCACGCATCATATGAAGAAATAAGAAGATCTCAAACTGAATGAAAAAGACAATCATGAGGTGTCAACACCGAGGTGACAGAGATGTCAAAATTTCTTGACCAAAATCCTCTTAAACAAGCCATGGTAAAAACAATTGCATGAGCAATTATGAATGCACTTAAAACAAATGGAAAAGAAAACTTCTGGGGCGCCTGGGTGACTCAGTGTGTTGGGTGACTGCCTTTGTCTTGGGTTGTGATTCTAGGTTCCTGGGATCAAGCCCCACGTGGGGCTTCCTGCTTAGCTGGGAGCCTGCTTCTCCCCCTGCTTGTGCGCGTGCTCTCTCTCTCTCAAATGAATAAATAAAATCTTTTTAAAAAAAGAAAAGAGAAAAGAAAACTTCAGCCAGGAAATATAAGTTATAAAGAAGAAACAAATGGAAAGTTAAGAACCGAAAAATACGGTAACTGAAATAAAAACTCAGTGGATGGGCTCAAGAGCAGATGGGAAGGGACAGAAGAAAGAATCTGTGAGCTGGAAGATAGAATAGAAATTACCCCATCTGAACAACAAGAAATAAAAAATAGACTGGAAGAAAAAAGAACAGAGCCTAGGGTATCTGTGGGACTATAACAAAAGATCTAACATTTGTCATCAGAGTCCCAGAAGGATAAGGAAAAGAAGGAAGAGCTGGAAAAGTACTTGAAGAAATAATGGCTGAAAATTCCCCCAATTTGGCAAGAGACATACACTTACAGATTCGAGGAAAGCAAATCTCAAACAGGATAAACCACCCAAAAAATATACACAAAGAGATATAATCATTAACTTCAGAAAACAAAAGACCCAGGGCAAAATTCTTAAAAGCAACCAGAGAGAGGTGTCTGGGTGGCTCAGTGGGTTAAAGCCTCTGCCTTAGGCTCAGGTTATGATCTCAGGGTCCTGGGATCGAGCCCCACATCGGGCTCTCTGCTCAGCCAGGAGTCTGCTTCCCCCTCTCTCTCTGGCTGCCTCTCTGCCTACTTGTGATCCCTTTCTCTGCCAAATAAATAATTTAAAATATTTAAAAAAAAAATTTTTTTAAAGCAGCCAGCGAAAAACAACACCTCACTTTTAAGGGAAGACATTAGAGTAACAGCAAATTTTCCATCAGAAATCATCGAGGCCATAAGTCAAGGGAAATTTTGTTAATGCACTAAACTAAGTGAAAATGAAAATACAGCATATCAAAATCGTAGGACTCATAAAGCAGTATTGACAGGGAAATTGATAGCATTAAAGGCATGTGGTAGAAAGAAAGGAAAGTCCCAAATCAATAATCCAAGCTCCCACATCAAGAATTTAGAAAAAGAGAAGCAAAATAAACCCAAAGTAAATGAAGGAAGGAAATCATGAAGATCTTGAAAATAGAGATCAATGAAACGAGCTGCATCTTTGAAAGAATATGATAAAAATGACAGACCTTTAGTAAGGTTGACAAAGTTAAAAAAAAGAGAGAGAGAAGACACAACTTACCGGGGCACCTGGGTGGCTCAGTTGGTTACGCAACTGCCTTCGGCTCAGGTCATGATCCCAGAGTCTCTGGATCAAGTCCCGCATCAGGCTCTCTGCTCAGTGGGAGTCTGCTTCTCCCTCTGATCTTCTCCCCTCTCATGCTCTCTCTTACTTGCTCACTCTCTCAAATAAATAAATAAAATCTTAAAAAAAAAAAAAAGACACAACTTACCAATAGGAATGAAACAGGAGCTGTCATACAGACCCTACAGACCTCAAAAGGATAATAAGTAATTATTATGAACAATTATACACAGATAAATTCAATAATTTAGATGAAACAGACCAATTTCTCAAAAAAAAAAAAAGCCCACAAACTACAACTCCCTCAATGTAAAATAGATCATTTGAATAGCCCTGTAAATATTAAAGAAATTAAATTTGTAACTTTAAAACTCCGGGCGCACCTGGGTGGTTCAGTCGGTTAAGCATCTGACTCTTGATTTCGGCTTAGGTCATGATGTCAAGATAATGAAATCAAGCCCCATTTCAGGCACCACACTCAACATGGAGTCTGCTTGGGATTCTCTTTCCCTCTCCCTCTACCCCTTCCCTGCTAATGCTCGCTCTAAATAAATAAATCTTTTAAAAATATAAATAAATCAATAAAACTCCTAAAAAAGAATTTCCAGGTCCAGTTTTCCCTGGAGAATTCTACTCCATTCACCAGGGTTATCCAAGGAAAAGAGCCCTAATGTAGTGATCTGAAGGGGCATGTGTACCCCCAATGTTTATAGCAGTAATGTCCACAATAGCCAAACTATGGAAAGAGCCTAGATGTCCATCAGTAGATGAATGGAGAAAGAAGATGTGGCATATATATACAATGGAATATTATGGAGCCAACAAAAAATGATACGTTGCCATTTGCAACAACGTGGATGGAACTAGAGGGTATTATGCGAAGCGAAAGAAGTCAGTCAGAGAAAGACAATTATCATATGATCTCACTGACAAGAGGAATTTGAGGAACAAGACAGAGGATCATAGGGGAAGGGCGGGAAAAATGAAACAAGACAAAACCAGAGAGGGAGACAAACCATAATCGACTCCTCATCTCAGGAAACAAACCGAGGACTGCTGGAGCGGAAGCAGGGTGGGAGGGATGGAGTGGAGGGGTGCGGTAGGGATGGGGCGACTGGGGGATGGACAGTGGGGAGGGTATGTGTTATGGTGAGCACTGTGAATTGTGTAAGACTGATAAATCACAGACCTGTACCCCTGAAACGAGTAATACATTATATGTTAATGTAAAAAAAAACCAAAAAACCTGCTTTTCTAGCCCTAGAGGCTGGGAGTACTTACTGGGGAACCACCCAAGAAGAGAATGTTTAAGAATCAAGTGTGTCAGAGTCCTATCTCCAGGGCGGATTAAGCACCTTATGCCCCAACTGTGTACTTAAGGGGATGGTTAAACAAAAGGAAAGAATGGACAGTGGGGGAGGGGGAGGTTGCTGGGCTCAAGAAGGTCTCAATGATCACAGAAGATCATTGTGGCAGATTTGGTTTCAGGTGACAGGGTGATCATCATAGCAGATTTAAACATTTTGCTTAATATTACCCTGATACCAAACCCAGACAACTACAATACAAAAATCAAAAACTTCACTATTGCTCGTGAATACAGACTCAGAAATCATCAACAAAAATATTAGCTAATGGAATTCAGGGTACATAAGAATTATACACCATGACAAGCGGCGTTTATTCCAGGCATGCAAGACCGGCTCAGTATGCAAAAATCAATCAATATAACCCACCACATAAACAAGCTAAAGAAAGGCCCCCTGGGTGGCTCAGTAGGTTAGGCAGCTGCCTTCGCCTCGGGTCATGATCCCAGGGTCCTGGGATCGAGCCCCACCCACATCGGGCTCCCTGCTTGGCGGAGGGCCTGCTTCTCCCTCTCCCTCTGCCTTCTGCTCTGCCTGCTTGTGCTCTCTCTCAATCTCTCCATCAAATAAATAAATAAAAGCTCAATAAAAAGCTAAAGAAGAAAACTGACATCATCATTTCAACTGATGCAGAAAAAGCATTTGACAAAACTCAACACTCGTTCATGATTTAAGAACAACAACAACAACTCTTTGAAAAACAGTAATAGAAGGGAACTTCCTCAACTTGATTAAGAGTCACTTAAAAAACAAAAACAAAAAAAAAAAAAAAAGCAAAAGACAAAAAAAACCTACAGCCAACGTTGTACTCGGATGCTTCCGCCCCAAGATCAAGAACAAAGCAAGAATGGCTGCTCTCACTACCTTAATCAGCTAGTGACCAAAGTTGTAGCCAGAGCAGTAAGGCAAAAAAAGAAAATGCAAGGTGTACAGATCAGAAAGGAAAGAACGTATCTAGCTCTACTAGCCCATGACATGACTGCCCATGTAGAAAATCCCAAGAAATCTACAAAAGCATTCCTAGAATAAGCGAGTTTAACAAGGTCTGGGGATACAAGATAAATATAAAGAAATATTTGCTCTTTGTTAAGAGGACAAAAAGACCAGCTAGCACGGAAGCAACGGCTGTGTTAAAACTAATAAAAGGAAACCTCACTAAAAAGGACTCCGGAGGCCACCAGTAGGGGGAGCTGTCTCGTGTCCTACCGCTCATGGCCAATTGCAACAGGAAGAAACTCTGCAAACTGGTTCTCCCTCACTAACCCAGAGGGAGGAGGAAAGGCTTTCCTACACCCCAGCAACAGCCCAGCCAATGAGAGACTGTCACCACTCAGCCAATGAGAAGCTACTAGACTCTGCATCCAGCTTCCTCCAAAGGACTTGTTTTAACAGCCTTCTCAACCTACCCCTCTTCTAGAAAAGAGCGTTCCTCCCTGGACTTGCCTGTGGTTTTTGCCATAGTTTGTTTTTCATAGAATCTCCCTTATTCCCAAATAAAACCATTTTAAATAACTGGCAGTTTTGGGGTGCCTGGCTGGCTCAGTCCGTAAGCAAGTGATGAGTTCGAGCCCCACATTGGACAAGGAACCTAGTTAAAAAAATAATAAGGTTGGGGCAACTGGGTGGCTCAGTGGGTTAAGCCTCTGCCTTCGGCTCAGGTCATGATCTCAGGGTCCTGGGATCGAGCCCTGCATAGGGCTCTCTGTGCAGCCGGGAGCCTGCTTCCCCCTCTCTCTCTGCCTGCCTCTCTGCCTACTTGTGATCTCTTGTCTGTCAAATAAATAAATAAAATATTTAAAAAATAATAATAAGGAACTGCCAGTTTCCTTTTTTAAGGTTAACAGTTGCAAATCACACAATCAACAAAGGATTACTATGTAAGATATATAAAGAACTCTCAAAACACGAGAGCTAAAAAAAAAAAAAAAAAGAAGAAGAAAAAGCAAGCAATCCAATTATAACATGAGCAAAAGCTACCAACAGACATTTCAATAAAGGAGATACGCAGATGGCAAATAAGCAGATGCAAAGATGCCCAACATCGCGAAGTCATTAAGGAAAGGCAAATTAAAACCATAGCAAAATGCCACGATGCACCTTTCAGCATGACTTCAGTAAAATCTGGGGACAGTACCCAATGTTGCTGAGGATGCAGAGAAACTGGACAGCGCACAACTGCTGATGGAAATGACAAGTGGTACAGCCACTCAGGAAAGCAGTTTGGCTGTTTCTTTAAAAGTTGAACGTACAATTACCATACAACCCCCAAATCGCATCCATACGCATTTACCTACCGCATAGAAATGAAGACGTGTTCACCCAAACACCTGTACATAGGCAGTTTTCAGCTGTTTTGTTTGTAATAGCCCCAAACTGGAAACAATCTAGACGTCCTTCGAGCAGGAGATGGTCAGTTACAGAAAAAGTTCACGTCCATACCAGGCAATATCACTCAACAATAACAAGGGACAAGCCATCAAGACACATGACAAGCTGCATGAACAAGAGTCACGCTGGGTGACCAAAACCAACACCAAAAGTTACTGTTCATACTGTGTGATTCCATTTACATAACATTCTTTTTCTTAAATTTTACTCATTTGCATAATCTCTTTGCCCAACATGGGCTTTGGACTCATGATCCCAAGATCAAGAGTCCTAGGCTCCGCCAACTGAGCCAGCCAGGCACCCCTATATATAATATTCTTGAAATGACAACAGATGAGTGATTGCCAGGGGCCAGGATGGGGTGTGGCTATTAGAGAACAGATGAGAACGGGGCGCCTGGGTGGCTCAGTCTTTGGGTGTCTGCCTTCGGCTCTGGTCATGATCCCAGCGTCCTGGGATCCAGCTCCATATGGGGCTCCCTGCTTGGTGGGGAGCCTGCTTCTCCCTCTCCGGCTCCCCTGTGCTTATATTCCTTCTCTCACTATCTGTCTCTGTCATAAATAAATAAAATCTTTAAAAAAAAAAAAAAAGGTATTAAGAGCCTCACGATGGGGGCGCCTGGGTGGCTCAGTGGGTTAAAGCCTGTGCCTTCGGCTCAGGTCATGATCTCAGGGTCCTGGGATCAAACCCGCATCCAGCTCTCTGTTCAGCAGGGAGCCTGCTTCCCCCCCCCACCCCCACCTGCTTCTCTGCCTACTTGTGATCTCTGCCTGTCAAATAAATAAATAAAGTCTTTAAAAAAAAAAAAAAGAGCCTCACGATCACCTCCCCCACACATCGAAAAATAAATAAATAAATAAATAAATCACCGATGAGGGACCCCTGCGGTTTGGAAATGCTCTGTGTCCTACCAATGTCAATATCCTGGTTGCGATCTTGTACTATAATTTCATAAGATGTCACCACTGGGGGAAACCTGGTAGAGAGTATGGAGATCTCCACGTCGCTTTTTACAACCATATGTGAGTTACAACTGTGTGTGAATCTACAAAGATCTCCAAATAAAAAGGCCAGTTAAACAAAGAAAGAAAGACACGAGGTGCCATCAGCAAGCAGAGTGTGCATGCCCCACTTCGAAGCACTGGAAAAACCTTGTGCTGGTCGAATGAGACTCTGCAGGCTGAATTCTGCCCCGGGGCTGCACTTTGCAACCCTCGGCCAAGCGCTGGGAGCGTAGATAAGTGCTGTGATCAAATGAAATTGATAACCACTTTTGAAACACACATGTAGGGGCACCTGGGTGGCTCAGTGGGTTAAAGCCTCTGCCTTCGGCTCAGGTCGTGATCCCAGGGTCCTGGGATCGAGCCCCACATCGGGCTCTCTGCTCCACAGGGAGCCTGCTTCCTCCTCTCTCTCTCTCTGCCTGCCTCTCTGCCTACTTGTGATCTCTGTCAAATAAATAAATAAAATCTTTAAAAAAACAAAACAAAACACACGTGTAGCGATCCGCATAATCATTACTGTTTATTTCTCATCCTCACACATCCGCACATGTCATACACAAATGCTACACACTACACCCACCCCCCAACACCCACACTCACACACACCCTCCACCAGACGGACACCTAGACGCTGCAGCCAAACGATGGCTTTTCCCGTGAGGACTCGCCATCACAGTAGGCACAGATGGGTCCCCTGTGTACCCTTTTTGCCCTTCTCCTTGTCCCTGACTTGTCCCCAGCAAGGGCATCTGGGCCCCCAAGCTTCTCAAGCCTTGGGCTCTTCCCTTCTGCCCCCACCTCTGCACACAGCTCTCCCGGCTTCTCATGCTGGAGGCTGCAAGAAGGTGGCCCCAGCGGAGACTGCCTACTGAGGCGGGCAGAGGAAGGGCCAGAGCGTGCTGGGACTGGAAGGAACAGGAGGGTGCCCCAGGGGTTGCCATCGGGAGAAGCTGGCCCCAGGCCCCTGATGCCTACTCTCCGGGGTGGGACACTGGGCAGGAGATGAGGAACAGGCTCATCGAGCTGCAGGCCCTCCTCCCTTTCTTCCTTTTTCCCTGGTGCTTTGCTCCTTGGAAACACACACACACACACACACACACACACACCACTCCACCCAATCACGCCTAGTGCCTCCAGCAGCCAAATCCTTCTCCACCCACTCCTGCCCAACCTCGTAGGGGACCCCTTCCTGCAACAGCGCACCTCACTCAGAACCCTTCCTAACATCCCTGAGCACGGAGGGGTTCCAGCCCCCCGGAGCCTGGGTCCCACCTCGGGTCTTGCCACCACTTGCCACTTACCGTTCAGGAGTTCACTTAGGTTCAGGAGTGGCGTGCATTGTGCCTGGAGGCCTGGAGCCCCAGCCACCTCCTGCCCCCCTCACAGCCCTCTCCCTTCCAAGAGGGTGTCATCCTAAGTTCCTTCCCACCCTCCAGGGCACACACACACACACACACACACACACACACACACACACACTGCAGACCCTGAGCACAACTGTGCCCTACAGCTCACTATTTAAATCGCACTATTAAATGCTTAGTGAGTATATGCTCAGAGCTCTCTGCAGCCGTCACCCGCAAAACATTTTCAGCACCCCAAAAAGAATCCCCATACCCATTAGCAGCCACTCCTCATTTCCTCCCAACACTCCGACCCCAGCCCCCTGACAACCGCCCATCTGTATTGTTTCCATAGATTTTCCTACTCTGGACATTTAAAAAAATTTTTTAAATAAAGTTTTTAAAAGATTTTATTTATTTATTTGAGAGACAGAGCACAAGTAGGGGGAGCAGCAGGTAGAGGGAGAAACGGGCTCCCCGCTGAGCAGGGAGCCCGACGCGAGGCTCGATCCCAGGACCCCGGGACCATGACCCGAGAGGAAGGCAGTTGCCCATCCCACTGAGCCACCCAGGTGCCCCTGGATATATATATATATATTTTTAATGGACTCACCCAACGTGTCAGGCTTTGTGACCGGCATCTTTAATTTACTGTAATGTGTCAAAGGTTATCCAGGTGTGGGTGTCTTATTCCTTTTTACGGCCAAATAATATTCCGTTGATAGACATACACCATTTGGTTAATCATTCATCAGGTGACACTCGGAACGTCTCCACTTTGGGTTTATTATGAATAATGCTGCTACGAACAGGACATTCGTGGGCAAGCTTTTGCGTGAAGCTAATTGTTACTTCGCTTGAGTAGATACCCAGCAGTGGAAAAGCTGGGGCAAATAGTAGCCCGACCTTTTGAGGAACTGTCGGACTGGTTTTCACAAGCAGCCATGACGTGTTACGTCCCCAACAGCGTATGGGGGTTCCCCTTTCTCCAGCTCCTTGGGACCGTCCGTCCGTGTCCATCTTTACGATTCCAGCCACCCCTGTGGGTATGAAGTGGTATCTCTTTATGGTTGTTGTTGGTTGTTTTTTTTTTTTTTTAAGGGATGCCTGGGTGGCTCAGTGGGTTAAGCATCTGCCTTCGGCTTAGGTCAGGATCCCAGGGTCCTGGGATCGAGTTCCGCATCGGGCTCCCTGCTCAGCGGGGAGGCTACTTCTCCTTCTGACCTTCCCCTCTTTCGTGATTTCTCTCTCTCACCCTCTCTCTCAAATAAATAAATAAAATCTTTTTTAAAAAGATTTTATTTATTTTTAAAGATTTTATTTATTTATTTGACAGACGGAGATCGCAAGTAGGCAGAGGGGCAGGCGAGGGGGGGTTGGAGAGAGGTTCCCTGCTGAGAGAGCCCAATGCGGGGTGGGGGCTCGATCCCAGGACCCTGGGATCATGACCTGAGCCCAAGGAGGAGGCCAGACGCCCCCTTTGGCCATTTTTAAAATTGGGTAATTTGTCTTTTTATTATTGGGTTGTAAGAACCGTGGTAATATTAAGCACAGAGCTAATTGGAGCTGTTTGCCCAGAGCCAAAGTCTTACTTGCAGAGTCCCTGAAGTTTGGCCCCTGGGCACGAAGCTTCCTGTCCAGCTACCTCCTCTCAGCCCTGCCCAGCACGACCCCATCCCTCAGCCTTTGGAACCAGGCCCCTCTCCTTGCCCACCTCCCCTAACCCAAGCAGCTCAGAACAAGCCCCTCCTCACAGCTGAGGAACTCGAGGCTCCGGGAGGAAAAGCACCTGCTCAAGGTCACACGGCTGGGGAGGGGCCGCTGGGCTCCCTTTCCGGTCTGGGCAACTCACCCCACGCTCTCTCCACACATTCTCTGCACCTTGGTGTGCCCTGCCTGGGTTTTTTTTTTTTTTTTTTTTTTTTCCTGGTTTACTCTCACGTTGTGTCCATTCTCATCCCTGCCCTGCGAGGTGGGTCCTACAGACACTGTTTTCCTGGTTGGACAGAAGAGGAAGCTCAGGTCAGAGAAGTGACAGGACTGTCCTCAGCCCCGCAGCTAGCAAGAGACAGAGCACCCAGCCCTCCCCTCCCCGGCGCCACCAGCCAGGGACCCAGGCTCTGGCCGAAAGCATCTGACCTCGACCCCCCCTAAACCCAGCCCAGCTGCCTGGGGGCTCTGTTTCTCTTCTCGTCCAAAGCCACCCCCACAAAGCACGAAACTGCAGCAGCCGGCAGTTCACTGAAAGGGACCCGGGCTACCCGAAGCTTCTGAAAGGCAGCCCCCACCCAGCACCAGCTGGGCCCTCTGGCCCGGCACTCCCAGCCCTGCCCAGCCCAGCCCCAACAGGCCCAGCCCAAGACCTTTGCCCCTGCAAGAAGCAGGACCCTAGTTTTCAAGGGCCTCTGGCCCTGTTTCCCTTACTATGCTATCACCCCGGGGCCTGGGCACTTAGGGAAGAGGACACAGGCTGCATGCGTGTGGTTTGAAAGATGTGGGCAAACCAGAAAACCCCTTAGGTCCAGCTCTGTGAGGGCTCTCCCCTCCCTTGGAGGTGTGCTTGCTTCCTACTAGATTACAAAGCTCCCTTGGGGCAAATAAAACTGGCAGAAATCCTTGCCCGTTTGGGGACATTCTGGCTGCCCCCGTGGAGATGATATACGGGAGAAGAAAAAAAAAAAAAGAAAAAGAAATAAAAAAAAATGGGGCCCCTGGGTGGCTCAGAGTCCGGGTCTTGATTTCGGCTCAGGTCATGATCTCAGGGTCGTGAGATCGAGCCTTGCATCGGGCTCCGTGCTGGGCGTGGAACCTGCTTGGGATTCTCTCTCTCCCTGTCCCTCTGCCCCTCCCTCAAATAAATAAAAATAAATCTTAAATAAATAAATAAACAAACGAACCTCGAGTTTCCTACCTTCCCTGGACTAGAGTTGGATGATGAGTCTTAAGCAAAACGAGTTTCCTAAAGTGACGGAGGACCCCGGCCCCTTGCTGACAGATCTAACACTTATTCACACCTAACAACCTGGTTTCTGAGATTTCTCTCCATCAGCCCACGTGCCTGCCGCTGAGGACTAGGCCGAGCACTGGATAAAACGAACAGGAAAGTAACATCCTGAAGGGGATTTCAAGGAAGGAGCCCCTAACTTTTGGCAAGATGCTGGAACACTGTCTGGAAATTCCCACCGAGCAATGACAGTCGTCGCCTGCTGATGGAAACAAGAGTCGGGCTCGCGCACAGAGATCTGCTGACCCCGCTCCCAACGATTACAGTCCGCTCCAAATTGTCCTTTAAGAATATTCTGGGGACACCTGGGGGGCTCAGTCGGTAAGGCGTCTGACTCTTGATTTCAGTTTAGTCTTGATCTCAGGGTCCCGAGGTTAAGCCCCATGTGGGGCTTTAAAAAAAAAAAAAAAAGAATATTCTGGTCTCCCTTTAGATGTTAACTCCATCCAGGGAACTTAAGTCTATGCGTATTAACAGGCTGAACAGGGATCTTTCTTTCAGTTAAAAGGAGCAAAGTGGAATGGAAAACCAACCACTCCAGATTTAGACTGGCCTGCTCATGTCCGAGGTGAGTCCCCTAAAAGAAAGGCAGTAAAATTCTCAATTTCCAACTCAGGCAAATGAAGCCCTCCCCCCCCCCCCACCAAACCTTCTAGTTTCTATTATTATTGCAAAGATCCAGGGCATTTTAAAAAATGTTTTTAACATTGTTACTAATTTAACCACTCCAGTTGCTTCCACGCCTCTGGTGGGTCTTCCCAATGTCCTCCCAGTTCCCAGAGTCTGGACTTCCAGAAACTACAAGGGTCTCTTCCCAACCCTCACCCTTTTTTTTTTTTTTTAAGATTTTATTTATTTATTTGACAGATGGAGATCACAAGTAGGCAGAGAGGCAGGCAGAGAGAGAGGAGGAAGCAGGCTCTCCCCGGAGCAGAGAGCCCAATGCGGGGCTCAATCCCAGGACCCCAGGATCATGACCTGAGCGGAAGGCAGAGGCTTTAACCCACTGAGCCACCCAGGCACCCCCAAGCCTCACTCTTAATCAGCTTGGAGAAATACGAGTCTGTCTCTGTCTTTATTGACACCGACTTATACTCTCAGAGTTCAACTTCTCTGCTGTCAAGCAACCCCTGTCTCAAAGTATTAAAATAATAGGGCTTCAGATAATAGGGGTTTCTAATAAACCCCAACAGTTTCCTGCCTCTGAACCTATTCCCTCTTGTCCAGTAAGAGATATGCACCCTTTTCTCCCTACTTCCTCTGCCCGTATTCATTTACTGGGCCAAGATTTCTTAGGAAAGTATCACGCCAGAATTTCTTTCTCCTAAAAGGGAAAAGTAATTGCAGAAGTTGACAGTAAGATAAAATAAAGCTGAGGGCACCTGGGTGTCTCGGTTGGTTGGGCGACTGCCTTCCGCTCAGGTCATGATGCTGGAGTCCCGGGATCGGGTCCCGCATCGGGCTCCCAGCTCCGGGGGGGACTCTGACCTTCTCCCCGCTCATGTTCTCTCTCTCTCTCTCTCTCAAATAAATGGATAAAATCTTTAAATAAATAAATAAATAAATAATATAAAGCTGAAATGCCAAACAGGAGACATTAATGATCCTTTGGTGTGTTTTCTTTTCTTTTCTTTTTTTTTTTTAAGATTTTATTTATTTATTTGACAGACAGAGATCACAAGTAGGCAGAGAGGCAGGCAGAGAGAGGAGGAAGCAGGCTCCCTGCTGAGCAGAGAGCCCGATGCGGGGCTCGATCCCAGGACCCCGAGATCACGACCTGAGCTGAAGGCAGAGGATTTAACCCACGGAGCCACCCAGGCGCCCCTTTTGGTGTGTTTTCTGTGCGTTGTCTCTGATGGCGATGTGATTGAATCTGGGGACACGGATCATTCTTTCCTATCAGATCAGCTACCATTTACTTTATGGGCAAAATCCTCAGCTGATATTGGCAGAAACACTGTCCACCGGCCATCAAGATTCAAAGAGATCCCTCAAAACCTCTTCCCATAATGAATCAACACCGTCTACGTAAAGAGGACCTTCAAGGCATCGAGTCCATAACAGACGATGACTATTAGGCGCTCATTATTCCTTGTATGAGTCACTGTTAACACCCCCATTTTACCTGTGAGAAAACCCAACAGCCCAGGATGGAGATCCGCCCGGGACCTTTGAGCCATAAATAACACTGTCATCCCTCCCCTCCGCCCCCCCGTGTTCCCAACCCCAGTGGGCCACTACCAACATCCATTCCCAATGAAAGCCAATGTTTCACTGCAATTGACCTATGAGGTCCTTTTTAATATCCCAACTGATAAGGATAGCCAGTAACGTGTTGCCTTCACTTGAAAGAACGGAAATACAGCTGGACAGTAATGCCCCAGGACTTCACAGAGCATCTCATCTTAAAAGCTGATTTGGAGGGGCACCTGGGTGGCTCAGTGGGTTAAGCCTCTGCCTTTGGCTCAGGTCATGATCTCAGGGTCCTGGGATCAAGCCCCGCATCAGGCTCTCTGCTCAGCGGGGAGCCTGCTCCCCATCCCACCACCCCCGTCTGCCTCTCTGCCTACTTGTGATCTCTCTCTGTCAAATAAATAAATAAAATCTTAAAAAAAAAAAAAAGGCTGATTTGGATGATGGAGAGTTGTCTGTGGGGGCGCCTGGCTGGCTCTGTCAGTAGAGTATGTGGCTCTTGATCCTGAGGTCGTGAGTTCGAGCCCTGCGTTGGTCTTAGAGATTACTTAAGGAAATAAAAATCAATTAAAAATTTTAAAAAGCAGATTTTCTGCAGGTTCTACTTCATTAAAATATGTCGACGATTTCCTTCTCTGGTCCTCTCCTCAAACTTCTTCACAGGAATACAACACCCATCTGTTAAAACTTTGGCCTTGAAGGGACATAACGTCTCCAAAGGAAAACCGCAGCTGGCTCAAGTTTAGGGCAGACACATAGGGCATCTGACGTTGGAATAAGGGCTGTGGACGTACCAAGATGGAACCCCTGCTTAAGGCCGACAGATGAACTTTGGACACCCATTGGCAATTTATAGGAAACTCCTCTAACCAAAGCAGATTTTTCAGGGTTTACTGATGGTCCTTTTTTTTTTTTTTAAGCTTTTATTTCTTTATTTCAGAGAGACAGAGGGAGGGAGAGAGAACATGAGCCAAGAGGCAAAGGGAGCGGGAGAAGCAGACACCCTGCCGAGTGGGGAGCCGGATCCGGGACTCGATCCCAGGACTCTGATCATGACCTGAGCCAAAGGCAGACGCTTAACCAACTGAGTCACCCAGGTGCCCCAGTCTACTGATAGTTCTTATTTAAAGGATGGTGATGGTAAACACCATTACTATCCCAACCCCCTTGAAGTCACTGAGGTTGCTAGCCCCACAGGATAAGTTGTAAGCCAAGGGTAAAACCAAAAATATTTATTCTGATCATTGGTGTGCCTTCCGGGTAACTCATGACTTTGGAAAATTATGGAAACAACAAGGTGTCCTTATCGCCAGTGGGAATAATGTTCAAGATGGCTCCTATGTCCAAAATGTATTAAATGTCATACTTTTGCCAGCTTCTCTGACTCTTATTAAGGTTCCTAGGCCCTCCAGACTGAACTTTTGAAGGATCAAAGTAACCCAACTTGATGATCTTTCCATCAAAAACGCCATTCTCAAAAAGACCAATAGCCAAACCCATTATAGTCCAAAGGGATATTCTCTCAAATGGTAGTTTTGGAAAAATTGACAAAAGACACCCAACATTTGGCCCCAGAGAGGGAAAAACAATATTGGAAAAGTATCATTGTAGCTTCAATAAAAAGAACTCTGGTTTGGACCAAATAATAATGAGCCCTACCAGAAATTCCAAAATTCCCACTACTTACAACCGTCTATGCATTAAACCACTGGCCTACTGACAAGCTGATAGCATTCATGAACCAACATTTGTGGAGAAAAGTTCCTAAGGCCACAAAAAGCACCTCCCTCATTTGTCCTGGGTGTTCAAAGGATAATCCAGAGAAGCCTGTTCATATAAGTGGATTTCATCCAGGGGCACTTGGGTGGCTCAGTGGGTTAAAGCCTCTGCCTTTGGCTCAGGTCATGATCTCAGGGTCCTGGAATAGAGCCTCGAATGGGGCTCTCTGCTCAGTGGGGAGCCTGCTTCCCCCTCTCTCTCTGCCTGCCTCTCTGCCTACTTGTGATCTCTCTCTCTCAAATAAATAAATTAAAAAATATATATTTTAAAGTAATCTCTGCACCCAACATGGGTCTCGAACTCACAGCCCTGAGATCGAGAGCTGCATGCTCTCTGACCGAGCCTGTGTGGAGCCCAGAGATAAGAAGTCTCTGAAATGTTGCTGCTCTGCAAGGAGTTACACTTTTGCTTCATGTTGATACTTACACTGTATCTTCCCAGTGCACTGGATTGGTTCTTTCCATGTGCTTGTGCAATATTTACTATTCTGCTCTTGTGGCTACTTTAAGCAGGGACTTCCGGGAGCCATCCAGAGCCTGGGCTTGCCTTCATAGGGAGAAACTTTTCTTCCTTAAATTGGAATTAAGAGCCAAGAAACATTTTCAGCTGGCTACCTGCCGACCCAGCATCCTGGTTTAGAATCAGCATACAGTTCGAAATGGCCATGTTACTTTTGATTCCGTACTTGCCTATCAGTCTTTCATAAAAACAATGTCCCCAGTTAAGTGATGCTAGCTCGACCCTTTAAGATGACCTCCAACGCCCATAACCTGGAGAAGACGCAGACCTCAGAGGGGAAGTACCCGAGAGTTCTCCCTCCTTTCTCTCTTTGTTACTCGAATATGGTCCGAAGTGGTTTCCAGCTGCTATGCACTTTCCTTCCAGCGTGGGTCCTCCCAGGCCCTGAGGGACCAAACCAGTCTGTACAAAATACCTAACTCTTGGTCAGCGATGCTTTCAAGGAAAGATTTTGATCTCAAAGAAGGAAACGTGAAAATTAATGAAGGGAAACCTCCCTGAAGTGGACCTGGAATGCTGGGAAAGGAGGCAGGTGGGGGCAGTCCACCACTCCGTGTGGATTACAGGGAAGAATGGTCAGTTGCAGTCCCCAGCAGAAGGACCTCAGCAGGACAGAGTCATCGGTTATAGGGCCCCAAACGGAAAGAGCCACATGTGGCATCTTCTAGAAGAAACTGACCACCTCTGCCACTCAGGCAATGAGAAAGGGAAATGTCATTACCCTGAACTCTTGCTTCGCTTTAAATGGACTTTTGTTCAGAACGAGCCTTCCCAACTTCCTTCTTCTTCCCCGTAAAATAGTGTTCCTCTCCTTTGCTTGTTGGACTTGCCTACCGTTTTGCTGCAGCTTGCTCGTCCTGGGTTGTAACCCTCTGCTTTGCCCAAAGAGACCCATTTTTGCTGGTAAAATAACTGGCAGTTTTACTTTTAAGGTTCATGGGGCCAAGGACGGTACAAGTAAGATCTCTGACTTCCCACTTTTGTCTAGATCAAACCTTTCACCACCATTTCATTAAGGTGGGTCACAGCTCCCCGGGAGGGAGGACGAGGCGGTGGAGGAGGAGAGGAATCGATGAGGAGGAGGGACTTGTGGGAAGGGAGAGCGGCTCTGCTAAAGGTCCCCGGGACCACAGCAGGACTAAGAGCTAAGGGGGCTGCAGTGGGGCGGGAAGTGAAATTGAGCCCAGCGCTGCTTTGGGGCATCTTCTCAGTACCTTTGGTGCGGAAAGGCGGGTTCCTGGCTTCTGAGCGCAGACCTCCAAGGCCTGGATCAAGCCCGGGTTGTGCGCCAGCCAGGGCGGGAGGGACCGAGGAGCAGGTGCGCAGCTCCGGGGGCAGCCTCCCTCTCCGGAAAACAGCCCCGGCCACGCCCACACTGGGCGCTCCCAGGCCCCAGGGACCCCGGCCAGCTGGCAGAGACCCCCTTCCCCACGCCGCCTGTGCCAATGGCGCCGAAAATGTGGGGAAGTCAGCCAGTGTCGCGCAGATCGTGATTTGTACCGCAACCCCTGCCGGCCCCAGACAATTAACTCGGGGACGGTCAGGGACGAGAAGCGAGGGGCGGGGTGGCAGGCCCCGCCCCCACTTGGCACCCCCCACCCCGAGCCGTGCGCCACGCCCGGCCGAGTCCTTCCTCCCCGGGCGCTCGGCGAAGGTGGGAAGTGGGGCCACGTCACTGTCCCCGGGCCGGGGGGACGGCGGCTCCGCCCCTCCCACCCCCGCCAGAGCTCTGGGCACGGATCTAAGACTCACCGGCCCCAGCCCGGGGCCAGCCCAGTCGCCGCCGCCCGCCCACAAAGCCACACGCAGGTGCAGGCGCTGCCGAGGCGCGAGCCGGCAGAGCGGAGCCGTTAGCGCGCGCCGTCCGTCCGTGCGTCCGTGCGCCCGTCCGTGCGTCCGTCCGCTGAGGCCTCCGTCCGTCGGCGCGCAGCAGCTCCGGCCCAGGCCCAGCGGCCACGGCCCCTCGTCGTCCCGCACCCTGAGCCGCCCGGCAGAGCCGGCTTCGGCGCGCGGCAGCCATGTCCATGGGCCTGGAGATCGCGGGCACCGCGCTGGCCGTGATGGGCTGGCTGAGCACCATCGTGTGCTGCGCGCTGCCCATGTGGCGGGTGACGGCCTTCATCGGCAGCAGCATCATCACGGCGCAGATCACCTGGGAGGGCCTGTGGATGAACTGCGTGGTGCAGAGCACCGGCCAGATGCAGTGCAAGGTGTACGACTCGCTGCTGGCGCTGCCCCAGGACCTGCAGGCGGCCCGCGCGCTCATCGTCGTGTCCATCCTGCTGGCCGCCTTCGGGCTGCTCGTGGCGCTGGTGGGCGCCCAGTGCACCAACTGCGTGCAGGACGACACGGCCAAGGCCAAGATCACCATCGTGGCGGGCGTGCTCTTCCTGCTGGCGGCCGTGCTCACGCTGGTGCCGGTGTCCTGGTCGGCGAACACCATCATCCGGGACTTCTACAACCCGCTGGTGCCCGACGCGCAGAAGCGTGAGATGGGCGCGGGGCTGTACGTGGGCTGGGCGGCCGCCGCGCTGCAGCTGCTCGGGGGCGCGCTGCTCTGCTGCTCCTGCCCGCCGCGCGACAAGAAGTACGCGCCCACCAAGATCCTCTACTCGGCGCCGCGCTCCGCCGGCCCCGGCACCAGCACCGCCTACGACCGCAAGGACTACGTCTGAGGCGCGGCCGCGGGGAGACCCCAGCACCCCCCTCGAGCGGGAGCGCCCACCGGCCCGGCGCGCAGCCTCCCGTCGGAGACCAGCCCACCCCACGTGCCGGGAGCTCTCGCACTGGACTGGGAGGGACCCCCACCCGGCCGCCCCTTCCCCACCCCCCCCGCACGCCTCTCCCCCGATCCTCGCCCCCACCCCGGGCCCTCGGGTCGGGGAGCAGGACCAGGGCGCGCGCGGGGGACCGGCCCGCACGGACAGTGAAACCTTGTTCCTCCGGAGCGCGGGGCTGCGGGGGCCGCGGCGCCTGCCCAGCCCCGTCGGGCCGCAGCCCCGAAGCCCGCGTTGGGTGGGGACCGGCTGTCTTGAAAAGGGCCAGTGGGTATTTTTCAATAAAGGCCTTTCGTTTTGCATTTGCGGGCGCCTCCTTGTCCTGAGAGCCGAAGGGCGTCCGCCTCCCTGCGGATCGCCCCCCACCCCCCACCCATCCCCTCCCCGCCAGGGTTGGCCTTGGCTGGATTCTGCTCACGGGGCACCCAGGAGTGAAGCTCAGAGAGGGCAGACGTTGGGTAACGGAGAAAGCAGGGTTGGAAACTGGGCTGGGCGCGCCCCAGGGGGCCATTTGGCCTCCTCACTGGGGATCCGGACCTTGAAGGCCCAATCTCGAGAGGCGGGTATGAGCCGTAAAGGCCTGCTCAGTGGACAGAGGCGTGGGGGAGGCCGGAGAAGGGTGTCCGGGGCCTCCCTCGCTAGCCTGCACTATCTTGGGTCTGTACTCCTCCTCCTCCCCGGCTGGCTGCCCACCGAGTCTTCCCTCTTCGTATGCTAGAGACGTTCAGTGCGATGATTTCATACTGGGAAGAGGAAAACAAAAAGACCTATTGTTTTTGTAAAACACCGCCTCAAAAGTAAAGCCGGGCAGGATCTTCTCAGGGGGAGGAGAAATGAGAGAGGGGCCTCGTTTTCTTCCCAGGCCCCTCGACCAAGAGAGAGAGGGGACTCCGGACCCTCTTAGGGCTTGAGTTTAACCAGGCTGGGAAGCACCTGTGTCTGGGAGAAGGCGCAGGAGTTTCAGGCGGTAGGAAAGGGGGCCTGAGCCGCAGACCAGGAAAAGAGAGATCGCCCACAGCTGGACAGATAGCTTGGTGCAAGAGAGAAGGGGATGAGGCCCAGGGGCCCAGAGGAGGCCAAGTCATGGAGACTCCCATGTAAAATTACAAACTCTTATTCTGGTGTCTCTGGGAGTCAAGGAAAGACACACCTGGTCAGATTTATGCTCTTAAATATTTTTATTTTAAAAAGTTTATATATGTATGTATGTCTCCCACAGCGCCTGGGGAAGCGGGATTCAAGGAGGGAGATGAAGGTGGGGAAACCATCCAAGAGGCTCTGTAGCCATCCCTGTTGAGACGGTGCAGGCAGAAAGAAGTCAGGGGCCGTGGGGCCTGGAGCAGGGCCTGGTGGGGGCTGGGAGGAAGCAAGAAGTGTGGAGCTTGAGAAGCATCTGGATATGTGGAGTGACGGACAGAGGGAAAAGTTAGGTTAACCCCAATTTTCTGCCTTAGGTCACTGATTGGATTGGCGGTGCCATTTACCAAAATAGGAGACCAGGTTCCTGGGGCAAGCCGATGGGTTCAGTTTTGGGTGCGCGGAGTTTGGCAAGCCCCGGGGGGAACCTCCAGGCAGAGACGTCCAGGAAGTGACAGGACATGTATAGAGACCTGGGACTCGGGAGCGGTAAATGTGGCTCTTGTTGGCACACGGGTGGCACCCGAAACCAGGAGAGTAGATGAGGTCAGTCTAGAAACCAAAGAGAGAAAAGGGTCAAGAGACGGGCGTCGGCAAGGGTGTCCGAGGTTGCGGAAGTGGCCAGGCCTGACACGGCCTAAAGAGAAAGCCGGGGATTCAAAGCATCAAGGTGGTCCCTGGCGGCCTTGGCAAGAGGTGTGGGGGCAGATGGGGTGGGCAGAAAGGCGAGCGAGAGATGAGAAGTAAAATCAGAGTACATAGACCATGAGTCCAAGAGCTTTGCTTATAATGCGAGTTTCGGCCAAGTTAGCAAGTTGACAGGGAGCGAGGGTCAAGGGACAGGCATTTGGGCTTGGGGAGACTTGGGATTATTTCCAAATAGATATTGTATCTCAAACTGCTTTGCCTGCAACAAAGCTAAAGCAGAAGGTCCCAGTGGCCACCAGAATTTTCAGTAGAATGCTCCGCTCGGCTGCCCCAAAATTCTCTAGTTAGAGAAAACCGACACGCTGTCACCCTTTATGACTCAAGGAAGAGGAAGGAGATTATGGCTTTCGGTCGTTCTCTGTAGGATTCCGGGAAAGCATGAGGGGTTGGGGTTGGGGTCCTGATTAGTCTTTGGGGGACCAGTCTTCTAGCCTGGAGTGTGGGGCAGGGGGGAGGAAAGGGGTAGAGTGACAGTGAGTATGAAGGGGAGGGGATGAGTGATGGAGACACATCCTAAGAGAGCTGGAGAGAAGGGGTGTGGGTTCAGAAAAGCAGGACTCATTGGGGCCTCCGTGAGGGGAGGACGGGGCTCAGTGATGGGAAGGGGCTCAGTGGGGGAAGGGTCAGAGGGGGAGGAGGTTCAGCAAGAGGAGGGGAGAGGGAGGGAACCGAGAGAAGTTTCCCCGGGCCTGTCTGGGATGGAATTGGGGGTGGGGTGGGGGGTCAGAAGGGCTAAAGGGGTTGCATCTGCCTTAAACCCCCACAGTCTCGGGCCCTGGGTGAGCCAGGGGATGACAAGTGGGAACTGAGGGTCATGGAGTGGGTTCTTTGTCCCAGGGAGCCCTGGACGTGGAAGCAAGGTTATTCATTTACCAAGAGCTTCCAGAAGGCAGCCTGAGCATAATGCCTTCCGGCCACACTAGGACAGAGCTGCAGCCTGGGGCCCTGCCGCCAGCCTGCCCACCGCAGCCCACCCCCCAGGACACACACACACACATACACACACACACACACACACCCTGGTCTGGCTTTGGGCGGGGGGGGGGGGGGTGTCTCCCAACTCAAACTCTTCTCATGCTTTTTGGAGTTCAGGGTCTAAAGGGGGTGGTAGCACTTGCGGGGTACAGACCGCAAGCTCAGGGGAGTCTCACAGGAGGGATCCAGGAAAACCACAGGCTGGAGGAGAGACTGGGAGTCAGTGGTTTCTAGATCCCTTCCTTTTCCTGGGTGCCGTTGAGCGCATGCCTTCCCTTTCTGGGTCTCCCTTTCTCCACCATTCCAACAAGGGGTTGAACCAGAGGACCCATGAGGGCCCCCATGTTTATCCTTGCCACCCCCTGCTGCAGAAAATTAGGGAGAACCGAACGGGGCCAGCTGAGCAGGGCAGTTCACGCCTCTGGGCCTCAGCTTTCTCATCCACGAAATGGGTATGATACTAGCATCGGGCCATGTGGAGGACCAGCGGAGCCATCCTCCGGGTTCCCCAGGCGGCCTAGTCTCACCCCATCACAGCACCGTGCTGTGTGGCTTCTTGTCAGACCTCTCCAGCAGGAGGTCATCCCCCAAGGTCAGGGAAACTGTCCTGACCTTCTATCTGCCCGCAGCACCCCACGCAGGCCAGCACCCGTTCGTGGAAAGAAGGCCCGCCTCTGTGCTTTTCCACCTAGCCCAAGGCGAGGCACACGACAGGACCTCTATGAACGTGAGCTGGTACTGTTAACGCTTTGGTCTACAAAGCCAGGCAGGGGTCTGGGAACTTGAGGCCAGCGTCGGGGTCATGAGAAAGTCCTGGGTTTCTCCAAAATCCAGAGCCCTGGACACCCCCTGCCAGGCCCTGCGGCTCTGTCCCACTCCACCTCCCACCGTTGCGCCGCGGGGCTGCCCTGCTCCTGCCACACCTGTCCCAGCCCTTCCTCCTGCCGAGACCAAAAGCCAAGTGCTTTATCAAACAAACACAGCATTTATTGTGGTTCCGTCAAGGTCTGCGGCCGGCCTGCGGGAACAGACAGTACCTTCCTTCTCCCTCCCCTAGCAGGGCTCCAATAAAGGTCATCTGTGCCAAGACAAGGAGGCTCCGCAGAGCAAGTGAAGAGAGCAAGAGTCCTGCTGGGGTGACGGGCTGAGCGACCTTGGACAAGTCACCCGCCGCATCTCACTCTCAGCTGTACAGGAAGCCATATTGTCACTGATCCCGTCCTCGTCCCCCCCCCACCCCCAAAGAACCCTGCAAGGCACGCATTGCACGATGAGGCCACCAAGGCTCATAAGGTGATGGGACTAGGCTGGTGGCCCTGCCACGTCCTGCCAAGGACCAGCCTCTCACCTGCCAACCTGGTCATGTTCTAGATGTGTCCACCTGTCTTCTTCCCACTTGCTGCCATCACTCCAACCAGGACCATCGTTCAGGAGCAGCCTCAAGAGGGTCTCCTGCCTCCAGGCTCCCTCTCCACACCTCCCCACCTGGCTATGCCCCATTCCAGGCCACTCACCTTGGCATAGCCAAGGGACTCCTCATGTGATGAAGTCCTGAATTTAACCACATTGGAAAATCCTTCCAGTCCCTTACCACGCCCCCCCACCCCAATATGCCTCTTAGAATCCTACTCAGACCCCATGGCATGCGTTGAGAGCCTCTCCAGGGCCAGAGCCATGGTCGCCGCCATATTGTCTCCTCTCCTCCCCACCCCAACCCCCAAGGCCCGACTCGTCCGGACATCCTTCAATTCTGCATGAACCCTGCCCTCTCTGGGCCCTGGGCCTCACCAGAAGCTCTTCTCTGTTCTTGGCAATTTCCCCACCCTGGCCTCACCCCTCCTGGCAAGCTTAGAGGTCATTTTGTGTCTTGGCTGAGGGAAGCTTCCCTGACCGCCAGCCCATCCCTATAGAGTGCCATCCATCCAGGACCCCATCTTGGCCTTTGTCGGTCTCTGCCAGAATCCCTTCTCCCTTTCAAACAATCCCACAGCATTTCTCGTCAGCTGGCCATAACATAAGCATAATCGGAACAAAATGACCAAGGCGGGGGAGGGGGGTGGCTCAGTCAATTAAGCATCAGATCCTTGATCTCAGCTCAGGTCTTGATCTCAGGGTCATTGAGTTCAAGCCCTGGGTTGGGCTCCACACCCAGCGTGAAGCCTACTTAAAACACACACACACACACACACACACCAGTGTGAACAAATGTTTCCAAACTACACTATCAACAAAGGACACCTAAAAAGAAAAAAAAAGAAGAAGAAGAAGAAGAAGGAAATTACATTGTCTTCTCAGCAATTTCTCAGTTCATTGACCATTTCTACTTGAAGACACTTTGGAACAGAATAATATGATCTCCCCGAGCCTGATTCAAGCCACGTGTTTTCCTGACTTCGTTCTAGAATGAATCTCTTCTGCATCATCTAGCATGAGGGGCAGAGACTCATAAAAACCAATGATACAGCATCCACGCACATGGCCACTTGCTCACAAAGCCGCCGCTGAATCCAAGGTCTGTGTGCAGGGATCTGAAGATGAGCCATTCCAGCACCTTCCATACTCTGAGTGCTAGCCACAGTATGCCATAGTGGAAACTCACAAGGACCACGCTAACTCACATGCTACCTCCCGGAATGACCTCTGAACTTGTCTTTCTCCTGCCCCTAAACCATCAGCTCTGCTGGGGAGGGGCCCTACGCACCCCGTTCACCTTCGTATGCCCCTGGCTTAGCCTAATGCCAGCACGGAGCTGATGCTCAGTGAATGAGAGACAAGGTTCACATCCAGGGTGCCGAAAGAACAAAGTTGAAGGACTCACACTGGTGGTTTTCAAACCATATCACAAGGCTAGAGTCATCAAAGCAGTACGGTACTGACAAAGAGACCAATGAAACAGAATGAGAGAACCCAGAAATGAACGGTCACGTATGTGGTCAAATGATTTCCACAAGGGAGCCAAGAACACTTAATGGAGAAAGAATCATCTAGTCTAGTCTCTTCCACAAATGGTGCTAGGACAAGTGGATATCCACCCGCAGAAGATGAAGCTAAACCTTTATATAATGCCATATACAAAAATTAACACAAAATAGATCAAAGACCTAAGAGCTAAGCTTTTCTGAGGCACCTGCATGGTACAGTTAGTTAGGCATCTGACTCTTGGTTTTGGCTCAGGTCGTGATCTCAGGGTCATGAGGTCCAACCCTGCACTGGGCTCTGCACTCAGCTCCAAGCCTGCTTAGGATTCTCCCTCCCTCTCCCTCTGCCCCTCCCCCCGCTCTCTCTCTCTGTAAAATAAATAAATAAAATTTGAAACAGCAACAAAAAAAGAGGGGTGCCTGGGTGGCTGAGTTAAGCATCTGCCTTTGGCTCAGGTCATGATCTCAGGGTCCTGGGATTGAGTCCCACGTCAGGTTCCCTGCTCAGCGGGGAGTCTGCTTCTCCCTCTCCCTCTGCTACTCCCCTTGTTTTGTTTTGTTTTTTAATGAGAGATTTTTTTTTAAGATTTTATTTATTTATTTGACAGAGAGCGATCACAAGTAGGCAGAGAGGCAGGCAGAGAGAGAGGAGAAGCAGGCTCTCTGCTGAGCAGAGAGCCCGATGCTGGACTCGATCCCAGAACCCTGGGATAATGACCTGAGCCGAAGGCGGAGGCTTTGACCGGCTGAGCCACCCAGGCGCCCCTCGGCTTGTTCTTGATCATTCTCTCGCTGTCTCTCTCTCTCTTTCTCTTTCAAATAAATAAAATCTTTTTTTTTTTTAATGCTCAGCCTATAAAACTCTTAGAAGAAAACATACAACAAAAGTTTCACAATATTGGACTTGGCACCAATATCTTGGCTATAACACCAAAGGCACAGGTAACAAAAGAAAAAAAAAAATAGACAAACTGGACCCGATGGAAAATTTAAAACTTTGTGCATCAAAGGATACTATGGACAGAGTGAGAAGACAACCCACAGAATGGGAGACAATGGGAGCAGCAAATCATACAGCTGCTAAGGGATTAATATCCAACATATATAGAGAACTCCTGAAACTCAACACCTACAAAAAGAGCCAACGCAAAAACAGGCAAAGGATTTGGATAGATGTTGCTCCAAAGACGATATATGAATGGTCAGTAAGCACATATGATGCTCAAACATCACTGATCATTAGGGAAAGCAAATCAAGACCACGATGAGATAATACTTCACCCTCATTAAGATGGCCACTATAGGGTTGCCTGAGTGGCTCAGGTTAAGCATCTGACTCTAGATCTCAGCTCAGGTCTTGATCTCAGGGTCATGAGATCAAGTCCTGTTGGGTTCCTCTTTAAAAAAAAAGAAAGAGAGAGGGGCGCCTGGGTGGCTCAGTCAGTCAAAGAGTCTGCCTTCGGCTTGGGTCATGATCCCAGGGTCCTGGGATCAAGTCCCACATGGGGCTCTCTGCTCAGTGGGGAGCCTGCTTCTCCCTCTACCTCTACCTGCCTCTCTGCCTACTTGTGATCTCTCTCTCTGTCAAATAAATAAATAAAATCTTCAAAAAAAAAAAAAAAGAAAGAAAGAAAGAGGGGTGCCTGGGTGGCTCAGTGGGTTAAAGCCTCTGCCTCTGGCTCAGGTCATGATCCCAGTGTCCTGGGATCGAGCCCCGCATGGGGCTCTCTGCTCAGTGGGGGCCCTGCTTCCCCCTCTCTCTCTGCCTGCTTCTCTGCCTACTTGTGATCTCTGTCAAATAAATAAATAAAAATCTTTTAAAAAATACAAAAAAGTCAATAAAATATTTTTTAAAAAAGAGAGAGAGATGGCTAATCTAGAAAAAGAAAAAGGATGGAAGGAAGAAAAAAAAATGGTGTTGAAGATGTGGAGAAATTGGAATCCTCGTGCACTTGTTCGTGGGAATGTAAAATGGAAAACAACACGGTGTCACTTCAGAAAATTAAAAATTAAAGAAATAAGAAGAAGATAAATTTAAAAAGTTTAATTAAAAAATTAAAAATAAAACTGCCTTGTGATCAAACCATTCCACTTCTGGGTCTATACCTACAGGAATTGGAAGCAGGCTCTCAAAGACATATTTGCACGCCTGTGTTCACAGCCTGTTCACAATAGCCCAGGAGTGGAAACAACACAACTGTCCATCTGTGGGTAAATGGAGAGCAAAATGAGGTCCACCCGTGCAATGGAATGTGAATCAGTCTTAAAAAGGAAAGAAATTCCGACACCTGCTGCAACAGGGCAGAGATTTTACTGGGTGGACTATGTCCAGAGAGGCATGCACGGAGTTAAGGGATTCTGTAAAGGATGCGGAGGTATCAAGCAACTAACAAACTAGGAGCTGGGAAAAACAAACAGCTCAGCATCTCCCTCTTCATAAAAATTTTTTTTAAGTTTTTATTCATTTATTTGACAGAGAGATCACAAGTAGGCAGAGAGTGAGGGGGAAGCAGGCTCCCCGCTGAGCAGAGAGCCTCATGTGGGACTTGATCCCAGGACCCTGAGATCATGACCTGAGCCAAAAGCAGAGGCTTAACCCACTGAGCCACCCAGGCGCCCCTCCCTCTTCATAATTTTTAAGCGCAAGTACTGACGAAATAGTGGTATTTTCATCATCATCATCCCCATTTTATAGACAGGAAAACCAAGGCATAGAAGCGTTATACTGTTCGCCCAAAGTTCGCACAGGGGATCTGGGGTTTCAGCCCAGGCAGTCCAGCCCACTGGAGCCCAGGCTGCACGCCCTGCCTCTCATTACTGCTCCCCCCTGGGCTGGGGAAGCATATATTGATACAACAGTGTTAAAGGGCAATCTGGCCATTTCTATAAAATCAATCAAATAAAAGCCCCTTATAAAGACCCTCCGACACCCAGAAATTCCATTTGCAGATAACTTTGTCCTGCAATACAGAGCGTGCAAGGGTGTGCGATACTCGTTTTCCTCATCCTCGGGTACCGGCCGTTCTGGGGACAATTCCCAATTAGACGAAGCCAGTCATGGTGGCTGATCTCTTTCGCTCCACGGTGACTGGTTTGCAGTGCGCATGTGACAGCTGTGGCCAATGAGACAGGAGGGAAGTTGGGGGTGGGCGGCAGGAAAAGGCTTCCACATTTTCTAAGACAGCATCCTGACTTTCCTTGGATGGGCGGTAGTGTCTGGAATTCTATCGCCAACTTGAACCCCAGAGAGAATGAGCCCAAGAACCCATGAGGCCCACGGTGAGGACATCGGTCTGGAGAGGTGGAACGTGGAGCCCTGGAAACATTTTCTGCCTGGTAGTCGCTGTCGGCTCCCTGGGACCTCACCCTCCTTAGATCTTATTGCTTAAGCCTGTGTGACTTGGGGGTCCAGCCTGAGATGTCCTAACCAGTACCTACGGGCTGCTGTTTAAAAAAAAAAAAAAAAATCCCAGGGTCTTGGGATCGAGCCCCGCATTGGGCTCTCTGCTCCGCGAGGAGCCTGCTTCCTCCTCTTCTCTCTCTGCCTGCCTCTCTGCCTACTTGTGATCTCTCCCTCTGTCAAATAAAGAAGTAAAATCTTAAAAAAAAAAAAAAAAGAGAGAGAGAGACAGTTCGACATTGGAACAATGAGTACATCATTGATAATCTTAAGGGACTATGACTTCTTCAAGTGTGTAAATGATATGGTGGTTTTATGTTTAAAAAACCAACAAACAGGGGCACCTGGGTGGCTCAGTGGGTTAAGCCTCTGCCTTTGGCTCAGGTCATGATCTCAGGGTCCTGGGATCGAGCCCTGCATCGGGCTCTCTATTCGGTGGGGAACCTGCTTCCCCTCTCTCTCTGCCTTCTGCTTGGCCTACTTGTGATCTCTGTCTGTCAAATAAATAAATAAATAAACCTTAAAAAAAAAAAGAAGAAGAAAGAAAGAAAGAAAGAAAGAAAGAAAAGAAAAGAAAAGAAATACCTTCTTTCTCTTGCCAAAAAAAAAAGAAAAGTTTTCTTGACTTCACATTTCCGAACAAAGACCATCCCAGAGGATTTTGCCTCCTCTGCTCCCACGTGCCAAGCCTCTCCTGTCTGCTCCTACCCCCGCTCCTTCAGCACTCCAAGCCGCTCTTGGCAAGGTCCCCAGTGGCCTCTGGGTTGCCATGGCGTACGGTCACTTTTCTATCCAGAGCTGCTCACTCTCGGCAACTTTTGACATAGGTGATTGCTTCCTCCTCCTCAGAACCTCAGTTCCCCTGCCCTTTGGGACCCGTCCCTCCCCGTCGTCCCTCCCCTAGCCCTCCTCCTGCCACTGCTCTGTCTTTCCTCCTGGGCATTCTTCTCTTCCTCTGATGCTCTGGTGAACCCTTTGATTGTCTCACCCATTCCCACGGCTTTAACACCCTCCAGCTCGCAGACCTCTCCTCCCAGCTCCCCATGCAGGCGTCCAGCTGCCTCCTCGGGTGCCGTGGAGGTGGCGGGGCACAGTGGTTAACGATGGCGTGGCCCCTGGAGCCCAACCATTTGGGACCGGATCCCGGCCCTGCAGCGTCCAAGCTCTGGCAGTTAATTAACCTGTCTGTGGGTCAATGCGTTTAGCTCTAAAGAGGGACCGACAAATAAAATAATACAGCTCTTATGAGGATGAAATCAGTAAATAGATAAAGCACTTAGAACGGTGTTTAGCACATGGTAAGCACTCGACAAATGCTGACTGTTACCAGTATCTCACCGGCAACTCGACCTTAACATGCGTCGAGTAGGACTCTAGATTGTGGGACATCTGGGTGGTTCGGTCGGTTAAGCATCTGACTTCTGCCTGGGTCGTGATCCCAGGGTCCTGGAATCGAGTCCCGCATCAGGAAATCCTTCCTCAGTGGGGAGCCTGCTTCTCCCTCTGCCTGCCACTCCCCCTGCTTCTGCTCTCTCTCTCTGTCTCTCTGACAAATAAATAAATAAAATCTTAACAACAACAACAACAACAAAACTCCAAAATTGTCCCTCCCTACTAGTACCTTGTAGGGGGTGGAAAGTTCCTCGCCAGCCTTCCCCAGCTCTGTAAACAGCACAACTACCTGCCCAGGTGGTCTGTCCAGAAACCGAGGAGTTGTCCTAGACCCCCCACCTTTCCCTCCCCATCGTCCTCTCTACCCGTCCAATTCTTCATCAAATCTTGCTGATTCTAACTCCAAAACATATGTGATATCTACCTTTCTCTACCTCCATGGCCACCTCCCAGCCAGAAGTGGACATCGTGTCCTAACTGGACAACCTCAGTAGTGCCCAAGCTGATTTTCCTTCCCCTCCCCCATGTGCCCTTCAGTCTGTCCCTCCATGACCTCAGGGTCATGGGTGCATATAGGACCCTTTCGGGTGCATAGTATGCACCCAAAGAGTCCTATAAAAATGCATGTCTGTCCCTCCTTAAACCCTTCCCCAGCTCTCGTTTTTCTTAGAATAAAAATCAAATTCCGTACCAGGCTCCCGCTTGGACCACCTCCAGCCTACCTACCTCATGCCTTGCTCCCCTTGCTTCCTCTGTGCACCGCAGGGCCTTTGCATACACTGTTATCACTGTGTAGGACACTTCTCCCCTGGCGTTCATATGACTGCTTCTTTCTCATCCTTCAGATGTCACCTTACCTGAGGCCTTTCCTTACCATCCTACTTACTATTGCCAATTCCAATTACTAGCAAACACAGCACCCTGCTCACTGAACTTATCACAATTTATACTTACACACTTATTTGTTTACTTCTTTGCAGCCTGTCCCCCCCTAATGGAGAATAGAAAAGTAGGGGATTTAGGGTTTGGGTTTTTTGTGTTGCTTGAGGAACAGAGCCATGTAATCACCATATCTCTAGCTTTAAAATTCATAGTTGACATTAAAAAAAAGAAAAATCAGACCACCCGGGTGACTCAGTCAGTGAAGCGTCTGACTCTTGATTTCGGCTCAGGTCGTGATTTGGGGGCCGTGGGACCGAGTCCCAAGTTGGGCTCTGCCCTCCCCCCCTGCTTGAAGTCTCTCTAAATAAATATATAAATAAATAAATAATTTTTAAAAATTCATACTTGGCTTTAGCATGTGTTCAGTAAATATTTGTCGAATGGATTCTTGGATTATTGATTTAAAGAGAGAGTCAGTTGCGGGCGGATGTGCATGGTATTGTCACAATTATGAAAGTCAGTCTCTAGACTTAGACATATAGTGCCATGATTTCTGTGATGCCCGGTTCCGGCCCGGCAGTGGGAGTCACGTTGAACTTCAGTCCCCCTGGGTTGGGGCCACAATTCCAGGATATTCAGCAGGCCCAAGTTTGTTTGGGATGGGGGGAGGGGAGGTTGGTGGCTGGACGAAGGACAGGTTGGACAGTATCCAGCCCTCAGGGAACAGTGGTCACTGCTGAGACACTGTCATCTTGATTGAGTGGCCTCTTAGGTCCTGGTACTGTGTCTGCTTTGGGCTTGAGACCGGGGAGAATGTTGCAAGCTCCCTGTGGTTCTGCCAGCCCAGTAGACCCCTGAACTCCCTCTCTGGGGAGCCTGCCGAGGAGCCAAGAAGTGGGCGACAGACGCCCCTCCCATTCTGGGCCAAGCTCTGGTCTCTGCAGAGGAATTCCCTTCCCCTAAGGGCTTGGGCTCCTGAAACACACAAACCAGCTTTTCTACTCTTGGGTCAGCCCTATGCATCCCCAGTAGCAATGAGCACGGAAAAGTAGGAAGATGTAGGAAGGAACCAACTAGATGAACCCAGAAATACATTATATGCTTGGAAAAGAGCACGCTGACTGCTGTGTAGGGAAATGGACAAGGAGCTGGCCACCCCGGGGAAGGGATGGGGTCGTGGATTTGGACAGCAGAGAATGGATATCAGAGTTATTTGGAAGATAAAAATCCATAATAACTGGGGGAGGGATTGGGTGGCGGCAGGGGAGGTAAGGAAGATGCACCTAGAAGGATTCCCAAGATTCTGCCTTGGGAGAGGGGAGGGCTCTGCCATTGCACGTGATGTTCCCAACTTCCGGAACACCCTCCGCGTTGTAAGCCCTTCACCTGCCCCGACTCCTACTCATCTTTCTGACCTCCATTCGAGCATCACTTCTGCGCATTGGCACTACCTGGCCCCAGGGCCAGAGGCACCCCTCCTTTCTCTCTCCGCCTTCCTTTGCATATTTACTGCATGTGCGATTACACATCTGTTGGTATCCTCCCCACCAGACCGTCAGGTCTGTGAGTGGATCTGGGGTCATCCTTGCAACGGCAGTGCCTAGCACATAGTAGGTGCTCAATAAATAAAGGGTCCTGAATGCAGGCGGGGGGGGGGACGGGCTGCAGTGTCCCCTGCAGGTTGGTGTTTTTCCCAGGGGAATGGAGTGGGCTGGGTCCACCCACTCCGCCCAGCCCGACACCCAGACACCCAGACTCCTCACCCCCCCTACTTTAAGATCTATGCTTTCGAGGAGGCTGTGACTGGGGGTACAGTGTGCCCATGGGTCTGGAGGTGGGAAAAATGTCGACAGGGTTGCAGCCAGCAGGACCTGTGGGCCTTTCTGGAGGAGAGGAGTGAGGGGAGCAAAGCTGGGGACGTGAAGGTGTGTGGCCTGGTGGGAAGCTCAGAGGGGAGGGAACGTGGGGAGGGGGTAGGGAGGCGGCAGAGAGGGGACCCAGAGATGTTCTGAGCCCTGCGCACTCCTGGCCTTCTATCGATGGCCCCAGGGACCTCCCCCACCTACTAGGAAGAAAAAAATACTCCACACCATCCACTGCTGTGTGGTTCCTGAGTTTCTCGTCTTGCTCATGGCTGTGTCTAGAAAGGTGCACACTTTCTCCAAAGTGGCTGTTATTTTTGAAAGGACGAAGGAAAGAGGGAACGTTCTGGAAGTGCTCGGTGAGTCTGGGGGAGGCACCGGGATTACCGCGCCCCTGTGGGAAAGGCGGCAGTGGGGATTAAACAAGGTAAAGCCCAGAAAAGTCCCGGCAGCTTAAAAAACACAGGATCCAAATCTGAGAAGGCTGAGTGGCCCGGACGGGAGGAGGCTGGGCGGGGAATCACCTAGCGGCCCCCCGGGGAAGCCTCCAGGGGTCTCCTGGGAGCCCCGCCACGGCACCACGGACACTCAGGCCCCACCCGGCCAGCAGGCAGGAATTTGCCCTGCTGACCTCCCCTGGCACACTCCTGTCACCATGGCGACCAGCCTGGAAACAAGCGGCCCGATTGTCCCTGCTCAGCGGGGCAGGTGAAACCCCGGCCACGTGACCGATACCGAGCCAGGTGCGGCGACGGGACACCCGCCGCCTCCCCGTCTTAACCCCTTCCGCGCCGCCGCCCCCGGGGCGCAGCGTCCCTGCCGCCGCCGGCCGCACCCGTTCGGGGGCCCCCGGATTCCCAGCCAGAAGGGCGGGGACTACCGGGAGCACTGCACTAGGAGTCAAATTCCTGGGAAGGAATTCGGGTTGGGCCACGCACGTGCTGAGCGGCTGGAGCTGGGTTATTCCCCTCCCGCGTCTCCATTTTCTCAGCAGTAAAATGAGGATGACAACACCCTCTCGGTTCACAGGGACCTGGGGACGGCTGGGAGCAGGGATGCTGGGGACAAAGACTCCCAGGGCGGTCTCATTCACACCCCTTTGCCCCCTCCCCCACATGACCTCAGCATATCAGGGGCTCCAGAAGGCCTCCCCCCCCCCACCAAGGGCTGGACACACACACCCCCTCCAAGAGAGAGACCCTCACAAACCAGTTAGGAGTTAGCCAGTTCCTAAACAAGCTGGGAAAGGGTGGGCAGCCCCCATTTTGACCCCTCCCCAACACACCAACACCAGAGTCGTTCCCAGGTGGCCACAACCCCTACCCAGACCCCACCGCGCGCTCTGAAGTGGAAACCTCAAGCCAACTGGTTTTTCCGTTTGCTCCCAGACCCTAGCGAGCCACGTGATGGGGCTTTGGCCCGGTCTCAGGAATGTCTCCAGACTGCTTCTGCCACAAACCCAGGGCTCTGAGCAGATAGTCCAGGGTCATGGGCCAGGCTCAGGTTGCCTGGCTAGACAGTAGGCTGGGGAGGAGGTGGAGGGTGGTTTAAAACCACATTTGGAATATTAACCTTCTGAACCACCGACGTTATGTCCACCCCCTGCCTCTTCATCCACCAATTCTAGAAAAACACCGGGCTTGATGTCTCCTCCAAGGACCCCTCCCATGCCTTGGTCCAGCCCCCATCCAGGGCTCAGATGTCCTCATCACTCCCCTAACGACTATTCTGGCAACAAATCATCACACCACCTGGTGTGCTTCGCATCCCCCCGTGACCTCGAAGCCCTTCTCTCATTAGAACTAAACAACTGCCAGTCCCCGGGCTGACTCAAGGTGTGAGCCCTCTTATTGGGCAAGGTATTTTTAACACCTTGGAGTTCAGATGCATCCTACAGGTCTTGACTCCATCAGGCCTGCCCTGAAGAGGGAGAGGCTTGGCTGGTCCAGATGTCATCTCCTGCAAGGGGCACTGACCCAGCCCCTAGGTGGACCTTCACCTAAGCCTCAGCTAGAGCCTCGAATCTCTTCACAATCATTCAGTAAAATGATTACTATTGCACTTTGCCCCAGATAAACAAAAACGTGTCTCCAGTCCGCCAGGAGCTCCCAGACTGCGGCGGACACAGAGAAAGCCAGCTTTGGGAGCATGGGGTAGAAGAGATGAGGTTCAACTGGGGAAATCCGGGAAGGCTTTTGAGGAGGTGGCAGTTATCCTGGACCTCTTAAGCCGTGCAGGAGTTGGGCCCTTGGCTATCCGGAAGGCCCCCGCAGCAGCCAGCAGAGGGAGTCCTGGGGCTGGAAAGTAAAAGGCAGGTGTGCAGATACCCGGGTTGGAGAGTTCATAGGAAGCATGGGTGGAAGGATGGCCGGGGGGGTGGGGGGACACGGACCAAAAAAAAAAAAAAAAGTCACATCAGCGATTCTGGTTCCGCCGCTTGTGCAGCCATTTGCCTCAGTTTCCCCATCTGTAAAGGGCGGGAGTGGAGGGTGCCTGGAGATGCCCTCTCCAGTCGAGGACTTCAGGATGGGGAAGAGGGGCACCACCCGGCCTGCCTGCGCCCCGGCTGGGCAGCACGGCGCCCCCAAGCCGGCGCCCCTCCGCGCCCCGCGGCACTGAAAGTATGACGCCCACCCAAGGCGGTGCGTGAAGGCAGAGGAGCAGGCCGGGTGCGGGGCGGGCGCGGGCCAAGGCTGGGCCTCCTCGGCTCGCCAAGGACCTGCCTCACCGGCGCCCAAAGCGCGCGCCCCAAACCCGGGACGTTCCGAGCGGCGGGGATGGGATTCCCACGCCACAGGACCCGGACTCGCCACGAGGCTTCGACGCCGGAAGGGGCGGGGCGGGGCGGAGCTTCGCCGGGGCGTAACCAGGGAACGAGGTGGCTCCGCCCGGGGCGTGGTCAGGGGCGGTTCTCCCGTCTGCCGGCGCAGAGGCTGAGGGGATAGCGTAATGACGTAGGGGGCGGAGCTGGGGGAACAGACTGTACCCTGGGATTACGTAAGGAAACGAGGGCGGGGGCGGGGTAGTCCGTGCTAGTGGGCGGGGAGAGGGCGGGGCTACAGTCGGAACTGGGCGGGGTCCTGAGCGAAGGCAGGAGGCGGAGCGAGGGGGACAGGCGGCGGTGAGCGCCGGTAGCTGTTCCCGGGCATGCTCCGCTGGACCCGCTCCTGGAGGCTCCCCCTTAGGGGGCTCGGGCCCTGCAGCCTCAGCTTCTCCAGGGTGCCCGTCGCACCCAGCAGCAGTGGCCGAAGCGGCGCCGAGCCGAGGTCAGTCAAGGGCGCCATGTGGGAGGCCGCGCGTCGTTCCTCCCGGGTCAGTCCGGCCGCGGCGGCCCCGCCCCCTCCGTCTGCGCCCGCCCCCGCCCCCGCCCCCGCCCAGGCCGCTCCCGGAACCCCTTCCCCAGCCGGCTCAGGCCCCTCCACCGCCCTCGCGCCTCCCTCCAGGTCGGTGCTGCTTTCCTACAATCTCCTGGACGGAGAGGCGGCGCGCCCGGCCCTGGTGTTCCTGCACGGGCTCTTCGGCTCCAAGACCAACTTCAGCTCCATCGCCAAGGCCCTCGCCCGGCAGACTGGCCGAAGGGTGAGCTTCCGGGAGAGGCGGGGCCCCGCGGAGGAGTGGCCCGTCTCCCTAAGCCGGCCTGGGGAAGGGGGTGGAGGCTGCACGGCACACGGGGGCCCGAGGTGGACCCCGGCCATTCTCATGCTTGCCCCCACCCAGTCCTTCATGTGTGAGAGCTGCCGCGCGCGCTCCACACTGAGCTCAGCCGTCCAGTGGTCCAGTGGTCAAGGGGGCCAGCCCCTGTTCGTTCCGCAGGGATGACAGGGAGCTTGCCACCCTATGCAGGAAGGAGCCCGTCCTTCTGTGCTCCAGCTGGCGGAAATTCTTGGCACCTGCTTTCTCTGGGTGGTCACCCTGCCAGGCCAAACCTTCAGAGACAGGGTCATGCTCCTTGGGCCTTCTCTTCTCTGGCAGAGCAGCCCCAGGTCCTCCATCTGGCCTCCTAGGTCCGAGAACTGGGCCCTCTCACCATCGGGACCGTTTTTCCACTTCGCGATCTTTCCCCAGGCTCTCTACGCCCCTCAGCCCGCAGGAGTGCCATGCCTTAGGCTGTCTGTGCCCTGAATGTGGATGCCGGCTCTGCCCGCCCTCTCTCCACTCCGCAGGTGCTCACGGTGGATGCACGGAACCATGGTGACAGCCCCCACAGCCCAGACATGAGCTACGAGGCCATGAGCCAGGACCTGCAGGACCTCCTGCCCCAGCTGGGCCTCGTGCCCTGCGTCCTCATTGGCCACAGCATGGGAGGCAAGACAGCCATGTTGCTGGCACTCCAGAGGGTGGGTGAGCCTTCCCTATACGGGGCTTCCCCTGCATCCAGTGTGGACCCTGAGTACCCAGCAGTCGACCTGGGACTCAGCCAAGCCTTGGATGGCCAGATTCAGGATCTGGGACCCTGCCTGAGACGCACGGTGCCTGCCATAAGGCCGGTCCCAAGTGTGGTTCTCTGAAACAGCCGGAGCTGGTAGAACGCCTGATTGCTGTGGACATCAGCCCAGTGGAGACCACACCGAGCTCCAACTTCCCATCCTACATGGCCGCCATGAGGGCCGTAGACATCCCAGATGGGGTGCCCCGTTCCTCTGCCCGAAAGCTGGCCGAAGAGCAGCTCAGCACGGTTATCCAAGTAACACACCCATCCCCAGGTGGTGGTGTGGGCTGGGACCTGTGAAGGGAAGAGTGGTGGCCCCAGACCTCACACGGAGACTCCCCTCCCCCAACTACCGGACCCACCCCCTCCAGGACTTGGCCGAGCGTCAGTTCCTGCTCACCAACCTGGTGGAGGCGCATGGACGTTTCGTGTGGAGGGTGAACTTGGAAGCACTGGCCCAGCATTTGGACAAGATCATGGCTTTCCCACCACGACAAGAATCTTACCCTGGGCCAACCCTCTTCCTCCTGGGTGGAAACTCAAAATACGTGCGGTAAGTCAGTTTTAGCGGTGGTGGTGGGAGGGGTCCCAGCCTAGGGATCCTGCCTTGGGGAGGGCTTCGGTTTGGGCAGGGGGTGCCTGAGAATTCAGAAACACCCCTGGGCGTGTGGGCTCATGTGCTCACTTCTGTGTCTCTCCCCAACCTCCCGCTTGGACCCCTTCGGCGCGGCCTTCTCTTCGACGGACAGCCCCAGCCACCACGCTGAGATCAGGCGGCTCTTCCCTCGAGCCCAGATGCAGACTGTGCCCCGTGCTGGCCACTGGGTCCACGCTGACTGCCCCCAGGACTTTGTGGCTGCTATCCGAGGCTTCCTGGCCTAAGAGTTGCTGACGAGAGGAAGCAGGAAACCCCAGGCTTCCAGGCACTGTGGCCCACTCCATGTTTCTGCACAAAAGGACTCGGGCAGGCACCAAGAGAGCGTGAGGGTACGGAGGTGGTCAGACCTCAAGCTTTAATGAATAAAGACGCTGCTGCCAAGGTCCCGGGCTGAGCTCTGTCACCGCCAGCGTCCCCACCGACCCAGGGGGAACCGGACCCAGGGGACCCTCGCAGTTCGGGGGCCCAGGGGGGTGCCCAGAGTGCCTCTGGACTCTTTCCGCAGCTGACTCTCGACCCGCTGCCTCACCAGCTGCTGCATGTCCTCCTGGGGGCGGGAGAGCAGGTTCAGGGCCAACCCTGTGCCCTTTCCCTTCTCCCCGTGGCTCCCTGGCCCGGCTGGCGTTCCCATACTACCTCCCAGGCCTCCACCTCCTGCCTCAGCCTCAGTTTCTCCTCCAGGACCTCCAGCAGCTGGGCCTCCACGGCGCGCAACTTGGCTTTGCATGTGTCCAGCTCGGCCTCCAGTGCCTGCTTCCTGCGGGTGGCGGGGAGAGCAGCACGAGGCTTGAACCCCGCGCGTCTGCTGTGTGGCCACAGCCCCCTGCCTTGTGACAGGGTGAGCGCTTCCGTGGCTTTCCTTGCGGGAACACCTGACTTCTCACCTCCTCTCCTCTAGCAGGACAGAACCCTGAGGGTGAGCCACCCACTGCCCTCCCAGCACCCCCCAACCCCCGCAAGCATCTGCCTCTCACTTGGCAATGGCTTCATCCCGCTCCTGGAGGACTTGGTCCAGCGAGGGCTCTGTCTGGGCGTCCCCCAGTGCTCCAGCCACTTGGGATTCTGGGCTCTGTTGTAGGGTGACACAGGAGGGAGTGGGGATCTAGAGCTTGTCTAGTTGAGGTGTCCCGCTTCTGGGCCCGGCTGCCCTTCCCTTGGCTCTGATGCTAATGTCAGCAGGGGAGGGGGCTGGAAAGTTCTCTTCCTGCCTCCTCCCCCATCCCGTCCCCCACCGCATCTCCTGGGCCTCTGAAAGTCATGCAGGGGGACTGGGCCACGCTGAGGGGTGGCAGCTGTGGCCCCCGCCTGGCACAAGGCTAAGCAGAGGGGACGGGGCGTTTGGCCCCTCAGGGAGAAAAGAAGTTCCCACCCAAACCGCAGGAAAGAGACAAGGTGGTTTTCAGAAGGACACTTACCCCTCTAAGGGCCCCAGGACAGAGAGCGTGGCCTGGTGACTGGGACTCTTGTCAGTGGGGTGGGGCAGGCGGACTACGTAGCCCTTTGCCCTCCCTTCCGGGCGAGGCACTCCCTGTCAGGCTCCGCCCTGGGCTGGCTGGCCGGGCCCCTGTCTCCCCTCCTGGATCCTGGAACCTTCCTGCGGGGCCCAGAGCTTCCTCAGGTCCTTCCTGTACGGTCACACTCGTCCGTCCCCACAAGGGGGCGCCCCACCCACGCCGGGAGATGAGAACCGAGGGCCAGAGCCAGGACGGTCGTGCACACTGACGGGCGTGGGTGCCCCAGCACCCCATCCCGAAAGGTTGGCATCTTGGCATCAACCACGCATAGGACCAATCTCAGCTTAGCAGAAAACAGAAGGGAAAAAGCCTAACCATTCCTGTAGACTCTTAACATCTGGGATGTCCATGCTTCCTAGTAACACAGCTGGTCACTCCTCCAGGATCCCCAGCGTTCTGATCCTGGAGCCCGGCGGGGTCTGCTGGGGTGGGGGAGGGGTCGTCTAGGTAGCCCAGGCCTCCCCCCCACATTCCCCCCACTTCTCCCCACCCCGGGGTGCTCACTGAGCACACCAGTGACGTCAGAGGTGTAAGAGAATTTGCCCCATTGAGAAGCCTCTCCGGCAAGGTCATGTCTAGGGGATTAGACCCTAAACTCCGCCTTAAACACAAATATTTCTCCCAGGCCCCCCTGCCAGACATGACTCGTGGGTGCCACTGAGACACGGGCGCGACCAACAGCTTCCTTGGTTGAGCCCCGGGCAAAGAGGTGAGGTCGAACTGTACCCCCAGACACACCCTTCTGTTGAGACGGAGTCGCTGTGTTTTGAGAGTCTGATCTGTGCCGTGATCCAGACAGGGCCCAGGGACCTGGTCTCAGGGACCTCCGAGGCCAGCAGGGATGAAGCATAGATACAATCAGAAAAGAATGTCAGGGGCTCCCGGAACAGTAGGAGCACGAAGGAGGTCACAGGAGGTCACACCCAGCCCAATCACAGGAAGTTCCCTTAGGAGCTTGTCCAGAATGAACCCTGCAGGCCAGCAGGAGTCAGTCAGGAGAAAGGCATTTCTTTTAACTTTTTAAACTCGAAACAGTTTCAAAACTGCTCTTCAGTGTCCAAAAAAAATATCCTTTTAGGGTAAAAAAAAAAAAAAAATCTAATACGGTATCAAACATTGTACCCAGTCGTCACATCTCTCTGGTCCCCCTAGGTCTAGAACAATTTGTGGCTTTTCTTTGAATTTCGTGGCCTTGACATTTTGAAGATTACAGGGAAGTTATTTTGTAGACCATCCTCAAATTCGGGCTTGTCCACGCCTTCCTTATGATTAGGCCACTGTTAACCCACTTTGGGCAGAGACATCACAGAAAGGATGCTGTGTTCTCCTTTCTAATATCGTTTGGAACCATGACTGGTGGGACCAAAGCTGTGTGCTTGACCACAATTAATAAGCACTGGGGAAGGGAGGTACTTAGAGACTATGACACATCCTTTCCCTTACCCCACTTTCACCCATAGGATTCAGCACCCATCGATGTTTCTTGCCCACATTAATTATTACTACAGTGGTTTGCAAATGGGGGCGCCTGGGTGGCTCAGTCCATTAAGCATCTGACTCTTGATTTCGGCTCAGGTCCTGATCTCAGGGTCCTGGTATCGAGCCCCACGTTTGGCTTGGGCTGAGTATGGAGCCTGCTTAAGATTCTCTCTCTCCGGGCGCCTGAGTGGCCCAGTCATTAAGCATCTGCCTTCAGCTCAGGTCGTGATCCCGGGGTCCTGGGATCGGGTCCTGCATGGGGCTCCCTGCTTGGCGGGAGGCTTGCTTCTCCCTCTCCCACTCCCCCTGCTTGTGTTCCTTCTCTTGCTGTCTCTCTCTGTCAAATAAATAAAATATTTAAAACAACAACAACAACACTCTTTCCCAGTGTTCATCCTATGGTTCCGGTTCTCTGGAGAACCTAATAGAATTTACATCTATTAAGGAAAAGTTCACTGTTAGACCTGAATTCCCATCCACCAGGCTCGTCCTAGCTTTCCGTATTTTACCTTCTATCTCCAGTTGCCTGTAGTACATTTCATAATTAGTTCAGTCTTCCTGGGCGCTGTTAACCCCCTGGAACAGTGGTGCTCCCCCTGACGTGGATGCCCTTCTCATGGGGGCCTGGCTCCTGCGGGGACTGCCTCCCCCCACCCTCAACTCCGATGCCATCCTCAGGCGTGGCCCTGGCTGCCACTGGGGTGTCAAATGTCTAAGAGCTTTACCGTCATTAAGCGAGTCATTCATTCTGCAAATATTTGCTGAGCACCTACTATGTTCTAAGCGTGTTTCCGGGTGGTGGACATAAAACAGGAAGACAAAGTTCCCTGACTTCATGGAGCTCATTCTCTCTCTCTCTCTCTCTCTCTCTCTCTCTCTCTCTCTTTTTTTTTTTTAATTTTATTTATTTGGTAGAGAGATTCTCTCTGGGAATCCTGGGTTCATGCCCCGGCTGCCCCTGTCCAATCTCGCTCCTCCCCTGCTTCCCCAGGACGGCTGAGCTCAGGCCTCAGGGCTGAGCTGGAAAATGGACAGAGTTGATGGTGCGCTGGGGTGGCGGAGGGAAGTGGGAAGGAGAGCTGCCACCTGGGAGGGGGCTGGGGGGCTTACCTCTATGTGACCTTGTTTGTGCTAACCTCCCTGAGGCTTACCGTCCTCATCTGTGACACGGAACTCATGGGTCACCTCCCCCGTAGGGTCACGGGAAGGGTTAAGTAAGGTCGCTCATACAATGACCAGCGCTTTGCATACTAATGGACCAGGGTCAGACGTCCCAGGAAAGGCCAGGGAGCCTGCCAGAGAGCAACAGAAAAGAAAATTCTATACGAGCTGCCTCCTCCTCCTCCTCCTCCAGACCCCTACAGCCCCTGCACTTCCCCATCATTGTCTTGTCACTGTCAAGGTGTCTCTCCCACCAGCCTGAGGGCTTCTGGAGCACAGGTGGTGACTGTCATCATCCCAAACTGGGCACACGGGTGCTCAGCAGCCACCAGTGAAGCAGTACCGGCCCTGTCCAGCAGGTGGCAGCAGTTCCCAACCTCAGGGATTGGGTGGGCAGGGCGCCCTTGCCCAACCCTTCCAGCTTGTGGAATGGAAACCCCAAACTGTCCCCAGGGGCTTCGGGACCCCCCCCCCCAAACGCCCAGCTTTTCCCTCAGTGCTCCTTTATAGGAACACAGCTTATTCACATGTGCTAAGATCTCTCTGTGCCAGCCTTGGGAAATACACTAGAAGTGACCTGGTTCCTTCCCTGTAGATGTCCCCATCCAGTGAGGGGACAGACACCTAACACAGACCACAGCCACACAGGACAAGAAGCGCTACAATCAGGATAAATACAGGTCTTTGCGGGGCCACACAGGAGCCCGGCCCTCACTGTTGGGCAGTCAGGGATGAATTCCTAGAGAGGTGATGTCTGGGGAAGGAGTGAAAGTCAAGGGGCAGGTGCCTGGAGAGGAGGCAGGAAACGGGGAGGAGAGTGTCCCAGCCGTGGGGAACTAAGGCAAGTGCAGATTCCTAAAAGGAGCGTACTGTGTGGGCATCAGGCATCACGGCTGCGTCAAGGCAAGGTGGCCTCCGAGAGGTGACACGGGGCTGGGCCACAAAGAAAATAGAAATCTCTACTGGGGCATCAGGATCCTCTCCCTGGGGGTAATAGGGAGACCTCACTGCCTGAACAAAGTAGACTGCAGAATGCCACAGAGAAGCCCTTTTGACCAAGGTGGGGACAGGGCTTTACAGGGCATTGGTCTGGACAGACTATCCATCGATTACACACCTTAGAGAATGTTCTGGGGCACCTGGAGGGTTCAGTCCGTTAAGCGTCCTACTCTTGATCTCAGCTCAAGTCTTGATCTCAGGGTGATGAGTTCAAGCCCCACATTGGGCTCCACACTGGGCGTGGAGCCTACTTAAAAAAAAAAAAAAGAATGGGATCAAAGTGATGTGTGTTATGGGGACTGCCCTGTCCCCACGGGGAATAAGCCCCTCTCTCTCACTGTTCCTGTCCTTGTTTACACCGTTGGCCCAGAATGCCTTTCCCCCGTTCTCCACCCGGCCACCTCCTACTCATCCCTTAAGCCCCAATTCAAATGCCCCACCTCTGGGAAGTGGTCCCTGATCCCAGGGAGTTGGCCGCTCCGGGGACCCATGTCATCTTGTGCAACAGTTTTATTTTTTTTAATTACTTATTTTATTATGTTACTTATTGTTTTATTTATTTTTTATGTATTTATTTTAGTTCCTGCCATGGGGGCATTCCATTCCAATGTCAGCCCTTGTTTCTTATTCCAATGAGAGACACACACACACACACACACACACACACACACACAGATGCACACACGCCCAGGACTGTGGCCCCCAACTTCATGTCCACCCCAAGCCAGACTACTCCTGCCTCCTCCAGACTCCTCCAGTCTCCAGCTGGCGTGGTGCATGAACTCCTCCCCGACCATCTGCATGTCTGCCCGGGTATCTGGGCGGGCACTTGAAATGCTCACGGGTGTCTGGTCTGGACTCCTCCCCTGTCCCCCGGGGTCTGCTCCTCCTCCCGGAGCCAGATCTGCCCTTACCTGCACGTGCCCAGTCATCAGCACCTGTTGCGTCTAGTTCAAATCTTTCACACTGTTTTAGTGTCTTTTTTAGTATTTTATTTTTTTTAAGTAATCTCGGCTTCCAACGTGCGGCTCAAACTCACAACCCCAAGATCAAGATCAAGAGTCACATGTCCAGGGCGCCTGGGTGACTCAGCCCTTTAAGTGACCAACTCCTGATTTTGACTCACGTCATGATCTCGGGGTCATGAGATCAAGCCCACATCGGGCTCTGGACTTTTAGGGGTATGTCTACTCGAGGATTCTCTCCCTCTCTCTCTGCCCCTCCCCCAGCCCTCTCCTCTTCTCTCTCCAAATGAATAAATAAATCTTAAAAAAAAAAAAAAAAGTCGGGACACCTGGGTGGCTCAGTGGGTTGAGTCTCTGCCTTCAGCTCTGGTCGTGATCTCATGGTCCTGGGATTGAGCCCAGCATCAGGCTCTCTGCTCAGCGGGGATCCTGCTTCCTCCTCTACCTCTGCCTGCTGCTCTGCCTACTTGTGATGTCTCTCTCTCTCTGTCAAATAAATAAATAAAATCTTAAAAAAAAAAAAAAGTCACGTGCTCTGCGGACTGAGCCAGCCAGGCTCCCCTAATCGTTTTAATATCTTACAACAAACATTCTTTACATAATTGAAATACAGTATAATAATATTAAATATGTCTCTTGAATGGCTTTGACCATTCCCTCCAGGCGGCCAGGTCAAGGGCTCTCTCCTAGACACCACTTCCAGGCTATCCTCCACGCTGTCCTCTTCCCATGCTCTGAGAACTACCTCGGCAGGCTGCTTTCAGCCCTGACTGTTCCCATGAAATCCAGATCACATGGGCAATGGGCTACTTGCCCTCCCCATTGCGGTGTCCGATGGGCAACTCAAAATTAAGAGAGCCAAACCCCAAAACCTGATCTACTCCCACCACAGACCTACCCCTTTTCTAGTTCTTCCCCCACCTTTGTGAGCAGTAACACCGTCTTCCCAGGTATTGGGGTCAAACCTAGACTCCGCTCACCCTGGATTTCTCTCTTTCGTTCAGTTGGCTCTACCTTTAAAATGTATGCAGAGGGGCGCCTGGGTGGCTCAGTGGGTTAAAGCTTCTGCCTTCAGCTCAGGTCATGATCTCAGGGTCCTGGGATCGAGCCCCGCATCGGGCTCTCTGCTCAGCGGGGAGCCTGCTTCCCCCCCTCTCTCTGCCTGCCTCTCTGCCTACTTGTGCTCTCTCTCTCTCTCTGTCAAATAAATAAATAAAATCTTTAAAAAAAAATGTATGCAGAATACGACCACCTGTCACCACCATCACTTCCGTCACCACCTTTGTCCCAGGCACCGGAACCGCTGCGATCACTTCCTAAACGGCATCCCTGCTTCCTCCCCAAAGCCCTTCACGGTCTACAGATGTAGATTTAAGACGGTTCAATTGATGATTTTTTGACATTATGACGGTGCGAAAGTGAGATGCCTTCAGTAGAAACCACATCCTGAATTCCGAATCTGGATCTCTTCCCAGGCTGGCGATACGAGGCACGATCCTCTCTCTCGTGATGCTGGGTCGCGGCACCAGCAGCAATCACGAGAGTGAGGGACCCCTACGCTGCCAGCCCTCCCCGTGCCCAGACAGCCACTCTGCTTCTCACCCTCTGGCCAGCGTTCAGCACATCACTTCATTCTAACATAAGCTCTGCGCTGGATGCTTTTGCCCAACTGCAGGCTAATGTGACTGTTCTGAGCACGTTCACGGACAGCTAGGCTCAGCTCTGGTGCTCGGTAGGTTAGGCGTTACGACGTGCATTTTCCACTTAGGATATTTTCAATTCACGGTGGGTTGATCGGGACGTAACCCCCACCGTAAGTGGAGGGAGACCTGATTTTTTTCCACCCGGCAAACAGAGCAGTTCTGTTAAAGTCCCAGATGGATCTTGGCTCGGCTCGCGCCCCTCATCCGTGTCTGTGGCTTGCATCCCAGTCGGAGTAAAAGCCGGAGGAAGAGGTCCGGACCTCGCCTCCTTTAAGGTCTTCCTTACCGGCTCGGCTCCAGGCGTCCACGCCTCCTTGCTGTTTCCCCGGCAGGCCAGGCGTGCTCCCTGCTCATGGTTTGCGCTTGATGTCGCCTCTTCCCAGAATGCTCTCCCCCCAGAGACCTGCATGACTCACTCTCTCCCCTCCTTCAGATGTGTGCTCGAATGCCACCTTCCCATGGCGCCTGGCTGGACCAGTTGAGGGGGGTGGTGCGGCTCTTGATCTCCAGGTTGTGAATTCGAGCCCCACGTTGGGAATAGAGATTCCTTAAACAAGCAAACAAACAAAACACACACACAAAAAAAAACTTAAAAAAAGAATGCCACCTTTTCAGCGAGGCCCTCCTGGACCATCAAATTTCAAATTGGAAACCCCTGCATGCCTGGGTGGCTCAGACGGTTGAGTGCTGACTCTTGATTTTTTTTTTTTAAGATTTTATTTGTTTATTTGACACAGAGAGAGAGAGATGATCACAAGCAGGCAGAGAGGCAGGCAGAGAGAGAGGGGGGAAGCAGGCTCCCCACTGAGCAGAGAGTCCGATGCAGGACTCGATCCCAGGACCCTGAGACCATGACCTGAGCTGAAGGCAGAGGCTTAATCCTCTGAGCCACCCAGATGCCCACTGACTCTTGATTTCGGCTCAGGTCGTGATCTCGGGGTCCTGGGATGGAGCCCCGCATCGGGCTCCCTGCTCAGCGGGGAGTCTGCACAAGGATTCTCTCTCCCTCCCTCTACTCCTCCCCCTGCTCCCATGCACTCTCTCTCTCTCAAATAAATAAATAAATAGTTAAAAATAAAATAAAATGAAATTGGAAACCCACCTCAAACCCTACACCCCCTGCTTCCCGACTTTGTCTTCCCCATAGCATGTTATCACAAGCAAGGATGCTATTTACTATCTCTTTCCTCTCCTAGACGTGGACTCCACGAGGGTAAGGACTTTTGTCTCTCTTGCTTTCTGCCACGTCTCCAACATCTAGAATAGGCAGTGCACAGTAGATCAGTAGATGCTCAGTTAACTTTTTTTTTTTTTTAAGTGGGCTCTGCTGGGCACAGAGCCCCATGCAGGGCTTGAAGTCATCACCCTGAGAGTAAGACCTGAGCTGAGATCAAGAGTTGGATGCTCCCGGGTGCCCCAGCTCCGCTGATTTTTGACTCAAGGAATGAAAGTCTGACGCTTGATTCCTTCCTCCTTGTCTGCACCATAAAGTTCAACATTCAAGGAAGGCTTCCTTCACCGGCTTCATCTTTTACCCATGCAGAGCCGTGGGCCACAGCAAGGTCTGAGGTTCTGCAAATACTCCCGGCCTCACCCCAGTGTCTGGGCACACACCTTCTGTCCCAACTCTTCCGCCACTCTCTGCTGCAATCCCCGCCTCCAGGAAGCCACCCAGAATCCCTCACCTACTGAAACCGTGTCTGTCTGTCCCACCACATTACATCTTAAGTGCAAAACAGTGGCTCAGTCATGTTTGAGAATTGAATGAAGGTTGAATGAGGGTGAGACCGCTCACAGGAGAGCGGAGTGAAGGGTTCACACCCAGTCTTCAGTCATTGTTCACGCCACATTTAATATGTACATTAGTAAGCGATGCTTGGTGTGACCCTGGGGCCCTTTGAGGGCATGAGCTGTGTCTCCCCCTCCTGCCCAGACACTGGGCTCTGGGGGTGCACCCATGACCCACCCCACCATTCGCCCTGCACACAGGAAAGCACTCTGGACCACCCTGCCGCCACGGGTTCCCTGTAACCCGGGGCAAGTCCCTCTGACAGGTGAGGCCTGGTTTTGCATCACCGGTGCTTACTCTGTGGGATGCTCAAGGTTGAGGTCTGGACAGCTGGAAAGGGTGTGGCTGCCTCTGATGCCAGGCCGCATCTAAGCTAGTCAGTCTCTGGCCGGATTTCCAGGGAAGGAGAGATGACTGGAACTGTGTCTCTAGCCTGTCTGCCAGCCAGCAAACCTGTGCCCACAGTCCGGGAGAAGCGCCAAGCTCAGGCACACTGGGCAGCTGGGGGGGGCTGGCCCAGCTCCAGAACGACACCTTGGCAGCCCTGGGGAAAGGAAGAGGGAGTGCTTGGCTTGAGGTCAAGAGGGTCTGGGCCAGGGCACAGAGGGGACAGCTGGGGGAGGGGGGGTGTTATATGGCTGCCATATAACAAGCTGCTGGCAGAGATTGGAAAAGGAGCATCTGTTCCTGACTAGCCCCCACCCACCGCGCCTCTACACACTGCTAAGATCTTTCCATTAGTGCTACCGTGAGCTGGGCCCCAGGCTGAGCTGCCCCCAGCCGTGGAGAGACATAGGATCTCGGACCTGGGGCTGGGACTCAGGGTTGGGGCTGCAGGGAAAGGGGCAGAAGACCTTAGACCTTAGACCTTAGCTTAGACCTCCCTTCCTCAAAGATAGAAGGGTCCCCGCATCCTGCTGGCCGTGGAAACTAAAGGAAAAAGGTGGTCACCCAGCATCACCAGGGAACCGAGAAATCCAGGGAAAGAGAAGCCAGAGGAGCCCGAGTCGGGATGAGGTGTTGGGGGAAAGCGAGAAGGGTGGGGGCTCAGCGGCTGAAACTCTGCAGCAGGGTTTTGGGGGCGAGTGCCAGAGGTTCCAAGGAAATGGAGGGGTTTCCGACCTCCAGCAAATCCTCAGGGGTGGGAGGAGCTCTGGGGGCGAAGATCCAGGGTCCAGAGCGAGGGCGGAGCTGCTGGGCGGCTGAGCGCAGAGAGGGAGCGGGGGCTCCGGGGGCCCCAGGCCTGGCAGGGATCACGCGGCGTGGGGCACGCGGGGGCACGGGGCGCACCGGGTCCCCGGGCTCCGACCCCGCTGCGCGCGCCCGGGGCCGGCGGGGCGGGGCGGGGGCGGGGGCGGCGACTGGGCGGGGCCGGGCTGGGGGCTGGGCCGGGGTCCCGGGGGCCGGGGCGGGGCCGCGCTGGCGCTGCGCAGCCGCGGGGCGGCCGCCGCGCATGCGGGGCTCACACGGCTGCAGCCGGCGCCGCTGCCACTCCCGGGAGCATGAAGGACCGAACCCAGGAGCTCCGCACGGTGAGTCCGGCCCCCGCGCGCCGCCGCTCGCCGCCCGCGCCCCGCGCGCCGGCCGCTCCCCTCGCGGCCTCGGCGGCCACCCGGCGACAGCCCCCGGCGTCCCCGGCCGGGCGGGAGGGCGCGGCGCGGAGCCCGGGACCCCGACCCCCCTCGGGTCCCGCCCCTCGGACCCACTGGCGGTCACGGGCTCGCGTGAGCTCGGCGCCGTGGGCCCGCGGGCTGGCGGCCGGAGCCCCGGGTCCCGGATAAACTTTCCCGCGCCCCCTTGTTTTGGGGGGTCGGAGGGCTACTACCGGATATCCGCGGCGGGACGGAAGGCTGACCTCGCCGCGGCCCGCGGAGCCGGTCCCGTCTCTGTCCCCCCGCGGTGCCGCATCACTGACCCTCCTGTCCCCCGGCACGGGTGTGGGCAGAGGGCGGGACCGCAGCGGGAAGGGGCCGGGGGCGGTCCCCTGCCCGGAGCCCAGCGGCGGGGCGCGCTGCGGAAGCCGGGCCGCCGGGTGGGGCCGGGCCCCTCGGGCGGGCGCTGTCCCGCGGGGCGCCCCGCCGCCTCCGTCACCTGTAGCTCCCATCACCTGTGGCTCCCCACCCCCGTCGCGCTCGGGGTTAGGTGCCCGCCCCGGTCCCTGAGGGGTCGGATTCGCCCCCGGTCCACCTTGCTGGCTTCCTGGCAGCCCCGGCCCGCGGCGTTTTGAGATCTTCCGGGGTTCCTGGTCCGAGTCCAGCCTGAACCTATTTTTCCACCTGTGTCTCGGGGCCCCCGGGGTGTGGCTCCTGGGGCGGGGTTTGGGGGAAGTAAGAGGATGCGCAAAGGCTCTGACCAGACAGAGCCCACCCTCTCCTGGCCCTGACTGAGACCCCTGCCGCCCGCTCCTCACTCACCCCTACCCCCTCACCCCTGTCTCCCCTGGACTCTGACATTTACGAGGACATTCTCACCTCTGCCCTTAGAGATGGCAAGCCTGGGGGCATTGAAGGAAATGAAGCCTGCCTGTGGGGAGGGGGGCATCAGGACTTTAGACCAAGCTGACTCTTGTCGATCCCCTAGCTGACCACCATGCTGGCTAGCAGGTGCCCTGCCCACAGTGCTGATCTGGGGTGGGGGGCCGCTAGCTCCCTGGCTCCTCTGAGCCCTCCCTCTGCTACCCAGCTCGGAGCCAGAGACCGACGTCCTCATATGGAAAGTTTCAAGTGTACTTTGGGGTTTTGAGCCCCTGGCTTGACCTGTCTGTCCAGAGGCTCCCTGCGTTTGTGCCCCCATTTCTTCCATTGTACCAGTCTAGTCTCCTTGGCAGTCTGGAGCTGGGACCTCTACCCTCCTGCCTTCATCTCCCCTCTTGCTCTGGCTAGGACCCCCCCCCCCCCAACAGACCTTTTATTCCTGGCCAAATGCCCAACCCCCAGGGTAAACCTCAGGAGGTTTCAAAGGAAGAAGATGGTCCCTCATGTCATATATGATGTCTAAACACTTCCCCCGCCAGCCCTTGCGGTTGCCCTCAAGCTTCCTGTGCTGTGTTGAGTCAGAATGTTATCTGGGCGATGAGTGGCGGTGCGGTGCATTTGGCGATGTTCGGACGCCTGGTGGGTCAGACGGGAGTGTATGTGGGAACCAAGTGGTCAGGGGAACACAGTCCTTTACATGTGACAGGCTGTCTGGCGCATCAGCCTTTGTCCCCTCTCCTAAAGGGGAAACTGAGGCATAAGAGAGCAGATGGCACGCCTGGTAGCTCAAAAGGGACAGTAGAAAGGGGCTTTGTCCCAAAGACAGTCAGACTTAGGCCTGGCTGGGACTGGAGGCCCTTGCGGGGGGGCATGGGTTGTAGGGAGCTTGACCCCAGGACTGTTGCTCTGGGGTGTGTCTCTGTGACCCCCTCATCCCCATCCCCCCCACATAGATACATAAACAGTAGCCTTGGGGCTGCCTTAGATGGCGAGGCCTGGCTTCTCCTCTAGACCCCACCCCGCAGGCATTCAGAGCAGCCAGTGAAGGCCGTTGTCCTCATTGGCAGGTGGTCCTGCCCCCTGGGGGTTTCCAGCAGCCCGCAGGAGCCCACACAGGGTGGGGTGGGACAGCTAGTCTGGGGGACCTCTCATTCCCACAAGTCTTCCTCTGGGCCTTGGGTTCCCACCTGTAAAAGGAGAGATAAGAAAACCTAGAGCCCAGTTTCTCAAGGCAAGGGGTGGTCACCTGAGTCTGACTCCATATTTAAGAGAGACCTTGAACCCCAGGAGTCAGAATCCCCAGGAACCGAGAGGCCGGCGTACAGGCTGGGCTGGACAGAGGTGGTGCTCGGGCCAGTGACTTGCACCCCCGCCAGCCCTCCCTCCCGCCTCCCCCTCCTCCTCCCACATCCAACGCCACCACATTTGGAAGGAAAGCAAAGGGAGCTTATTTATAAAAGTCACACTTGGGGAAGGAGCTGGCGCATTTCCTCGGCGCTCTGCAGGCCGGGCCCAGCCCTCCAGCCTTCGCCAGCATCCTCTCCTCATGCGGCTTATCCTGCGGTTGTGCACACGGAGCGAAGGGATCATCGGGGGCCCTCAGAGATCAGAAGGGCCACCCAGGGGTCTCAGAGGGGCAAGGACTAGCCCAGGGTCACAGAACCAGAGAGACTTAGGGCAAGACCCCCCCCCCCCGGGCAGCCCCACCTGGCGTGCCGCTGCCACCTGCCCCCTCCTCGGAGGCCTTCCTGGTTTTCTTTCTGAGATCTTGGAGCTCACCCACCCTTCCCTGGGTCCAGGAGGGTGTTTATCTTCGTGCTGAGCCCCACGCAGGACCTGGGGCCTGCCGCGGGAGCCGGAGGACAGAGAGGAGGGAGCGCAGGGGGCCGCCAGACCCCGGAAGAAGGGAACCTGGGGTGTCCCAGAGGGAGCTGGATGGAACTGGGAGGAGGGAGCCACGTGGGTAAAGGCAGAGAGGCGGGAATGCCCAACCAGGAGAGAAGGAGGGTGGTCTGATGCCTGCTCACTGGGGGCAGGCCTGGGTGGGGAAGCCCACCCGTTCCCGCTTTCCTTCTCGCTGAGAGAAAAGAGACTGGGTGTCCCGGGCAACACCAGGCAGGTTCTTGCCTTAACCTCTCTCGTCCATTTCATCCCTACAGGGCACCTGACCAGATCAGCCTTGCAGAGTGGAAGACTAGGGATATACGAGTAGGCCTCCTCCCTCCCCTTACCTCCCTGGGGTTTCCCAGAAGAAACAGTGGGTTTCTCTTCCAGAACAAGCCTGGGGTGCAGCCAGAATGGTCTTCAGGGATGATCTAGTCTTTCCTCTTTCAGAGATAGGAAAACCTCCTCTTTCACAGTTTGGAATAGTGAGGTCTGGAAAGGGCCAGGGGTTTATCGAAGGGCCCGTGGTGTGTCGTGGTTTGGGGCGGGAAGGTAGTGCGGGGCTGAAGCCGGCTCCTCTCCACCGGTGGAGGCTGCCTCCGGGAGCTGCCCTGGGGCCCCCGGTCAGGGGCAAGGATCTGGAGGTGAAGGGCGGACACGCGATGGGGAGAGGGTGAAGGGATCAGACAGGGGTCGGGAGGAGCCCCTCTTTCCTGGAGACCCAGGCTGGCCTCACATACCCCTGACTCAGCGCTGGGTCTCTCTGCTCTAGTGGTATTGACTTTGATTCTTCATTAAAAACAAGAAGGGGAAAAAAAAACTAGCCCTCGAGGCAGACAACAGCCAACTCCTGCTCCAGGAATGAATCAACACAGGGGCTGGCCTCGCGCCATCCATCCCCAGGGACGGGCCTGGAGGCTGCTGGCCTCCCAGCCTCTTGGAGGAATCACACTTCTGTTTCCAGGAAGGTGTCCCGGAATCCTGGGGCCTCTGCCAGCAGAGACCACCAGGGCTGTCTGGCCTCCTCTGGAAGTGCAGGGCTTCTGGCCCGGGCGGCCTTCATCCTGGATGGCTCGGCCCAGAGGCCTCACGAGGCCAGAGCCTACCAGAGAGGAGAAAGAGAGACCACTGGTTCTCAACCCCGGGGCGGGGGGCTTTTTAACAACGTAGCCCCAAACCCCTTAATTCTGATTCGATCTCTCAATCCTGGAAGCTGGGTTTTGGGTTTTTGTTTTTTTTTTTTAAGCCTTCCAAGGGATCATGGTGCTGGAACAGGGTTATGACCCAGTGAAAAGAACACCGCAACAAGTCAAATGTTGGATGGATAGGAGAGGAAGAGGAAGAAAGTAGATGTACCCTGGTTTCTGATTTGGGGGGACCGTTGGGAATGGGGGGTTTCAGAGGAGGAGCTCAGGAGAATGAGGCAGAACCTAGTTTGGGCCAGATGGCCGGTAGGTTGCTCATATGATGACGGGCTGGGTTTGTCCTGAAGATGCTTGCGACCCCCACCAGGCTCCAGCCGCCACCTCAAGTCCCCAGTCCAGTCTCGCCCTCTTGCTGGTGCTGTGACCGTCACTCATAGAGGGCTAGCAGGTTTCCAAGGGAGCTGGGGCCCTCATGATTCTAACCATCTGGGTGCTCCCTTGGTGCGTGTCGGTGATGCCCGCCCTGACTACCCCCAGGACACAAGGACATGCCAGCCCAGTTCCTACTTCGTTTTGGGTCTGCAGTGTGTCTGGGTTTGGGGCTTCTTATTTATTTAGTGTCCAGTGAAACCTGGTTGGGGTCTTAGTTAATCTGGAGGATGTCTCTAGAAAGGTGCCACAGGGCTCCGGCTTAGATATGGACGAGGTTGCAGGGAGCCCCAGAGTCATGAGCCATCAGATTCTCACAAAGTGGAACAAGGATCAGAACAAATGAAGAAATTAAGCAAAAAAAGTCCTTCCCTTGAGCCTAAAATCCAACCAAGTAGACAGGGGTGGGTAAGGGCTTGGGGCTTTTCTGGCAGGAAGTGCTATATGATCACTTATACTGATCTCTGGTTGCATTAATGAAGGTAGACCACATAAAAAGAGGGAGGGGATGGGTCAGCTCTTTGGTACCACTTAGACCACGATCAACAACACATTGAGTTTATACCATGTACCGCAGAAGACAGAGGCCGAACCAGACAAGTCTGGGGCAGGGGTTGCAACTTAACTTAGGGTCCCGGGAGGGATGTGAGGGAAAGGGAATGGTCAGCTTGAAGAGAAGACCCCAGGGAAGGTGTGGATGCTGCCGTCAGATCTCTGGCAAGTCCAGCCAAGGGAAAGGGCACCAACAGGTTCTTCATGGCTTAGGGCCACAGGAAAGGGACAATTGGGGCAGCCGAAGGTAGGCAGAGCTGCCCGGGGAAGCCTAGTGAGCTCACCATCACAGGAGGTGTGCAAGCTGAGGCCAAGGTGGCTTTTCAGTGTGTGGCTGTGGTTCTGGTGGAGATGGGGGGAGGTTTCTGGAAGGAGGTGGCAGCGAAGGATGGCGGGAATGTCCGCCTCATGGAATCAGCATTCCAGGCGGAGGGCATTGCACTGGGGCAAGGGAAGACAGCGGGTGGGTTGTGGAGGCCGGGAGATGGTTTAGGTGGGGTGTGCCGGGGTCCGGTTTCAGGCTGAGCCAGTGAGGTGACGAGGGGCGGTGGGTACAAAGTCCTGACGAGGAGGAAGCGCCAGGACGTGGTAAGGAAGGGGTCCCTGTGGAGAATCCCCTCAAGGTTTTGCTTGGAGTCACCACTGCTGTGACCCGGGCTGCGAAGTCAGGCCCTCAGTCCTCCGAGCGGCTTTGGGGCCAATCCGAATGCCACCTTCGGGGTGTACCCCAGCCTTGGAGCCCCAGCCAGGCCCTGGCCCCAGGTGTCCCCTTCCTCAGCTCTGCCCCCATGGCCTGGGGGCCGGGGGGAGAGCGTGAGCCTCCTTCCTGCCAACCCTGTGTGGGAGAAACTCCCCGACTCCAGCTGTCAGATTTCTGGGGGGGGGGCCATGGAGGGGGCAGGTCGGAGCTGCTGGATGCTGGAGAAGATCTGTCCTTGTTTGACGACGGGCGGCCGGGCAAGCCCGGGCCCAGGCCGAGCAGCCGCCCGGATCCCAGGGGTCTCTGGCAACGGATCTTGTCTCTGGAAACCTGATGCCCTTGTCTTTGGCCCTAGCTGGCCATTACTCTTCTTGGGAGAGGACCTGGAACCTTCTCCTTGTGTCCTTTCCTGTCCATCCCTGTGCTCTCTAGATGCCAAGAAAGACAGAGAGGGCAGGCCGCTGAAGGGCGGGAGTTCCTGGGGCCTCCTCCCAGCCTAGCAGGCTGCCCCGGGGGACCTGGGCTCCTCTAGACTGCACTCTGCCTCAGTTTCCCTAAGAAGTGCTCCTCTAGCTTAGGTCCTGCGCCTGGCAAGGTTCAAAAGTGTGGAAACGGCTTCTAGATGCTCTTTGTCTATAGGTGGGCTCGGTTGGGGGGAGGGGGCCACCTGGTAGCAGCCACAAGCACTTGTGGGAGCGAGGATTTATTTTAGCTGCTGGGGGAGGAGGTGTGATCTCCTGATGAGAGGGGCCTGTGAGAGCCGCCTCCATAAAGCTCCCAGCCAACCCCTCTGCTGTCTGGTCCCTCTCTGGGGGGGCAGTGGGACCCCGAGAGCCCCAGGGGCACAGCCCTTTCCAGAACATGCTGTGCCTTTCCCACCCTTCCTCAGCCTTCTGTCCCTGCAGCCAGGCGTCCCTGTCCCCACCGCACACAGGAGCAAACAGACTCAGAGGGCACGTCCCTCAGCCAGTCACTGTCTGTGCTGGGCACAGAACCTGGGTCCCTCCCCAGCAGGCCAGCTGGGCCCAGCCTCCTGGGTCCCCCAGCTTCGCCGTCCCTCAGCCGCTGCCTGGTCCCCGGCTCGGACCCTGACACAAGAGAGATCCGGGCGAAGGCCGGTGCTGAGCTGCTCACGCCCCCTCCCCATGGGTGCTGAGGCCTGAAGGGGTGTGATCAAGCCCGATAACCGCAGTGTGAGGGGGCCACTGGCCGTGGCCGTGGAGAGGGACTTGCCAGCAGAGCGGGCTGCCCCTGGCGATTTGGAAGCGTGTAAGGCGGACAGTGCCGAGCGCGGCCAGCGCACTGGGAGTCACAGGTGTCATTACTCAGCCCCATTATGGGTGGCTTTTGTCCGGCTGCTCCCGGGGTGGTGGGGTGGGGCCTAGGGCAGGCCCCGAGCCAGGCGACATGACTGGCCTCTCAGGCTGGTGGGGCCCAGCTCTGGGCCTGAAGGGAAGGAGGATGGAGGTCTGATGGCAAGCGTGACCAGGGGAGAGCTGGGTTTGCCGGGCTGCGCACAGCCAGGATCTCCCAGGCCCGCTTCAGGCACTGTGGGGCAGCCCCCCGGTCTGAGCCAGCCTACCTTTTCCGAGGAGGTATGGGTGGCGTGGCACCCAGGCCTCCCACGCCTGGACTGCCCCTGGCGCCCCCCCCCCCCTGCCAAAAAGGAGCTTGGGAGCTTTGGTCTCCAGCCTAATTAAAACCACTGTGGGGGGTGGGGGCGTGCCTGGGTGGCTCGGTGGGTTAAAGCCTCTGCCTTCAGCTCAGGTCATGATCCCAGGGTCCTGGGATCAAGCCCCGCATCGGGCTCTTTGCTCCGCGGGGAGCCTCCTCCCTCTCTCTGCCTGCCTCTCTGCCTACTTGTGATCTCTGTCAGATGAATAAATAAAATCTTAAAAAAAAAATAAAAACCATCGGGACTGGGAAGTAGAGAAGGCCGGCTTCTAGACAGTGTGTCCTAGGCAAGGTCCGTGAGTTGGGGCCGCTAGCCAGGGGGCCAAGCGTTTCCAGCTGCCCCCTAGGGAGAGGGGTGTGTTGGGAGGGCCCCGGTTCTGTGGGAAAGGGGCAAGCAGCTGGGCAGGGGAAGGAGTCCTTGGCCTAGAGGTAGAGACTGGGCCCTGTCACCAACTTGACAGGCAGGGCTTCTCTCCTTACACTGGGGCCCCAGGGGTCCTCCGGGTCTCACTGTGGCTGGGAGCTGAGGGCACAGCCAGACCTTGTCCCTGCCAAGAGGACAGAGGACAGAGGGCGGCAGTCAGGGCCCCGGAACTGAGCCCACCAGCCTCCTGCATATGGATGATGGGCAGTTTGCAGTCCCAGGCCCAGCGGGACCCCGTGGGGCTGCCACAGTTCCACTCACGTGTGCACACGCCTGCGCAGGCCAAGGACAGCGATGATGATGACGATGTCACTGTCACGGTGGACCGGGACGGCTTCATGGATGAGTTCTTCGAACAGGTGGGAGCCAGCACACCCCACGCCCTCGAATACGCTGGGAGACCTTGGAGGCGGGGGGGGGGAACCCCCCGTCACACCCCTGCCCGAAGCCTGGTCCAGCCCCTCTGAGCCTGACCGCCAGCCCCAGTCTGGTCCAGCCCCAGGGCCCACAAGCGCCCTCCCGGGTCTCCTCCTGACCGAGCCCTGGCGCCCAGGTGGAGGAGATCCGCGGCTTCATCGACAAGATCTCGGAGAACGTGGAGGAGGTGAAGCGGAAGCACAGCGCCATCCTGGCCTCCCCCAACCCCGACGAGAGTGAGTGTGTGGGACTGGGGGGCGGCGTCCTGCCAGAAGGGGCTCCTGGATCCCCAGCACCCGCCCTGCTGGGCCTGCCTGGCGTGGGGAGGGCCCCGTGGAAAGCTCCAGGGAACACAGCTGGCCCGGGGCCTGGGGCAGGGGTCGGTGCCCAGTATCCCAGGCTGGCATGGAGTGGGGCGCCGACCTTGGGCCAGGTAAGCTGGGTCGGGGGGTGCTGCCCGGCTCAAAAGGAAGCCTCTCTGCCCAGCCCCTCCCCTTCCCGAGCCTCCCGGGGGAGCAGATGGCCGCGCCGAGCCTCAGCGCCGTGGGAGGGCGAGCCGGCCAAGCGGGAGGAGCTTCCGGAAGGAGCCAGCACCTGGCACCCGGCCACTGGTACCCCGGAGCCGGGCCTTCCCGGGGCTCCAGGAAGTCACCTCTCTCCTGCACACAGGGAGCCTGTGTGTGTCTGCGTTGCACTCTGTCCCCAGACAGGCCCCCCGACCCTCCTGTTGCGGTTGCCGGCGAGGTGTCGGTGACTGCCCAGCCCTGTGCCGGGCTGATAGCACGCAGGTCCGAGGTTCCTTCCCCTCGGCCCTGGGGAGGCAGTGACAGTGCGGGCGCCCAGGCCTGTGACCTGAGCGGGTGTACACTGCTCCTGCCGGCTCGCCGCCTCGCCCCACCCCTCCAGCCCGGGGGGCCCCAAGAATGCAAGGGGGAGGGTCCCGGCCCTGGGTGGCTCAGGGGAAGCCCTTAGGGCTGGGTTTGCGCGTGGCCTCCTGCTGTGTCTCCCTATCCCTGGCCCCTCGGCCCAGCCTGCGGGCCTCCTCAAGCCGCCGGAAGAAATCTCTCCGCAGCCCCCAAAGTGCACTGGAACCCGAGGCCAGGGCCAAGCCGAGCTAGCCCAGGGCCAGGCCCTTAGAAAGCGATATGAGTCTGCCGGGAGCCGGGAGCCTGTCCCAGGAATGGGTGGGAAGGAGAGGGGGGCCCCCCCCAAGGCAGGGCCATGTTCAGTATGGCCGTCGCACGTTGCCCCTCTCCCCAGAGACTTGTCTCAGGTAGCAACGTGTGACATCATACGTCTTCATGCACGCGTGTGTCTGAGTCCGGGTGTGTCCCCACGTGGGTCCCTCCTGCTGAGGGCCGGATGCAGGCTGACTGCGGGAGCGGAGTGCTGGAAAGAGCCGCGGCACTCCCCTGTGGGCGACGGGCCGAGCGCGGGGCCACAGAGACGCCAGGTCCTTCCTCTTGTCCCACCTTCTGCACAAGGCGTCCCCGCGTCGGTCAGTAGTGACCCGTTCGGAACTGCCACTGTGAGCCAAGCAGTCAGGACCGCCAGCGGTCACTGATGAGGGCAGGGGGCTCCCCGGTAAGGGTTCCAGACCGGAGGGAGCGGTTCCCGAGGGGCCACCAGGAAGGACGGCAGCGAGTGGGGGGCTTTCCCCGGGCCGAGGCCTGCTCTGCCTTCCCTGGGGGCTGCCATCCGGGCTGGGCTGTTTTGGGTCTGAGCAAAAGAGGCAGAGACGGCAGAGCAGCTGGTAACCAAGTTTCCTTTGTACGAAAGAGGTGCCCTCCTCCACTCCCCGAAGCCCCCTACCTCACGACCTACTTCGGAGGTACCCCCCAACCGATCAACTGCTATAAATGCTCCTCCCACCAACCCCCCCCCCGGAGGGGCCCAGCCCCAGAGGAAACTAAGGCTCACCCAGGAGCTCGGGCCTGGTTTCTCCAGGAAGTCAGAGTCCTGGGGTTGCCTTGAGGCTGGGGTGGTGTCACCAGCACCCCAGAGGGAAGCAGCCACCTGGCCCCACTCAGCCAGCCCGCCACTCACCGGGGGTGGAGCAAGCCGGGAACCCCCAGGGCCTCTGCCAGCTTTAGAGAGAGGTTCCAGTTGGAGCAACGGCCAGAAACACAAGGCTGTGGGCTTCCCCCAGCTTCACTGTCACAGGACTGGCCACCTGCGGCCCCAGGGCTAACCGCGTGCCAGGGGGCCTGCCTCTCTGAGCCTCTCTCTGCCAGCTCCCATCCAGGCCTGGTGCCTCGTGCCCCCGGCCACCCATTAGGCATCTAGCGCTTGGTCTCCTCTGAGCTCAGCACCTGGGAAAGGGCACCCAGTAGAAGGTCTGCCCCACCCAGAGTGCTCCGTTGACAGGGGCTTGCTTCAGCCTCCTCGGCCCCTGGCTCTGTCCCCCTACTGGCTGGACGTCTGGCCTCCCGGCCCCCCAGAGCTACCAGGTAACTCTAGGTGAGCCCGCAGCCCCCCACCCATTCGACTCAGGCAAGCATCAAGTCAGTGTTCCCAGCGCCAACTCCAGCATCGCCAGCTGCTCCACAATTATTTCTGCCTTAAATTTAGACCCATCTGTTATCTGCAGGGGGTGGGAGAGCCAGTGAAGGAGGAGGGGAGGCTCCTTGGAAGGCAGCACGGAGGGGGTGAGGCTGCAGCTGGGCCCAGGAGCGGAGGGGCAGGCAGAGTCTTAGCCGGGGCCAGGCGGGAGACCTGGGACCCAGGGTCTGCCCGGAGCCCCACGACGGGGCCCCCTGTGCCCGGGGCTGAGCCTGACTGTCAGGCAGCGGCGGGGGCGCCCCGGGCGTCTACCCTCTACCCCTTCTACCTCCCCAGAGACGAAGGAGGAGCTGGAGGAGCTCATGTCCGACATAAAGAAGACCGCAAACAAAGTGCGCTCCAAGTTAAAGAGTGAGTGCGGGCTCCAGCCGGGCCCTGGCTGGGGGTGGAGGGGCGCGCCGGGCCCACTCCCTCTGCGTCCCACGGGTCTCCCTGGCTCGGAGGGGCCCGTTGGGTCTTGCTTTCCTTCATGAGGGCGCCGCTGCTACCTGGCAAGGCTTGTTTGCACCGGCCTCCACTCTGGGAACTGTCCCCCACTTAAGCTAGAGTGTTCAAGGTGTGGCCAGCACCGCGTTTGTGGGAGGGCAGAGGTGCACGCGGGCCCAGAGACCGAGGGCCTGGAGCTTGGGGCCACCAGGTCCTCCCCGCCTGGCCCCTTGCTGCGCACAGCCTTCCTGAGCAGAAGGCAGGGTGGGCCGGAGCCGCCAGGCCCAGTGCGCGGTAGGCACACACACACACGCGCACACACACGCACAGCTTGCAGTGTGCCTGAGGCCTCACGGGTGTGCATATGTGCACACGCTGAAACCCGCGGCGCGCCCGGATGGGCCCCTGGCGACCCCTCCCCCAGAGTCTGGTGCGTCCTCTCCGTCTGCTTCCTGTGACCCCCTCCCACGCCCAGTCCACACTAGACCCTCTCCAGGAGAGGTCCGGAGCAGATCCTGGGTGTGTGGGTCCAAGAGGGAGAGGACAGTGGCGAGGCGGACAGGTCATGGCTGAGCGTCCCCCCGTCCCCCCAGGCATCGAGCAGAGCATCGAGCAGGAGGAAGGCCTCAACCGCTCATCCGCGGACCTGAGGATCCGAAAGACGCAGGTGCTGCTGGCGGGTGTCCGGGGTGGGCTGGTGGGCGCTGGAGGCCCTGGGGCTCTGTGGAGCTGGGCCTGATACCTGCTCCCCCATCTCACACCCTAGCACTCCACACTGTCCCGCAAGTTTGTGGAGGTCATGTCCGAGTACAATGCCACGCAGTCTGACTACCGCGAGCGCTGCAAGGGGCGCATCCAGAGGCAGCTGGAGATCAGTGAGCTCTCGGGGGCGGTGGGGGGGGGGGGAGGCAAGGGGAGGGGCAGGGTCGGGGCCGAACCCTGCGGGTGTGCAGGGCTCAGTGCGATCCCTGCTCACAGCTGGCCGGACCACGACCAGTGAGGAGCTGGAGGACATGCTGGAGAGCGGAAACCCAGCCATCTTTGCTTCCGGGGTGAGTGTGAGCCACCCACCACCACCACCCCACTGCGCCCCTGGCGTGTGTGCAAAGTGCTGGGCCTGGGCAGTCTGTGGACACAGCCCCCTTGAGAGGCCAGTTTCAGGGACAGCGGAGTCCCAGAGGAAAAGGGACCGGACTGAGGCTACACAGATATTAGTGGCACAGGTAGAATGAAGACCCGCTGTCTCCTGGTTCCTCTGTCGGGTCCACTTCCTTGCTTCTCCGGTTTGCCGGTGGCCAGGGGCTCTCCTTCCACCGTCCTCAGGGCCTCCTTGTTCCTCTCCTGGGAGACATAGTGCCCTTGGCCGTCTCTACATTTAAGTGACACTTGAGCAGGGGGGCTCCTGAAGGAGGTGGCCCACAGAGTGGAAGGCAGCTAGGGGCTGCGGGTTCCAGGAGAGAAGGGAGGAGTAGTTACCCTCTCTGGGAGGCTGACTGGAGGGTGGGGGACGGGGAGAGGAGGAAAGGAGGTTCAAGGCCTGGGTCCTTGGGGGCCGTCAACTTGGCCTCCCTACAAGGCTGCTGAGCGGTGGCTATGTGTGGGCACAGGGGGCCTCACATTAACGCTGAGAAGTCCGTCCCGGAGAGATCGAGTAACAGCTAGTAGGAGCCGAGCACGAAGTGGCAGAGCACTGTGGCCGGCAGGGAGCCGTCACCCGTCCCCGCTGCCTTCGCCCTCTGCCTGCCTTCCTGGCCCAGGGGGCCCCCCCGCCCTGCCCCCTGCAGCAGGTTCCCAGGTCCCAGCCCACTGCTCCCACCCCCCTAGATCATCATGGACTCCAGCATCTCAAAGCAGGCCCTGAGCGAGATTGAGACGCGGCACAGTGAGATCATCAAGCTGGAGAACAGCATCCGGGAGCTGCATGACATGTTCATGGACATGGCCATGCTTGTGGAGAGCCAGGTGAGAGCCCGGGCCCGCGGCCCTCGGCCCACCAGCCCCCAGCAGCCCCCAGCAGCCCCCGGGGCTGCACTAACCCCCACCCTTTCTGCCTGACACGCTGCCCTGCCCGGGAGGGACCGAGTCTCCAGGTAACTGACCCCCCGCTGCTGAAACCGCCTCCGGGGCCGGGCCCACCTGAAGGAGCCCCGTCCTCTGCATGGCTCTGCTTGGCCCGCCAGGCCCCCAGGCCCCGCATGGCCCCCCCACCCAGCCTTGTCCAACTCACCAGCCGTTTGTCTCAGGGGCACTGAGGACGGCCGCCTTCCCGGGAGCCGGAAGTACAGCAGTGACTGGGACAGCGGGGCGAGGGTGGGGGGCGCTTCCTGGAGCTAATGTCTGTGGGGCGGAAGGGCAGCAGAAGGGAGTGACAAATGGAATGTTCTCCGGTTGTGCCGGGTGCTCGGGAGAGGTCAGCAGGAGGCAGTGAGATAGAGCGGGGGTTCTCCAACTCGAAAAGGGCCCAGGAATCACTTGGAGGGGCTTGGAGGTTTCCTAGTCCCCATTCCCAGAGATTGGTAGGTTGGAGAGGGGGCCCGAGAATTTGCATTTCTAACAGGCTCGAGGTGGAAGCCATCGCTGCTAGTCCCAGGGCCACACTTAAGGTAACACCGTAATAGCGTCCCTGCGGTGGCCGCTTTGGATGGGGGTGGTCAGGGAAGGCCTCTCTGAGGAGGTGGCATTTGAGCTTGGAAGACTTCCCGGGGTGAGAAGAGCGGGACCAGCAGAGCCCGGTCCCGAGACTGGCAAGAGCCCGGCTCACTGAGGAGGTCGTGCGGCTGGAGCTCGGGGGGTAGTGAAGGTGAGGCAGACGGGGTGCTGGCCTTCTGGATTCCCCGACGTGTGGGTGTGGTGTGAGCCGAGTCAGGAAGCCGAGAGGCCACCGGGAGGCTGCTGTGGCGGCGACCGTGGCGACACCAGCAGGACACCAGCAGGACACCAGCAGGAGCAGTGGACTGGGAGAGCGCGGCTGCTTGCCACGGCACCGCTGGTGGTAGTCTCGGGCAGCGTCCTGGTGCGAGCGGCCTTGGGGGGCTGCTGGGACCGGATTATGGGGCCCAGGAGGGCTACGGGCGTAGGCAGGGATCCTTGGACGTTGAAGACCGAAGTCAACCTGCATGTCTGCGAGGAGGGAGCGGGACCCTGTCCGAGCACCCGCTGCCGCCCCTGCCTCCCCCTGCCTCTCCCGGCCCCGGCTGAGCACCCTCTGCATGGTCTGCACCCCCTTGGCTGGAACTGCATGGCCCAGCCCCTCCCCGGGTGCCTGGCCTGAGGGGCACAGGTGACAGGCTGCACCCCATCCTCCTCATGCCTGCACTTTTTTTTTCCTCTGACCTCAGGGTGCTTCCCCCGAGTCCTGCCCTGAGGGGGGCCGGCTGGAGCTCACGGGCGCCGGCCCTGCAGGGGGAGATGATCGACAGGATTGAGTACAACGTGGAACATTCGGTGGACTACGTGGAGAGGGCCGTGTCCGACACCAAGAAGGCCGTCAAGTACCAGAGCAAGGCGCGCCGGGTCAGTAGCCCCCTCTGCCCCTCGGAGCCCCGGAGAGCAGCGCGGAGCCCTCCCCACTCTGCCTTGACCCCATCTCTGGGCTCTGACCGGACGCAGCCCTGACCCCGAGGCCTTCAGCTCCCCGCAGCCACCGCCTCCCTGGGTACATTCCAGGCGGCCCCTTCCCCAGTTCCAATTCTGATCCTGTCCCCCGGGCCCCCAGTCCTCAGCCCCGCTCAGGGACCCCTCTCCTTGGGAGCCCCGGCCCCCAGCCTCCCCCCGAGTCTGAGGCCGCCCCTTCCTGCCTCCCCCGTGCAGAAGAAGATCATGATCATCATCTGCTGCGTGGTCCTGGGCATCGTCATCGCCTCTACCTTCGGAGGCATCTTCGGGTAGAAGCCACCGCACCCGCCACTCCGCTCGGGACGGTCCGTCGGCCCTCAGGAGGCCCGCTGGCTGCTGCCGCCTTCTGGCTCGGAGCCCCTTCCTTCCCACCCGGTACCGCTCCTTTCTCGGCCGTAGGGCCCTCCGTACCCCCTGCCCTGAGCCGTCGTGTGCATGATCTCTGTGACAGTGTGTGTCTGTACCGAGGAGCCAGTGGGGTGGGGGCAGGTCCGCAGGGAACAGACTCAGGCCCTGGCCCAGGCCGCCTCACCCCTCCCGGGTCGCGCTGCCCAGGGTAGCCACGCTCCCCTTCCCCTGCCGCCCGCAGTCCCAGTCCAGCCCAGGGTCTGCCCTCTCCTGGGACCAGGGCGCTCGCTAGACCCCCAACCTTGCCTCCTCCTCAACGGCCCGTCCGCCCTGACCTCTGTTCTCTCCAGCTGTCCCCCAAAGCCGAGCCCCCTGAGGGGTGCGGGCCAGCTGGCCACATGGTGCTGCTTTTCAGGTCAGGGGAGGGGTGGCCCTGAGAGACAGCCCAGCTCTAAGCCTCTAACAGCTCATCACTGCCAGGGAGGCTCAGGGTGTCGTGGCCAGGTGGCTTCTGGCTCGGTCAAGACCAGGCTCCCTCCCCGGCCTAGGGGCAGAGGCCAGCAGGTCTTGGCTGCCTCGTCCTCCCTTCCCACATTCCTACAGCCCCAGGAGCAACCCCTCCGGGCTATGCCTGACCCCAGGTAACATTCTAGAGAGGTCGTGGGGTGCCTGGTTTCCAGCCACCCTTCGAGCTCAGGAGGCAGATGGGGCCGCTCGGGCCTCTGCCCTAGCCGAAGCCCGCACCCTGGGCCAGCCGCCCTCCCCGGCAGGCCTGTCAGGTTCTCAAGCCATCGTGTGTTGCATGTTTGGGACAGGGGTCCCTGCTCTCTTGTGCCCTGGAAAGTCAGACGTCACCTCAGGCCTACAGTCACGTCCTGCCCTTGCTGTCCCCCCACGGACATGCCACGTGGGTGTCTGGTGTCTGGGATGCAGTACTCAGCAGCCAGCCGGGGAGGCGGACCGCCCTCCTCCCCGTCTCGGGGCTTCTCCAGTCAGAAACGTGCCCCCACCCAAGAGCCCCCCTCGCTGACAGGCTGGGAGTGTGCATGCGAGTGCATGCGGCAGGGGGCGGGGCCGCGGCCAGGCCCCGCCTCCCCTCAGCTCTGCTCCTGCCCAGTGACTGTGACCACCGTCCGTGTTGCCTTCTTGAACAGCGCCTTCCCTCCCCTCCTTCACCCCCCTTCACCAAAGGTCTTGGTACAACCAGCTGCCCATTTTGTGAAATTTTTATGTAGAATAAACATTTGTATCTGTACCCTGCCTCTGCTCTGGATTTGTCACTGTCCCTGTCTTAGAACTTAGGGCTCAGTGTGCAGAGCATGAACAGGGAGGAGGGACTCGGGGAGAGGATCCCCGTCCTCCCTCATCTTCAGCCTCCAGATCCTCGGGCCCCTCCGGCCCAGCCTGAACGTCTCCACTCCTGCTGGAAGCCTGATGCCGGTTCTGTACTGCGGGCCCAGAGCTCTCCCCTCCCCCTGCTTTCCCCAGAAGTCACAAGCAACCCAGAGCCCCCCACACCCCAGGGCAGGACTTGCCTGCCCTCTGACCACTGGAAATCGGACAGGAGACAGGTCCCAAAGGCAACCACGTGCTGGGCCAATCAGCAGTCGGTGCAGCTCAAGGCCAGGGTCAGCCCAGGCCACAGGCTGGATGATGCCTTCAACCGGGGGGGGGGGGGGCAGCCAGAAGCAGGGCGATGGCCTCAGGTCAGCGGGTCCCATAGCTACTCTCATCCGGCCCCTTGTCCCCTCATCGGCCCCTTGCTGGATCGGTAAGCGGCCTGAGATGGAGTCCCGTGTTCCCTGCACGCTTGAAAGTTCTGCAAGCCTCATTTGGACCCGCGGCATCAGGCAGTAGCCCTGACCAGTGGAGGAACTCAAAAACTGCTTTTAGGGTCAGAGCTGGACGATGCCAGAGCCACAGTGCCACGGAAAGTGGTTTATTGCTTTTAGAACAAGAACTTTTGTTAATGAACAACGACGGTTAGAACTTGAGAACTTTCCTGTAACAGTATCTTGTCAGCTGACGAAGTAGGCACTTCGACAGAGAACTCCCGGCGTGCAACAAGGCGTGCGACAAGGCGCGCGACAACGGGGCACAGCCGGGCCGTCCCAACGCGCCCCGCTCGCCGCTCAGAAGCGGGGCTTGCGCCTGCGGCCGGTGTACGCGGTGTCCGGCCTGACCTCCCTGTGGCAAGAAAGTCAGAGCCCGGTCTCAGAAAACAAGGACCCAAGAACCCCCAGGACCCCTACAAATGCAGGGAGCCACGAGCGGCCCACACCCCGTCCTCCCCAGCGGCCCGGCCCTCACCTGCCCTGCCGCCTGCGGCGCGCCTTCTTCTCCAGCACCCACTGGCGGCTCTTCCTCACCAACCCGCGCCTGGCCATCCTGTACGGGACCCTGTGCGGGAGACACCGCTCTGAGGGGGCGGAGGGGGCGGAGGCCACGGCCTGGCCCCAGGCTCACCCACGCAGGGCACCACGTGGCTCCTCCCGGAGCCGGGTGGCCTCCGACGCCCCTTCCACCACGGAGGTTCCCACCTTTACATCCCCTCCCGTCCCCCCAGTGATCTCCCCCGGGGGCCGAAGCGGTTTCTAGAAGCCAGCAGGCGGGGAGAAGCCCCCCACTCCCTCCCAGGCGCGTCTGTGGTCGCGAACTACCTGCTTCGGTGTGTTTACTGAGGCAGGCGCGGAGCCCCGCTACTTTTGGGGCGACACAGGCCCAGATCGGCTCCTGAGAGCCTGGCACTATCCGAGGAGAGCCAGAGGCCCCGTCCCCGGTGCGGCCACTTGAGCCCCTCGTGTGGCTGTGGGGTTGGCACGCCTGGGACAGACCACGTGGGGGCTCCCAGCAGCTACAGGTGTCTGAGGCCGGAAAACGAGGCTGCCAGCTCAAGGCAGCCCCGACAATGACCCTCCAGGGCTGATCTTGGCCTCTAGCCCTGGCTGAGGAGAAAAGGGACCCCTCACACAGCCCCGTGGGGGAGAGGCCCTGAGAACAGGGAGAGCCTTTGCCCCCCCAAACCACACCCCCACCCGGCAGCTGGGATCAAGCGGCTTCGGGCAGAACCCCGCCACGGAGGGCTGCTCGCCATCCGCGCAACCACCATTCCCCGAGCACCTGAGCGCACGACCCGGGGATGCCCCACGGCGGCTGAGAGCCAGCCTCGGCCCCGAAGAGCCCACGACGGGGCCATGGCGGGGGCCAGCCACACCAGGCAGAGTGCGGGCAGAGGCCCAGCGGCTGCCGAGGGAGCGACACGGGAAGGAAAAGCAGAGTCTGGGAAGAACAAGACGGCCGCTGAGGTAAGTGCGTATTTCTACAGGCAGAACGCAGCACCAAGACCTCGGTGCCACGGGGCAGGGGGGGGGGGGGGTCTGAAAGGACGGAGCAGAAGCTTAGGGGACAGAAGAGTCCTGTGCGCCCGGGACGAGAAGGGGAGGACGCCCAGTGGGATCCTGCGCGTCCGAAGCCCACGTTCCCTCCTTGCCTGAGGGCCAGTCCATCATAAACCCCGTCTGCTACTACTTCTCATCTGTTCTCACCTAACAATGAAGTCAGAATCATCAAAAATAAACAAACAAGGGACGCCTGGGTGGCTCAATTGGTTGGGCCGCTGCCTTCGGCTCAGGTCATGATCCCAGAGTCCTGGGATCGAGTCCCGCACTGGGCTCTCTGCTCAGCGGGGAGCCTGCTTCTCTCGCTGCCTCTGCCTCCCTCTCTGCCTACTTGTGTGTACTCTCTGACGAATAAATAAAATCTTAAAAAAAAAAAAAATAGGGGCACCTGGGTGGCTCAGTGGGTTAAGCCTCTGCCTTCGACTCAGGTCATGATCCCAGGACCCTGGGATGGAGCCCCACATCGGGCTCTCTGCCTACCTTTGATCTGTCAAATAAATAAAAAAAATCTTTAGGGAAAAAAAAAAACAAAAACCAACCAACCAATCTGAGGCGCCTGCATGGCTCAGTCAGTGGCACACGTGACTCTTCGTTTTGGCTCAGGTCACGATCTCGGGGTCCTGACACCGAGCCCTACCTCAGGCTCTGCACTCAGTGTAGTCCGCTTGGGATTCTCTCTGCCCCTCCCTGCCACTCCCGCTCTCTACACACTTACATATCAATACACAAATAAATACATTAAAAAAAAAACTACTTAAAAAATGTATCTCAGAATCTCGCTTGGTTTATGGGCAAAGAGTGAGCGTGTTGTACCTTCAGTAAGCAGGGGGCAGGGACACAAAGCGATCTAGACCCTTCGGCGTGTGCAGGCAGGGGGGCACAAAGAAAACGGAAGTGTGCCCACGACCGGGGGGCAGGAGCCTGAGGCACCAAGTGCAAACCAGGAGGCAGCTGCCACATGGGGGCCGGAAGGGCAGGACCACGCAGTGGGAGCCTGGGGGAAGGACGAGCTGGGGGGCCAGCCGTGGGCCACAGAAGGAACGAAGGGACAGAGCCGTCGGGGCAGACGAGGCGGCGCGTGCCCCAGACCGAAGGTGCCGAGAGGAAAGTTGGTCGGAAGCGGCAAATGCCACAGGTGGACTGTCGTCAGAGGCAGAGAGAACGATAGGAAACGACAGGAACCGGAGAAGCCCCAAGTATTCTCCCAAGGACGATGGCCGCCTGCTCGCCCCACTCCACTCCAGGCTGGGGACCTGCACAACTGCAGAGACCGTCCCCTGCCCGACCCCGCGCCGAGCCTGAGCACACACTCGCTCTGCTCAGCGCGCTGCCCGGCGGCGGGCTCGCCCCGCTCCGGAAGCGGACGAGAAGTCTGGTTAGCGCGTGTCGTCTGCAGACACCCGCGTGAGGACAAGGGGGACCGTGCGGTGGGTGGAGGGGGCCGAAGCACGGGCGGGTCCTCTCTGAGGTGGGAGAGGGGGCCACTCGCTGGGAGCAAGGGGTGGGCCCCACTGAGCAGAACACATCCCGGAGAGCCCCCCAGATCCCCGTGGGAATGGGCTGAGGAAGCTCAGGGAACCGACCACAGTGGGTGGTGGAGGTTTCGGGGGGTCAGAGGGCTCCAGTCTGTGGCGGACACAGGGAACACACCCGTGCTCTTCGGCACTGCGGCCTGCCAAACTCATTCATTCTCGCCCACTGCTCCTCTTAAAATATCGGTCTTAAAAATCCTAGGGCTTTTTCACTCCCATCAACCACAACAAAGAAATAACCACCTTGGCTGCCTTACCACCTACTATCCAGTCAGCGAACCCTGGACACCGCGCACTGACCAGACCTGCTCTGACATCAGGGACACACCAGCGGTCCCCGGGTTCTCCTTCCGGGTGGGGAGACACCGACCACCCAGGGAACAAAGGTGCGGGCTTCAGAGCAGGGGAAGGTGGAGGGAAGAGTTAGGAGAGCTCAACCAAGGACACGAGAAAAGTGCCAAGATAGAATCGCCCTTTTTAGAAAAGGAAGGGAAAAGGAGAGGACTCGTCCTGCTGCGGCGTGGAGGAGAAATTCAAAGGGGCAGGGAGGCCCGCGCAGCAGCGTCTGCACCGGGCAAGGGCGGTGGTGGGGGCTCAGGCCGGGGAGGGGGCCGCCGTCTGGACACACACAGGTGCCAGGGGCACCAGGACGCGAAGGACTGGCTGGAGCAGACGTCGGAGAGACAGGACGGGGGGGGGGGGCGCGGGGGAAGAGTGGAGGGAGGAGTCTTGGGGTGAACGGCAAGAGCTCGGCATGGCCCCATACACATTTGAAGTCAGGAACCAGGAACGGACAGGACATTCGACATTCGGGAGGCGGTTGGGAGGCTGGAGGCGGGGCTGAGGCCGCAGGCATGAATCGGGAGCAAGGGGGCTAGGGTTGGAGGCTAAGGCAGCAGACGGAGAAGGGGTCCACGCTGGGCGCCCCAGGGTGCTCGGAGAAGGAAGAGCCAGCGAGCCGAGGACCAAACCGGGGTAGCGGGTGGGAGGCCGGGTGAGGAAAGCGTCAAGGGAGCGAGAGGCCGCATCAGCGCCAACGGAGCAGGGGGGTTGAGAGGACAGCAGAGCGCAGACCGGGCAGCAGCCACAGATTTGGCAGGACAGAGGCTGCTGTGGCCTTGACCACAGTGACCGGTAAGGATACGGAGGCAGGAGCGGAGAGCAGGCGTGAGAGAACGGGGCGGTGCAGCAAGAGGCAGGTGTGAGATCGGGTCCACAGGGGAGCCCCCACGCAGCGGCGGCGAGCAGTCGTCGGGGGGCTCGGCACAGACGGCGCAGCACGCGTGCGAGCGGATGGGAAGGAGCCCAGAGAGCGGACAGGAGCATGCGGGGGGGGGGGGATGGGGGCGTCCAGGACGCAGGTGGGGAGGGAAGGCAGAAAGGAGAGAAGGCCGTGTGGCTGTCTGGGGACATCCAGCAGGGCCCCAGGCTCGGGCAGGGGCAGGCTCGGGCCTGGGAAGGCTCCCACTCTGTCACCACCGTGGTGCCACTGTCCCATTTGGGCCCAAGAGACCTCGTGAAAGCGGAGCGCCGCCGCCTTCCTCCCGCCCCGCCTGCCAGCCCTGGCGGCAGCCCGCGCAACTGCTTTACCTCTCACTCGTGAACTCGGACTCCTTGGTCTCCTCTTCGTCATTGCTCTCGTTCAGGGCCTGCGGGGACCAGAGCGCTCTTAGATCGTCCCGGCGGGCTCCGCAACTGCCTGTCCCACCCCAAAAAGGCCGGGCCACCCAGGCCTAAGCCCTTCCAAGGGCTCAGCCCCACCAGCAGAGAATCCTAAGGCCACGAGCCTGCAAACTCTGGGGCCCTCACCTTTGGCAGAAAGGTTGAAGGCCCAGAAAACAAGCAGAGGTAGAACCTGAAACCAGAAAGTAGAGTGAGGGCTGGGCTCAGAGAGCCTTACTGGGGGGGCGGTGCTTGGGGAGAAATCCTCAGGGACCCTCCCTCCCACACGCAGGTGCAGAACGTGACGGCCCTGGGGGCCCAGTCCCGCACGCCTCTGGCCGGCTCATCACCCCAACACCCTCTCTGCTCGGCGCGGGCAGCAAGCGAGGCCCCAGCACTCACTTCTTGGCCTTGGCGCTGTTGGGGAAGTCCACCACCACGCCACCGGTGAAGCCAGCCTTGGTGGCCTGGGTCGTGATGAGCTCCAGCTGAGGAGAGAGCAGCGGCGAGTCAGGCCGGAGGCTGGGGGAGCAGAAGCCAGTCCGCCCCCAGGATGGACCGTGCCCGGGAAAACGGAATGTCTTCATCAGACTCTTCCCCATTGAGTCCCCAAAAGCCACGCAAAGGAAAAGGCAGGCTGGAACCAACAATCCCCCCAATCCTCTTTCTAGCCCAGGGACCCATCTCCCCGCTCCCATCTCAGGGATGAAAGGCCACCACCGAGGAGGGCAAACTGGTTCACGTGAGGACCGGAGACAGGTCCCCACTGGTCTCTCAGGATCTGTGCCTCTATTCCTCAGCCCCACGGATGACACTCCACAGGACAGACAGCTTTGCTGTCCTCTCAAATCCTCCCCAATTTCTATACCTTTGATTACGGAACCAGAACTAGCCTGTTAACTGGAACACCACGTGTCTGTCGGAAGACAAACGTCCTTATCCTAACCCCCTGCCCAGATACCCCTGCGCTCTTCCCTAGGATGACGGGTCATAGAACATGCCCTCAGGGGCCAGAGGAACCCCTCTCAGAGGCTCGCTCCCTAGTTCCCCTACCAGTCAGCAACAGGTTCCTTGTTCTGTCCCCTCCCAGCAGCAGGAGGGCAGGTGAGTGGGGAGCAGGACAGCTTCTGGGTGCCCCCACTTCCCTGCCCCTCTAAGAACCGAGGGGCTCACCTGCTCCGAGTTCTCAGGGTACAGCTGCAGGACGGCCCGGGCTCCACGGACCTGCAAGCAACAGAAACATCACTCTCCTGCAAAAACACCATGGGCTCAGGGCCCAACGCTTGTCTGTTCCTCGCTCAATCAGTATGTGAAACCTCAGGAGCTACACGACGCTGTTCCTAGGGCCTGGAATACAAGCCGGGAAGAGAGCGAGCCCCGGAACTTTCGGAGCTCACGTTTTAGTGAGAAAGGCTGCCAATTTACAGTCCCGATTTAGCGCCAAAAAAAGAATATTACAACAAAGGAACGGTGAGTGCCAAGAGACTGTTGGGTTTACTTTTGGTTCAAGGAATGCCGCTCTGAGGGACACCTGAGCAGAGTCCTGAAATGTAGTGGGGAGCTGGCTACACACAGGAAGGAAACCACTTCAGCAGAAAGGCAAACACAAAGGCCATCAGAACCTCAGGATAACTCCTGCGCATGTGTGACAGAAACCACATGCCACACAAGCCCAGCCGGCCACTTGCAAAAACCACCCATCCTAAGAAAACCAGAATGAGGTGGGGAGATAAAGGAGACCAAGAAATATCTAGGTCCGTTCAAAAAAGTAAAAGAACTCATTTTTCGGACTTAAAATCTCAAACTATCTTCTAATCACAGCTGAAATCAACACTATCAGTTACGAGGACAAGGTAAAGCTTAATAAAGGCTCTGTGATAAACCACCACCCCGCTCCCCATCGGAGCATCAGCAGTAGGGGAGGGAGGGATGGGAGTCAGAGGATGTGGGCACACAGCAAGCCCGGGACACGATGTCTCTGTCCTCGCTCTGTGGACTCCATGCCCCCAAATCAATTCTCGATTAAAATACAGTGCAGTGGGGACACAGGAACGGTGATCGGTCTCAGATTTTGACATGAGCATCTTCTGCGTTTCGTTAGGGATGTCAGACCACTGAGCTTCCTCTTAAGACTAAAGACTTGGACAGAAGTAACCATAGTACAGTCCTGCCACCCTTCTTGGGTCCTGCGGTCCCATTTGAATGGCTTTCCCGTGGGACGCTTCCTAGCGTGTCAGTACCTGCGGGAGGGATAAGCAGCCGGCCCAGACTGGGAGGAGATCTCTACTCACCAGCACAGAGTACAGAGAAGAGAAGAAGCAGTACAGGCGCTTGGCAGGGATGTCCGACTTCTTGTTTGCATTACAGAGCCACTGTATAGCAGAAATGCTGAGAAAGGAAGGGACCCGTCAGGAGAGGGACCAACACGCGCTGCTCCCTCCACTGCCTCGAGACGCTAACATCATGCATATCCTTCAGCCCCAACCCTCCTGCCCATAGTTCTCTTTCTGGGCAAGTGCAGATCCACTCCAGCTCACCCTCCTACAACAAGACAGAAAAGGGTGAACAGGAGGTCAGCACTGACTTCCTGGCGGCCAGTCCGAAGAAGTATTTTCTCAACCTTGTTTCTCCGCGCATCTCGAATTGAAAATTACACAGCATGTCAAGGCTCTCTGCCACCTGCCCCTTCATTCCCTTCCTCTGATCAAGGGAAAACCCCTATATAATACTTAACACAAACACACTCATTCACTCACTCTCCTCCTCAATCGGTTCCTTTAACTGTACTCACTCGGCATCTTCACCATCCGCAGACCCAAAAGCCTCGAGCGCCTACTATATACCCCTCTCCGGAACATCCCCCTCCGCTGCTGTGCACACATATCCACAGAACCCCAAACCCTGCTTGCCCGTCCAAATGCCTCTCCAGCTTTTGCTTCCCTCTACCTCTCTCCTGGGTCAGCGCCCCTCACCACCTCACTTCTTCAACAATCTCCCTTCTCTCCTCTTAAATAATCTTCCCAAAATACAGCTCTGATCTTGCCACTCCCCAGCTTCCCGTCGACTACTCAATAAAGCCCACACTTCTCAGCAGAGTTTACAGATTCTTTATTCTGCCCCCACGATCTATCAGACTCCTTTCCCTGGCCTCTTCTATCCCTTTGTTCACACTGTTCCTTCACTCAGAAACCCTCCCCACGACTATCCAAATTCCTCAGAGCCTTCAAGGCCCAACGCAACCCCTCCTCCTCTTAAAGGCTTCCCTGTGTTCTGTGGCTTCTCTTCACCGCTATGGTGGGCTCCACGACTCCCCAGTCACACTCCATGTGTGGGCCATGTCTTACAGCACCTAATACACCATGGATAGTCTTAAAAGCAGGGATTGTGTTCTATTTCCACAAACTCCACATCGCTTGGTACCATGTCCTACACGTAAGCAATGCCAAAAAAAATAGTAAGTTTGCCACATCATCTCTAAAAAAACAAACAACAAATGACAACTTATTCCTAAAACACAAAGACCTGATCGCTGGCCTTCGGTTCTCCGCAGCTTAGAACATCTTGCCCAATCATTACTAAAAAACAACTGCTATGGGGCACCTGGGTGGCTCAGTGGGTTAAGCCACTGCCTTCAGCTCAGGTCATGATCTCAGGGTCCTCAGATCGAGCCCCGCATCAGGCTTTCTGCTCAGCAGGGAGCCTGCTTCCCTCTCTCTCTCTGCCTGACTCTCTGCCTACTTGTGATCTCTCTCTGTCAAATAGATAAATTAAAAAAAAAACCAAAAACTGCTATGCTTGAAATGTAGTTTCTCCCCAATCTTGTTCCCAGATGTAAACTAATCCCTAACCCTGAAGAACATCTTCAAATCCAAATTTTCCTGCTCACTCAGATCCCCACTGCTCAGGCCACAATCATAGGAGGAGGCATCCCCCCGGGGAAGGATTAAAGTTATGACTTCTTCCTTATTCCCTACCTCCACCCCATCAACAACACAGCACACCAAATATTCAACAGAACTTGACCACAGAAGACAAACAATTTCACATTTCAGTCATTTAAATGTTCATCTGTCATCAAAGTACTATGCAAATGCCCAAAACTTCACCCTGGCAACCCAGAAAGTGCCAAGCCACTGAAGAGACTGGAAAATTCTGGGCCACTCTCCGCTGCAGAGCTATTCAAAACGAAGGCAACAGGGGCGCCTGGGTGGCTCAGTGGATTAAAGCCTCTGCTTTCGACTCAGGTCATGATCTTGGCATCCTGGGATCAAACCCCACATTGGGCTCTCTGTTCAGCAGGGAGCCTGCTTCCTCCTCTCTCTGTGCCTGCCACTCTAACTACTTGTGATCTCTGTCAAATAAATAAATAAAATCTTTAAGAAAAAAAAAAACAAAAAGAAGGCAACAAGATGGCTGCTGGGGCCAACAAGATGGCTGCTGGCACCCACAAAATGACTCCTGGAAGTGAGAAAAGACCACCCCTCCCCCCACCCCCCAAGCGGAGAGGATCTATACCAGAAGTACCTGAACATGGAAGCGTAAGATGACCAACGAACTACACAGCCTCAAAATACCAAAAAACCGACGTAACTGGTGGCATTGGTCTGACCCAATAATGTGAATTTCTAAGTATCCTGTGTAACTCTGCAGCACAGCCAGTTTGGGAAGCACCGACCTGCAGGACTAAAAGCAGGAAGCAAAAACTCTTCTCACCTGATACATCCATCAAAAGAGCCTGGTTTGAAGGGGATGCCCTGGCCCATGTCCCCCAGCAGCAGGTCTCCCTCAGTGTCCCGGTCCAAAGCCGCATCTACATCGGAGAAGAGAGTATCAGGGAAACAGACAATGCCTACTGCTCCAGACTCCTGAGGAGCGGTCTGTTCCAGGGCTAAGCAGGACAGACTTACCCAGCATGGCAGGGCTGATGTCGATGCCTACCCAGTAGTGCCCTTCATCCGAGAGATAATCTCCACTCAGCCCAGAACCACAGCTGGAAGACACAAACAGGAGCTCAAAAATGTGAGCAGCAAAGACACTCCAATTCCACCTGGACAACCTGAACTGGGCCCCAGGATCTCACCCAATATCCAAGAGGTAACAGGGCTGACCCTCGGGCAGACAAAGGAGCTCCAAAGCTCGCCCAGCCATCTTGGTCTGGACATCAATCATCCGTGAGCTGGGGAGGCAAAAAACACAAGCAAGCGATAAAAGAATTCTGAGCTAAAACATCACCCAGAGCAAAAGAAAAAAAAAAAAGAAAGGCAGACAAAGAGGAAAAGGAACAATCCCCCTGAGGTACTTTCCCCATCACCATACTCAACTATTTAAAAGTGACCCCCAAAATCCATATAATAGCGCAACAAGTTTTTGGGGGGACACTATAACTCAACCGGTCGCAACGCTAATGCGAAGGGAACAAATCACTGAGCTCAATGACTAATCATTGGGGATCTTCAACTCAGTGAAGTTGTGATGTAGTTGTTACTTAAAAACACATCTTCTGGGCGCCTGGGCCAGTCAGTCGTTAAGCATTTGCCTTTGGCTCTGGTCATGATCCCAGGGTCCTGGGATCGAGCCCTGAGTTGGGCTCCCTGCTCTGCAGGAAGCCTGCTTCTCCCTCTCCCCCTGCTTGTGTTCCCTCTCTTGCGCTGTCAAATAAATAAAATCTTTAAAAAAACAAAACAAAACCCATCCCACATTTTCTGGAAGAATTACCCACCATAGCTGCTCTGTTGCGTAAGGCTCAACAGTGCACAACAAATATCTATATCAGGGGCGCCTGGGGGGCTCAGTGGGTTAAAGCTTCTGCCTTCGGCTCAGGTCATGATCTCAGGGTCCTGGGATCGAGCCCCGCATCAGGCTCTCTGCTCAGCAGGGAGCCTGCTTACCCACCCGCATGCACCACCCCCCCTCTGCCTACTTGTGATCTCTGCCTGTCAAATAAATAAATAAAATCTTAAAAAAAAAATCTGTATCATATTGTCTATGAGATATATACTGCAGGCCACGTAGAACTTTCATAGTACCATAATGACAATGAAATACATAAAATTAACTGCAGGAATAGTTTACCCAACCCCATATACCTGATAACATGCCTTCCTTAACCCAATATGCTCTAAACATTTCAACACGTCCATTTCCTTCATATTAAATAATTCAAACTGAGTATTAGTTCAGTCGATGACTACCAGTAAGAAAAACCAGGTCTCATAATGTCTTTTTTAAAAAAAGACATTAAATAATGTGTTTTTTTAAAAAAAGACATTATTTATTTGACAGAGATCGCAAGTAGGCAGAGAGGCAGGCAGAGGGAGAGGAGGAAGGAGGCTCCCCACTGTGCAGAGAGCCCCGATAAGATGCGGGGCTCCATCCCAGGACCCTGGGATCATGACCTGAGCCGAAGGCAGAGGCCTTAACCCAGTGAGCCACCCAGGCGCCCCTCATAAATAAAATCTTTAAAAAAAAAAAAAAAAGAAAAACCGGGTCTCTAGTAGATGGGTCTACCCCAAGACCAGGAGAGAGAATCCCACAGAGCTTTGCGGTGGGAGAAAAGTTTACGTCCCTACATAAGGACAACCGGGCCAGAGATTTCTGCCGACCTCCTCAGTCTTGGGCTCGAATTTAAAGATTTTTTTTTTAAATTTGTTTATTTGACAGGCGAAGATCACAAGTAGGCAGAGAGGTAGGCAGGAGAGAGGAAGGGAAGCAGGCTCCCCGCTGAGCAGAGAGCCTGATGCGGGGATCATGACCTGAGCTGAAGGCAGAGGCTTTAACCCACTGAGCCACCCAGGCGCCCCTGGCCTCGAATGTAAACGGGAGCACAGGACAGTTCTCTCTAGAGCAGCGTTTCAGAAAGGGAAGGCCCGCGGGTCCCTGTTCTAGCCCTCCACTCTTCCCCCTGCGGGCCCCGCACGAGCCTTCCACTCTTCCCCCCTGCGGACCCTGCACCCGCAGTTCTTCGAGAACCTAAGAGCCACAGCATTCTGTGAATACGCCTTCCTTCCCCTCAATAGCATCGAGGGGCCCCTGCACGCACCGACGACCCCCCGCCGCCTTTACCCCGCGCTTCCAACAAGCGGTCACTTGAAACTCTGAATACCGCCCGGAGACAGCACGCAGGACCCGCCCCCATTCTAACGCTACTTGACGGAGGCCGGGAGGATTCCGAGCTTTATTTAACGCCGACTTTCCCACTGTCCAGAAGTGGAATCAGTCCTTGTCCTTCCCTTCCCCCGCACCCCCCCGATTCTGCGCGCTTTCCCAGCCATGCCCGCTGTTGGGTCAACTTGCCGGTTCCCGACCCCCCGACAACATGTGGGCTCCCCTTACTTGCGCACGTATTTCCGGGCTTCATTCTTGTCGTAAAACTGCGGGAGAGAAAAAGACAAGAGCAGTAGAGGAGGAATCAAGACGCGGCAGCCCCACCGGCGGAAAGAGGGGTATGCGCCGAGCAAAAGCCTCTCACCAGCTCCGGGGGCCCGCCGTGCTCCGGCCTCTTGCTGCGGAACGCCATCCCCACGCCACAGCCTCGCGACTGGAACCGGCGTCCCGGAAATCCGCCTTTTATGTCATCGGCCCCACGCCCGCCTCTTAACACGCATGCTCCGCCCCTCTCCCCGCCTCCGGTTTTACTCGATTGGCTACAGGGCGGACGCGCTGCGAACAACGCACGCCTGCCATTGGCCAGTTCGTCGTGCACCGCCCGCACGCCCCATCCAAGATGGCAGCCAAGCGCGATCTGAGGTGTTCGCGGCGGTTACTGTGGAGGTTGTGGCTGGTCCCGACCGCTCCACAGAACCCGGGATCCGGCCTGGGCCTACAAGCGAGGACTTACTCCCAGGGCGACCGCCCATACTCGCGCACCGCGCTCTACGAGCTGCTCGGCGTCCCCTCCACGGCCACGCAGGCGCAAATCAAGGCAGCTTACTACCGGCAGAGCTTCCTCTACCACCCGGACCGCAACTCGGGGAGCGCCGAGGCTGCCGAGCGCTTCACGCGCATCTCCCAGGCCTACTTGGTGCTGGGCAGTGCCACCTTGCGTCGCAAGTATGACCGCGGCCTGCTCAGCGACGAGGACCTGCGCGGACCTGATGTCCGGCCCTCCAAGGGGCCCGCCGGCGATGCCCGCTCGCCCCGCGCCCGGCCACCTGCCTCTTGGGCCCACGACCGCGGTCAGGGCGCGGCGGGCGCCAGCCGCACCATGTTCAACTTCGACGCCTTCTACCAAGCTCACTACGGAGAGCAGCTGGAGCGCGAGCGGCGCCAGCGGGCGCGGCGAGAGGCCCTGCGCAAGCAGCAGGAGGACCGGGCCAAGAGGGGCTTCCGCTGGGACGAGACCCGAGACACGACTTTTGTGTTCCTTCTCCTCACAGCCTTCGTCCTCATAGGCTTTCGTTTTTAATCGGAGAGAGGAGGAGGACAGGGGAGCCGCCCCCAGCCAGCCCCGAGAAAATGGCCTTTCCTGTCTGCTTGAACCCTTTGCCTTCGGTAGTCCACCTCTGCTGGGGTCCGAAGGAGCTGCCTACCCCCTCTTACTCCCCGCCCGCCCAGCTTAGCCATCCACCGGCACGTCCCTCCCCTGCGGTCCAGGGAAGAAGGCTTTTCGATGCCCAAGAAAGAGGCCCCAAGAAGAAGAGTCCCGAAAGCCCGAGAGTGAAGGGTTTTCTGGAGTCCCTTGGGTGCCTGCTTGCAGAGGTTGTCAACTTCTGGAACACGTGCTCTGGCTTTCTTGTAAAGCTCGGGGCAAGCACTGTCTGCCCCTGCCCCGCGTTGGTACCGTGGGGCGCCTGTGTAACCCTGAACCGTGCCATGTGACCAATTGTTGGCTGCCAAAAGAAAAATTCTGGGGTTGTACGAACCTTGTCTTTCTGTGAGTTCCCCAGCCACAGGTGAGACCTGATGTAGGGTAAGAATGGGATCTTCGGAAACCTTGCGGCTCTTGGATGATCAGCCCCAGGCCCCACTCCCCCTTCTGCTGGTGCCAGGTGGGAGCAGGAAAGCAAGGTCACGGAGCATAAGGAACCAGAGTGTGTCTGTGCCCGTAACTCACCTAATGTATGACCTCGGAGAAATTACTCGGTGGCATGACCGCAGAGGAACAAATCATTTTGCTCTCTTGAGGTCTGTCACACTTTATTATCCATAGTTCTAATGGTCTCAGGGATTAAAACGTGATGTTAGCGGAGTCACGTTTATCCTTGGGACAGTGTGCCTGTCTCCTGGTCGTTCCTTGGCCAGCCTGCCCCTTGCTAACTGTACAGCCCTGTCCCTTCCCTGAAAGAGAGCAACAAACTGGAAATTTGAATGCAGCAAACTGGGATGGTGGCCTGTCCTCTTGTTTAACCCCACAAGTCAAGTCCTTGAAACCTGGCAGCTTGAGCGTGGTGTCGACGGTACTTGTAAGGGAGAGGAGGCATGTGGTGGAAACTTGGTTCTTTATTCAGATCTGGCTGGGGCTTTTTTCTCTCTCGGTTTCTAAGTCGAGCTAAGCAGTTGGTCACCACTTGGCTGGAGCTGTAGTCGTCAGGCTCTTGATTCTGTGTCCCTGATCGTGGTGTGGGGTGGGGGCGGTGAGGGGGTGCTGTGAGAGTTCAGCTGCTCAGGTGTTCATGCACTGGGGCTAAGTGTAAAGCTGTTGGATAGGAAAACCTTTGCAAGAGATCTACCACAAGAGTGAGGACAGACGTGTAGGTTCTAACCAAAGCCAGCAGTGCTTTGGTATATTAGTAAGAACTGCTCTTGAGAAATCCTAATAATTAGGATAAGGCCACAGCTAGTTCGAATTGGTGTCTCAGAAATGATTTTGATTTTAGCCTTGGAGGTTGGGGCAAAATCTTTGGACTTTGCTGTGACCATACGATTCAGTGGTAAAGATTTGAGCCAGCTTTGGATTCAGACCTGGTAGGCTCAGTTAGCCTTGGTTTGGGGGGAGGGGCAGATGTACTTTTAGAGAGAACATTTAATGTTACTATGTTTCATATTTGGAAAACAAGTCCTTCTTGGAATACAAAAAACAGGAAGTGTTGGGCTTGGTAGAATGTGCCAGAAACCAGTGGTTTACAACCAGGCACCTGGACGAATAATGGAGTGTCCTTGGGGCATGATTCTGTCAGAGTTTCTATCAAAAAGGATTGGGGTTCTTTGGGGATTTGTAAAAGCACTAGTGGTCTGTAATAGCTGGGACCTTTCTCATGGGTGGCTTTATATAGACCTCCCGAGTTTATGTTCTGTCCGTGAATGTCAAAGCTAAGAACATTCCCTGGGGTCCCAGAACACAGAGGTATATAGGAAGTTCCAGAAGGTTGGGGGAGGGGCAGACCCTATGAAACTTCTGGAACATTCCATGCAACTCCAAGGAGGGTGGTCAATAAAGTTTATTAATCATCCAACTGTAAGACTCTCCTTAGGCCTTAGAACCAGGCTCACACTATTCTCACGGTGTCATCCTGCCTGCCTTAGGTGTTTTGTTTTCGTTTTTGTTTTTTAGCCCAGAGTGAACTCTACTCTCCTTAAGTTGGAGTCTGGGCCCTTTATGGAAAGGGAGATGTGTGGGAGGCTTTTTGAAGGATCCCCAAACTGGTTCCCATCATATTTCCCCATTCCCACCTTTTCCCCTTCTCCTGAGATGGCCCTAAGTCGTTCCCCTCTCAGTTTCTTACCTGCCCTACGGAGGAGAGGCTGAACCAGGCCGGGGACATCATCCCCCCTTCTAGGGGCTGCTGCCCAGTTCCGGATAGTGGAGGAAGGCTCGGACATGTCCAACTCTAGTCCTCTTCTCCTTTTGATCACAAACTGAAACAAAACTCTCTCAAAGGTTGGACCCAGGACAGGAGAAGGGTAAGAACAGCCCAGCCCGCCTCAGGCTGCGTTCGTTGGGGTGGGCAAGGACAGTATGCCGGTGAGCGCCACGCACACGAGTTCCGAACGGGGAGACACGCACAAGACAGTAGTCAAAAGGTGTACTTGTGTAGGCAATTCCGATACAGTCTTTGGACTTGATCAGGACTTTATTTCTCCTGAGCCAAACTTTGCCCTTGGTTACATTTTTTTCCTGTTGGGTAACCGATCCTTTACAGATCCCAGCGCCGAGGGAGTAGGATTTCTTGCTTCCCTTCTGAGGTTCTGGCATTGTTCACTTGGTGCACCTTTCCTTCCGTAATGATCCTAGCATGAGCCAAGAGGAATACGAATAACCTCCCTTAGACCAGTGAGTTGTCCATTTGGTCATTAAATATATAACGTAATGCACGCACACACGCAGAGTCCTTATGGTGGCAAGCCTCGGCACCGAGGATGGAGCCCAAGTAAATGGCCACCATACTCGCTTTGGGGGAAATGGCCTCAGGGTGAAGGTGGCATATCTCAGACCTTTCTGGAAGGTCACCAGATCGCAGGAAGAGAGGCTAGGAAGTAGTGGTGTTCCTTCAATCCACTGTCTTGAATTCAGTGCCCTAGAGAAGTGCGCTCTATCCTGGTCTTTACCTCTTCTCCATGCCTCAGCCTTGTGACAGGATCACACACTGCCACCTGCCATGATCAGGATCGTAGGAGAAGGCCTGCCTTGCCTGCCCTCACTACCTTGGTTCTCAGGCCAGCTTGTGGGCCTGGTGGCCGTAGGGTTTGTGCAAAGCAGTTGAGGGTCCCTCTGTTACTGTGTGAGGATGACTGCGAGCCCTCATGACTGCGAGGACCTGAATCTGGGTCCTCGTGGTGAACTTGCATATATTGAGAACGCTCAGTGCCGTCATCCCCAAGAAGCAGGTGCAGAGAGCACTTGCTATACGAGGTCATGGTCATGGTGTCACGCAATCTATCTCTTACGGCTGGGGTCCTGTGCGTTCTCCCTCCCATCTGGCTTTGGCCCCTGCAGTATTCACACCCTCAGTTCTGGGAGGGGGCTTCTGGTAGACAAGGCAAGGCCTGTTTCAGGACCAAGAACGGGCTGCAGTTTGTGGTCCCAGAGGCCACACAGCCAACCTGTACACCGTGTTTGGCTCTGGCTGGCACCATGTCTTCAAAAACTTCAGCCAACTTTCAAAACGGGAGACTATATAAAAAACCAGATTTCTGACTTCTCTCAAAAAATGAGAAAACTTGCTGCCCTTGCGCTCACTTCCACACTTGTACTAGCACCTGGGAAAAGCTGTTAACATCTGCCTTTTAGGGAGGACATGGCTCCCGGGTTCGTGGCACTTCCACCAACAGAGGGGAAGTGTAAAAGGCCTTGATCTACACACTTGGCCATTTTGCTTAATAGAGAAATGTCTCTTTATGCTCTGTGTCTATCGAGAAGGGAAGAAGAAGGGACCGTGCATTTTTTTCCAAAAAAACGGGAGAGGGTGTATTTCTTTGTGGAAATGGGCAGCTTTGCCCCTCTGTGAGCCTCCTAGCCGCGGCAGCCCTTTGAGCTTGCAGACAACGTATGTTGTTACGAGAGCTCACGCTCTAAGCGGCGAGGCAGAGTCTAAATCTTATTTTCATGTGGGACAGGAAGGATCTTTTGAGAAGTCTCCAGCAGTGGCAAGGCCCTGGACAAAAGCAGGTAACATCAGTTCCCGCCCTCGATCATTTGTGTAAAATCCTTGTATAGACTGGGAGAAACCAACAGCTAGTCCAGCTTGAACCATGTGTCTCTAGCCTTGGAAGTCAGGGACAAGTTGTTAACCCTGGCTCTGCACTGACCACACCACAGTTCAGTAGTAAAGACTTTAGCCCACTCCGGTTCAGGCCTGCTTGATTCAATAAGCCTTAGTACCCCCCCCTCCTCGATTATGTTTTATATTTCAGACATAAGGGGGTAAGCTTAGGATAATGCCCGAGATAGTGATTCTTGAACAAGGATGTATACATAACAGACTTTCTTAAAAGGGCAGGAACTCTTTGTTTTTACAAAAAGGGATAGGAGTTTTGCTCTTTGGACAACTTTGGACAACTCTTTGGTTTGTAAAAGCCCTGGTGGTTTGTAATAGGTGGGACCTTTCTCAGGGGCCCCTTGATGTAGACTCTCAGGTTCTCTCTCACAGAGGATTGAGCTCAGGGACATTCCCTGGGGTCCTGGAACCTGGAAACAGAAAGTTCCAGAAATTGCCAGGCAGCAGAGGAAGAGCCCAGACTGGCTGGAACCTTCCAGAGCCTTCCAGAATATTCCATGTATCTTCAAGCGTGAGGGTTAATGAAGTTTATTAACCATCCATCTCAAAAGACTTTCTCATGGCCCAGAACTCAGCCCACTCCACTCTGTTGGTATCTATACCCACCAGCCTCAAGTCTTTTTCATGCCAGAGCTGAACACTAAAGGGCCTTGTTCCCTACCCCTTCTAAAACTGAGTTTGAGCTCTCTAAGGAAGGTGAGTGGTGTAAGACCTGCCAAAAGGTATCATCTGGTTTGCTTAAATAATGATTTTCTCCCCTCCCAGCTCCTCCCCTGGGGTTGGTCATTCCTTTTTCTTCTTACCTGCCCTGGGGAGGGGAGGCTGAACGACTAGGCGGGGCACATTAGCCTCCGCCTTCCAGAGGCTGCTTGCCAGTTCCCGAGAGTGGAGGAGGGTTCAGACATGCCCAATCCCAACTCCTTTCCTCCTTTTGGTCACACACCCACAACCCTGGAAGCAAGGCCCAGGTATGGAAAGCCAGGACAAGAGGGGCCCAGCCTGCCCTAGGCTGTGCTGAGAATGTGGGAGGTCTTCAAGGCAGTTCAGTCTTGTCTCATCTCAGGCAGGTACCCTGAGATTCTGGTGTCCCTCAGCCTCCAGCAGCTCCGGGGCTAGCAGCGAGGACAGCGGGAAAACCAAGGCAAGTGTAGGGTAGACCTTCCCGAGTGGGCACTGTCCGCACAAGCTTTGACTGCACCCCTAGCTGGGGTACCTCTGTCTAGACCGAAAGGGCTCTGGAAAGCTCCGATGGGCCAGTCCCTCCGACCACTGCTGAAATCTCTACAACTCCACACGGGCACTGCTCGCTCGTTTTTGTGGACAGACCCCATCGATCCTATGGTTTCCACCCACCGGTCTTGACTCTGACCTCTGGCTCTACACCTCTAGCCGTGGCGGGTTTGGAGGCTAACCATCGCACGTATCTCGGATGGATCTCTCGGCTACTCGTTGTGGGATTTAGTCCCAGCCCCCGGCCTCATCGTGTGCATTAGGGACGTGCTCAGGAGACCAGCGATGGTGGTTTGTGATGGGGGTGAGTCCCTCCTACAGCATAAAACTTGAGTGAAGAGTAGAGCCGATGCAATCCTTTCCTCTTTCCAGATGGTTCTGTCCCATGGACCACGATCACGTTCGCTTCTACAGCACTCTGCCGGCCCCCTCCTGTTTGCCAGACCTTCCAGGCCTCCCTGCCAAACTGCAACTCATGAGACTTGACCTAAGCTGACCCGGGGCCTGTTCCCGCTCTCCCAACCTCCTCTCCCACCCTCAGCGCCTAAGCTGGCTACCGAGTATTCACCCTAGCTGAAGACATGACCTGCAGCCTCACAGAAGCCCCTCCCCCCCTCACGGGAGGTGGTCATTCCGCAGGGAAGAGCAGGAATAGGTACCATCCCGACTGGGCTGACAAACCCGGGAAGGTGCATACAGGTGAGGTGGTTGGAGAACAGTGATGGAGCAGAGTGTGCTTCTGGCCACAAGAGTTAGGAAAGACTCCCATGGGTTGGTAGTCAGAGAAGGCTTCATGGAAGAGGCAGCAGCAGTGCTGGACCTGAAGGACAGCTGGGCTTTGGATGGGCAGAGAGGAAGGGAGGGCATCGCAGGAGCTCGGGCGTGAAGGCTGCGACAGCAGAGTGGCTGGTTGAGGGAGCAGAGACGAGTCGGGCAGCATCGTCATCCTCATCATCACATTTATTGACGGCCCCTGGGAGGTGGGGCTGGGGACAGAACATACAAAGACAAGGACCTGCCCTCAAAAAGGTTCCATTCTAAGGAGACGGGGACAGAAAAATACAGAATGGTCTTTCCTGGGGATGGCCCACTCGCATCGGTACAGGTCAGGAGCCCCTGGCCTACCTTGCCCCAGGGTCCGGAGCGGGAGTGGGGCACAGAGTAGCCCCAGGGCCATGGTGTCCCTGGCCCCGCAGCTGGGGCCTGACCACCCGGCTCCTAGGCGGTAGGCCCCGCAACCGGGGAAAGGTAGGAGCAGGACGTGATGGAAAGCGCTCCTGTCGGCCTTGGCATTGTGCTAGCCCAGTGGAGTGGAAGGGTGCAGTCAGGCCCCCTGGGGGAAGCAGGCACCTTCCGGGGGGGGGGCCCCCCAGCAGGAAAGTTCTTTCGCTGGGGCTGGCCCATTACCCTGGAGGCCCCAGCCGGGGAGGAAAAAAAAGGCAGCGATTCCTCAGCGCCAGAGGCCCCCTGCCCACCCCACCTCCGGCCTCTCTCTGGGCATCTTCCAGGGGACCCTCCTCCCCAGCTCAGCCTCCAGGGCCAGGGCCTGCCTGAGGCCAGGGGGAGGGGCCTGCCCCTCCCCCCACCCAGACAGTGGGGGAGGAGGAGGAGCCACAGATCAAGTTTGTCTGGACCCCCCCACTGGGGGGCCATACCCTGGATCCTACCGGTGGGGGGGCTCTGGCTGCGAGGGCCGAGGGCTCAGCAGCGGGGCCGGGCCAAGGGGGCACCCGGGGGAGCCCTTCAGAGGGGGCACTGGGCGGGAGTCCAAGGGAGGCAGGCTCCGGGGCACTGCTGGCGGCCCCCGGGTGGCCCCGGTGGGCAGGACGGCTGCGGCGGGGAAGGGTTTGGGGGCGTCCGCGGCAGCAGTGGGGGCCGGCTGGGCAGACCGCTCCCGGCGCCGCAGCAGCTCCTGCAGCTTCTCTGCCTGGGTCCGCCTCAGGTGGGCGAGGGCGCGGCCGCGCTGGAAGGCGGGCAGGAAGGCCTCCAGGCTCTGCTCGCCCAGCAGCAGCTGCTCCATCTGCTCCTGGGATGGGAGGGCGGCGACAGTTTGAGAGGAGCCCGGCCAGACACCTGTCCCCCTCTCGGCCCGGATCTCTTCCAGGGCCGCCCACCCACGGCCCGGAGATGGGGCCCCTGACTTCTAGCCGGGGCCTGCCTGGGACTTGTCAAGGGACTGGGGACGCGTGTCCTCTGCTGGGTGGAAGATGAGGCAGAATCAGAGATGGGGACACACCCGGAGTAAACTTAGCTGTCTCTCATCAAGGTCCTCCTCTGCTACCTCCTGGGACTCCCTGAGCACCGTGCTCCCAACCCAGCACGGACAAGCTCGTCCCAGCTCCTCTGCGGACCCAGTCTACACTGTCCTACGCTGAGCCATTCCCAACTGGGGAGGATGAGCCTCGCTGTCCAAGGTGGACAGCTGGACAGCAGCGTAGCAGGCTCTCCTGGGGCCAGGCACTCAGGGAGGGCTTCCTGGAGGAGGGGCTCTCAACCCTGCTGCAGCGTAAGAATGAAGGAGGGGGCGACGATAGGCTGGGTCTCCCTCCCTGCCATCCCCAGCCCTGCGGCCCCTCCCCTCACCTCAGCCTCCTGCTCGGCCTCTTCCAGCTCAGCCTGCAGCCAGCCCAGCGCGCAGTGGGGGCTCCAGCGATGCACACTCTCCTCTGAAGGCCACAGAGGGACAGAGTAAAGAGCGCCTGCCTTCAGGGCCCGCCGCCCAAGACAAGCCAGGCCAGAGCCCCAGGGCCGGATCCTGACTCTCCCTGACCCCGTGTGTGACTCTCTGCTTCTCTCTGGTGCCTCAGGGTCCTGCCCATGGGATCAGTTTGTGAACCTCCCCCGGGGGGTTCTGCCCCAGTCCTAGCGCAAAAGAGGAAGCAGAGGCTTTGCCCCCTAGAGCACCCCCAGGGCAGCTTTTCTTCCCCTACTCAGAGCCCCCCTTCTGGCCTTTCCAACCCAGTTCTACTCCTGGACTGCTCACTTCCCCAACTCAGTGCTCCAGGAGTGCCACCCCTAAGACTTGGCCAGGGAGGAGGGCTGCCCGAGACCGGCCCTTCAGCGTCTCGCCCTTCCCAAGCCCAGCCAGCCAGAAGGCCAACGGCGCCCATCGCAGGCGGTTCTCCCAGGTGTCCCTCACCCAGTCGCTGCAGCTTGTCCGCACAGCTCTCGGCCACCTCTCGAAGCTCCTGGTACTTGATGGCCAGGGCAGCCCGGCCCATCTCCAGGCGGGGCCGCAGTGCCAGGTTCTCCTTGGCTAGTGCGTAGTTGGAGGCCAGGCATGCCTCACGCTCCAGCTGGAGGCCCTGGAACTACCAGAACAGAAGAGCCGGGAGGCGCACTCAGGGCATCTGCTCAATCCCCCTGCTGCCCCCCCACCCCAGGCACAGGGCCCCAGGGCCAAGCCCTAGGCACCCCGCCTTCAGGATGGCCGGCTAACAGGTGGAGGGACTCCAAGGGGCCTGGACCCGGCTTTGCCTTGACTTCGCTCTCTGGGCCTCAGTTTCCTCTTATACAAAGTGAGCGGAAAACAGCTACCTCCCGGGGTTGTTGTGAGCCCAAGTAAGGAAAACGATGACCGCCTCCACAAATGTTAGTTAATTTTTAATTTTTCAATTAATATGTCTGCTCAGGTCCCTGAGGAGTCCCCCGCCCTCCTCTGTCCCATTTTCCATGCATGGGCAGCTTCCCTCTCTCGTTCCAGGCCTTTGTCTGCTTCCTCCTCAGGTGTGTGTGCCGAAAACATTCCCCCCCTGCTCTCACTCTCCAGAGTGATGTCTTCGCCCTGTCCCCGCACGGTACCCCCTCAAGCCACCCTCGCTTCCCTTTGCACCCCTCCTCCTGCCCTCCAGTGGAATCCCCACACCCCAGGGGATACACACCCCCTTCTCCTCCCTGATCCCCAGCACCTGCTCCCAGCTTCTCCTTCTCTTGCAGAAAGCAGACCCCCTTTCTCTCCTGGCTCTTGAGAATGCTTCTTCCTTCTGTCTGTCGGAGGGCCAAGCCCCCCTCCCTGCCCCTGGAGAACGCACTACCCTCCATCTGTCCCCTGTAGGATGCACAGGCCCCTCCTGTCTGCCTCCTTCCAACAGACACTTTTCCTTTCTACCCCCCACAGACAAGCAGCCCGGGCCTATCTCCCGTGAAATATACAACTTTCTCTTACGGTGGCCTACGGAATACACGCCTCAGCTTGCAGTCCCCCTCCCCAACGGAAGCCACAAAGCCCCCTCCGGCACCCCTAGAATGCAGACGCCCCCCTGAGGTCCCCCCAGGTGTCAAACAGGCCCCTAGTTCTCCCCTATGGAAGGCGCCTCCCCTTTCTGGCCCTACAGAACGTGGGTGTGCGAGACAGGGCCCCCCACAACACAGCCAGTCCCTGTCCCCGGAACACACCTCCCCGGAGCATCCGCTGGAGGACACGCCTCGCGGCCATCCCGGGGGTGCACGGGCGCCTCCCTGGGTCTCCGGCGCCCCACCCGCCCCAGGCCGGCTCCGGGCGCCCCCTTCCCCGGGGGCGGCTCCGCGGGGCCCACTCGGACGTGCCAGGTTCCCGCGGCCCCGCAGCCCGGCCCGCGCGGCCCTTCGGTCGCCCGGCAGGTCCGGCAGGCCGCGGCCCGTCCCCCGCGCCCCCCGCCCGCGCCCCCCGCGCTACCTTCCTGCTGAGCCGCACGATCCGGTCCAGCTTGGGCTCATCCTGAAGCAGGTCCCGGAGCTGCCCGGTGCTGAGGATCCCAAAGCGCCCCGGGCTGCCGGGCTCCGGCCCCGCCCGCGCCGCCCGGGCCCGGTACATGCCGCCCGCCCGCGCCCCCAGCTCGGCTGCTGGCTCGGCCCGCTCGGCCCGCTCCGCCCCGGCTCCGCTCCGCTCCGCTCCGGCTCCGGGATCCGGCTCTGGCTCCCGCCGCGCGCGGCGCTCCGCCGCCAGAGGGCGCCCCGCCCGCTCTTAAAGGGGCCGCGGCGCTGGGGCTGGGGGTGGGGCGGGAGGGGGCGGGCCGCACCCCTGGCGGCCCCGGCAGAGCCGCGCCTCCCGCACCCGAGAGCTCGCGGCAAAGCCATCCTCCCGCCGCCAGGCGGGTATACCCGAGGCCGTCAGTCTCCGCACCGCGTCTCGGGCCGTCATTCACCACGCCCCCGCCCCCCGCCCCGGCCGCGGACGCTCCCACCCCAGGCGTTTACAGTTTGCAGGGCTATTTCACATTCCTGCCTTGGATTCGCACAACAATCTCCCGTGTTTGGCCGGGCGCCGGGAGCTTCTGCCCTGTTGCTAACTCGGACGAGCCATGTACCGCCCCAAGACTCAGTGTGCTCTTCTGTAAAATGGGGCGATGACGCACACCCTGAGGATCCGAGCTAGTGAATGCGGAGGGTCTTACACGCAGCCAGTGAATACCTAGTGCGAGTGATTGTTCTCCCAGAGATGGGGGAAACAGATGCACACAGATGATGTCATCTCCCCAAAGTCACATTACAGGTACATGATAGGCAGGCTCGGTTCTTCCCGCCTGGGCAGTGTGCACGGAGCACGTGGTGCCTCTCTGTGCCGGGCACTGGGCGAGGCTCCGCGGGGACATGGTCTCTGCCCTCAGAGAGCTCTCGGATTGAGGCAGAGTCACATTCTCAGCTTCCCTTCGTACAAGGGAGAATGGCAGGTGTCACCACGGGATGTCTTCCTTTGTGATTCCCGCGTGATGCCCGAGGATGTCAGGTAGCTTATCTTCAAGCCAGTGCTGGGTCCAGAGACAGACACTCAGAGATGAAGTCACTTGTCTAAAAATCAAGCAGCCGTGACTGGAGCTTGTTCCAACTCACTGCACTGAGAAAGCGCAGAGATGGGACCGGGACAGTCTGAAAACCTCACGAGGGGGAGGGTTGGGGGTGGGGCGGGTGGGGGGAAGACACCAGCAGAGGTGATATTTGAGCTGGGTTTTGAGGGATGAATAGGAGTTCTGAAGCTGAAGAGAAAAAAACAATGAACCCAGAGAGAACTTCATCTGCCAAGGAGTCTTCCAAACCAGCCAGCACACCCTGGGCATGGCAGAGATATGTGAGAAGGAGAGACAAAGCGGGCCGTCCGTTGGAGAGGTGCCCGATGGAGTTGAGCAGGACAGGCTTGTTGACGGACTGTGACGACAGTTTTCCTTCCACATTTTTGGGATAACTGAAATTTGATTTTCCTCTTCAAGACTCAGCTGGAAGACCACCACGTCCAGGAAGCCGCCTCTCCCCCTCCAGGTTGGGTTGTGCGCCCCTCTCTTCTGGGCTCCTACGGTCCCTGCTGTCCCTCCACCCTCGTCCTGGCCACTAGCAAGAACACCTCTGCACTTTCCAGTTTCCTGGTTATGATCTCCCTGGTTCTGCTCTGCCTCCTCAGGACCCACCATTTCCTCTAAGCTTCCGGAGTGCTCCTAGACACACCCCCTGACCTGCCCTGCTTTGGCTCCTTCCTCCTCTGGGCTTCTCAAGGAGGTGCTGGTTAGATCCGATGTGAGATGCTTGCCTCAGCTCGTCCTCTCTTTCTTGCCAGTCCCCCCCTTGCTCAGTGGACCCTCTGTTGAAGCCGCCCGATAACACATCCCATAAACCTTCCCCACACTCAGACCCTCGCACCCACTCCTGCCCTCTCAGGAGATAACTCCATCCCATGGAGAAGCTCCCACCAACTTTCTGCCTCACCACTTTGGGTTTTTTGTGCATCTGCCCTGGAGTCCTTCCTTCCCCGTGGCATCCAGGAAGAGCAGCCCCCCTTGTTCCAAAGCCAACCCAGATACCTTCGCTATGGGTCCCACCTCCACCTGCTTCCCCCGAGATGCCTTGACCCAATCTAGTAGTTATGTCTCACTTCCCGTCTCTGGCCCTTTCACCTTTCATCTCTGCCTCTAGACTGCCACCTTCCTTTCACCACCACCCCCAGTATTTTGAAGTAACTTGGGATGGACTGAGTACTTGTGTATCCGCCCCCCAAATGCATATGTCACAGCCCTAACCCCCAGTGTGATGGTTTTTGGAGGTGGGCCTTTGGGAGGTGATTGGATTTAGATGAGGTCGTGAGATTGGGGCCCCGTGATGGGATTAGTGTGCTTATAAGAAGGGGAGGAGAGACTGGAGTTTTTTCTCTCTCAAGGACACAACAAGAAGGTGGCTCTCTGCAAGCCAGGAAGAGGGCTCCCACCAGAAGCCCCAGCTGCTAGGACTTTGATCTTGAACTTTCCAGCCTCCAGAAGTATGAGAAAGAGAAGTCTCTTGTTTAAGCCACTGGGTCTGTGGGATTTTGTTTCGGCAGCCCGAGCAGACTAAGACATCCCCTGTACCCTCACTGCCCATTTCCTCACCCTCCTTATTCCTTGACTCAGGCTGACGTCACTCCCCTCTCACCACTTCGGGGCACTGCTCAAAATCAAAGTCATCGGCCACTTCCTTACCGCCAGGGCTACTCTCACCATTCGAGCACCACCTCTTTCTTGACTACACGGCGGTCAGAGCCCAGATACTTCATCGCCATCGGGCTGGTGAAAATTAAAAAGTCAGATAACATCAAGTGTTGGTGAGGGTGGGAAGCAACAGGAGGGCTTCTGCCCTGCGGGCGGGAGAGAGAATCCATTCTCCGCTCCAGAGAGCGGTCTGACAAGCTCTCGATTCAAAGACACCCCCTATCATACTACCGAGCTCTTCCTAAACCCTAGAAAACTGTGAGTGTGTTCCTTTACGAGGCAAAAGGGACTCGTCTGTATCAGACAGTCCAATAGAAACAAAAACAACAACAACAGAAATGAGGCAAAAGGGACTTTGCAGATATGATTAAATTAAGGGTCTCCAGATGGGTGGGGGGGATGGTCCTGGATCACCCAGGTGGGCCAAAGTCATCACAACGGTCCTTATTAAAGGGAGGCAGCGGGGTCAGGATCAGAAGACTTGCGGCAGGGGAATCAGAGAGCCAGAGGCAGAGAGAAGCTCGAAGACACTGTGTTGCTGGTTTTGAAGATGAAGGAAGGAGCTTCACGATAAAGAGTAGAGGCAGCTTCTAGAAGCCAGAGAGGGCAAGGAAATGCATGGAAACTCTGGAGGGAGCGTGACCCTGCCGACATCTTGACTTCAGCCCAGTGAAACCCATTTTGAACTTCTGACATCCAGACCTGTAAGATAACAAATTCGCAGAGTTTGGAGGCACGAATTTGGTAATTTGTTACAACAGCAATAAGAAACTAATACAAACTCGTAGGAATTTTTGGTCCCCTGGGCTAGGAGACAAGAATGGGAACGCTCACAGTGGCTCTACTTGTCGTAACAGAAAACTGGAAACAACCCAAACGCCCAAGCCCCAGAGAGTGGCAAAGGAACCAGGGAACCGCCATACAGTCAGTTCTTTGTACTAAACACCAACGGACGCGAGCACATTTTAGCTACACCTGTCGATTTCGGTGAATCCACAAACAACGCTGAGTGAGAAGAGACCGCCTCCCTGCGGTGCTGTTTATACAAAGTCTAGAAACATGCAAAACTATACTTCCTATTGCTTGCAGATATGTACAAAGTAAAAGTGGGAACAAGAAATACCAAATCCAGGAGCGTGGCTGTCTGGCAGAAGGAGGACGGAGGGGAGGAGCCTGGGTGGCTCAGTGGGTTGAGCATCTGCCTTGGGCTCAGGTCCTGATCCCAGGGTCCTGGGATAGAGCCCCCCCCATTAGGCTCCGAGCCTCGCATTCGGCTCCGAGCCCCGCATTAGGCTCCCTGCTCATCGGGAAGTCTGCTTCTCCCTCTGCCTTTCCCCCTGCTCATGCTCACTCTCTCTCTCTCTCTCAAAGAAATAAAAAAGTCCTTAACAAAGAAAAAAAGGAGGATGGAATCAGGGAGATCAAGGGAAGTTCAATAGCATTGAGAGATAGTTCAATTTCTTAAGCTAGTGGGGGTACCCGGTATTATTCTTTATATTTTTATTAAAGTCTGAAAACTCCCCACGTCAGGCTCCCTGCTTGCCGGGAGGCCTGCTTCTCCCTCTCCAACTCCCCCTACTTGTGTTCTCCTCTCTTGCTCTGTCTCTCTCTGTCAAATAAATAAAATCTTTAAAAATAAAATAAAGTCTGAAAACTTTCATATAAAATTAATAATTTTTAGGATCTATTTTTAGGCTTGGAGTCAGACAGACCTGGATCCCTTTCTGAGCTCTGCCACTTTTTGTGTGACCAAGAGTAAATGCCTTCATTCCTTGAGCCTCAGTTACATTATCTGTAAAATGGGTAGTTGAAGGATGTGACCTGACATGTGTCTTGCATGATGCCTGACATCTAGTCAGTGCTCCAAAAACAGCAGCTGGGATGTGTTTCTCTTTCTGGAAACGCTCCACTGTTTTTGTTTTTTAAGATTTTATTTATTTATTTGACACAGAGAGAGAGATCACAAGGAGGCAGAGAGGCAGGTAGAGAGAGAGGGGGAAGCAGGCTCCCCATCCAGCAGAGAGCCCGATGCGGGCCTCGATCCCAGGACCCTGAGATCATGACCTGAGCTGAAGGCAGAGGCTTAACCCACTGAGCTACCCAGGTGCCCCTCCCTTGGTTTTAATTTACAGGTACCTACTCTACTATCAGTCACGAACTTCCGGGGCTGACTATACGAAGGGGCCCCTTCATCTTCATGGTTCCGCTCCCTGGTTCAGTGTTTAAATTCATTATTCTCCAAGAGCCCAATCGCTACCCTCTTTAAACAACAAAACAACAAAAACAATTCTATTAAGATATAATTCACATGCCATGCAATTCAACAATTCATTTTTTACAGTTCAGTTATTCGGGGTACATCAGCACAGTTTTAGAATATTTCCATCACCCCAGAAGGAAACTCCGTAACCATTAGCAATCACTCCCCATTCCTGCCCCAATCAAGATCACAACCCAAGCCAAAATCAAGAGTCAGTCCCTCAACCAACTGGACCACCCAGGTGCCCCTGTCTTCTTTCATTTAACATCATGTTTTCAAGATTCGTTTACACTGGGGGTGCCTGGGTGGCTCAGACAGTTAAGCGTCTGCCTTCAGCTCAAGTCATGATCCTGGGATCCTGGGATCCTGGGATCCAGGGATCCAGGCCCGCTCCCAGTCGGGTTCCCGGCTCCTCGCTTGTGCTCTCTCTCACACGCTCTCTCAAATGAATAAATGAAATCTTTTTTTTTTTAATTCATTTGGGGCGCCTGGGTGGCTCCGTGGGTTAAAGCCTCTGCCTTCAGCTCAGGTCATGATCCCAGGGTCCTGGGATGGAGCCCCCTCTGGCTCTCTGCTCAGCGGGGAGTCTGCTTCCCTTCCTCTCTCTCTGCCTGCCTCTCTGCCTCCTTGTGATCTCTGTCTGTCAAATAAATAAATAAAATCCTAAGAAAAAAAATTCATTCACATTGTAGTATTTATTACTGCACAAGTCCTTCTGATTTTTGGGGGGGTAAAATATACATAACATGAAATTTACCATTTTAATCATTTTTAAGTATACACCTTGTGACGCTAAACACATTCACATTGCTCAGTGACCAACACGAACATCCATCCCCAGAACTTGTTGATCTTCCCAAACTGAAACTCTATATCCACTGAGTACGAACACCCCAGTCCCCTCCTCCTAGCTCTTGGCACCCACTATTTTCTCCTCTCCCTCTCCATGAATCTGACCGCTCCAGGGAGCTCCTGTAAGTGGAATCTACAATATTTGTCCTTTTGTGACTAGTTTACTTCACTGAGCATAATATCTTCAAGATTTATCCATGTTTTAGCGGGTGACAGGATTTTCATCCTTTTATTTGTTTATTTGACAGAGAGATCACAAGTAGGTAGAGAGGGGAGGGGAAGATGCACTGCGGGACTAGATCCCAGGACTCTGAGATCATGACCTGAGGGGAAGGCAGAGGCTTTAACCCACTGAGCCACTCAGGCGCCCCGATTTTCATCCTTCTTAAGGCTAAATAATATTCTGGTTTATGTGTACACCGTGATTTTGTTTATCCGTCCATTGTTGATGAACACTGGGGCTGTTTGCCTTTTTTGGCTATTATGAATAATTCTCTTATGAACATTCACACACAAGTTTTTAGGTGACGTGTGTTTTTCTCTTGGCTATATACCAGTGAGTGGATATATGATAACTTCGTGTTTAACCTCTTTGAGGACAAGCCAGACCATTTTCCAAAGCAGCCCTGCCACCCTTCACCTGCACCAACAAAGGATGAGGATTCCAATTCCCTCGCCAACACTGTATCGTCTTTCTTTCTTATTATAACCATCCTAGTGGATATGAGATAGGATCTCGTGATTTTGATTTGCATCTTTCTGATGACGAATGAGGTTGAACATCTTTTCATGTACTATTGGTCATTTTTTTAAGTTTATCTATTTAAGTAATCATCATGGGGCTCGAACTCACGACCCCGAGATCAAGAGTCAGCTCCGCACCTGCCTCGTCCTGGGAGGCGTAGATTTCACCCATCAGCCTGAAGACAACAGCCTGCTGGTCATCACCACCCCCCCAACCCCCAGCGTATCTTCCAACCCTGCCCAATCAGTCAGCCCCTGGGGCACCCCCTTACTCGGTTTGGGGGGCTAGCATCCTGCCGGTCAGTTAGGCTCAAACCAGGAAAGACTTTCTCAGCCCCGCATCTTCCATCCAGCCCCAAGTCCTCTTCGTGCAATTCACATGACATTTACAAGCGTGCTAGTTCTCTCCGGTCTGCTTTGGGGCTGGATCCAGAGCTGAAGGAGACCCAAGCCCTTTGGAGAAGCACCCTTAAGAAATCACGGTGACAAACTGTCCCTTCTGCTCCGCAAGTCTTTGGCTCACCTCCCCCCCAGGTCAGTCACACAGGCAGCCCTGCCCCTCCTGGGCTGAGGCACCCACCCTCATGTAGCCCCTGCTTCCCCTCTTTGCCACAACCTCTGCAAAGCCCCTGGTTCTGCCTTTACTCAACATCCTTCCGTGGCTCCCCGTCGTCTCTCCGCTGGTCTTCATTTCTTTGTCTGCATCTGTGTTCCTCTATGATTCTGTCCCTCTTTCTTTTCCCCGGTCTCATACTGGACCCAGAGACCCTTTCCCAGTCAAGTAAGACGCCTGACTACCCACCCCCCACGACCTTACGCTGCATTTCCATACCTCCCCTGCTTTTGCCCCAGAGGTCCCTCCACCTCAGATACCCTTCCTCCCCATGCCTTGTCCTAAAGCTGTTGAAGAACTGACCTTGGCCTAGCGCATACTTCTTCCTCCAAAGGCAGGATCAGTTCTTCCTTCCTGCCACTTCCGGTCACAGCCTGGATGCCAACCGGACCTGTACCAGAGTCACTAAAGACTCTTCCATGCCTCCCTGTTAAACTAGAGGTCCCCTGAGACCAGGAACAGCATTTAGGTCATCTATCCCGGCCCCTGGCCCCCCAGCAAAAGATCTATTACACACCAGTTGCCAAGCCAGGACATCGGGACTCAAACTCCAGCTCTACCACCGAACACCTGTATGAACCTCCCTGTGCCTCTGTTTCCTCATCTGTAAAATGGGGAGAAAATATCCATCCCGTCCGGTCCCTGAGGGAATTCAATGACTTAACCCACACAAAGGGCTTAAGAAGTGTAGGCAGGAGCCTGGCAAGCAGTCAATGCTGGGCAAACATTAGCTAGAAGTAATGATTTATCAAGTTGAAATGAGACCCTGCCCTTGCTTTAGAGAATCTTCATTCGAAGGGGGAGATGCGTTCTGTTGATCTCTGGGAGACTTTCTTAAATGAGGAGACCCCCCCCCCCATGGCTCTCCAGCTTCCATCAAGAGAGGGGAGCCAGTCACCAGAAGCCATCGAAGTCATCTCCTTCCTTTCTTAGCATCAGAGGAACCATGGACATCTTCCTCCTCCAGGAAGCCTTCCCGGATTGGATTCCTTCCAGGAACTTCTTCCCTCTGCCTTTCCTGGATGTGAAGGCCCAAGACCACCGCCATCCCCTCCACTGTGCTTCCCATCTCATACTTGAGGAAACAGGGCCGGAAAGAGGCTTAGGAGGAAAGGAAGGAAGTCAAGAGGGAATGGGAACTCTGGAAGAGCAGAAGGTTGTGGAGGGGGAGGGTCGTAAAAGTGGAGAAGGGTTTGTGTGTGTCCCAGAGAGAGTGGGGAGCTGCCCTAGCAGGGGAAGAGAGCCCAGGGAAGGTAGGGGGTGCTCCTGAGGGTCGTGGGAAATCAAGGAGAGGAAGGGAGCTTGGAGGCAGAGTGAGCTCAGGGCGGGGTCCGGGATGGAGCCGTCACCGGGGGAATGAATGGGGTTGGGAGAGTCGGCTGCGAGCTCAAATGGAGGGAGGGAGGTTCCCACCGGGGCTGGGGCTCAGGGAACTGGCCGCAAAGTCCCAGCCTCCGTCTCTGCCCACCTGGGCCGGGCCCCATACCTGTGGCTCCTCCCTTCTCAAACCCAGACCGCGGTTTGGGAGCCCCGCACCAAGCCCCCGGGGAGACGGGGGTTAAAGGTGAGCGGGCACGAGCAGGTCCCAGACGGGGATTGGCAGGCGCCTGGGCCCGCGGCCCGGGCCATGTCTGTCCCACAGGCAGCCAGACGGGTGAGCGGCTGCCATCCACGTGCTAAGGAGAGAAGGAGGCACCCGATCAAGGGGCAAAGGACATCTCGAGCGGGCGGGGGCCGGGCAGTGCCCGCGTCCACACCCGCTGCTAAAAGCCGGGCCCAGGGCGCAGCGCACAGAGCCCTCTGCCGCCGGCGCGGAGAAGACGCGGCCGCTGTCGGCCGCGGCCCCGGGAGCATCCCGCGTGCGCCCCGCGGCTCTGGGGCCCCCGGACGCCGCCCGAGCGGACCCTGTGGCGCTGCCTGGGACCCACCCAGCCCGCAGATCGCGCGGAATCCAGGTGAGGGGCGAGGAGGGCATCAGGTGGGTGCAGGTGCCTGGCCCAGGGGGAGTCACGTCGTCCCCCAGGCTGGACCTCAGTCTCTGCACTTGTCAAAGGGGGAGGGACACCTCTCTGGCTCCGCGCGGCTGCTGGGGTTAATGCTCTTGTGTACCTGTCCCGGCCCAGCAGCCAGGAGGAGGAGGAGGCTAGCTCAGACCCCAGCGAGGGCTCAGGACTGAGAATCTGGGAGTTCATCCTGCTGGCTCTACCAGGTGCACCCAGGTTCCCATGGCCTCCTGGGGTCCCGTGGGCTGGGCAAGGATTGAATGGTGATCTGGGGACTCTCCAGGGAGCTGAGAGTGGGCTAAGGGAGAAGGGAGGGAGGCAGGAGGGAGGGCCCTCTTTCTCCCGGTTGCACCCTCTGCCCTGGACAGGTGTGGGTGCCGTGAGAAGCTGGCCCCAGGTGGGCCCTAGGACCAGGAGCAAGGGCTCCTGGCTGGGCAGGGAGAAGCCAGATGTTACCGTGTGGCTGGGAAGCTGTGTGCATTCGTGATCAGCAGCTGTCCAGCCAACAGGTGTAGTTAGAAAAGTGGCCAAGGGCACTCCCACTGGTCCGGCCCAGGAAGCCCAGGCCTTCCTTCTGCCTCACGGCCACCCTCTCCCTGCCCCAGTGTCTCCTGAGGGCACCCTAGTGGGCAAAGAACCTGTGGTCAGGCCTGGCCTGGGTTTAGGAGCTTGGAGTTCTTGTCTGCATCGGGCTGTGTGACCTTGGGCACGTTACTTCCTTTCTCTGGGCCCGGCTCTCCCTCTGTGACATGGGGAAACTCGTTTCTGGGCCACTTGGAGTGGAGATAGGGACAGGATTCAACAGGACACCAGGATGCTTTGGAGGACAGGGCAGGCCCCTCCAAGCAAGGTCCCTGTGGTGTCGTCGCAAGGGCGAGGATACCCCAGGGACAGCTGGATCAGGGATTGGGTGGGGCTGGGGATCCGGCCCAGGCCTCCATCTTGTCCAGGTGTGTCTCCTTCTGTTCTCTGCATCTGGCTGCTCCTCTCCTGCCCAGGAGCCCCAGATCCAGGGGGAGGAGCACTGAGGCCTGGGGATCTCAGGCCCAGGAACCTGAGCAGTAGGCTCACGCACTCGCCCCAGGGAGGCTCAACGCCTCAGCCTCCGGACAGGGGCAGTTCCTGGAGGAGGGGGGAGAGTCCCACTGAGGAACTCTGTGCTCCTCTCCTCCCTTGAGAGGGGGATCCTTCTGGCTGCACCCCTGTTCCCCACCAAGGAAACGATCTACCCCAGGCCAGGACTCAGTTTGGCATCATGCTCAGGGCTCAGGCAGCGGGATCAGGACTCGACCTGGGCCCAGGTGAGGGGGCCAGGGTCAGGGACCCACCTGGGGTCTTGGAATGCTGTAAACGGAAATCCCCTGGCCTAGCCTGTGTGTACATGTGTGTGGCACCAGGGGAGGCGACACTGGGAAACTGAGGTGGAGGGCAAAACGAGCTTTGACAAACGCAGAGTGGCGTGGAGGTGGGAGAAGCTGTGTTTTTGAGGCTTCCGTGGACCGCACCTGCCCCAAAGCCCACCTCCTCCTTTTGGGCAGGAGCCCTACCTGGGACCTCCTTCAGAAGCTGCCCTTCGCCCTGCTGCTGGCTCTGTGGGGGGTAAAGGCAAGTGGGGGAGGCCCTCATCACTCCCCGATCAGTACTGACGAAGGGGTTTGGGCTCAGATGTGAGTCCGGCGAGGAAGGGAAGAGAGGTTTCCTGAAGCCCCGGGTAGGTGGGAAGGGGGAAGGAGGGCTTGAATTTTGCTGGGCACCTACTCTGTGCCAGCCACTGTGATTTTCTGTCACTGTTTCCTTCTTCCTGATAACCTGAGAGAGAAGGGATGTTGTCTTCACTTTATAGATGAGGAAACAGAGACTCAGAGAAGTCAAGGCACGGGCTCAAGGTCACACAGCCTGGAAATGACAGGGCTGCGATTCAGAACAAGGCACCCGAATTCCAAAACTCGGGTTTCTGCTCCCACTGTCGCCTCTGGGCCTCACTCTGCTCGTCCGTCACTTGGGGTTAAGTGGGCTCGCGGGGACAGTCGGCGGCAGCTGTGGGCAAGCTCTGCGTCAGAGGGGGTAGACTCGGATGCCCATGGGGGTCCACACGGCCCCCACCTCCCCCTCCCCGCCTGCCTTTCCTGCTCCTGGGCTTCCGGAGCAAGCCTGCTCTTTGAGGTTGGCTAAGCTGACCTGGGTCATCATCTGACCCAGCCAGGTCCTTCCCAGAATCCCCAGGCCTCCCTAATTCTGGGTAGCCCTGGGAGTCTCACCAGCCCTTGGCCCACACGGCCCCATCAGCCAGGTGACCCTGGTCGAGAGACATGCCTCCCTGGGACGGCTTTCCTTGTCAGCCCAGGGACCCGAAGCCCTGATGGGGCTGGTGTGACTCCCACAGCTACCCGCAGCTGGTCTGAGAAGCTTTTTTCCATCCCCAAGTCCCCTGGGGGAGGTGGTCCCCACATCGTCTGTCCCATAGCACCTGGCTCTTTCTCTAACACCGTGCTCAGAAATGCTCGCTAGGCACGAAGGAAGAAAAAAAAAAAGGGCAGGGATGGAGGGGTGCGAGAGGAAGGAGGGAAGGAGAAAGGAAATCCACACTCATGGGCCTGCCACTGGCCGTCACACCCGTCGTTCGATTCTGCCAACAATCCTGCAAGGTAAACTGACCACCGACCATATCCCCACACCCATGTTAAAGGTGACAAACCGGCGTTCGAAGCCCACCGTACCGTTTTTCCTTGTATAGGAGTCACGGTCAGAGAGGAGCCCAAGGTCACACGGGGGGCAGGTTTGAGCACCACGTTCCAGACCCTGTCCCCACGCCTTGGGGCCAGGGGGCTGTGGATGGCAGGGGTGTCGTCTGACCCAGATGTTCCCCAAGCAGGCCAGGGGTCTGAGGAGGACCGGGGGGCTCCTCACCTTGACAATCACTCCACACCCTCCAAGGCACTCCCCATTCTACTCTCCCGGGGCTGACTCCGAACAACCAGGCACAGACCCACCCTGGCACACTGAGGTGGCCAGAAATGCCCTCCGCTGCAAGGCACACCTGCTCACCAGCCCTCTGTGTTCTCATCTGTAGAATGGGTAGACTAACACAGTGGTACCTGTTCTCCTTCTGGGGTTTCTCTTGTAAGGCTCTGATAGCGCAGGGCAGAGGGGCCGGAGCTGGGAGGCAGAGGACCTGGCTTGGTCACTGATGGGACACGACAGGTAGCCTGGTGCAGTCCGCTGCTCCAAACGGAGCCCCCCGCCCCCCGCCCCGAGTAACAGAAGCCTGTTGCCCCTGCTGACTTCCGCAGCTCAGTCCAGTCCTGACAGGCCAAACTAACAAGCAGCAGGGGTCACTCCTAAGCAGTGTAAGGTTGGTCCTTGTCCTTTGTTTCTGGCTCCCAGCCCTGAAAACCCTCCGAAACCCTTGGAAACTCCAGAGCCCCGAGTGTCTCTTGTACGCTAACGAGATGACTGGTGGCTGGCTGATGGCTTCTGGGTCGAAGTGGGTCAGCAGGGAGATCAAGGTGGGATCAGAAAGACTTAGAAGGTCGGAAACTTCAGCCCCACCCTCCATCTCTCCGGAGGGAGGGGAACGGGGCTGGAGATTGTGTTCAATCACCAGTAACCAATGATGTAATCGTGCCTACCTAATGAGACCTCCAGAAAAACTCCTAAATGAAGGAGTTCGGTCGGCTTCTGGGTTGGTGAACACATCGAGGCGCTGGCAGGGTGGGGCACCTGGTGGGGGCAGGGGAGCTCCCCGCACCCCCCCCCACCCTCCATACCTTGCCCTGTGCCTCCCTTCCATTTGGCTTTCCCCGGTCGTATCCTTTATGATAAAGATGGCAAATGTGAGCAAAGTGCTTTCTTGAGTTCCGTGAGCCTCTCTAGCAGATTGGACTACCTGAAGAAGGGGCCCTGGGATGCCCTGATTTACAGGCGGTGGGCCAGAAGTCCATGTAATAACCTGAACTTGAGGTTGGTGTCTGAAATGGAGCCAGTTTTGTGGGTCTGAGCCCTTAACTCGTGGGGCTGGATGCTAACTCCCAGGAGAGAGTGTCAGAATGGACTTGAATCATAGTATTCTCTGGGGGTAAAAATGGTCTGGTGGTAAATGGTGGCCAGGAACGTTTTTGTAGACTGAGAAGACTCTTGGCATGATGGTTCTTCTTGGCAGAACCTCATCTCCTTGGCTATACTCCCCCCGCCCATCCCTGCACTGCTCTGTACCGGATTCTACCCCCTGGCTGTTCACAACATACCTAGGGGGCTAGACTGCTTCAGTCCATGTTGTGGGGGGCGGGGCAGCTGAAGCCTAGAGAGGGTGAATGGTTTGCCTGAGATGACCCACAGGTACCTGATGAGCCCAGCCCCCGAGCTTTGTGCCCTAAAGAGAAAATGTCCCCCATGGCATCCGTGGGCTGTGTAGAATCAGAGTGTTCCCAGGAGCTGGGGTGGGAGGCTGTCCCTTCCCCGCCCCCAGTGCCTGGTTAGCCAATCAGGAACCCTTTCTCTTTTGTTTAGACAGCTTTGATTGTGGACGTTGGGGTCCTTATGAAGAAAGGAGGGAGCTCCCATGCCATCATCTGCTCTACTCTCTCATCTTATTTTCTGTACTTTTTTTGGAGAATTTTTTTTCTCGTTTCAAAAGTAATACACAGGGCTTATGCAACTTGAACATTTATGGAAATTTACAAGCAAATGTCTGTTTTCCACCTCCCATAAAGACCACCGGTGTCATCGTTTGGTGGCTGGATGTCCTGACTTTTCTTCCCTTTTCATATGTGAGTGTTCACCGTTACTAGTTTCTTCTCAAATGAGATCACGCTTTGCACATTGTTCTGTAACTTTCTTCTTAAGTCAGCATTGCTTTTAGTTACCTTTTACTATTTCTACACTTATGATGATGCCGATTACTAGCATTTCCCATCTGTCCATCTGTCCGTCCTTCCTTCTACCCATACATCTACCCAACCTTCCATCTCTGCATCTGTTTCCCAACCAAGAGCCCTCTCAGCTGCCCACCTGGCACACATACTAACTGTCTGCTGGTATCATGCCCTCAGTTACACCAGGGGTGCAGGAGTTCAGCCGGGGGGATGTTCAGACACTTGGACTCCTGCCTCCAAGCAACTCAGCATGGGAGACCAAGGCATGCCCCCCCCAGAGACTCAGAGAGGGACAGAAATAGTGCCCGGGACTGTGCAAGTTCAGTGGAGGGAGGGCTGACTTGCAGCATGGGGGGTGCGGGAGCATGGTCAGAGCAGGCTTTCTAGAAGGTGTGCTTGAGGTCATCCTTGAAAGACAAAGTGGGTATCAGACATGCAGAGAGGGGAGAAGGTGTTCTGGGAGGGATCACCGGGGGTGAAGTCAGGGCTGGGGAATCAGAGAGAGGCAGATCATTCAAGGGGCCAGAGTCAGGGCAGGGTGCCAATAGCCTGCAAAGCTGCCGTGCTCCCCACCCCCGGCCCTGTCCCCAAGCCCAGCTCCAGTGGGCACTGAGACTTCTACACTAGTGCTCCCCAAAGTGGGACCTGTGGACTACCGCCAGGCCACGGATTCCCTTTCCAGTTGACAACCAGATAAGATTTTTATTTGTTTATCTGACGGAGAGAGATCACAAGGAGGCAGAGAGGCAGCCAGAGAGAGAGGAAGGGAAGCAGGCTCCCCGCTGAGCAGAGAGCCCGATGTGGGGCTCGATCCCAGAACCCTGGGATCATGACCTGAGCCGAAGGCAGAGGCTTAACCCACTGAGCCACCCAGGTGCCCTGACAACCAGATAAATATATAACTTGAAAGCAAGTGTTTAGAAACATATCAGTCTAATAGTCATCTGCCACCTGTGGAATATGATAATAAAACACTGGGCTTCCAGCTTATTTATTCCTTCAATTGAATTTTTCTAATAACTCACTTTTTTATCATGTCTTGCCTGCTTATACACCCGTGGCAGATTAAAAATAAAAGCGGGGCCCTTTGCCCATTCCATTTGGGCTGCGGGTAGTTTGAGAAGCTCCGGTAGACGACACATACCCTTGGCCAAAGTGGCTTCGTGGTCATTATCTCATTCCCCTGAGAGCGGGGCAGGGCGAGAACTTTCTCCCCATTTTACAGCCTGACGTGATCGGCTGAGGTTCTCATGGATGGCCGGGGGCAGGGCAGAGATTTGAACCCAAGGCTGACATCATGGCGGGCAGCTTCCCATGAGCTCCTGCCTCGGGCTGGACTGAGCTGGGGGGTGGGGTGGGGAGGGCCCAGGAGAGGAAGAGAGAAGCAACTGGGAAAAGACCAGCAGACAAAGAGGGAGCTGGGATGTAGAGCCTGTCCCGAGTATCTCTGACTGAGGAAGGGCAGGAAGAGGAAGAGATCGGCCAGAAGGTCAGCCTGGGCTTTCCCAGATGGTTCTAGAAGAACCAGTCCGGGTCCCTGGGATCTGGGGGAACGTGCAATGAAGCTAGTTGCAGCCCCGGCCCACTTCAGTCTCTCTCGGGTCTTCTTCCCTCCTCTTCTCCTTCTGTGTCCCCCTCCCCCCATCATCCGGCTTCCCAAGGCCAAGGCCTTGGCTCATCCATCTGTGCTTCCAAAGCCTGCCCGAAGTTTAGCCAACGAAACCACCAGTCTCTCCGGAGCCCAGCACCCTTAAATGCTTCTCTCCTCTTGTCCCTCAGGGAGACTAGAAGAACGGGGGTTATGATTCCTTGCTATCTATGAGGGAACAGGCTCAGAGAAGTTAAGTCACTTCTTTGAGGTCACAGAGCAAGTAATTTAAAGACTCTAATTCCTGACCCTGTACTTTTTGATGGGTACAGTTGAGTAGTGGAGAGGAGAGGGGAGCCGTTTCCACAGGGCCCTGGGGTGCAACCACTAGAGGGGTTGGGGGATGGGGTCGCTGATGCGCAGGGAGAGCTAGGAAGGAAGAAATCAGTGGTGTGACAGGTGGGGGTGTCTCTCTGGAAACTTCTCCTTCTCCAGCACTTTGACTGTTTCCAGGCAGCCTTAAAACCCCCTCCCAGACCAGGAAAAGGCAGAAATGCTGTGGGCGGGGCAACCTGTCTTTTCCCTACTCTGTTGGTGGACAGATAATGTGGGGATTATATTTTTGGAGGACCCTACGGCAAAGTCTGTTACAGCAAAAACGTTTTTATTCCTCTTTCTTATTCTCGTCCATCCCTCCATCACCTACTTCTTCAACCCACTCAGTGATCTCTGCCATCCTCTTCTGGACTTTATGTACCACCTGTCCCCTCCCCCCACCTAGATCCCTAGTTCACCCCCAGCTGGGGCAGGTTTCAGGTAAATAGCTTCAAAGGTTCAAAAAAAAAAAATAGCTTCGAAGGTGATTCAGAGGTGGGAGTGACTGACGGGGTGTGTGTGTGTGTGTGTGTGCGTGCGCACATGTGTGTTTGGGCACACGCATGCAAACCAGGTTTTCAAGTGCACACATCAGGGGCTCCTAGGTGGCTCAGTGGGTTAAAGCCTCTGCCTTCAGCTCAGGTCATGGGCTCAGGGTCCTGGGATGGAGCCCTGCATTAGGCTCCCTGCTCAGGGAGGAGTCTGCTTGTCCCTCTCCCTCTGTCTCTCCCCCTGCTTTCTCCCTCTCTTTCTCCCTCACTCTCTCTCTCAAATAATAATAAAAAAAAAAATCTTTACTTTTTAAGGATTTTATTTACTTTTTGACAGAGAGAGACATAGCGAGAGAGGGAACACAAGCAGGAGGAATGGGAGAGGGAGAAGCAGGCTTCTGGCTGAGCAGAGAGCCCAATGTGGGGCTCGATCCCAGGATCCTGGAATCATGACCTGAGCCGAAGGCAGATGCTTAACCACTGAGCCACCCAGGCGCCCAAATAAATAAAACCTTAAAAAAAAAAAGTGCACAGATCATAAGTATCCAGCTTGATGAATATTCACCGAAAACGCACCTGTGTAACCTTAACCCAGATACAGAAATGAAATGTCAGCAGGAGCCCAGGAGGCCCCTTTTTGATCCCTCCTGTCACCTCTAAGCTAAACACTCCCCTGACTCATAAACCACAGACGCGCTTCTTTTGGAACTTTATATAAATGAAGCCTTACAGGGATGCTTGGTGGCTCGGTTGTTAAGCGGCTGCCTTCAGCTCAGGTCATGATCTCAGGGTCCTGGGATCGAGCCCTGCATCGGGCTCTCTGCTCAGCAGGGAGCCTGCTTCTCCCTCTGCCTGCCACTCCCCCTGCTCATGCTCTCTCTCGCTGACAAATAAAAAAATAAAAATCTTTAAAAAACAAAAAACAATTTAAAAAACGAAGCCTTCCGCACGTACACGTCCGTGTCAGGTTTCTTCGGTCAGCGTATGGTCGGTGAATGCGTCCATTTGCTTTCCTCCGGCTGGCGGGGGTTCACTCCTACCGCTGCGTTAATATCCCGTAGCGTGGCTGTTCCGCCTTGCATCTTGCACTTGCATTTGCCAGTGATGGACATTTGGGATGTTCCCAGTCCCGAGCTGATGAGAATAACGCGTACAAATAGTCGTGTGCCCGTCTTTTGGTGCACATGTACATCTGCTGGGTTATAAGGGACACACGTGTTCAGCTCTAGCAGATACCGAGAAAGTTTTCCAAAGGGGTTGTGCCAAGTGACTCTGGCGGAGGCACAGGTGAAATTCTGCTGGTACCACGTCCTCCCACACGATGGCTGGTCTTTCTGTACGCGCTGCCGAAGCAAGCACTGATCGATCGCTGGTCCTTCTAACGTGAGAACAGAGGTTCTGCGGGGCAGGCCGGCTTCGGGTTGACTGTGTGTGAATCTCGGCTCTCTTCTTACCTTGTGACCTTTGGCAAAGCCTGTTTCCTTGTGTACGAGACGCGTTGAAATGAGTTGAAACAGCACCCCGAGCTGTTAGGAAGATTCCCTAGACCGATTAGGGTAGGGTCCTAACCTGAACATTAGCCGTTTAGGGTCAGTTCTCACAAAAGCACTCTGAATTGCCCGTGGAGAGCCTCAGTCTCCGCTTCTGTAAATTGGCCATGACCATCCTAACATATCCACACACACACACACACACACAATTGAGGGGATAACCAGGAATGGAATAACGTCTAAAAGTGCCTAATTTTACGCAGATATAATACATTGATCATACAATTCACCCTTTCTCAGTGGCTTTTATTTTTTTTCAAAGATTTTATTTATTTATTTGACAGAGAGATCACAAGTAGGCAGAGAGGCAGGTGGCGGGGGAGGAGGGAAAGCAGGCTCCCCACTGAGCAGGGAGCCCAGACAGACGCGAGGCTCCAACCCAGGACCCTGAGATCATGACCTGAGCCGAAGGCAGAGGCTTTAACCTACTGAGCCACCCAGGCGCCCCTCTCAGTGGCTTTCAGTATAGTCACAGAGTTATGCAAATATCACCGCTGTCTCATTCTAGGACATTTTCATCACCCCCAAAAGAAACCCCATACCCATTGGCACTCATTCCCCCATTCCCAACCCCTGGCAGCTGCTGAGCTACTTTCCATCTCTTTGGATACTACAGGTGCCAAATCTTTGCTTTTCTGTATTTTTGAACTCTTGCAAAACCTAACTACTTAGTACTGCAACAGGCATGTAATATACACTTAGTGAGTGTCGTCAGGCGTGTGTGCGTGTGTGTGTATGTGTGTGTATGGATGATGTCATTGTGTGTGTGGATGGATGGATGGATGGACAGAGCATACATAGTAGACAGATGTAGTATAAACTCATCCATTCGACAAAACCCCACTTGCACATTTGCACTGGGAGGAAAATGGTCTATAGAGAGAAATAAACGATGATTCTCCCGTTCAGGTCCTTCGCCATCTAGTGGGACAGGGAGGAATGTGCACCCCTCCCTAAAAAGGCACAGCCGGATGCAATTAAAAGTTGTGTTGGAATAGGGTTGTGGCACCTCCAATGAGATCCTGGAGGTGGAGGTGGCCCTTTAAGTCTGGGGGAACTTTACCGATGAGGAGGGGCAGTCTGGGGCAAGGATCCCGAGAACTAAGGCTGGGACACGGGGCAGGTGTGATGTCAAGCGGGATCGCTGGCCAGTCAGGGCTTCCCATACCGATGGGGACCATGGTCTTGGACCTCCGTGGGCTGTGAACAAGACTTGGCTGCAGAGAGAGGCTGTGAACGCTGGGCGTGGGTGGCAGAGGCCAGAGGGGGAAGGGAGCACGAGGGGGAGCCAGGCCAGCTCCCACAAGCCTGCACCGTCCTCTGGGCAAGGGCACCCTGAATTGGCTGTGCCCACGTCCAGGCATGCCAGACAGGGCCCCCCTGCCAACAGCTGGTTTGACTTCTCCAGTTGGCTGTGGCTGGAATCATATTTAAGAGGGGAGAGAGGCAGCCTCATAAGTTAAGGGGCCGGGACTTCAGAATCAGACCTGGCTCTGCCCTTTCTCACTGTGGGAACTTAAGCAAGTGCCTCACTTCCCTGAGCCTGTTTCTTCAACTGTGAAATGGACGTAATATCACTTACTCTAGGATAGTTAAGGGACGATGACTGGGGAGGCTGGACAAGACAGATGAGGCATTCAAGGTGCCAGCAAGGTTGGAGTATTTATTATTTATTAAAGATTTTATTTATTTATTTGAGAGCGAGTGCGTGTGCACACACACATGTATGAGCGGGGTGGGGGGAGCAGAAGAAGGAGAAGCGGGATCCCCGCTGAGCAGGGAGCCCGATGGGGGGCTCGATCCCAGGACCCTGAGATCATGACCTGAGCCAAAGGTAGATGCCTAACCCACTGAGCCACCCAGGTACCCCAAGCTGGGAGCGTTTAAACTTTTCCTTTTTTTGGAAAAAAAAATAGTAATGGATATATGTACATATAAATATATTTTCTTTCTTTCTTTTTCTTTTTAAAGATTTTATTTATTTGACACACAGAGAGAGAGATCACAAGTAGGCAGGTGGTGGGGGTGGGGACAGGCTCCTGCTGAGCAGAGAGCCCAATTCGGGGCTCGATTCCAGGACCCTGAGATCATGACCTGAGCCAAAGGTAGATGCCTAACCCACCGAGCCACCCAGGCGCCCCTAAATATATTTTCTAATTGAAGTTGTCGTTGTGGAAGAAACAGAATTTGTGAACTTCCTTGCACTTAGGGTACAATGTCACATTGTTTTGTTCTGAATTATGCACAGAGGGGTTGGCTTTTCAGGACTTAGTCCTCCAAAGGAATTATCAGGCCCCGAGGGGGGCAAGACCAGGGTACAAGATGCTTGTCGAGAGCCGACTAATGTCTGGGGAAAGGAAGGGAAAGGAGGTGGCACACACAGTCCACCCTACTGAGACCCAAGTCGCAGGAAAAGTCTCTCAAATCACAGGAGACAATTCTGAGATTTTTATCCTGGGGACGGAAGGCCAGCGGGAGACTCAGAACCAAGGGTGTTAACAGTTACAGAGTCCTAAAAAAGTCATTGAATTCAAGGGCCTCATTTTACAGGTAGAGAGAAAGAATCCCCGTAGACAGAGATTTGTGGGGGTGCCTGGGTCCCTGAAGCTAGGAGTCTCCAAGGGAGAGGAGGCCCTTCATCCCACCTCTGTCCCCCACAGTGGTACCAGCTCTTGTTTAGTGTCATGCATTCCCCAAGTTCCTCCATGCTCAGCCTGGGGGTTCAGACACCAGAGAACAGTCCTGCCTCCAGGCCCACGGCCCCCGGGCAAAGCCAGTCAGGCACCTAAGGGATAAGTAACAACTCTGTCCTTCTCTATGCCAAGAATGCCAAAAGAGCCACTTAGGAATGGCTCTCTGTCCAGAGGAGGCAGGCTGAGGTGGGCCCCTGAGGCCCCCAGATTTGGCTGAGATGAGCAGAGGGAATGCACCTCCTGCAGAAACCAGGAGACAGGGGACGAGAGCGCCGGAGGCTCCAAGGACAGAGAAACCGCTGTTTGCCAGGGACAGAGGGTACCTGGCCAAGGGACATGGGAGGGTGGGTGGAAAGCCGGGCTTGTGAACAGCCTGGGGCCATCATTTTAGCATCTCAGATGGTCACAGGGCCCCTCGGGGGGCCTGCCATTTGATTTCGGGATCCTGGGCAGGAAGAAAGCCCTCTGAGGGAACCTCTTCCCAGCTTCCAGCCCTCCCCTGACTACCTCCCCCTCTTTCCCTCCTGTGACCACACCTAGGCCACACCCTCCACCATTGGCCTCTAGCCCTCCCCTCCCCCACCAGAGATAGCCCTGGATGGGAAGTCTGGAATTCCAGACCTTGGCTGGTCCTCTGTAAATACTCAAGTGTGTTTCCACTCCTGTGGACTTTGGTGACACCGCCTGACGTGGGACAGGAATCCCACCTCTGAGGATTGTTAAAGGGGCAGTGAGGTGACCGTGTGAGTTCCCCAGACCAAACACCCCAGTTCGTGTTCTCAGGGTGAGAGAAGGGAAACAGGAACAGGAGCTGGACCTCAGGGCAGCAGGGAAAGGGGGTGCCCAGAGCTCCTGAGCAGGTGGCCCGCCTGGGGGATGTCCAGGGGAGGGTGACAAGGCTCCACCTTGCCGGCCGTCAGCCATCACCGCTGGATTCACACTCATTAACCCTCTGGGGCCTCTGTGCAGGTGTAGTGAGGATCATTATGGCAACAGGGGGTGCTGAGACCTTCCCGTGGGCCAGGCCACACAAGACTTCTGAGAGGTGGGTGCTTCCAGTCGTGTGCAGGACCGAGAGGGCATGAATGTGAGCCCAGAGATCAGAGAGGGCGGGAGGGAGGGGTGTAGGTAGGTGAAGGGCTTCATGCGGGGCGGGGGTGGGGGGCGCCCCTGGAGGCAAGGAACCCCAGGCTTTGAGGCGCTTTCAGGCTCAGGTGTGAGCTCCTGATAATCAGCTCTTCTTAAGACCCCTTTCGGGCGAAGTAGGGGCACCACAAAAGGAAAGGCGGGAGGGGACACAAGCACCTCTTCCTCTTCCAAACTCCAGATCTGCAAGTAGCTCCGGACCGGGACGCTCACACTGAGCGCCTTGATTATGCTAATTTAAGCCCCGCCCCGCCCGCCCCCCGGAGGCCCCGCCCCTCAAGCGACCTATTGCGGTGGAGGGGCGGGGTCATGCTAATGAGGCCAGTCGGGCCTCGCTAGCTGTGCCCGCGGCTCCTCCGAGCCCGGGCGAGGCGGCGGCGACGAAAGCCATGGCCGGGGCGTTGGCCGGTCTGGCCGCCGGCTTGCACGGCCCGCGGGTCGTCCCCAGCCAAGACTCGGACTCAGACACGGACTCGGAGGACCCGAGTACTCGGCGCAGCGCGGGCGGGCTGCTCCGTTCCCAGGTCATCCACAGCGGTCACTTCATGGTGTCGTCGCCGCACAGCGACTCGCTGACCCGGCGGCGCGACCAGGAGGGGCCCACGGGGCCCGCAGACTTCGGGCCGCGCAGCATCGACCCCACACTCACCCGCCTCTTCGAGTGCATGAGCCTGGCCTACAGGTGAGGGCGGCTCCGGGGCCCGCCAGCCTCGGCCCTCCGTGGCGGGACCACGCGCTGGGGCCCCGGACACCCGACCCGGCCCCAAACTTTGGTCCCCGGCTGCTCTCGGAGACTCCGACCACATCCTGGACACCCCTCTGCCCCGGCTCTGAGCGTCCTCCGGCCGGGGCCCAGCCCACCGGCCTCCGCCTAGAGTGCGCCCCTCCAGGTTCCCTTTGCTGGCCACCTCCACTCCCTTCCCAGGGTGGACAGCCTGCCCTCCACCTTGACCGCCATAGGCCTGTCCCGGCTCCTCTGCCCCCAAAGAAATGCCAGGGCACCCCTCACGCGCCCGGGACCCTAAGCCGTCCCTACTCTCCACTCTGGGGCCAATCCACCAGACCACCCCAGCCCTCCGCTCCCTCCCCAGCACCCCTGGCCCGGACCCACTTCATTCCTGCACTCAGGCGACACTCCTCACGCCCGTGGCTGTCCGGACTCATAGCCAACGTCGTTCGAAACCCAGTCTCTCGTCCACCCTGTATTCCCCAATTGCCGGGACACCTGTCCTTGACCAGCTAGATGGAGGGTGCCCCGGGCGGCCCCAGGAGGACGCGGCTGGCAGAGTCCCCAGCGGTCGCCCGGCAGGGGGTGCTGCACGCCGCGTGGGGGTTGGTGCCCGGGAGGCCTGGGTTCGCCTACCCCGGTCTCCGCGCTAGGCTGAGCGCCTAAGGCTGCCTGGGACCCCCGCTCGGTGCGTCGCAGAGAGTACAGACCGTGCCCGGCCCTAGCTCCACGCCTGCGTCCCAGGGGAGGGCGCGAACCCGGGTTCTGGCCCAGTGCCCTGGAGCAAAGTTCCCAGGAGCGGAGGGGCCAGGATAAATTATCAACCGAAAACCGCGGAGGTGAAAGGGGGATCGGCTGGCCTTGATCTTTTCTCTGTGCAAATATTCCTCTTCCTCTGCGGCGCCGCCTCCCCTTCTGAGAACCGCTGGATACAGAACAGCCCTTGAGGCTCCGACCCGGAGCCGGGGCTGGGGTGGGGATTGCGGGGGTGCTGCCCACCCCCAACTGCGGCAGCCCAGCCGAGACCCCATTGGCTGGAGGCGATGTAACCTTGGCCCACATGCTCTGGCCCCAGGCCCAGGTCATGTTGCAACCTGATCGTCCGGGGCGCTGGACCGATGTGGAAAGTTCAAACTCCCGTCCCTTTCTTCCCTTCCCCCGCCTCCTGGGACATCACGGGACCCACTGAGAGAGGGCATTTAAGGTCTTGGTACACCGGATGTGGGCACCCCTCCTCCCCAGGCTCTCCCAGGGCGCCCCATTTCTCACCTGCTCCCAACTTTAGCTTCCTGCTTTATACCACATCCCACCCAACCCCAAACCATGGGTGATGGGTGGCCAAAGGGAGGGGTTTCGGGGGAAGGGGCAAGGTTGGGGCTAGAGCACGCTCTGAGATCTGACCCCACTAAGGGGCTGACTAGAATCTGATGTGACCCAGGGCAGCTGGGGAGGAGAGGGCTGTGCGTTCTCCCTAAACGCCCAGAATATTCCATCTCCGGGGGTGCCCAAGTGCCAGGGATGGAGGTGGCTCAGTACTAGAGGAGACTTTGGCTTCCCCCTCCACGGTAGAGGAAAAATCTGAGGTTCAGACAGGGACAGTGTTTTAGCCCTTGAATACCCCTAATTATGGGGGTCCCCTGGAAGGGAGAGTATGGGGGAAGCCAGGGTGACCCGAGAGAGTGACTGACTGGATGGGAAAGGACAGTAAGGCAAGGGGTCTGGAGACGCTTGACCGGGAGGACGGGATGAAAGGCCAGTTTCATCCCGGGCAGGGCAGTGTGGACTTCCCTTCTAGGAGGAGAACCAGAGTTCACGATTCTGTGGGTAGAAGCCCCAGGGAGACGGGTTCTGGAAGTTCCAAGAAAACACTTGTTCATGGTCAGAGCTGGCTAGCTATGGAAAGCCTGGCCTCGGGGACAGAGCAAGGAGGACCCTGTCAGAGAGACCCTTGGGGAATTCCTGTAAGGGAGATTGGGGGCCAGGTGAGGGGCAGGGAGTCAGTCAGGCTGAACTAGGAGTCCTAGGTTTTCTCCAAGCTATCCCCAAGATTCCCAGACTTTCTGTTGGTTATGAGAAGCCCTCGAACCCTGGTGCCAGGCTTTTTCCTCCGGGCTGGGCCCCTCGGCTCCCCTCCCACCCAGCAAGCCCGGCACAAGCAAAATGGCTTTCCTCCCGGCCTTGGACGTTGTCACGGTCTCATCTCCCTAAACACTGCGTTGGCCACACACATCATAGCCTCCGCTGGGAAGCGGAGGGAGGGCAGGCAGGCCGGGCCTGGGGCCCTGGGTGATCAGAGTGCTGGGAGGTTGCTGGGATACAGGTGGGGGCAACAGACTCAGAGGTTCCCCCCCCCCGGGGGGTGCCACCGAAGAAGCTGGCCCAGGAGGTATCAGTGTATCCCATCTAAGTCTCCCTACTAGACAGATGGTGTTTATCTAACTTAGGAAGGAGGGGGCCAGCCACCAGGCATGGGCTATGTACTCTATTTGGGTAATGAGGCCTGTGGTACCCTAGGGTAGCAGTCCTTCCCCGCTCCCTACCCGAAAACAAACACAGGAGCTTGGAGACCAGAGAGGAGAGGGGACCCAGTGACCCATGCACCTAAGGGGCTGTAGGAGTCAGATTGCCCCCTCCCCACCCACCCCTTAGCCCCAAGATGACAGAGAAGCCTTGGAAGAAAGCAGGCCTGGGGTTCTGAAAAACTAAGCCTTGGGGCCTCAGCCTCCCATGTGAGCAAAGGCCCTTCCATCTCGTGGGTTTGATTGACTCCTAGGACTAGGGCCAGGGTTAGGGGTCGGGATCGGGGTGCTGCCTCCCCACTGCCCACTGCTCCAGCATCCCAGCTGTCTTCCTTTGGAGCCCGATGGCTATGGTCGTACACACATCCCTGAGAAGGGACACCCCTTCCAGCTCAGCCCAGATCGCCATCCTGGGATACGGGGGGGGGGGGCAGCCGCCAGGAGGGCAGTGAAAAGTCAGCAGCTGGCTGCTTGGTGGCCACTTCTGGCAAAGAGACTCCCTCCCCACCCAGGCACACCTTTCCCCATCCCCTGGAGGCCGATGGGGGCCAGTGAGACTGATGGAAAGAAAGCCACAGGGCCTGAGTGCATCTTCTCACCATGTGACCTTGGGAATGGCCCTGCACCTTCCTGACACTCAGTTTCCTTCTGTAAGAAATGGGTTTGCGAACCCTCCCTAGCGGGCCCTCGTAGGGACCTCTGTGGAAGGTCTGACTCTCCGGGTAGGAATTTCAGGCAGGTAAGAGGGAGGGTTGGGGGAGGAGCCCCTCAGATGGCCCAGCATGGGGGAGTACTCAGTGCGTGGGTGAGAGCGGGGACCAGCCAGCCCTGCAGGAGCACCCCGCCCCCCGCTTCCCTTTGCCCACCCCCCTGACCCAGCCCTCTCCCTCCGACAGCGGCCAGCTGGTGTCTCCCAAGTGGAAGAATTTCAAAGGCCTCAAGCTGCTCTGCCGGGACAAGATCCGCCTCAACAACGCCATCTGGAGGGCCTGGTACATCCAGTGTGAGTGCGCACCGTGAGCCTCACCAGCAGGGGGGCTGCAGGTGGGGGGTGCCCAGGAAACCCCCGTGGCCCTTAGGGGCCAGCCCCAGCATCTGATCCCCAGAGGGTCTCGGGGCACACATCCCAAAGGGTGCTCTCCACGGGGATGCTAGGCACAGCAGGGGTCACCCCTTGGAAGTCCTAAGATGGGCAGAGATTTGCAGGATAGTTCAAGGCCCTTTCTGCCTTGCATCAGCCTTGTCAGTGCGTCAAATACCAAGGTGGAAAGAGGTGCTAGGATGCTGTCTGGGCCGGTGGCATCACGTCGCAAATGGGGAAAATAAGGATCTTGCCTGGATCTCCCCCAGCCTTTCTGAAGTCCTTACTGAACTCCCAGCAGGTGCCCCCATGGAGTCTGGGGGCCGGGGGAGCCAGAGAGGCCATGTGGTAGAGTGGAGGGGGCTGCAGACTTGGGAGTTGCCCAGAGCTGCTTTCCTATCCAGTCTCTGCTTTTGCTGGCTGTGTGACTGCAGGCTGTGTGACTAACCTCTCTGAATCTGTTTCCTCATCTGTAAAATAAGGCCAACAGTCCTACTTTTCCTGGTTGGCCCGGGGATAACACATAGGAATGGGCCCAGCACAGAGTTGGTGCTAAATAAATGATGGTTGAATCTGATATGCCCTTGAGAAGGTCACGGTCGTTCTTTTGGGGGTTCGAGACCCACCCACCCACCATGGCAAAGGTGCAGAGGCTGAGCTGCCTCAGCCCCGTCGGCCGTGGGGTGGGATCTTGTCCAGAGCAGCCAAGTCCTGCTACAGGATCAAAGGCTACCCGGAGCTGGGAACACACAGCCCAGGAGGGAACATATTCAGTGTTCTCCGTCCTGGTCCCCTGGATTCCATCCAAGCCGGGGGAGGGAGGGTTTCTATTTATCTCTGGCACCCAGTACTTCATAAACCATCTTATTTGGGGCTTCCTGGCAACCCTGGCAGAGAGGTATTATTACCCCCATTTTATGGATGAACAAGTAAAGCCCAGAAGGCCAGTAACTTGTTCAGGGTCATGGAGCATAAAAGGAACAGCGCTGTGACTGGCTGGAGGTCCGGGGCTCTCCGACTCCGAGCCCAGTGCTCCTTCCACTGCTCCCAGTTGGCTGGCTTCCAGTCCTCACCTGAGAACACGTGGGATGGCTCACCTGAGAACACGTAGGACCGGGCCCTACCCTAACCAGGAAGCTGATAGGCCAGAGGGAGTCACAGCCACTGCCACCACTGCCCCCACCGCCCCGCACTCCCTACCCTTCCCACACAAAGCCGGATGGGATGCAAGCCTTCCTCTTTGCAGAAGAAATTTCTGAACCTCACCCAGACAGACAGACCCCGTCTCTGGCTAGTGCCCGAGTTGCTGGAAGCACCCAGGGTCTGTGTCAGACAGAGAGGGGGCTGAGTTAAGTTCTAGGATGCACTCCCCCCCAACCAAGCCGTGTGACCTTGGGAAAGTCCCTAGCCTCCCTAGTAAGGATCACTCATCTGTAGAGAGAGAGTAACAGTAGGCCCTGCTCTGAGGCTTGCTTGAGTTTTCAGTGAGATCATTCATATCTCACCCCGCGGGCCGACACACACAAGGGCTCCCCAAAGGTGATAATATGATCGTGATAATAGCGACAGCGCAAGGCAAACCCCTTCTGCCTGAGCCCTGAGGGCTTGAAGGTGGGCTTCGGGAAAGGGAGAGGAGTGAGGACAGATGGAGGGCTGCCTGGCTCATCCCCCTCGTACCCGCCATCCCTCTGCAGGCTCCTGGCCTCCAAGATCCCCTCCTTTCTAACCCCGCCCCCCCCAATCATCTTGGTGTCCTCTGAGCTCCCAGAGCACTGTGCCCCTCTTGTGGGCAGGCTCCCCGCCTTGCATCAGCTCCTGCTATGTGTGTGCGTTCCTTATCTCTCCAACTAAGCTGGGAGTACTCGGATTCACCTGCGGATCCCCTGTTCCAGCATCCGTCCCAGCACAGGTGCAAGGGGCTAGGTGGCTGCCTGAGTGGGTGAGCTTATCAGTGTTAGATAAAGCCTGCCCCAGCCCCAGGAGCCACGTGGTCACTCCCCTTCTGTCTAGAGCACAGGGTCACCGGGGTGGGGGAGGGGAGGTCCAGCCAGGCCTCTGGAGAGGGCCCACCCCTTTGTTTTCCAAGCCACGCTCAGCCACCAGGACAAACCCCCTGCCCTAATCCCATGGGGATTATTTTGCAGACTGTCCTTTAGGACAGAACTTTGTAAATGAGCCCAAATGCTCATGTTCAGGTGGTCCCCCTTGTCTGTTCATTGTCCCGGAGGAAGTTTGCTGAAGGCTGAGGGGAGAAAAGTCGCTGCGTGGGGGGTCCCAGGATTCGGAAGCCCTACTGTGTGCCAAGCTGTGTGCCAGGTTCAGCGATTTGAGCCCAAAGGGCAACAGCTCCTGCTTTTACTCCTGGCAGGGAGGCCAGCATGCAGAGAAACGGCCACGGCCAAGTGGAGAGCCAGGCAGATAAGACTGTGGGATTTCAGAGGAGGGAGGGCTCCCTAGAAGAGGGACTGCCCTGGGCTCCCCTGATGGGTGGGCAGGGGTGGGTGAGGCAGAGGAGGGAAGGGAAGGACATTCTGTGTAGGATAAAACCAGAGGGTGGGCTGTGGTGGAGGGGAGGCTGTTTGGTTTCAAGGTGGGGCCTATGAAGGAGGTCACCAGACCCTGGGGGGGGGGTGACAGAATATGGAGGTGTGAGATGATTGGTCCCCGGTTCAACAGGAATGCTGGGGGTTGGTGGGCAGTTACTGTGACTGGGAGGCAGTGTTAGTGCTCCGGCAGAGACACAGGCTTGGGAAGGATGTTTCCAGACATCTGAGAGTGTCAAGTTTTGGGACAGCACCCCCCCTTTTTAAAAATTAGCCCCCCCAAGTTTGGGGACATCCTGAGAGTCTATGGGCAGCTGGAAAATGTTGCAGCTGGAAAGGGGCTAGAGGAGAGCGGTTTGGGGGCACACCTCACAGAAGGGCCAGTGAAAATAGTCAAGGAGGCAGGAGAACCAAGGGAAGGCTCCCTGGCCAAGGGAGGAGGGGATGATCTGTGGTGAGGTCCAGGAGGTTGGGTCCGGCGTGGGTGAGGGCCTTGGGCAGGCAGTGGGGTCAGGTGCTGGGTCACAGGAAGTGGAGACCAGGAGTGGAGATGCTCACGACGACTCTTCCAGAACTGGGGGCAAAGCAAAGTGGTGAAAGGGAAGAAGATCAGCTTGTTGGAGTAGCAAAAGAAGGGAAAGTTCGGGAGGTGAAGGGCAGACTGAAAGGTATTTCTGGGCCCCAAAGAAGGAGCCTGGGGAGAGAGAGATTGGATTGGAGATGGGGAAGGGAGTGGAGGAGGCGGAGAAAGGGCTCAGTTAGGTGGCCTGAGGGGACAAGGGGTGGTTCTCTGGCATCAGACTGGGCAGTGCCCAGGAGCTTAGGGCAGGAGACCAAGGTCTCCAGGCCCTGGCCGGCCAGTCTGACCTTCTTGGAGCAGGTCACTTCCTGTGGTTCCCCAATCCCATCTTCCAGCCCTGCACACCTTCTGGGCTCCCAAGGAAGGCAGAGGAGGCCTGGGAGGTTCCTTTCACAGGATCCCATAACAGAGGGAGCTCTGGGTGGGCTAGAGCAGGCCGGAAGGCTTCCTGGAGGAGGTGGCACTTATCTAAGCATCTGAAGCTGAGCAGGAATTCGTAGTGTGGCCCTGGAGGCCCAGTCCCCTTGGGGTGGGAGGTGAAGAAGCCGGGTACCCCCTGACCTGACCCCCTTCTCTCAGATGTGGAGCGGAGGAAGAGCCCCGTGTGTGGCTTCGTGACCCCCCTGCAGGGGCCTGAGGCTGATGAGCACCGGAAACCGGAGGTAGCTGAGCCGCGGTTCCTCCTGCCTCCCCGCGGGGCCCGGCCCCTCCGTCGGGTCTCCGCTAGCGCGCGACACGAGCAGCGGCCCAGATGCGGGTCGGGTGCGGGGTGGGGTCAGCGCCCGCCGCTCACTGAGCCCCCTCCCTGGCCCTCCCCAGGCCGTCGTCCTGGAGGGCAACTACTGGAAGCGGCGCATCGAGGTGGTGATGCGCGAGTACCACAAGTGGCGCATCTACTACAAGAAGCGGGTCAGTGCTGGGGGGCGGGGCGGGGGCGGGGGCGGGGGTGGGCCGCGGGCCACCGCCTCCCCTGGGAGAGCCCGGGCGGGACTCCCCTGCAACCCCGGACCCCGCCTCCCAGGAGGACCCAGCTCGGCAGCGCCACCGTGTGGCCCAGGGGCGCCTCGCCGCCTCCTTCCCTCCCAGCGCGCAGGAGCTCCTGAGGGGGAATGGGGATCCCTTTCGTCCTGGGGAGCTTGTGAGTAGGGGAGGCCTGGCGGGCAGTGATGGCAGAGGGACAAGCGATCCAGTGTCCACCTCTGTGTGTTCCTGCAGCTCCGTAAATCCAGCAGGGAAGGGGATCTCCTGACCCCAAAGCAGGTGGGTGCTCCGGGGACCCCAGAGAATTGACAGCTTCCCTTCTAGGTGGGTAAGGCGGTGGCCCGGGCGGGGGCGGGTCACCAAGGCAGTGGGTGTGGCCTCTGTCCTCTAGTTCCTCGAAAGCCTTTCTCCCCGGAGGTGGGGGAACCTTTGAGCGCAGTGGTGGGGAGACCCAAAGCCTTCTGGTTAGCCCAGCAAGCGGTGGGAGGCACGGGGAGCAGAGGTCCCTAAGAACTGGGGTTTCAGGCAGGAAAAAGTATAGGGGGCAGGAGGAGGACCCTTATCCGTTCAGCTGGCCATCCGGCCCTCTCTGCTGGAGGCAGTCGTTAGAGGCCAGTGGGGTGACCTTAAGCCTTCCGGGCAGCAAAGTGCGTCCTGCAGAGAGAGGTGAGGAGGGCCGTGCCCACGGAAGCTTCCGACCCGCTGACCACTTCATCCCCCAGTGGGAGGCCCCCGTGTCCCTCTCGTGGCTGCTGAAGGCTCCCTCTCCCTAGGCCGAAGGGGGTTGGCAGCCACCAGAGCGATGGTGCGAGCAGCTCTTCTCCAGCGTGGTGCCCGTGCTGCTTGGGGGCCCAGAGGAGGAGCCCGGCGGGCGGCAGCTGCTCGACCTCGATTGCTTTTTGTCCGACATCTCCGACACGCTCTTCACCATGACGCAGCCCAGCTCCGCGCCCCTGCAGCTGCCCCCTGAGGACGGTAAGGGCCTGCACCTGGAAGGGGAGGGTGCGAGAAGCCAGGCCGCCCAGGGAGCATGGCCAGGGGTGGGCGGCCCCCACTGCGCGCCGCCGGCGGCTCCTGATGTCACCCCTGCCCCCTCCAGCCTACGTGGGCAATGCTGACATGATCCAGCCAGACCTGACGCCTCTGCAGCCCAGCCTGGACGACTTCATGGAGATCTCGGGTGAGGCAGCGCCCCCTGCTGGGTGGGGTGGACAGGACGGGCCACTGTGAGGAAAGTCCCCAGACGACACCAGGCCTGGGGCCCGTCCCAGGTCCCTCTGGGAGGACGGATGGTCCAGGTGATTTCCGAGGGCCCTTCCTGCACTCCCTTTGTCCGGACTTGGGATGCAATTGATGTAGCCTCAGGTGAGAGCAGGGCCAGACTGGACACCTGGGCGGGCACCAAGGCCAAGGGCATGAAAGCTACAGGCTCTGCCAGCTCCCAGGACAGTAGTGGAATCTCAGGAGAGAAAGGGACTTTGATTTTGGGGGGCCTGTTTATTATTTCCATAATTCCCTTTAAAAAAACTGTTAAAGAACATTCCAGGGGCTCCTCGGTGGCCCAGTGGGTTGAGTGTCTGCCTTGGGCTCAGGTCATGATCCCAACCAGGGTCCTGGGATTGAGCCTGGCGTCACTGGGCTCCCTGCTGAGTGGCAAATCTGCTTCTCCCTCTCCCTGTGCCTCTCACCCCCCTCGCGCTCTCTCTCAAATAAATAAACAAATAAAATCTTTAAGTAAATAAAAAGGAACATTCCAAACACACACACAGGTAGAGAGAGAGTGGTTCACCGAACCCTCCTGCAACCATCACCGACTTCAAAATGTAGCCACCCTTGGCGGGTCTGGTGTCACTGAGGCCTCACCTACTTCTCCTTCCTACGTTGTTTTTAAGAAAATTCCAGGAATTATATCTTGTAAAGCATTTTTTTTTTTTAAGTAACATGTTTCTGGGCCTGTGTCTCCTGACCTCAGGGCTGCTAGGTCACTGGTTTCTTGTGTCCTCCCAGAGATACCTGTGTCTGCATGGGCACCTGTGGACAAATGTCTCTTTTTGTTTTCACAGTAGGCTCTGCCCGACATGGCTTCCTTTACTTAGCTGGAGATCTTGTGAGACTGTCCCAGTCATCATATTTTCAGGGGACTCCTATTAGAGGCTTGGCTTGTCTCAGCCCAGGCCCAGGGGGTAGGAAGAGGTTTTCTGGGATAAAGGCTTAGTTCTATGACCCCTCCACTCCTTCCCCATAGGGTCCTGGGTCTGTCAATCAAGAGGGGGGGTGGGAACTAGGGAATGAGGAACCACCCCCACCCCTGCCTCAGCCCTGGGCAGGGTGGGGGCCGTGGGGGCAGAAGTGTTGATGGCAGTACCCAGAGAGCGAACCAGTCTGGGAGGGCAGCGGTCCTGTCTGGGCACACGTATCCCCACCGCAGGTAGGAAACCTTCTCCAGGTTGGACTCTGGGCCAAGTCAGGGGCCAGGAAGCCACTTCTCTCAATCCGGGGTGACTGCTGGAGTGGGGGTGAGCTTGGGTAACCAAAGATAGGAGATGTGGGTCATGCAGAGGTGGCGGCTAGGGTGGCCCCCTCCGGCCCTCCACGCACAGGGAGGGCCGGAAGCACCAAGGCCACCCGGGCTGCTGCCTTCCTTGTCCCCCAGAGCCCCTCACTTGAGAGGAAACCCAGTGAGGAGGCCGGAACTGTACGGAGGGAGGGGGCTTGGGAGGGGTGTGCAAGGAAGGGGCATGGGCTTGGAGCAGGAGAGGGTGTCAGGGAGGGGACGTGGGCCAATGGCGAGACAAGCTTGGGGGCACTAGGGCTCCGTGGGTGGCCGGTTAGGGTTACGAAGCAATTCTCTCAAGGGGGAAGGGACAGCTGAGGGCAAACTATGGCAGGGGCTTGGTGGTGACTTGGCTCGGAACCCCGTGAGCCCTACAGAGCACCAGGGACGAGGCAGCAGCAGTGAGCGGGGAGCAGGTCCCCTGCGTGGCTGGTTCTTGAGTCTAGGCCTCAAGGGGCCTAGCGATGAGGCCCATGGTCCCTGGGGGCTGGGAGGATAGAGGATCCGGGACCAGTCACCTTCTGCCACCCAGTCCCGCGGTTTAAGGGAGGCGGTAGGATGAGAAGAGCCTTTCCGATCAGGTGATAAGGAAAGACCCCAGAAGCTCGCACGCACAGACACACAGACACACAGACACACAGAAGCACACACCCGGCGCAGAGCCTCCGTGCGCATGCGGAGGGCCTCACAACCAGGCAGGCACACAAGGACTCAGACAGAGCCAGGGAGACCGGGGCACACACGCGCGGAGACGGATCCCGCATGAGGTCACCCGCGGACAGCCGCCGAGCAACAGCCCTCCAGGACACATGGGCACCGGACTCACAGAAGAGGCACACACAGAGTTTAACCCCCGTCAGGCTCTGGCTTTGGTGTGGGCTCATCTGTCTCGCTCCTGGGTCTCCTTCAAGGTGGCCTTTGGGAGAGAGGCCTGAGCAGCTCCCCTGGCTGGGTAGCCAGGGCCTGTCCAAGGCCAGCGCGGCTCGGTCGGGCCAGACCCGGAGGTCTTGGGAGCTGGTTCAGACCAAAGGCTGGCCAGGGTCAGAGAAAGGTGCCCGGAAGGGAGCGGGTGGGCGGGCGGCGTCCAGGCCCGGGATGTGGTTAGGCCGCAGGCAGCTGCTTCCCAAAACCAGAATAGCCTGGGCTTACACAACCCGCATCTCAGACAATCTGGCTGCCCGCTCCCGGCCCTCTTCCAGGCTTCCCAGCCCTCTCTCACTCCTGCCCCCACTCCGAGCCCACCCTCTGACCCCCGCCCTGACCCCCTTAGCCCTTCGGCCCACTCCCAGGCTCTACTTTTGAGGCCCTGTTTGATCTTCCCACAAACCGACGTGTCCCAGACCCGCCGACCTCCTGACCCCGCTCACCTCTAGCTCACCCCTAGAACTCCCATCACCCTGGGGCTCATCCCTATCCCGGGACCTCCGCCCCTCGCACCCCACCCCTTTCCCTCCCTGGCACTCTCTGTCACCCTGCCCCTTTCTATGTGGCCCCAGCAGAGCTTGTAGCAGGAGGGAGAGGGGAGTGCCCGGGCCTGGGATGGGGACGGGGACCCCATGAGCGGGAGGAGTGTTTCCCGGGGTCCTACTCACACCCCCCACAGCCTCTGCCGGCCTGCCTTGGAGGCCCGTCCCACCCGAACCTCTGTTTTGCTGCTTCCCCTGAGTGAGACAGAAACTCTCCCAATTTCACAATCTCCTGTCGAAGCCCCCCCTCCCCCGCCTCCCCCACCTCACTGCCAGCCAGGCCAGCCCAGCCCGGGGACAGGGCACGAGGCCCACTGTCCTCCCACTGCCTCCAGCCATGCCTGGCCTTATCCCTAACTGCTACCGTCTTGTGTGTCCAAATTACAGATTTCTTCACCAGCTATCGCCCCCCACCGACGCCCACGCCTTCACACTTCCCGGAGCCCCCCAGCTTTGGCCCCATGGCTGACCCTTTCTTCAGCAGTGGGATCTTGGGCTCGGAGGTGCCCCCCGCCTCGTCAGGCGTGACCCACCTCTCAGGGCATAACCGCCTGCAGGTGAGCTCCCGCCCCCTCTCCACTCAGCCCTGCCTAGCTCACCTGCCCGTGTCCGGGAGATGGGGTACTTCCGGAGTGCCCAGTCCTGTGCTTGGTCGACTGAGAGGGACCAGAGGGGGAGACAGACCCCATCTCTGCCCTCTGAGAGGAAGCGGTTCAGCTCAAGAGGAAGGACCCTCGTGAAGCAGAATTGGACCAGGTGGTTGTAGAGGGGAGGCGGAAGGCAGCAGGGGATTGGCGGGGGGGGGGCATGAAGCAGGACACCAATGAGGGCCGGGTCGTTTATGGAAGGCTTCCTGGAGGAGGAGAGGTTCTGAACTTAGTGAATGTTTGGGTTTGGACCGAGACCCGTAGAGGGCAAGCCAGATGGGAGGGGAAGCACCCAGGAGCACACAGGGAGACGGAAAGCTCAGTGCGAGGGCTTAGGACACAGGGAAGCTGCCACTTTGGATCGGGAACCTACGGGCTCCATTCGGAGGTCACCTCCCTGCTGCTCGGTCAGACGCCTTCTGCTTCTGCCATCAGACGGTTCGGGCGCTCATTGTAGCTCGTTGTTGAGAGGTCTCTCTCCTAGACCAGGCAGTGAGCCCCTCGCTGAAAGAGCTAAGCCTTGCTCACCTAGCGGAGTTCAAGCATTGGGTGAATGGTTGCCCAGGGACTGAGCTAGTGAGCCAGCGAGTGGGTGTGTGGATGGAGGGGCGTGTTGGTGAATGGATAGATGGGTTGTCGATGGCGCTGGATGGGTAGGAGAGTGGTCGGATGGATGGATGGGCTGGTAGATGGATTTGGGGATGGATAGTTTGGCGGATCCATGAATAGGCTGGCGGCTGGAGAAGTGGCGGGCCAGGGAACCCGTGGCGGAGGGGTGGAGGGGTTTGGGATGGGTTGACGGATGGATGAAGTAGAGATGGCCGGATAAATCGGCGAATGGGTTAAAACCTGGTCGGCTGGTGGAGAGATAGGTGAGAGGACAAACAGGTGAATGGAGGATGGTTGGGTTCGTGGATGGACCGGTGGCTGGATGGAGTAATCATCTGGCAAATGAAAAGATGGGCGGGAAGACATGCTCTTTCTCGTGCCTAATTTGTGCATGCATGTGTGTTCTACTCCCTCCCCTCACTAGACTACAATCTCCCTTGGTGTGGGGTGGGGGGGACAGCAGGGACCATTTCTCCTGTCTCTCTCAGTGCCCAGTCCAGAGCTCAGCCAGGGCAAGAGGCTGTGGGGGTGGCTGCCGAGACCAGCTCTCTCCCCTGCTCTCTGTCTGTCCCCCAACCAGGCCCGGAGCAGCTGCCCTGGCCCCCTGGATTCCAGTGCCTTCCTGAACTCTGATTTCCTCCTTCCCGAAGACCCCAAGCCCAAGCTCCCACCCCCGCCAGTCCCCCCACCCCTGCTCCAATACCCTGCCCTTGCCAAGGGGCCTGGCCTAGAGCCCTGCCCGCCCCCCACCTTCCCTCCCATGGCGCCGGCCCCTGCTTTGCTGCAGGAGGAGCCTCTCTTCTCTCCCAGATTCCCCTTCGCCACGGTCCCTCCGGCCCCAGGAGTGTCCCCATTGCCTGCTCCCACGGCCTTCCCATCCACCCCCCAGCCAGGTCCAGGCCCGGCCCCTGCCCCCTTCCCCATAGACCTTCTGCCCTCGGGGTATCCGGAGCCCCCATTTGGGCCCCACTTCCCAGTGCCCCAAGGTATGCGGCCCAGAGGCAGGTCCCCCACCCCATCCCCTAGAGGGCGGAAGCCCAGCCCCCCGACCTTGGCCCCCCCCACTGCCAACCCCACTGCCACTGCGGGGGGCAGCAACCCCTGCCTCACGCAGCTGCTCACAGCAGGTGAGATGGGAAGAGCGAGAACCGGGTCCGGGAGGGTTGGGCGGGGACCAAATGTGGAAGTGGGGAGCAGAGGGCGAAGATTGAAGGGGCAGGTTCAGGCTTAGCTGGATTCTGAACCCAAAAGGGGATTGGGCTTTTTCGGAGGGGAGGGACAGGTTTGGGGAGATGATGGGGTTGAGAACGGCCCCTGGTGGCCCTCACACTTCCGCCCGTCCGTCTGCAGCTAAGCCCGAGCAGCCCCTGGAGCCACCGCTTGTGCCCAGCACCCTCCTCCGGTCCTCAGGGTCCCCGGTAAGTTGGCGGGCACCGGGAGGTGAGGGTGGGCGCCGGCTTTGCCCCAACTCTCCACCTTTCTCCACCCCAGCAGGAGACGGGCCCTGAATTTCCCTGCACCTTCCTACCCCCGACCCCGGCCCCCACACCGCCCCGGCCACCTCCAGGCCCGGCCACACTGGCTCCTCCCAGGCCCCTGATTGTCCCCAAAGCGGAGCGGCTCTCGCCCCCAGCACACAGCGGTAAAGAGGGCTTGCAGGGCTGGGGGGATGCCTGGGGAGGGAGAAAGGGGAAGGAAGAAAGGGGGACTACATCTGAGGCCAGGATGAGAGGGACAGGGCAATGGGACCCTCTCCCCTGTGTCGGTCTGTCTGTGGGTGTGTCTGTCCCTGCCACAGGTGGTGAGCAGCGGCTGTCTGGGGACCTCAGCTCCACACGGGGCCCAGGGACTCTGAGTGTCTGCGTCTCTCCCCCTCAACCCATCCTAAGCCGGGGCCGTCCAGACAACAACAAGGTGGCACTTGCCCTTACCCCGAGATCTGTTTGCTACCCCGAGGCCCTTCCATGCTCCTTCCTAGGCTCACCCCACTATCTGCCCCCCAAGACCGAGAGCCGGCGCATCACCCACATCTCTGCGGAGCAGAAACGGCGCTTCAACATCAAGCTGGGGTTTGACACCCTGCATGGGCTGGTGAGCACCCTCAGCGCCCAGCCCAGCCTCAAGGTGAGCCTCCAGCCCAGGCCGGCGCCCCCAGAACCGCAGGGCTCCTTGGTCGACCACCCCCCTCCCCCACCTCCTGAGACCAACTCCCAGGACCCTCTGGACACCCAGTTTCCTCCTCCCACCCAGTGCCTCAGTGGGCCCCAGAGGGGGACCACCGCCAGCACCTGAGCCCACCCTGGTGATGCCGTAGGTGAGCAAGGCGACCACACTGCAGAAGACGGCCGAGTACATCGCGATGCTCCAGCAGGAGCGGGCGGCCATGCAGGAGGAGGCGCAGCAGCTACGGGACCAGATAGAGGAGCTCAACGCCGCCATCAAGTAAGCGGGCCGTGGGGGGGACCCGTGGGGGCCGCGGGCGAGGGGGCGTGCCGCACGACTCCCCAGCCCTGACCGGCCCCCTGCCCCCTAGCCTGTGCCAGCAGCAGCTGCCCGCTACCGGGGTGCCCATCACACACCAGCGTTTCGACCAGATGCGAGACATGTTTGATGACTACGTTCGCACCCGGACGCTGCATAACTGGAAGTTCTGGGTGGTATCCTCCCCCCGGCCTGCAGGGGAGGCAGGGGCGGGGGCGGGGGGGAGGGATACCGTGGCCAGACCCCACTGGGCCCGACTGACCAGGCAGGGGCTCCGAGCTGCGCCCAGGGGGAGGGGACGCAGGTTCCGTCCCCTCCTTCCAGGGGCTTGACATCTTGGCCAGCAGGAGTGCTCAGGGACTCTCTGGGAGCAGAGGGAAACTGAGGGAGGAGCCCCTGGTTGAGGGGAGCACAGCCCTGCCCACAGAATGTCCCGAGGGGAGTTTGGGAGAACTTCAAGTTTGAGGGGCGTGAGTGGAGTGGGTCCTGAAGAAGGTGTAGAACGTCTCACTCCCTTACCTGGTTGAGCTCTTGGTTGAGCCGGGGCAGGACGCTCAGGGATGGGGGGGCTAGCGCAGCCCAGGAGATGGACACAGAGGGGCCGGGCAGGCCATGGCAGGATGGGCGGGTGGCTGCAGCGGGAGGCCTCCAAGTTCAAGGTGCCACCATGGCCAGGCCCTTTCCCAGGTTTGGGCCAGATGTCAGGGCTCCGCGTGAGCTGGGGGAGGGTACTGGCTGATCAGCAGGCCTGCTCCTTGACCCGGGTCCAGTTCAGCATCCTCATTCGGCCTCTGTTTGAGTCCTTCAACGGGATGGTGTCCACAGCAAGCTTACAGAGCCTCCGCCAGACCTCACTGGCTTGGCTGGACCAGTACTGCTCCCTGCCCGCCCTCCGGCCAAGTACGTGAGACACCCCTCTGCCCACCAGAATATCCAGGAATGTCCACTCGGCTCAGACCGCCTTGAGTTTGGCCCATCCCCACCACGCACCCTGGATGGTCCTCCAGCCTCCAGGGCACCTGCAGACAGAGGTCCTGGGAGGGGCTGACGGTCTTGCCAGCTCGTATCCCGTCCTTATCCCTTCATCTTCAGCATCCAGAGGACATCCCTGGACCCCAGGAGGTATCTCTCCCCCTCTCTCTTTCATTCTCTCATTCTGTTTCCCCAGCTGTCTTGAACTCTCTCCGCCAGCTGAGCACATCTACCAGTATCCTGACGGACCCAGGCTGTATACCCGAGCAAGCCACGCGGGCAGTCACAGAGGGCACCCTTGGCAAACCCCTATAGTGCCGGTCGGACACTGCCACTAGCTCAGCTGCCCCGGAGCTGTTTTCCCTGGGCGTGGGCTCCAGGGACAACGTCCGGGCACTCCCTTCCTGCCCCGGGCCCTGGCTGTCCCCTGTCCTGGGGGTCTAGCAGGGCCCAAATCTCTCCCACCTCCTGAAAGCCGGGAAGAGCTACTTTCCAAGTCGCTGCCCCACCAGTGATGAACACTGACCTGGGAGACTCATGCTGTCTCTCGGGACCTCCGTTTTTTAGTCTGCAAAATGGGGCTAGAGAAGATTCAACCAGATGATGATCCCAAGGCCTTAGCAGCTGTGACTCTTGGGACCGAAGCTGGCAGCTCAGGGAGCTTGGAGGAGGAAGGGGGACCATCCTGTTACCCTGTCCCTTGCTTCCCACCCCCACCCCGTAGGACACAGGCCTCTATTTCTCAGCAGAGAGGCAGAAAAGGAGGTTCCCACTCTCTGCTCCCTGGCTGGTCGCCCAGTGGGGAGTGGGGTGCTGCAGGACGGCATTCCTGGGCGAGGCCAGGAAGGTCGGATCCCAGGAGAGAGCGGGGGGGGGGGGGTAGCCAAACCGGGGACAGGCATCTTGTGTGCATGTGAATGCGTGTGTATAGATTTTATAAAGAATTCTTGCCAATAAAACCAAAAACTGTTGGGGACTGTCAGTGTGTCTCGCTCTGGGATGGAGAGAGAACCAGTTGGCAGGGGGAGGTGGCCTTGAAAGGACCTTAGCTTTTCCCCCCGGACTGGAAGCCACTGGAAGGTTTTACGTAGGGGTAGAGTAGAAGGGACAAGGCACTCTGATGGAACCATCCAGAAGGAGAAGGTGCTGCCACTGGGGGTAGTGACCTTCCCATTAGGCGAGATGTGCAAGCAGAGGCTGGGTGGCCGCTTGGTGGGGATGTCTTAGAAGGAACTGGTACTTCGGATGGGGAATTGGGGTGAGTGGCCCCAGTATTTCATTGATTCTCGTATTGAGCCATTGAACAAATCTTTTCTGCGGGTCTGCCACGGAACAGGTGATGGTCTCGGTGCCGGGGACTCTGTTGGCTGCTGGCTCCCTCTCCTCCCGGAGCTGGTTCAAGCTTCCGCAAGTGCTTCCGTGGCCACTGACTCCGCCTCATTTGTGCGGAATCACAGCACAAATAACAATACTAACTGCACACTCATCTAATGTGTATTCGATGCCCCGCACCACTGTAAGCACCTTATGTGTGTACATTCATTCACTTATTACGTATTACCATCTACCTCTACAGGCCAGTTGTGAGCATTTCCGGGTAAGGATAAAGCAGTTGAAACAGTGACTCGCATGTAGCACTATAAAAGTTATAATTATTCATAATCCCCATTTCACAGATGAAAAGTTGAGGCACAGAGAGGTCAACCAGCCCAGGGCTGCTTGGTTACCGTCTGGACTCTAGTCTCTGCTTTTAGCCAGCGCTCTCTACGACGGTGCAGGGAACAGGGGCACCCGGGCGTGGAGTGCTTTGTCGCTGCAGACAGAGGTTTGAAGTGGCTTTCTAGGAGGTAAAACCCTGACGGCGTGCTCTGCCGCTTTTCCCCCACGCACACACCTCCAGGAAGGTCCCCATGAGGCACCCGCTTGACCCTGTGTCGCCCCACTAGATGCCACTTTGCCTTGAGGGGGCTACCTACACTTGCGCTCCCTTTCTCTTCCTCTCCCACTCACCCCGTCCTTGGTCTCCTCCTCCCCACTTCCACCCCAGCCTCACCCCTACACTGACTCGCTGCTACTAAGGTCACTTGACTCCCTCATTGTCAAATCCAATGACCACTTTGCAGTGCTCTTCCTGCCTTCCCCTGGGCCCATGGATCTCATCCTTATTTTCAAGTTTTTTTTTTTTTTTTTTTTTTTAGACTTTATTTGACAGACAGAGATCACAAGTAGGCAGAGAGGCAGGCAGAGAAGGGGGTGGAGGGGAAGCAGGCTCCCCGCTGAGCAGAGAGCCTGATGCTGGGCTCAATCCCAGGACCCTGAGATCATGCCCTGAGCCAACGGCAGACACCTAACTGACTGAGCCATCCAGGCGCCCCAGCTTGGATCTCATTCTAGAACCACCCTTTCCTGAATCGGGAATTCTCTCCAGGCTCTCCCTCCTCCCTGGCAGTGCCTTCCCAGTGCCTGCCATGGGAATGTCTTCCTCCACTTCCTGGCCCACTTCCTTCTCACTTTGTGGCAAGCCCTGGGCAACAGCATTCCCTTTGGCCTCTTTGCCGAGGATCCGCTCCTCTTCTGTATCAAAAGCACATATCCAACTGCCACCCTGACCCCTCCCTCCTGGGTGTTTCACAGCTCCCTTTCCCTTGAAGGAACCAAAGCAGAACTCATTTCTTCCTTTCTTTTTTTGAAAGCGTTTATTTATGTAATTGACAGTGAGAGAGAGAGCGAGAGAGCGCCAGCGCACAAGCAGGAGGGAGCAGCAGACAGAGGGAGAACAGGCTCCCCACCCACCCGAGCGGGGAGCCTGATGCAGGGCTCAATCCCAGGACTGCGGGATCGTGCCCCGAGCCGAAGGCAGATGCTTAACAACTGAGCCACCCAGGCGACCCAGAACACATCATTTCTGAGACCACAGCCCACAGTCTCCTTCCTCAAACCTGGTCCTCTTTGTGTCCCCATCCCCAGGAAGGGTGCCACCATCCACACACTTGTACAAGCTGGAAACAGTCATCTTGGGCTCCCGCCAACTTCCCACTGCTCCGTGGTACCTGTTATCAAGGCCCGGCCAGGTGACCTCGTAGGCATCCATCCCCACAGCCACCGCCCTGGTCCAACAGAACACCCCCTTCTACGTATAGCCATGTTATTAGTCTGCTCTATCCCTGACAGCTGCCTCTCAAACTTAAATAACTTGGAAAGGCTTTCAAAAGTCTTCACGACCAGGTCCGATCTAGACCAATTAAATCAGAAGCCCTCAGCGTGGAAGCTTCGACCACCAGCATTTTTATTTTATTTATTTTTTTATTTTTTTTAAAAGATTTTATTTATTTATTTGACAGACAGAGATCACAAATAGGCAGAGAGGCAGGCAGAGAGAGAGGAGGAAGCAGGCTCCCTGCCGAGCAGAGAGCCCGATGCGGGACTCGATCCCAGGACCCTGGGATCATGACCTGAGCGGAAGGCAGAGGCTTTAACCCACGGAGCCACCCAGGCGCCCCGACCACCAGCATTTTTAAAGCGATTCCAACAGGGCAACCAAGGTTAAGCAGCACCATAAGAAGATGCTTTGAGCCGCAAACAGCACCTGTTTGGAGCTGAAGTTGGTTAAATCAGTGTGCTAAATCAGTTAAATAATAAATAATAATAAATAAATCTAAATCAGTTAAATCTCCATACTATGTATGCATCAGAATCACTCAGCTAGTGGGGCTTTTTAAAATACAAATTGTCAGGGACCCCCAAGTCCAGAGTTTCTGAGTTAGCAGGTCTGGAATGGAGTCTAAAAATTTACATTTCCGGGGCGCCTGGGTGGCTCTGGGGGGTTAAAGCTTCTGCCTTCCGCTCAGGTCAGGATCCCAGGGTCCTGGGATTGAGCCCCCACATCGGGCTCTCTGCTCAGCAGGGAACCTGCTTCCTCCTCTCTCTCTGGCTGCCTCTCTGCCTACTTGTGATCTCTGTCTCTGTCAAAAAAATAAATAAAATCTTAAAAAAAAAAAAAAGAATTTACATTTCCAACGATGCTGGTCTGTAGTCCATACAACCAAGTCTCACTGCCCCCCACAAACCCCTGGGGAGAGCTTCCTCCCCGATGTGCCCAGCCTTCCCAAATCCTGCTTTGTCACTGGTTGTCCTTCCCCAAGCTAACCTTGGCTTCCCGCTGTGACGCCTGCAGACCTTATCACCCACCAAGTGGCGAGGTAGGAGGAGAATGGGTCTTGGAGTGTAGCCGACCCCAGTTTACCACCCACCCCAAGGAGAAGTATCTCTTGCTTCCTTGTTGACCTTGGGTAAGTCACCAGACCTGAGCCTAATTTTTTTTTCATTTGTTTAATTTCATAGCGTCACTGGCCTTAAAGGCCGCTAGAAAAATCAACTAACTCCTGATGTGGGAATCCTATAGTCTTGACTGAGTTCTCCACAGAGCCCTACTTGTTCTTCTCCTTGTCCCCAACATCCATAGATTATGGAGTCACAGACCTGCATGTGTCCCCACGTTCGCTCTTCATCCATGCGATCTCTGCAAAGTCACTTAAGGAGCACTTCCTAGAGCATTACTATCCTAATCTGTGGGATGGGAATGGGAGATTAAATGAAAGGCAAAGCTCCCAATCAATGAATGGCATATACAAAACGCTTGCTGAATGAAGTTCTTAAAGGCACAGCTTTGTCGGGGCATCTGGCTGGCTCAGTCAGAAGAACATCCGACCCTGATCTGGGGGTCATGAATTTGAGCCTCACACTGGGTGTAGAGATTGCTTAAATAACTAGGAGAAAAAAAAAAGCACGGCTTTGTCTCTAGGTGTTGTAGTGGTTCATGGCTGGTCCTACAGTTCTAAATAGCAAATTAAGGAGGAAAAGCCCCAGGATGTTCTGGACACCCCCAGCTGTCCCCACCCCACTGCCCACAGCTGAGTCAATGTCAACCCCACCCCACCCCACCCCACCCCCAAGGACAAAAGGGAAGGAAATGAGGCCACACTCCATTTGCTCTTTGACTGGATCTATGCCCTGGACCAAGCTTATGGGTCTGTCTGTCACCTGGTCTCTGCACAGCGCTTCTCCTTAGAGGGTCCCTTCTAAAGGCCCGAGATCGTGCACTCTCAGGAGACGTTCCCTGGTGGGCATGGAAACCTTTGAATCTGGAACCCCTGACCCTGGTATTTCAATTCACTCTGGGTTGCACGGCTGGGAGGCCTGTGGGGCACTGCTAAATTCTGGAAACCTTTCTTTGCCAGCCAAGCAGGTCGAATTTAAACCCCATCAATTGGGGCGCCTGGGTGGCTCAGTGGGTTAAAGCCTCTGCCTTTGGCTCAGGCCATGATCCCAGGATCCTGGGATCAAGCCCCGAATCGGACTCTCTGCTGGGGGGGGGGGGGAGCCTGCTTCCTCCTCTCTCTCTGCTTACTTGTGATCTCTGTCAAATAAATAAAATCTTTAAAAAAAAATAAACCCAGGGCGCCTGAGTGGCTCAGTGGGTTGGGCCTCTGCCTTCGGCTCCGGTCTGATCTCAGGTCCTGGGGTCCTGGGATCGAGCCCCGCATCGGGCTCTCTGCTCGGCGGGGGGCCTGCTTCCCCGCCCCTCCCCCCCGCCTGCCTCTCTGCCTGCTTGTGATTTCTCTGTCAAATAAATAAAAATAAATTAAAGAAATAAAATAAACCCCATCAATTAGTCTTTCAGAATACCTCCTTTTTTTTTTCTTTTTAAAGATTTTATTTATTCATTTGGCATGGACAGAGGGAGCACAAGCAGGGGGAGTGGGAGAGGGAGAAGGAGGCTTCCCTCCGAGCAGGGAGCCCAAATGCGGGGCTCGACCCCCAGAACCCTGGGATCATGACCCGAACCGAAGGCAGACACTTAACGACTGAGCCACCCAGGCGCCCCGAATATCTCCTTTTTGGTTAAATCAGAACAAGCTGCGTAGACCTATCCCCCAGTCACCGGGTTTTGATATCGCACAACAGCTACGTGAGATGTCACCCCTGGGGGAAACCTGGTAAAGGTATACGGGGAACCTTCCTGCTGGTTATCCCAAACTCCTTGCGACTCTCTAATTTCAAAATAAAAATATCTCGTTAAAAGTCTTTTCAAGTTCCTTTCCACTCCCCAGGCCACCCCTAGGTCTAGACCCTTATCACCTCCCTCTCGGATCCCGGCAACCGCCTCCCGATTTTCCTTGTCTTTGGTCCTGGCACACACGGGTGCATCCAGACGATCTCATCCCCGCCTTGCTTCCTCGAAAGGATCCACTGTGGTGAGGGCTGGACCAGCGCCTTTTACAAACGATTATCAGTAAACGATTATCAGGACTCGGCAGAACCAACAAACCCAGCCCTTGACCCGCGAAGGCGACGCAGCCAAACCCCGGAAGGCCCCAGCCCCGCCCCTCGGAACGCTCCGACGGTCAGGCCCCGCCCCGCGAGGCGGGCCAGCCAAGCCCCGCCCTTCGGGTGCGCTCCAACGCTCAGGCCCCGCCCCGCGAGACGGGCACTGCCAAGCCCCGCCCTTTCGGCGCTCCAACGGTCAGGCCCCGCCCCCCAGGGTGCCCAACGGCCAGATCCCGCCCCTCGGGACGCGCCAACGGCCAGACCCCGCCCCGCGTGCGTGCGCGGCCCCGCGGAGGCGTGCTGGCGCCCGCGTCGTCGGAGGCTGAGGTGGCAGCGGGCCTGCCAGCATGGAGCTGCCGCAGATGCCGGAGCTGATGGGCCTGTCGCTGCTGCTCGGGCTGCTGGCCCTGATGGCGACGGCGGCGGTAGCGCGGGGGTGGCTGCGCGCGGAGGAGAAGACGTGCAGCCGGTCCGCCGGTGAGTGGGGCGGGGCGGGGCGGGTGGGGGCGACCCGCGGGGACCTCCCGGTCGTCCGACGTGCGGTTTGGGCCGGGCAGGGGTGCCGCGGACCCCCGGCGCCTCAGTTTCTCCTTTGGTGAAGTGAGCTTCGCTTCCCGAGACGAGGTAGCGGCTCGCCCGGCTGGTCGCGCCCGCAGTTGCAGGCTGCGTCCCGCGCTGCCGCCGCCTCGGTGGCCGACGCCGGGCACCTGTCCCGCTCAGCCTCCGCGTCCCCCCGGGGCCGCTGCGAGCTTGCAAACTCTGCGGCGCGCTACTAGCTCGTTATTTCAGGAAAGCGGGGAGGGGTGAGGGGAGGCGGACCCGCATTTGTAAGCACTCCCGACTAGTTCTTAATAGGTGGTGGCGGGGGGGGTTCCTTTAGGGAGCGCGCTCTCGCGTAAGGGGGAACCCCCGAAAGTGTAAGCGAGAAATAGAGTGTAGTAGGTTTCAGGGAGTAGGTCGGTCCTAGCGACTGGAAACCCAAGGGTGGGAGTGGTCAGCCCTGCTTTTTTTGTTGGGGGGGGGTGGGGGTCAAGGAAATCTTCACTGAGTAGGAAGCACGTGGCGTGGGGTCTTGAAGGATGGATGTGTCCGTTTGGCCAAGGAGGAAGGAAGCCCATCGCTGGCAAAGGCAACGCGCATGAAGGCAGGCGGTTCTCAAAGGGCATTTGATGGGACTCTGATGTGAGCGGAGCGGAGGGTGCTGGTGGGACAAGGCTGGAGAGGGCAGATTGTGGTGGTCTCTGCGCACACGCCTCAGTTGCTGTATTTCCTGTAGGAATTGAGGGGCATCTGCGGTAATCTAACAAAGCCAGCTTTGCCCCTGGCCTGATTCTCAACAGAAATAGCTGTTTTATGCAAAAGGCACAGGGTTGGTGCTCCACAGGTGTCGGCTCCCTACCTCTCATCCCTGAGTTCTCTCTGGGAGTCCTCCGAGCCTCCGTTGCTGGTGTGGGGTAATCCTCTCTTCTCTTTAAGGAGACTAAAGCCCAGAGCAGTGAAGTAACTTTACCAAGGCCGGGGCCGCCAGATTTGGTCGTGCACATTTTTCCCTGTCTAGGGATGTCCGGCCCATGACCTGCACTTGGGGGCTGTGCCGTGTACCCGCTGAGCTGTGCGGGCGCCTTTTCTAATTTGCACTGAGGTGCTGTATGGACTAACAGCAAGCAGTCTCTCCAGATCACTCGGTGGTACAGACACAGTCCAAACCCGGTCTGATCCCAAACCCAGTTTGCCCACGTCACTGTCCCTTTTCAAGCCTGGGACCCTGTCTGGTCACCTCTTGCTGCTGCACTCAACGGTCAGAAAGGCTGAGTGAGCGAGTGAATGGGTGCATGACACGGCCCCTCCTCATAGGCCAAAAAGCAAATGGATTGTCACTTGACAAGTCCTTGAGATCCAAGAAGCAGAAACAGCATCAACGAATTCGCAAGGAGAAGCCTCAACAGCACAACTTCACGCACCGCCTCCTGGCTGGGGCACTGAAGGTACATGGGCACCCATACTCAGCACACACACACACACACAGACTCACACCATCCCCCCTCCCCTCGCAGACTTTTCCTCGCTAGTATTCTGTGCACGTGACAGACTCTTCCACCTCTGACCCAAACCCGTGGGGATGCCCCATCCCGTCCCTCCTCATGACACCCCTTCACCAGCTTGCCGTTAATCCAGGCAACAGACCCCGTCTGCCCAAGGGGTCCCTGTTCATACTTCCTGCAACCCTTCCCTCAGAGCCACAGTGGGAACATATCTTGCATGGACTTTAGCAGCAACGGCAAGTACCTGGCCACCTGCGCAGACGATCGCACCGTCCGCATCTGGAGCACCAAGGACTTCCTGCAGCGGGAGCATCGCAGCATGAGAGCCAACGTGGAGCTGGACCACGCGACCCTGGTGCGCTTCAGCCCTGACTGCAGGTGGGACTCAGCTCTGCCCGCAGAAGCCCAGCCCCAGGCTTTATGTCCTTCCCACACCTGACTTGGGATAGCGACGGGGGGGACCCTGGATCTCCCTGGGGGGGGGGGGTGGCAGAAAGCGGATCTGGACAGCTTGAGCACCGCCTGGGGCTCTGTGGAGGTCTCTGCATTTTACACAGCCAGGAAGCAGAGAGGGGAGGATGTGTTCCTCCTTGGGAAGTACCAGACAAAGCCCAGCTCCTGAGTCGTCTTGGAAGCCATTAGGACGGTTTTCTAAACTCTGAAGGAGCCAAAGCTACGAGAGTCATATCTTCTGAGGAGTGTTAAGAGGTTTTGAACCCAGGGGTTAAGTTGCAGGGCTGACTGGGGCAAGAAGGAAGACCGTGGTGTTCCTCAGAGCCTAGCATAGAACCTGGCGCACAGAGGCCTCCGTGTCCAAACGAACGAGTGCCTTGTATGCTACCTGTCTCTAGAGCCTTCATCGTCTGGCTGGCCAACGGAGACACCCTCCGTGTCTTCAAGATGACCAAGCGAGAGGATGGGGGCTATACCTTCACAGCCAACCCGGAGGACTTTCCTAAAAAGCACAAGGCACCCGTCATCAACATTGGCATCGCGGACACAGGTAAGAGGCGTTCAGAGGGTAAGACTAGAAGAAATAGCACCAGTTATCTGCTGAATGCGTTAGCGCTGTCTGAGAGTTACGCTCGGTTCTAGTGTGACGAAAGGTCTCTGGCTCTGGGCTCCCCTGGTGTCCCAGAGCCACGGCAGGTCCCCAGCGGAGGCAGGTAAGACCCACAGTCTTGAGCAAAATCCTTATCTGTGGGGACCCTTGGCCTAGGAGGGGAGCATGGAGATTTGAGACAGCAGAGGCCTTTGTAAGAGTCTCCTCAGAGAATGACACTTGGTCAGGTCATTGACCCCAGTTCATGTCAACCCCCCCCCCCGTCCTTCCCCTCTCAGGGAAGTTCATCATGACTGCTTCCAGTGACACGACTATCCTCATCTGGAATCTGAAAGGTCATGTGCTGTCGACCATCAACACCAACCAGATGAACAACACGCATGCTGCTATCTCCCCCTGTAGCAGGTGAGGAAGGAGGGACTTGGCGTCCGGGGTGGGCAGAAGTTGTGGCCAGGGACAGAAGAGCCAGCCAGCTTCAAACGGTGGAAAGAGCATACAGTGTGGAATCAGGATGCCTACATCCAAGCCCTTAGTCTCTGTTCATCTATAGTTTTTAGAAGGCTGGGCTGGGGGTATTACATACCTTACAGAGTGGTTATGAAGATGGACTGAGTCCTGCGTATAAAAGCGGTTTTAAAAGACGCGGTGTTATTTACGCCTAAGATTATTAACTCTCCCAGGAATGAGGTTTAGCGGGTTGGCAGAAATGAGATGCCCTTAAAGTGAAGTTGTAAAGGAACCTGGTTGTGTGTGGCAGGTTCGTGGCCTCGTGTGGCTTCACCCCAGATGTAAAAGTCTGGGAAGTGTGCTTCGGGAAGAAAAGCGACTTCCAGGAGGTCGTGCGAGCCTTCGAACTGAAGGGCCACTCTGCGGCCGTCCACTTCTTTGCTTTCTCCAATGACTCCCGCCGGTGAGTGCCTCCTCTCTGACGTCTTACCGGTGCCTCTCAGCCCCTCTTGGCAACCAGGGCCCTTCTTCCCATCTCTGCTGCCGCTCTGAAGTGGGTAGAGTGCCCGGGCTTCAGCAGGAAGTAGGCCGGGCCGTGCATTTGGCTTCCTAGCTGGAGCCCCTCATGCCATCCTGGTGCCCTCCCCGCTCAGGGCGTGTTGGGGCTAGAGCCGTGATTTTCATGCTGCAGGATGGCCTCGGTCTCCAAGGACGGTACGTGGAAACTGTGGGACACGGACGTGGAGTACAAGAAGCAGCAGGATCCCTACTTGCTGAGGACAGGCTGCTTTGAAGCGGCGAGCGCCATGCCGTGCCGCCTGGCACTCTCCCCGGACGCCCAGGTCTTGGCCTTGGCCAGTGGCAGCAGTATTCATCTGTACAACACCCGGCGGGGTGAGAAGGAGGAGAGCTTTGAGCAGGTCCACGGGGAGTGTATCACTGACTTGTCCTTTGACATCACTGGCCGGCTTCTGGCCTCCTGTGGGGACCGGGCAGTGCGGCTGTTCCACAACACCCCCGGCCACCGGGCAGTGGTGGAGGAAATGCAGGGCCTCCTGAAGCGGGCCTCCAACGAGAGCACCCGCCAGAGGCTGCAGCAGCAGCTGACCCAGGCCCAGGAGGCCCTGAGAAGCCTGGGCGCCTTGAAGAAATGACTCTGGGAGGGTCTGGCGGGAAGGATCTGGCATGCTGCTGCCACCGTGGCTGCCCTTTCTTCCCAGGGACTCCCCAGCCGGAAACCTTTTCAAAGGAGTCTTCTGATTTTCTCAGCGGTGGCTGCTCTCTCCCTTTTCCCCATTGAAACTCGTCTTGCCTACTTTGATCTCTCTCTCTCCTTGCCGGTTGTGACTCCTGGCCTTGCTTGACCTCCCAGTCTAATGACCAAGGTGCTTCTCTTTCTCCTGGGCCCGAGGGATGGAATCTGTCTTCACCAGGCACAGAGCGAAATAGTAAATTGGGGGGAGAGAGAGAGAGAAAGAGGACATGGCCTTGACCTTGTGGCATCACACCCTGGTACCCAAAGGAGTTTGTAATTGTGGAGGCAAAACCTAGGGGACACCCGAGTACGAACCAGCGGTCTTGGCACGGGTGGGAGCCTGGGGTATTTTCCTCTGTGCTGTGGTGTCAAGGAAGGGCTAGTCTTAATCCAGGCGAAGCTCCTACCTCCGTTGAAGGGGAATTAAGGGATTCCATTCTGTGCCTCAGTTTTTTTATTTGTAAAATGGACACTAGATATTCTCTCGACCTGCTTATTACAGAGGTGTTGGGAAGGTATGTGAAGTCCCTCGATGTGGAAAAGAGTACTGATACGTGTTGCCTGTCGGCCAATCTCACTTACTAACAACCAGGTAAAAGTGGGACTCATTGGAGTTCGAAACTAAATGAAAGGAAAGAAATACATTGCCTTGGGAAGGCGAAGTTTCTGGAACTTGATCATACATGTTGTATCTGGTTCTGCTTTAAGTTGGGTAGATGAATCGTAGGATTCTAGGATTGGACTCCTCTTGTCACGGTTACATCCTGTTTTCAGTTTGTCCTGTATTTCAGTGTCCGCTCTGTGTCCAGCACAGCACTAGGCACTGGAGATAAAAATGAACAGGACATGATTACTGCGGCCAGTCATGGCTAATGGGAGGGGGCATGTGGCTATCAAGCGCTTTCTGCTAGTTAATTCATAGCTGTAGACGGCTGCTGTGAAAGTCAGGGCGAGAGAGGATTGAATCAGGACACAGGCAATGGATCTGAAGTTGAAGGGACAGAGTTGGTAAGAGATGCGGCATTTCAAAGTTCAGATGTTTTGGATTTGAGACCATTTGGGTGTGGGAGAAGGAAAATGAGGATCCAAAAGCCTTGAATCTTGGCAAAATGCATTCATCTGAAATCACGGTCTTGCTGTCTCTTTCCCTAAAACCGAGGCCTCCCCAAATATCCCCAACTCATAAATATTTGAACGAGGCATAAACTTGGAGTTATCCTTAATGACGGACTCTCTTTTTCATTAATCCCTCCGGCCTGCTCTCACTCCTACCATTCCACTCCATCAGGAAATTCTTTTTGGTTGGACTTGAGATTATATCCTGTATCTGTTTCTCTCCATCTTTTGTGTTATCATCCTGGTCCTAGCCACTGTCACCTACTGGACTGTGATAAGGTTGCTTCCTCACGGGTCCCACTGCTTCCTCTCTTGCCTCGTTAAGTCACTCTACATAGCAGAGCGATTTTCGAAAATGTAAACCAGAACACATTGTTCCCAAGCAAAAAGCTTCCGAAGGCTTCCCATCGCACTTGGAATAAAATCCAAAATTCTCGTCATGGCCTGCAAGGTCCTATGTAATCTGGCTGCTTCCTTCCTCTGTGATCTCGTTACCACTCTCCCAGCCACCTCCAACCTTGCTGTTACAGATTTGGCCAAGCCAAGTTCTGTCCCAAGAGGCTGTGCCCTCTGCTTGGAAGCCTTTTTCTTTGCTGTTGGCCGACTCGTCATGCTTGTAATTCAGTCCTCCGTCCAGTTACACTTGACAGAGAACCCTCCCTGACCGCCCAGTCTGAAGTAGCCCTTTCCACCAGTCATACCACACGCGTCACATTAGCTTACTTTATTTGTTTTGTATTTACCCAATGCTGTCTGAAATGACCTCGTTTGGATGTTTGTTTGCTCCTGGGGCTGAGTACTTACGAAGGTCAAGTGGAAAACGCAGATGCATGCCTGGGGCCACACTGGTCTGGGTGCAAGACGGTGGGAAATGGGGGGAAACCGAAGTGACCTCCTGAGGGCCCGTGTCCGGGGTGAGGGAGAAGGTGGCTGCTACTTATTATTCAGGAATCCAGCAGAAGTTGCTTGTTTGAGAGAAGCTAGAAGCTGGCGATCTATTGGAAAAAGACAAAAATTAAACACGGTGCGGACCAAACAGAACACTAACGTGGGCCAGATGCAGCCCACCGGCCTCTCGTTGGGAGCTTCTGGATTGTTCTTTAAGCTACGGAAATGTGAGCTCCACAAGGGCAGATCTTTGTCCGTTTTATTTGTTCTGTATCCCAAGCACGATACCAGGGACGGAGTAAGCACTTGATAAATATTGAAGTCAAACTGGGGGGCAGTGAGCAGACATTTTGATGCCCTCTGTGTGCATCGTCCCTCTCCACATCCTTTGTGGTTTCATACTCCTGATAACAGACTTCTGGTTTATAATGCTGTGTACATGGGTCCTGGTGATTATTTGCTTTCAGGGAAGAACGAGGCTAAAACACTTCTTTGCATATCTGTCTGGTTCTGGCTTCACTCTCACTGTGTATCCAGGAGGCAAGTGAGCATAGTATGTTGAGTTACCGAAGTCAGAAGTCTTCGGCTCCCGGTTCGGCCGGGTCGCTTCCTGACTTGAGATCTTGAGCGGACAGATCACGGGGCCGCTCTCTGAGTTTGTTTCCTCATCTGTAAAATGGGAATGAATCCTGTCCTGAGGGTTTTGCCGGGCTGTGAGTGTCTCATGAGACAAGTGAAGCCCTCCAGAAAAGTCATCACGGACTTCCCGAGGACACCGCTCCTCTCACAATGTCACTCATGTCAAGGCCGCTTCTCTTCTCAGCATGGAAGAAGGTATCTGGACATTAACACAGACCAGAGGCCGCCGTTGTTTTTGATGAAAACTCTGTGTGTGAAGGCAGCACTAATATTTTAGTATCACTATCTCAACTTCTGCGGGTTTGCAATTTTTCAAAATAAAAAGCCGGGGATATATTTTACATGGTGGTATATAGCCTATTTTTATCAGTCATCAAAAATAGGGCATGGTATTTAAACCACAAAAGTGCACAATTAAAGGCCTATTGATAGCCTTGGTCAGTTTCCATCAAGGTAGGAAGGCTCCTCCTCTTCAAGATTGCCCCGTAATCAGAGATGAATGGGGGTAGGAAGCACAGACTGTCACGATGAGTCATCAGTGATAGTGGGTTATCTCAGCGTTAGGTAGACCGAACATTGCCCCCAATTGGCCACAGATCTAGAAACGTAATAATTTGGGGGTTCACGTACTTCTCTACCAGAGGCGGCGTCTTGTTGGTGAGTGTGGCTTGGTTCCACACCCCGCTCTCGAGGCAGAGGCGCACTGAGGGGCACGGGTTGGCATCGCAGGGCTGGCCCCAGCAACTGAACGCCCGATGGCTACATGCAATTCCGCTGTGGCTTCTAAGCGTGTCAGGGCATTTCCTAGTCTCCCATTTCTTCAAGCTGCCAACTCTGATTCCAGAGTTCTGGGCTGCTGGAGAACGAGCCTGGTTTCCGCTTTTCCTCACACGCACCTGGTTTGAGTCCATCCACGTTTCCTTTTTTTTTTTTAATTAAGATTTTATTTGACAGACAGACCACAAGTAGGCAGAGAGGCAGGCAGAGAGAGAGGGAGAGGCAGGCTCCCTGCTGAGCAGAGAGCCCGAAGCGGGGATCGATCCCAGGACCCTGGGATCACGACCTGAGCCGAAGGCAGAGGCTTTAACCCACTGAGCCACCCAGGCGCCCCTCATCTGCATTTTCTTGATCACACGAATAGCGGCTAACTTGAGTACTAAGCCTTGATCCCCCAAAACCCACTATTGTTTTTGCCTCAGCCGGCCTCCCGGCATCCACATATTAATTTTCATTTGGTGAACGACACTTCCCCGACTCTTAATCCACAATCCACACTACTTAGAGGAGAGAGACAGAGACCCTCCATGGTGGGCACGTAACCGATCATCAGGTCCCTGGACCTTGCCAGATCTTTAGAAAAGATTTAATTTTCCACGGGGACTGCTTAGTAAGTAGGATTAGGCGTATTACAATGGGCAGTCCTCCCCTAGGAGGAAGCTAACACAGGGAGGCAGAGACCATGTGCTGAGGATGCCAGTGAGGCTGCGGGATCCAGACACACTGAGGTGTCTGCCACCGGACTTGTCAGTTACAAGAACCAATATATTCCTATTTATGATGAAGTCTGTTTGAATTGGGATATTCTTGCTTGCCATCGAAAGGCCTTAACATTGGTATAATTAGAGTTAAACCGCGCAAGGCATATAATCAATGGCACACCCCAGTATCTCAGCGGCCTCTCTGGTACATACCTTTAGCCATCAGGCACATCCCCAACATTTGTAAAAGCCAGAAGCAGGAATACAAATGGAGATCCCCGTGCCATGTCCTAAGATTTCAAAGTTTAAAAACCAAGCTGAGCCCAAATAACGTCCCACCCTCCTCACCGAGACATAACGTTCCGGAAGGCTGAGTTTGAATTTAGAATTCTGAGTCCAGTCTGTGCCACAGTGTGCTGTCACGGCGGCCCCTCCCCCATTGTGGCCTAGGCCTCTTCTCTTCCCACCTGGTTCCTGGCCACATTGCAAGGGAAGCCCCAGCGCACACTTCGCAGGTGTCATCATATTGCTGCAAACCGTGACTTCTTACGTGCCCCACCCCCTGCACTTGGGCCTTAGGGTGTGTACCATGGGACAGCGCCATTGTGAAAATGGCCCCGGGGGGGAGGCTCCAGTAGACCTTGGAAGCAGGCTTGGGTCATTTTGGACAGGGATTCCAAGATCTGAGATGGGTACCTGAACTGTTGTCTGGTGAGTGAGATGGGAACGCAAGTGCTGGGTGTCCCCGTTTCCCTGGTCCCGCAAATCCTGTGCCTCATGGAGAGGGACATAGCCGGAGGAGGCCAGGACAGGTTCCCCCAGAAGGAGGCCTCTTGGCCCACATCCAGCATCGTTAGCCTTGTTACCCACCCTTGGTGTTTTGCCTGCAGTTTCAAGTTCCCTAACCTAAGCTAAGCTCTCAACCCATCAGAAATGAAATGCAGGGGCGCCTGGGTGGCTCAGTGGGTTGAGCCTCTGCCTTCGGCTCAGGTCATAATCTCAGGGTCCTGGGATCGAGCCCCGCGTCGGGCTCTCTGCTCAGCGGGGAGCCTGCTTCTCCCTCCCCCTCTGCCTGCCTCTCTGCCTACTTGTGATCTCTCTCTCTGACAAATAAATAAAATCTTTAAAAAAAAAAAAAAAGAAAAGAAAGAAATGAAATACGGTGAGTATTGGGAGTTGTCAGGGTTCAGCCAAGTATGTCTTCTCGAAGTTCTGGGTATGTGAAAGCAGCCCTGCATACTCACCGGTAACTGGGGCCTGATTCCTGCCTCTCCAGTCTCCGCTTTAAGTTCTGCCAAGTATCCCACAGAGGAGTGGCAGCCAGGGCACCTGTGTGGAAGGCATTCACACCTTGATCATTCCTCCATCACGCCCCAGGATCAAGCCGACAGGTCAGGAAGGAAGCCACGGGGTGGCGGGGGGCTGAGCACCCCAGCTCTCTCTAATAGACTGATAGAGCGTTTCCTCCTCTTGTGAATGCTCTGTCTGCAACACGGGCACCCAGTCTCTCGCTCAAACATCTCAAACTGCTCACTGGCTGGTAGCATAGGCTTGCTAATTGATTTTTTTTTTTGGTAAGAATTTCAGTTAAACGTATCGAATATTGTGTTTTACCCTCTAATCCCTTTAGTTTTTTGGTCCTCTCTAGGGGCCCCCTTCTGCCACAGCCGAAACAGGTCTGAGAATAAGGGGGACCACTCCCAGCGTACAACTTCAAGTCCAGCCCCCTGTTCTCAGTGCCGTGCCGGTAACCACTCCCTCCACCCTTGCAGCAGCTCTGAGATAGGTACTAATTAGATTCTAATTCTAATTCTACTAAAAGAGAATGTCCCTATCACAGCATTGCCAGAGTCGCCGAGGCGGCGCACACCTGAGCTGGGCTTCAACTCCACGCGATCCGTGTCCGGAGCTCACGTTCTGGGTTCTCAAGCTGTGGCCAGTGTCAGAATCACCCGGGGCCGGGGTATAAACACTAAGTCCCGGGTCCTATCCTGCTTCGGCAGCCCTGAGCCTCTCTGCTCTTTATTAGCTCCAAAATTAGCTCCCAGGGGATTCCTATACAAAAGCATGGGAGGCGCTGCCCTTTACTCTCCTGCCTTGGTTTGGAATAATCTTCAGATGCTAGGGCCTTGCCCTTGGGCATGTCCTGTTCCTACAAGTGAGTGTTTTCCTGCTTGTGCTCAGCCGAGGAAAAGCTACGGTTAACCAGCCAGCGGCCCACACGGGCTATCCCATTCCCTGCTTGGCCCCCGAAGTCCTCCGGCTCGTGTCCTCGGCCACACGGGCCTGACCTCCACTCGCTCAGGAGTTCTTCTTTGGAGACTGATTTCCTCCCATAGCCTCAGACTAACTTAATGGACGCTCGTGGTTTTCACAAGCCTTAACAGTCCTCCGTCTCTGCCCCACACTGTGCTGTCTGAAGGACAGGAGGACAAGTCTCCTTGATGTCTCTGCCTAACAGAGAGCCAGTCAGCTGAATAAAAGGACTGTCCCCTCCCTGGAACCTTCCCCAATCGCCCCCGGGGTCTCAGGCTCCCCAAGCGCCCACTTGGGGGCTCATTCCGGACACCTCCCATCAGAAGGGGCCTTTCCCACACCTGACCCAGGGATGCGGAAGCCTTTAATCAGCCCGTGGTTTGGGGCACAGCCTTCAAACTCCCAGAACCTGAAGGCTGCTTTAAGAGGAGGGTCAGGAATAGAGCTTGGCTTGTAGGGGTCTTGTTTTTTTTTAAAGATTTTATTTATTTATTTATTTGACAGAGATCACAGTCGGCAGAGAGAGAGGGGGAGGGAAACAGGCTCCCCGCTGAGCAGAGAGCCTGATTCAGGGCTCGATCCCAGGAATCTGGGATCATGACCTGAGCCGAAGGCAGAGGCTTTAACCCACTGAGCCACCCAGGCACCCCTTGGCTTGTAGGTTTTTAAACCACACAATACAGGGAAGGATTCAGATGGAGTTCTCATCCTAACGGCTTGCTGGTACAACCCGAGGACTCCCCTCCTTCCTCCTCTTCACCCCAGCCCCACGCTCATTCTGACCGCTTTCCCAGGGGCAGTGGGCTCTTCCCGCTGCCTGCACCCAGCCCCTCAGCAGCGTGCAGGAAACCCGCTCCTTTGTCTGCAGATCTTTCTGGGACACTTGAAGCCCGGGATTGCATCTTGTGCATGGATGTGTTTTCCTAATTACAGCTACTCCCGTAAAGGCGCTTTTCTGAGGCTAATATCTTGGGGAGTCCAAGGGGAAGGGTACATAAAATTTTAGTCCGCGACGGGGCGCCTGGGTGGCTCAGTGGGTTAAAGCCTCTGCCTTCAGCTCAGGTCATGATCCCAGATTCCTGGGATCGAGCCCCGCATTAGGCTCTCTGCTCAGTGGGGAGCCTGCTTCCTCCCTTCTCTCTCTGCCTGCCTCTCTGCCTACTTGTGATCTGTCTGTCAAATAAATAAATAAAATCTTTAAAAAAAAGTTTATTAAAAAAAAAATTTTAGTCCGCTGTTGTCTGTTTTCTACAACGAAGGCACACTCTTACGAAACCAGCAAGACATCACGTGATCCGCTGCAAGCACTCACAATAACCTGTCATTACATTTCTTCGTTCATTTCACAGCAGCCCTGGTGAGGTAGCAATTATTCCCTGTGGCAGATGGACACACAGGTTTGTCAAAGTTAAGTGGCAAGTTAAGAATTCAGCCCTGGGACAGAGTCTAGGGTTCAAGGTTGTTCTTGGTGTCACCTTCCCCCCCCGGCCCCCATCCAGAGGCAAGTTCTCGAGGGCGGGGACTTTGTAGTCTTAGGAGCCCATCTCCGTACCTCCTCCTGCTCTTAGCGCAGCCGTGCAAGTGAGTGAGTGTTCGCTACGTTTGTTGGCTGACACGATGATGAACACATACACTTGGTGCTCAACAGTTCCTGAGCCCACCGTGGCCTCCACTTACCCCTTCCACCGTGCAACTGTGCTGCCAGTAGAAATCATTCCATTACTTTCTGAGAATGACAACATCTTGTGAGTTCATACCCGACTGATTGTCCCAGGGGCTCACTGCTCCTGAGGGAAGAGATCATTAAACTCCAGCATCGGAAGGCCAAACCCTGGGGTTCAGAGGCTTGTAGCCACCCTGGGCACCTTCTGGGATTTCCGTTCACCTCCACCACACCACGTCCAGACAATCAGAACTCAAAGCACTAGCTACCAAGAAGACTTCGCGCCCAACCAGTTAGGGTGGGGTGGGGGTAGCTGCAATCCATCAGACCCCTCAGACCCCAGAGACCTGCTTTGGCTCCGTTGGTCTAAGACTTTCTAGAATCCCTGGAACCCACCACCATTATCTCCTGTATTGATTCTGAATCAGCGGATGGGAGCAACGGGGGGGGGGGGGTTCCTCAGCAGCGACCAGACATCCAGAGGCCAGGGTGATGCGGCAAGATTCAGCAACCCACGCCCTGGTGCCTGCTGGACAGCATCATCACTTTTCCTTCCGTCCACAGAAAGGTCCCCCCTCTCATTTGCTATCGTGTCTTTCAGATCCAGCTGATGCATCAGATCTTAAATGAGTGCTAAGTCCTCTGCCTTGGCATGTACAGGCTATAAAATGATGGTCAGGCTGGGACACGGACATGCACACCAACCATCCCCAGGGGGTTTGACAGCCCAGACAGGTGTCGGTGGTTTGGGGAGCCCCGAGGCAGGAGACACAACGACCTTCACCGCAAACCCAAAGTGAAAGATATGTTGATGTTGCTGGTGATGAGGACTGGTCTCTGGTGCCCGAGTAGGTCCGTAGGTCCGTCTCCCTCTGCCCTGCATACCTCTACGCCTTTTGTGATCTGGAGCCCAGGCCAAACATGAGTTTCTTGACGTGCCACACCCCAAAGTTGTCCACTGTGGCAGAGAGCACTGTTGCTTACTGACATCCATGCTTCTCCTCTTTCTCCTACAAGGTTAGACAGTTCCCAGGCTCTCTTGCAACTAGGTGACACCATGTGATGAGTCCTGGAATGTGTACAGAAGCCATCTGTTGAGTCTGGGACTACCTCTAGAAACCCTCCCGTGGTTCTCTGTGTTCCGGCTTCTCTTTCTTGCTAGCCGTGAGCAGACGATTCACTGCAGACCGCTGAGGGTTCAGATGGGTGCGTCAGTAGATGGAGGGAGCCCGGGCCCCTGGACGACGACTCTGTGGAGCGGGTTCTCCCCGATCCTAGCATTGTGTCGTGACCATGAACAAGAAATAAATTCATATTGTGTTAAAAGGCATGGAACGAGGGGGGTTGTTTGTCACAGCAGCTAACCTATTCTGAATAAACACACTCAGGACAGAATGAAAAGGACCTTACTTTTATAGAGGAAAGAAAGAACTTGGGAGGGGCTGGTGACCAGCGTTTAGGGTAGTGACCGGTGTTCATTGGCCGAGTACGTTCGCTGGGCTGTGCGTGGAGACTTCTGCTGGTCTCTGCGAAGTAAGCGTCCTGCTCTTTGGGGGCTGAATGGCAGTGCATTGAGAGCTCTCCCTTTTGGGTTTCCCAATTTTAATGATGTTGCCCTTGTTTATTTTTACGCTGGTTTGTTATAAAGACAACCACCAGCATCTCTCTTTAGTTACTACTCCTGTGTTGTGATTTATAAGAAGACATAATAGAGTTCGGTCTACGATCATGGCTCTGGCTCACAGCTCCCATAACCCTTGTCATTTTCTAGGTGTTTAGAGCAAAAGGGGCAACTTTTGTTATGATATTTGGGGTTTGAGCCTCCAGAAACAGCCCCATTATTCCTTATGCCACTGCCCAGCCTGAGGGTGTATCCTGTTTGTACAGGGGAGTGGAAGTAGCCACAGAAGTTGGAGAAGAAGCGAGAACAGGCTCACTCGGGGAGGCGGATGGAAAACTTGGCGGACCCGGTGTCAGGAGGGTGGTAAGGAGAGCTCCCTTGCTCCCTTTCTCTTCTTCTCTTATTTCTTCCCTACACAGTTGCCGAGCCCTCTGCGGACGGTGTGTGGAGTATACGAGACGTTTCCTTCCTGTGGCTGTGGGGAGACGGCAAGCCTGGCTGTACACGTTTAGGTTACAAATCGCCACGGATATTTTTGCTTGCTTGTTTTTTATGTAAGGAGAATATTTAAATAAATAATGAAACCGGGTCAGGACTCCCTACTCAGACATCAATACTCTTTCTGAGCTGGGGCCCAATCGGACTTCCAAATCGGGCTATGCATAAGATTGTCTTTTTAAAAATGCATCCCCCTTACCTCCCCCAGCATAAAAAAAAAGGGTGGGGGGAGGCACCTGGGTGGCTCAGTCAGTTAAGCATCCTGATCTCCGGGTCCTGGGATAGAGCCCTGCGTCTGGCTCCTGGCTCAGTGGAGGGGGAGGCCTGCTTCTCCCTCTCCCTCTGTCGCTCCCCCTGCTTGCGCCGTCTCAGCCAGCTCTCTCTCTCTCTCAAATAAATAAATAAAATCGTAAAAAAAAAAAGGGGGGGGGGACAAATACCATTCAGGAGGGCTCCACCCTCATGATCCAAACATCTTCCAAAGACCCCGCCTCCCAACAGCATGCTGGGGATGGTGAAGAGTTGGAGGATATCAACATAAGAATTTTGCAGGGACCCATGCCAAAGGGGAATTAAAGTAGCACATGGCATTGAGGTCGCTAATCAACTCGCTTGAAAACAGGGAGATTATCCTGGATTATCTGGGCGGGCTCAATGTCATCACAAGGATATAATGTCCTTAAAAATGGAAGAATGAGGCAGAAGAGGGAATCAGAGATATGGCAGCATGAAGAAGACTCACCCCCTGGGACTCCCAGGTGGCACAGTCGTCATTAAGTGTCTGCCTTCGGTGTAGGTTCTCGTCCCAAAGTCCTGGGATCGAGCCCCAACTTGGGCTCCCTGTGCGGTGGGCGGCCTGCTTCTCCCTCTCCCACTCCCCCCTGCTTGTGTTCCCTCTCTTGCTATCTCTGTCAAATAAATAAATAAAATCTTAAAAAAAAAAAAAAGACGACTCACCCTGATGTTGCAGGGTTTGAAGATGGAGGAAGGAGCCACGAAGCAAGGAAAGTGGGCAGCTTCTACAGGAAGCTGGAAAAAGAAAGGAAAGCAATTCTCCTTTAGAGACTCTAGGGAGGAATGTACTTTGATCTTAGCCCAGTGTCAGACTCCTGATCGACAAGGTGTACACTTACGGGACTTTAACACCCCACTTACCTCAAGGGACAGATCATTCAAACAGAAAATCAACAAGGAAACAGTGGCTTTGAATGACACATTGGACCAGCTGGATTTAACAGATATATTCAGAACATTCCACCGTAAGACAGCAGGATATACATTCCTAGCTAGTGCACATGCAACATTCTCCAGAAAAGATCACATATGAGGCCACAAAATAGATCTCGACAAATTCTAAAAGATCAACGAAGTCGTTCCATGAATCTTTTCTGACCACAATGCTAGGAAGCCAGAAATCAATCACAAGAAAAAATCTGGAAAGAGCATAAATACAGGGAGGTTGAATAAGATGCCACAAAACAATGAATGGGTCAACGAAGAGCTCAAAGAGGAAATTAAAAAAAAAAAATACATGGAAACAAAAGAAAATGAAAACACAACAGTCTGAAATCTTTGGGATGCAGCAGAAGTGGTTCTAAGAGGGAAGTTTATAGCAATACAGGCCAACATCAAGAAGCAAGGAAAATCTCAAATAAATTTCAAATAAATTACAAAAAAAAAAGTTAGAAATCACTCTGGAAGGTGAGGCCATGGAGGCACAGGGTGACTACGGGATAGGGGAGGGAGAAAGGGAAGGGCTCATTTTGTTGTTTTAACCTGGGAACTTCACAGCATACCTTTAAAAAAGTGTTTATTATAGAAAGTTTCAGAGTGGGGCAGCTGGGTGGCTCGGTGGGTTAAGCTTCTGCCTTCAGCTCGGGTCAAGATCCCAGGGTCCTGGGATCGAGTCCCGCATGGGGCTCCTTGCTCAGCAGGAAGCCTGTTTCTCCCTCTCCCACTCCCTCTGCTTGTGTTTCCTTTCTCGCTGTGTCTCTCTCTGCCAAATAAATAAATAAAATCGTTAAAAAAAAAAAAAGTTTCAGAGTGTAAAGAAAGTAGGGAGAACAGTATCATGAGCCCCCACTACTGAGTACCCAGTACCCAGCTTCAGAAGTACTAACATCATCGTACCCTTTTAACTTTCCAGCACATGGAGGTATTGTATATTAAGATAAATATAATGAAAATAAAATATACATGCCCAAGCTGGACCACCAAACTCTGGAGATAAAACCTTAGGGACAGGGGCTCCTGAGTGGCTCAGTGGGTTAAAGCCTCTGCCTTCGGCTCAGGTCATGATCCCGGGGTCTTAGGATCGAGCCCGGGGTCTCATAATCGAGCCCCGTATCAGGCTCTTTGCTCAGCGGGGAGCCTGCTCCCCCCTCTCTCTCTGCCTGCCTCTCTGCCTACTTGTGATATCTGTCTGTCAAATAAATAAATAAAATCTTTAAAAAAAAACCAAAAAAACAAAAACAAAAGCCTTAGGGACAGGGCCCAGGAATATGCACTTTAACGAGCTTCTTTGTGTGTGTGTGTGTGTGTGTGTGTGTGTGTGTGTGTGAGGGGGTGGTTCCTCATACTTGGGGGCAACCCTGGGCTCTCTCTGCCTCTGACTAGCCCTTACTGACCGTATTCTTTTCTTTTCTTTTTTTTCTTTAAACAACCTCTGGCCAGTTTTATTAAAGAGAAATTCTGTGCGATTTACTTTTCCCCAGTCTGTCCTGGCATGATTCTAATGATATCAGTAGGACCTGGGTTAGTGATGGCCACTGTGCACACTCTGTAGTATTTCTTTTTCTTTTTTAAAAATTTTATTTATTTGACAGAGATCACAGGTAGGCAGAGAGGCAGGCAGAGAGAGAGAGAGAGGGAAGCAGGCTCCCCTGCCAAGCAGAGAGCCCAATGTAGGCCTCCATCCCAGGACCCTGGGATCACGACCTGAGCCGAAGGCAGAGGCTTTAACCCACTGAGCCACCCAGGTGCCCCTGTAGTATTTCTCACAAGCTGTGCCCAGGTCAACATTGTTGCCACTGTAGTGACGGGCACCAGTTCTGGCCGACATGGCGCAGTGTCCCATGTCAGATTCCCTCCAGGCTGGGCAGCTGGCGGCGAGGATGACCAGTCCGGTTTCGCCAAGTCCCACCATTTTCAGAGTCTGGTTGTACCCCAGCGCGTATGCTCCACTTCCCATAACGAGTCGGAGCCTAGAGTTGATCAACTCCAGCAACCTTTGTCATCTTTTCTGTTGCCACCGTCCTGCCTTAGGTCGGGGAGGGCCGCCACCAAGAGCAGCGGCCGAGATGGCCGGGAGCGGGGACGGAGGGAGCACCCACCGCGCACGGCTCCCCCCTCCTGCCCGTTTTCTTGTGTCTCACTTCCTGGCACTGCTCATTAGCAATGCGTGAGGGACCCACCATCTGGAAATGTTCTGAAGCCCTCACTGAACCTTCCATTTTTAGCCCATACGAGCTCTCAAAGAATTCCAGAAGGTTCACTGTCCCTGCTCGGAAAGGCACGGGGAATCCTTCACAACCGCCTATAGGATCCCCTTACTCCTTGGGACTGGTTCTTGGGCCTCTGTGGCCTTATAAAGGAGCATAGCTCCCAAGTGCCTTTCACAGAAGGACGACCCTGATCCTGGTCCTCTGTCTTCTCTCTCTACAGGGCTTTGGACACAACCCGGGAAGGAGGGAAGGGGGAGGACCTCCCGCAGAGTTCAGGCTCTTCCTCCTCAAGGCTCCTCTTCAAACAGGTTTTTGAAGCTGCCAGTGTGGGAGACGAACGCCCAGGGCTCTAGGCTGGAACCAGTGGGCATCACCAGCTTCTTTGAGCCTGTCCCCCCGCTGAAGCAGCCGGGCAAGGAGCTCAGCTTTGGGAGGTAAAATAGAAAGAGAGGGTTCGTGCGCGTGAACTCGGTGCCCTGCGGGTCTGATTGAGGGTGGGATTACACGCTTTGGGAGCAACTGTGGAGGAGGTGGAGTCTTGAAATGTGGGTGTTTGGGGGCACCTGGGTGGCTTAGTCGGTTAAGCGTCTGCCTTCGGCTCAGGTCATGATCCCAGGGTCCTGAGATCGAGCCCCGCATCGGGCTCTCTGCTCGGTGGGGAGCCTGCTTCTCCCTCTGCCTCTGCTGCTCCCCCTGTTTGTGCTCTCTGACTCTCTGTCAAATAATTAAAATCTTAAAAAAAGAAAGAAAGATGGATATTTCAAAAGGAGGATGGCAGGCAGGGAATAGAGAGCAGGTCTTGTTTAGCTGAAACTGAATATGGGCACCGGAAACCGGAAGGTATTCGTGCCTGCGAGGCACTTTGTAGTTTTACAAAGTTCATCCAGTCCCCACCTCACTGGGTCACCAGCACAACCCTGTGAGGGAACGAGGCCATTCTTGGTGAACTCCTTTCCCAGAAAAATAAAAACAAAACTGGGTTTCAGAGCGGTCAGGTGACCCACGCAAAGCCGTGACACAAGTATGTGGCCCCGGCCCCGGCTTCTGTCTCTTGGCATTCTTTTCCCTGTGACCAGGGTCATCTTGGGGGACCCGAGTAATGCTACAGTGCGACTTTGAACTGAAGCAATGTGGAGCCACAGAAAGGATTTTAGAAGAGTTGTTGCTGGGGGGTCTGGTGGGTGGTTGAGCATCCGACGCTGGGTTTCACTCGGGTCATGGTCTCAGGGCCATGGGATCGAGCCCCGCATCGGGCTCCACGCTCAGCGGAGAGTCTGCTTAGGAATTCTCTCTCTCCCTCTCCCTCTGCTCCCGCCCTGCTCTCGAAAATAAATAAATCTTTAAAAACATAAATTAATAGAAGCTGTGGTTATCACAGGCGTGTTGGGCCTTGGGCATGGGGGCTGGTTGAGGGAGACTGAGCACGGCAGTGGGGCTACGTTGCTCTGACAGAGAAAGCAGGGTGCTCTATAGGTCACGGGGACAGGGCAGGGAGGGAGAGCGCAGCTGATGTGGGCCCTGTGGGGATGAATAGCGTTCATTCATTCATTCATTTGTTCATCCTTCCAGTCTCTTTAGTAAGTACGTTCTCTGTGCTAAGTGTCGTGCTAGGCATTGGGGACGTAATGGTGAACTTGACCACAGGGTCCCGGCCCTCACAGGACTGACACTTACAGGGACAGCATATCACGAGGAGCAAATAAACAAGTACAAGAACTTCCAACTGTGGTTAAACATAGATCTTCAGGAATATATGAGGACATATACCCAGTGTCATGTGGTCCTCAGGGTGGGTTCTCTTGCCTGTCCTGGAAATCCCTGCCGCTGAGTGTCACACAGACTGTGTTCAGGATCCTGGGGGTCAGGGGTCAGGGGGTTCAGGGAAGGGAGGCATCCTTCCTCCTGCTCAGAGTGATCTGGGAAGGCTTCGTGGAAGAGGATGCTTTGAGGTTGGGCATTCATTCAGCAAATATGTAACACGCACCTACTGAAAACCAGGCCCTATTTTGTTTTATTATTATTATTTGTAAGGTTTTATTTTTAACTAGTCTCTACACCCACCATGGAGCTCGAACGCACAACCTGAGACCAAGAGTCGCAAGTTCTACCGACTGAGCCAGCCAGGCACCTCCAGGCTCTGTTTTAGATGCTACTAGGGATAATCATTGAACAAAATGAAACAGACCATGTTGTGCCTTCCCAGAACTATTGAAAAGAGGATAGATAATATGCAAAGGAGACAAGAAAAATAGTATTTCAGAGGGTGAAATGCTCTGGAGAAAAATAAATTGTGGAAGGGGGATAGTGAGTAGAGGGGTGGATACTATATTCTTTGATAGGCGACTAGGAAAGGCTGCATTGAGAAGGTAATATTTGACTAAAGATCTGAAGGATGTGAGAGAGTGAGCCATGAAATATATATGGGATGGGTGTTTCAGGTAAGGGGGGCCTGCTGTGCAAAGGCCCTGAGGCAGGAACTTTACTGGATGTTTTCAGATGAGCAAAGAAGGCCAGTATGGCTGGAGCAGAGACAGCAAAGGGTAGAGTTATAGGAGGTAAAGAGGTGTGGGGACAGTTGGGGCCACTGTAGCTTTTACTCTGAGAGCGGAATTCACTGCCTTGAGTGCAAATTGCCCAAGGGAAGTTCTGGGCTGACTCATCTCTGTATCCCCTGCAGCATCTAGCACAGGGCTTTCACCTAGATAATATCAAGATGCAACTTTTAAATTTTTTTAAAGATTAATTAATTAATTTTACAGACAAAGAGAGCAGAAGGAGGGGCAGAGGGAGAGAATCCTTAAGCAGACACCCCGCTGAGCATGGAGCCCGACACGGGGCTTGATCGTAGGACCCCAAGACCATGACCTGAGCCAAAATCAAGAGTCAGACATGTAACCCAATGAACCACCCAGGTGCCCCAAGGTGCAGTTTTGTTTTGTTTTAAAGAAAAAGATGTCAAAAGAGAGCATTTGTGTGACCTGTGGGGAGTGGCTGATAGGTACCCACGTTGCTCATTCTCTTATGCCGAGAGCTCCAGTAGAGATGAGGTGGGGAATATGGCTAGGTGGACAAATGTGGGCAGAAAACGGGGAGCTCTTTGGGTGTTCAGGGCAGGGGATGGCCAGAGGACGGTGGCTGACTAGCAGGGTGGGCTGGAGGAGAGATGGATGTAGGATGCTGGCGCACTGCTGGAAGGAGCAGTGGGCCTTGGAGTAGAGAGAAGACGTAGGCAAGAGACGTCAGCGGGGAGGCTGGCCAGCACTTGGACAAGGGTGAGAGGGAAGCTGGGTCTAACTGCCCGGGGTTGCCGAGCCGTGTGCTTGCACCAGGGGATCTGTATACAGACTGGAGAATCCTAGAGAGCTCGCCTCTTTCATGACACTTAGCGTGCTCTGCCTTGTGTTGTCTTTTCCTCCTGCTTTCCTTACCCTCACCTTAAGGGCAGGGAGTGTCTTACTCATCTTGGCATCACATAGCGTCTCGTATGCCATAAGGTGTACAACAGGTGCTCAGGCAGTACTTACGGAGTTGTTTTAGACAAGCAGGACTTGAGAAACAGATGCGCCATGGATGCGCCACCTTTGATCCCATTAGTTCTAGAATCATCCCGTCCCTCCAGCATGCTGGTTCAGCTCTTCCAGTCCTCCTCCGTCAGGCAGATGTTATTCCCGGCCTCTCATGAGCAAGACAGCATGTGCCTATCAAATCGCAACGTTAATCAGTCACGAAAGCCTGAACATAGAGACTGTGTCACGTTCAGAATTAGCTAGGCATTTCTCTGGGGCACACAGAAGGAAGTTTCTCTAGAGGGGAGAGAAGTAGCCACTACCAATCAATCAATGCAAAGGGTCTCCTGCCTCCTTTGTTATCTCCTGAGGCAGTTACTATAGGACCCTCCCTAAATACCGCAGGCACCGATAAATGCCTGGGAGCAAGGGAGCTGCACTCAAAATGAAACATTCACCCAAATATTTATTGAGCATGTTCTACAACGTGTGGACACAGGCCCCGCATGTATCCTAGTTTCAGAGGTCAGCTTCAAGGTTCTATTCTCCCAAAAGCCTCTGGACCCCCCCTCATGTGGCTTAGGGCGATCATAGCACCTTGAACTTACTTGAGCCTATCATTTATAAAACGACATTTTAAACGCCCGTTTTCTGGTGTCGGCGTGTTCTTCCAAACTGGAAGCTCTCTGAAGGCAAAAACCCAGATTTCGTCCTCAGCATTGACCGCATCGCCCTGGACGACGCAGGCACCGGATTAAATCAGACCAGGACGCAGAGAGCCAAGTGGAACCCGAGGAGATCAGGGCAGGGCTTCTCTGAGTGGGATCTGGACGTCACAAGGGTCAGTGGTCAGTTCACCGGGTAAAGCGATGCGAGAACTCCGGCTGGGGAACAGGTGTGTGCCAAGTTCGGGAGGCATTCTTGAGAAAGGTGTGAAATTCTGCGGTTGGAGCCCAGCAGGGTTATCTGGAAAGCGAGGGTGCTGGAGACCAGACGCAACAGAACCGCGCACCGGTTAGGGTCAAGGGCATAAAACGTAAGTCAAGGCAGCAACCATGGCCAGAGGACAAAGGTGCCAACCCCCGAGCCCCCTGAGAGCAGGGACCCCACGGGGAGCGCCTCGCACCTCGCCTTGCCCGCAGCACGTGCCGCCCGCCTGCCGCGCACCCCTGCCTGCTTGGGGACCGAGGGGACTCCCAGGGCGCCCAGGGAGGGCCGCCCGGGGCGGGGCGCGCAGGCGCGCTGAGGCCTCGAGCCCCAAGAGGCGGGCGGGTGCGCGCGCTCCCTCGCGCACGCGCGCACGGAGGGGGCGACGGCCGCGGTGACGCTGCTGCGGCGGGCGGGCGGCGGCGCGTGAGGCGCGCGATTCCCCGTGTCTTGGGAGCAGTGTCCCGGCCCCCGCCGCTCCCGCTGCCGCCATGTCGGGCCGGTCGGTCCGGGCCGAGACCCGCAGTCGGGCCAAGGACGACATCAAGAAGGTGATGGCGGCCATCGAGAAAGTGCGGAAATGGTGAGGGGCCGGACCCCAGGGTGCCGGCGGGGTCGCCGGCCCAGGCCCACAGGAGCGCAGGACCGGCTGGCGGGGTGGGAGCCGACCGGCGGACGCTTGGGGGGAGGGGGGAGCGCGAGAAGGCGGGAGGAGGGCGCAGCTCGCGTCGGCGTGAGGTCAGAGGGCGCGCCGGCTCCCACCAATCAGGGGGTCGCCCGGCTCGCGGGCCCGCCCACCTGCCCGCGGGCCGCGCGTCTCCCGGCGGGGCTGCGGGCTTCCGGCTGCGCGAGGGGCTGCGGGGCTTTGCCCGCACGCCGGATCCCGCCGCTTCCTCCCCGCGGTCGCGGGGCTCCGGAGCCCTTCGCGTTCGGAGCTGCCCGCTGCAGTAGCTGACATGTCCGGGGGTTTCCCGCCGGCCGGACCGAGCGCCCTACGTATCAGTTCGAAGTCTGGCGAGAGCGGCTCGCGGAATTTGTCCCGAGAGCCGGCGTGGCCGTCGGCCTCGGAGCCCCCCCTTCCCCCCGGTGCTGGGCCGCACGGAGCCTGCGGGGCAGGCTAGCTGGTGAAGGAGTCGAGAGCTACCCTCACTTGGAAACGGCTTGTGTAGTGCTCACTGCGGGGCCGGTTGCCCGCCTGTCTTGCACCAGGAACTCCGACGATTTATGACGTCCAAGTCTAACAGCCCACTGTTTGCGCCAACTTCGCCGCCCTTTTCTCTGGCTGGCTACGAGTCATAGCTTTAAAGCCCAGTTAGGGGTTAGCTCCCTCCAGGAAGCCTTCCTTCCCAAGACATCCACCCCCTACAGGGGACATCATTACCTTGTTTTTTTGGGGGGGGGGTGTTTATTTGTTCAATTCCCCACAAGTTCCTTATCTCTTTGTATATAAGCGGTTTATGTTAGTTAAATAATTAATGATTTTTTTTTCCACCTCCAAATCTAGTCCTTCTAGGATTTTTTGGTGAAACCTAAGAATCACCACACCTTTCTCTTTTGGCAATCTCTACCCGCGGATCCCCTCCCCCCCGCCGCCAGCCGCCAGCCGCCAGCCTCCAGCCTCCAGGCCCCAGCCCCCAGCAGCCTAGGCCAGATGACCATCCTCTCTCCCCTGGAACTCTTAGCTTGCTTCAGCTCTTGCGCCATTACCCAGTCCATTCCTCACACTGCACTCAGAGTGATTTCACTTTTTAAAATTTGTTTGTTTTAGGATTTTATTTATGTATTTGACAGAGATCACAAGTAGGCAGAGAGAGGAGGACGCAGGCTCCCCGCTGAGCAGAGAGCCTGATGGGGGCCTCGATCCCAGGACTCTGGGATCATGACCAGAGCAAAGGCAGAGGCTTTAATCCACTGAGCCACCCAGGAGCCCCCAGGGTGATTTCACTTTTCTTGAGAGTAAATATTATCTTAGCACTCCCCTGCTGTAGAAACAAGGCTTCAGTGACTCTTCCTGATCTTAGGTTAAAGACCAGATGGTCCTTGCCGCCTCACCAGACTGGCCTCAAACTGCCCTCTTTCTGGGAGTTTCTTGTCATCTTTCAGCTGGAGCCACGTGCTGCCTGACATCCTCTACCCTCTTTTCCTCCTTGCCTAGTTAACTCCTAGCTCTGCATAAAACTTGCTTTCTTAAGGGACACCTTTCAAGATCCCTAATCTAAATCAGGTCCCCTTCATAGAACTTTCCACGACTGTATTGAATTGTAAGACATTTCCTGTATTTGACTTTTTAACTTAACAGAAGGGGTGGTTTGATGTGGTCAAACCTAATGATTAAGTGACTATGGAATGAGTTGTTTGATGTCTGTTTCCGACTGGAATGAGGCTCTGTGAAGCTAGGGTCTGCACATCTTGCTGCCTGTGTCCCCATGGTCTAGCACAGGGTCATGAGTAGTATTTGCTGAGTAAAGGAGGAAGTGGAATGGTCTGTCCAGGAATTGATTTTGATTTCCTAAATCTGTAGTTCATTCTTCTTTCTGTTTCCTGAACAGCATCGTCAATATCAGCATTCACAACAGTTACTTTTTTTTTGCTTTTTTGTAACCTCACATTTGGACTTGAAACATTTAGGCTCCCCCACTCTCCTTGTCCATTATCTGGTTCTTATTCAAGAATGTCATTTGCATTTTCCCAAATGGGGGAAATTTCTTTTAGCCTTAATTTTTTTTAAATCTTTTTTTAAAAGATTTTATTTATGTATTTGGCAGACAGAGACCACAAGTAGGCAGAGAGGCAGGCAGAGAGAGGGGGTAGGGGGAGCAGGCTCCCTGCTGAGCAGAGAGCCCGATGCGGGGCTCGATCCCAGCACCCTGGAATCATGACCTGAGCCGAAGGCAGAGGCCCCAACCCACTGAGCCACCAGATGCCCCAGCCTTAATTTTTTAAGGCTTATCTCAAACGTAGCTTTCTATGTAAGACTAAACCTTAAAGCAGTCTTTGCTTTAAGGTTTCAGAAACCAGTATAAGACTTGGAAGCATCCCGTCCTGTGCCTGCAGTTATTTCTAAGTGGAATCATGTTTCAACCAAAGTTTCACAGAGGTCCTAGGAACTCTCCTTCCATGCCATAGCCCCAGTCTTTCAGTCTTCTTCTCAACTTCCTTTTTTTTTTTTTTTTATAAGTACTACAATGATTTGATGCTTTAAAGTTTCTCTCCCTTTTTTTTTTTTTAAAGATTTTATTTATTTATTTGACAGAGATCACAAGTAGGCAGAGAGGCAGGCAGAGAGGGAGAGAGGGAAGCAGTCTCCCCGCTGAGCAGAGAGCCCGATGCGGGGCTTGATCCCAGGATCGTGGGATCATGACCTGAGCTGAAGGCAGAGGTTTTAACCCACTGAGCACCCACCCAGGCGCCCCTCTTCTCAACTTCCTTATCACCATGTGTCACGATGATGTCCTTACTTAGTTTTTTATTCTTATGTGCTGCTATGTGGGATCGTATCTATACATTCTCCTGTAGGGCCTTGTGTAATAGGGCTTTATAAATATTACTGGAATTGAATTACTTTTTTTTTTTTAAGATTTTATTTATTTGAGAGAGAGAAAGACAGAGGTAGCGAGACAGAGAGCACAAGTGGGAAGGAGAGGGTGAAGCAGGGTTCCAGCTGAACAAGGAGCCCATGCAGGGCTCAGTCCCAGGATCCTGGGATCATGACCTGGGAGGAAGGTAGCGGCTTAACCGACTGAGCCACCCAGGTGCCCCTGAATTACTTTTTGAAAAATAAAGTAATAATGCCAGGTAGATACCCGAGTGTGAAAATGTGCTGGTACTCAGTACGGGTGTAGTGTGTGAGGTAAAAAGGGCTTTGGTACACTGAGAAAAGGCAAGTAGGGGGTTCAGAGCCGAAGGAATTTGATAGCGAAGTCTTTCTGGAAGGGATGATTTGCAAGGTAGGATATAGGTATAATTCAATGGAAAGAAGTTTAGAAGACGTTTAAGATTGAAGGAGGTTGGGGCACCTACCTGGCCCAGTTGGAAGAGGATATGCCCCTTGATGTCGGGCTTGTGAGTTTGAGCCCCACGCTGAGTGTAGACATGACTGAAATAAAATAAATTTTAAAAAGTATTAAAAAGATTGAAGGAATGATCTGCTGAGAAGTAGCAAATCACATTATGAGCAAAAAATCTGTTCCATTATCGGTTTTAAGACGTGTTTTTCTTTCAGGGAGAAAAAGTGGGTGACCGTGGGTGACACGTCCCTTAGGATATTTAAATGGGTTCCTGTGACAGACAGCAAGGAGGTAAGTGTGGAAGAAAATCAAAACAACGAAAAGGAACCGTTTATTTCCTTTGGTTCTTTCCATGGTTGTCTCTTAATTATAAAGGAATTTATTTCCCAAAATTGAGTTGAAAGTACTTCAAGGCACCCTCGAAGGTGGTTGATCCGTGCAAAGCCTCTCTTTCTCTATTATTTCCCCCCTTTATTCCCTTTTCTTAACCCCTTCCATTTTTTTCCAGGGCTTGGTGAACCACAGCCCAGGCCTGCTCCTGTGCTTGTCAGTGTGGTTTCACTGGAACACAGCTGTGCCCAGGGGTTTCCTCATCGTCTGTGTCTGCTTTTGAGTCGTAATGGCAGAGTCGAATCGTTGCCATAAGACCTAAACTGCAAAGCCTAAAATATTTCTTACCTGGCACCGTAAGAAAAAGTTTGCTCGCTCCTGCTTTTACCTGACTAGCTATCCACTGTAGTGTATTATACGTGTTTTATACGTGTATGTACTTTTCTAATCCCTCTTCCCTGGGTTTATGTGGATAGCAGTGTATTCTTGAAAACTACATAGCGCTGGGGCCCATGGGTGCTACAGTCAATCGAGCCTCCGACTCTTGGTTTCTGCTTGGGTCATGAGCTGAGGGTGGTGAGATAGGACCCCTGTGGGGGGATAGAGCCCCTTGGGCTCTGCAGTCATTGTGGAGTCTGCTTCAGATTCTCTCTCCCTTTCCTTCTACCCCTCCTGCTCGTGCGCTCTTACGCGTTCTCTCTTTCTCTCGAATAAATAAATCTTTTAAAAAGAGAAGGAAAGAAAAATACGTAGCATTGCATGATTTTTGTATTTTAAAATTTATAGAGCATTGTGCTAAAAGCTTGTTTTTTTTTCTTTTGTTCAACCTTGTTTTTGAGAACCGTCCGAGTTTCTGTAACTGTAAAGAGTTACTGCCTTTGCATCTTGCATTGTGTTCTCTTACACGCAGTGACCACATTTACCTACACCTTCCCCGAGTGGTAAACACCCAGATTGTCTCCAACTTGTGTTCCCGAATTGTTTTCAAAAAGCTCAAATTTAAAACACATACAGAGGGCACCTGGATGGCTCAGTTGGTTAATCGACTGTGTTCGGCTCAGGTTGTGATCCCGGAGCCCCAGGATCGAGTCCCACATCCAGCTTCCAGCTCTGTGGGGAGTCTGCTTCTCCCTTTGACCTTCTGTCCTCTCGTGCTCTCTCACTTTCTCTCTCTCTCTTTCAAATAAATACATTTTAAAAATAAATAAATAAATAAAACACAGAAAAGAACGTAAGACGTAAATATATGGCATAAGGAAGAAACATAAAGCTAGTACCCTGGTAAAAATCACGCAGGTCAAAACATAGAGCATTGCCAGCCTCCCCAGAGACCTCTGCTGGACTCGTCCCAGCTTCCCGTCCCTGGCCCGAGCGTCTTTCTCCTACTTTTGCTTCTCTTACCACTTCTCTACTCATTTGTAAACACTTCTTTCTTTCTTTCTTTCTTTCTTTTTTTTTTTTTAAGATTTTATTATTGGTCAGAGAGAGAGAGAGAGAGCGCGCACAGGCAGACAGAGTGGCAGGCAGAGGCAGAGGGAGAAGCAGGCTCCCCGCTGAGCAGAGAGCCCGATGTGGGACTCGATCCCAGGACGCTGGGATCATGACCGGAGCCGAAGGCAGCCACTTAACCAGCTGAGCCACCCCGGCATCCCTGTAAACACTTCTTTAACTTTATATAAACAGCATCATAAATGATCAGTTTCATGTGTCTTGCTTTTTTCTGCGCAGTGTAATGTTTGTAAAATTGATCGCTGTTGTCCTTGGAGCCATTTGTCCCTCTCCAGTGCTGGGTGGAATTTTATTATAGGCCCGTACCATGATTTACCACTCGGGTCCTCCTGTAGGTGGATATTTGGGTACCAGTCTGTTCCCACCAGAAACAGGAGAGTTCGCGTGACTCCGCATCCTCATGAACAGTCGGTATTGTTTTTTATATGTAAAGATAGTTGTGCTTTTAACTTGGTGACTAAGTATGTAATTACTAACAACATGGAGCACCTTTTCAACGTTTAGGATTGAACCTCTCAGATTTCCTGTTTCAGGAAGTGCCTCTTTCATCCATTTGATTGTTTCTTCCTTATGACTTGTAGGAGTTCTCTGTGTTCTAGACACAAAGTCTTTATTGATTCTGTACTAGGCAGACCTTTTTCCATTCCACGGCTTGCCTTTGCACTTTCTTTAGGCTGCCTTGAGTCACGGAAGTTGCTAATTTCAATGTAGACAAAATAATTAATCTTTTCTGTTACAGTTCGTACTTTGAAATGTTTTAAATTCTCCTCCTCCTTCGAGGCCACAGAGGTAATCTTCCGTATAGTCTTCTACAAGCTCATTATTCAGTTTCCCTTTACAACACACCTGGCATCGATTTTTGTGTATTTTGAAGTACGAGCCCGATTTCATTTTTTCCCACCTGGATGTGCCTTTGTCCCAGTGCCATTTATTGAAAAGACTGTTCTTTTCCTTCCGCTCTATAGAGCCACCTTTGTCATCTTTCTTTCTTTTTTAAGATTTTGTCTGAGAGAGAGAGAGAGAGGGAGAGGCAGGTGAAGAAGCAGGCTCCCCGCTGGGCAGGGAGCCAAACATGGGGGTCAGTCCCAGGGCCCTAAGATCATGATCTGAGCCAAAGGCAGATGCCCAGCCAACGGAGCCACCCAGCCACCACCCGCCCGTTTGCCATATTTCAAGTGTCTGAGAGTGGGTCTGTTTCTGTGTGTTGCCTCCAGCTTTTTGGGAGCACAGATAACTAGAGTGGCCAAACCTTACAGCATTCTTCTGGATGACTTGTGGGGTAGATGCCCAGGAGTGGGATTGCTATGAAGGGTGTATATACCAGTTGTTTTTAATAACTGCTGCCCGAGGTGGCTCAGTTGGCTAAGCGTCTGCCTTCTGCTCAGGTCATGATCCTGGGGTCCTGGGATCAAGCCCCATGTTGGGCGCCCTGCTCAATGGGGAGTCTGCTTCTCCCTCTGTCTCTGCCTGCTGCTCCCCCTGCTTGTGCTCTCTCTGTGTCAAATAAAAAAATAAAATCTTCAAAACAAAACAAAAACACAGCTGTTGCCCGATCCCTCCCCAGAAGGGCTGCACCAGTGTAGTTAGTACACTTCCCCAGGAGTGCCAGGGCCTTCCCGCTTCTACCACCTCACCGGCATGTGGTACGATCAGTCCTGCCATCCTGCTAGTTGTCTTTTTTATTTCCCGTATTCCTGATTACTTGTCGTGAGGTGGATGATTTCATCTCTTCAGATTTCCTTTTTATCCACTTAAATATCCTCTTCTCTGATTTCTTTTGCTTACTTTTGTATTGGGTTTCTTGTCTTTACTTTTGTGATTTGCATGGATTCGTTGATGTCCTCGATACAGAAAGCTCCGGTCAGATTGTTACCCTGCAGGTATCTCTGTCTGACATGTCGCCTGTCTGATAACTTTATCAGTAATAGGCCTTTCATTCTTTTGTGTCAGATTAATCAGTTTTTTCTTAAGGTTTTTGCTCTTTGAGTCTTGTTTCAGAATTATTCTACATTGCATGGTCATAAAGAACATCTCCATCTCCTGTTACGTTTTGTACTTTTTTTTAAATGATGGAGATATGAATCTAATTTTAATTTTCCATTACACAGAGGGCTATTTGCTGTAATACTGTTTACTATTACCGTTTACTTTCTCTCTTGATTTGTGATGTCATCTCTGTTGTATGCCATATTCATATCTAGATCTGTTTTTGAGCTCTGCATTCTCTTTTTTTGTTACTTATTTTGTCCTGGGCTAGAGAGACTTTTATTTATGCTATTCTACTAAATTATACCAAATTATATTGATTTGTGTATATTTTATACTAAGTTATACTAAATTTAGTATTTATTAATACTAAGTAGGACAAATTTTCTCTCTTGCTGTAGGTTTTTTGGAAAATAGCCTTTATCAAAATAAAAATTCCCTTCTCGTTTTAGTTTCCTAAGATTTATTAAAAATTATGAATAGATGTTGGACTTTATCCAGCTGTCTTTCCTGCATTTACTGAAATGTTCATGCCATTTTCCTCCTCTAATCTGTCATGTATTAGTAGGGTGAATTATATTAATAAAGTTTCTGATGTTGAAACTTTTACATTCTTGTATGCATAAGAGAAATTCTACTTGGATATGCTTTCTTTCCCCCTCGTAGAATGCAGTGTTCAATTCACAGATATTTCATTTAAGATATTTACATCTGGTTCATAAGTGAAATTGGTCTAGATTTTCTTTTATTATCCTATCTTTACCTTGTTATAGTATTAAGATTACATTTGCCTCCTGAAACAAATTAGGCAATTTCCCCTCTTGATTTCTAGAACAACTGGTGTTAAATGAGAAAGTTTGGTAGAAGTCATCTTTAGTTCTTTCTGGGCCTTCATTATCATCATGGTAGTTTTAATGGTGATTGATGCATTTAGGTTTTCTCTGGTTTTGGTATTTATTTTGCCTTTTATGTACTCTTAGAAATTTATCCATTGCAAATAGGCCATTGGTTCTTTCATAAGGTTCAGTGCTAGGTCCTCCCCTTTCTTCATTTCCTCAGTTGTATTTGGAAATGAGGCAGGGCACTTTTTAGTTGGCCAGTAATGCTAGACTTTTGGCAGTAGATGACTCAGTCTTGTATAATGAGGAATTAATTTGCCCATTCCAATGCCAGTGACACCCTGAACACCGATCAAGAGTTTTCACATGTGCTGGTGTGTAGTTATTTGTGACATTCTTTTTTTTTTTTTAAGATTTTATTTATTTATTTTACAGACAAAGATCACAAGTAGGCAGAGAGAGAGGGGGAAGCAGGCTCCCCGCTGAGCAGAGAGCCCAATGCGGGGCTCGATCCCAGGACCCTGCGATCATGACCTGAGCCAAGGCAGAGGCTTAACCCACTGAGCCACCCAGATGCCCCCAAAGTTTATTTAATAGAATGATTTTTCTTTTTTTTTTTTTTAGTATATGTGCTGCTGAGGCAAGCACTAATAGAATGATTTTTAATTTCTAGATATGTGAGATGTTTTAACTATCTTTTAAAAATTTGTGTACTGATTTTATTGAATTGATAGGATATTAGTTCTTTAGGATTATTGGGACTTTTGTGATCTCATCTGGTACATGATTGATTTTCAGACCATTCACTTGTGATTAAAACAAATATATTCTCTAGGTATGAATTAAAACAATTGAAGCATTTATTATGTTAACCCAAATGTTGTGTATCTTTGCTTATTTTTTGTGTGTTTGTCCTATTATGTTTCTGAGAAGGGTGTGTGAAATCATTGATACATTTGCTGCTTCATGGCTGATGAGTCACTTGTCATATTTTGTTTGAAACTGTTTTTGATGTGTTTATACGATTATGCCATTGTTATTATTATGTCATCTGTGTTTTTTTTTTTAAGATTTTATTTATTTGACAGACAGAGATCACAAGTAGGCAGAGAGGCAGGCAGAGAGAGAGGAGGAAACAGGCTCCCTGCTGAGCAGAGAGCCCAATGTGGGGCTCGATCCCAGGACCCCGGGATCATGACCTGAACCGAAGGCAGAGGCTTTAACCCACTGAGCCACCCAGGCACCCCTTATTATGTCATCTTGACCTGGCGTTCATTTTACCGGTACATAATGTCCTTCTTTGTCCCTTATACCCCCAATTTTTTCTCCTCAAATTCGATTTTATTTGATATTACAATTTCTACTCTGTCTCCTTTTGATTTATGTTTGGTTTAGTGTGTCTTGAAATTTTCTTCTGTCACCTGTTTCACGTTTTTTGTTTATTGGGTGTATTAGCATTAGGTTTCGCTGTGGGTGACAGAAAACTCAAGCTAGCAATGGCTTAAGAAGTTTATTTTACTCATTTTCTTTTATTTATTTATTTATTTATTTTATTTTACTCATTTTCTTAGTCGTCTATGGCTAGTGCTTAGAAGCTTGTATTCCGGGACTGGTGTGGTTCTGCTCCAGAAACCTCCAGGGGTCCAGGTTTCTTCCAGGCTTTCTGCTCCTTTTTTTTTTTTTAACTTTTAAAGAGAATAATGAGAATTATTAATAAATAAATTTTAGTTTATAAGTTTATTAATAAATTAATTTTAGTTTAACGTGCCATAGAATTTATCATCTTAACCATTTTTTAAATGTACGGTGTTTTTTTTATGTCTAAGTGTACAGTTTAGTGGTATTAAGTATGTTCACCTTGTGCAGTGGTATTAAGTGGTATTAAGTGGTATTAAGTACGTTCACCTTGTGCAGTGAATCTCTAGGCTTTACTTCATCTTGCAAAATAAACTCTATACCGTTAAGTAATTCCCCACTCCTCTGTGCCAGTTTTGACCTTGTATTCCAGGGTCAAGATGCAGCCACTCATTCCACACATTTAGGCTCTAACCAGCAGAGCAGAAGGATGGGCAGATAGAATTTTCATGAATTTCAGTAGGAGTCTCCTAGAAATTGCCTCAGGACTTATGTATTTACCGTGTGTGTTTGTAATAGCTGGTGTGGCATCTAGCGGCCAGGACGGCTGGGGAAGTGTGACCACCTAAAAATTCTATTAATATGGACAAGGATTTTTGCCATAATACACTCTTTTTTTTTCCTCTCTCTTTGTCTCACGATGGCTAGACAAACTTTTCTTTGCTGATTTGAAAGTTCTGCATTCTGTTTTCATTTCTTTATTGCCTACTTCTAACTTATTAAGACTTACACTTACTGTTGTTCCATGTCAATGCGTGAAGCTTATCAAAGTCTGCATTTACCTTTAGAACCTGGTAACACCCATAACACATTTTTTTTTTAATCCCATTTTTTTTTTAAGATTTTTATTCATCTATTTGACAGACCAAGATCACAAGTAGGCAGAGAGGCAGGCAGAGAGAGAGAGAGAGAGGAGGAAGCAGGCTCCCCACCGAGCAGAAAGCCCGACGCGGGGCTCGATCCCAGGACCCTGGGATCACGACCCAAGCCGAAGGCAGAGGCCCCAACCCACTGAGCCACCCAGGCGCCCCCTGTAACACATTTTTAACCGCTTCTCCTTCACCCCTCTCCTACTTCCATCCCTATGCTGTCCTCAGATTTGACTGGAATTTCTGATCAGATATTTCAGTTCTTACAGAAGTTTCTTGTTTTAGTCACTGCTTAGTTAGACAAAGTAAATGTTACGTATTATGTACTCTTTGCCCCTATTTTATCATTGCTTTCTCCTAGATTCATTTTTCTTGCTGCAACATATCCCCCAAAAGTTTTGTCAGAGAGAGCTTTTGTGGGGAAAACTTTCTGAAAATATCTTTTTACTCTTGAAAATATCTTTGTTTCACTTTTATGTTTAACTGATCATTTTACCCACGTCTGAAATTCTAGGTTTTCCTTCAGCATTTTGAAACTATTACTCAATTGTTGTGCTTCTGGTGTTGCTACTGAACAGTCTAGCGTCACACTAATTCTTCTGGATTCTTCCTAGGTGGTCTTGCATTCCTGGAAACTTCTAGAATTTCTTCCCTGTCTTTGCTCTCCCAGGACTTCTGTAAGACTATCCTGTGATGTTCACATCTAACTTCTTTATTTTTCCCTTTCTTCTCGTTTGTTTCATCACTTCATTCTTTTCTCATGTATCTTGATTTCTCAACCAAGTTTTTGCTTGTTTTCAGCTGTATCTATTTCTGCTACTAGATTCGGTCACTTAATTTTTATTTTCAACAATTACATTAATCTTACCAAATTTCCTCAATTGGTGGTTCTTCAAAACAACTTTCCAGCATCCTTATCTTTCTGAGGAGACTATGTTTTAAATTTTTTTTTCATCTTTTTTAAGAGAGAGAGTGTGCCACACCTGAGTTGGGGTGGAGGGGGGGTGTGGGGGTCAGAGGGAGAGGGAGAGAAAGAATCCTAAGCAGGCTCCACGCTCCGCCCCGAGCCCAGTGAGGGGCTCAGTCTCATCACCCGGCGGTCATGACCTGAGCCAAAATCAGTTGTCAAACGCTCAACCACCCGAGCCACCCAGGCGCCCCGAGACTTACTGTTTTATTTAAATTCTTGTGTCCTCTCAGCCTCCTTCTTCTAGTATAGCTTCTTCTATTTATTGTCTTAATGGTGCTTGCTTCTTCCAGTGTCTGGCTGGTGTTTTCTGTGCACTTGGTTCTTATTCCCTGGGGACTCTGAGCTGCCTTGCTTAGCGATAGTAGCCGAGGGAGGCTGTAAGCCCGGGCTGTGGTCTTCCTTCCTGCCGGTGAATTTAGGTCACTGGGTGAGCTTTAGGACTCAGCCTTTCCCTCCCCCCAACTTTCCCTCTTCCCCTCCCTCCCAGGGAGCGCCTCAGTACCAGTCTTCCAGGTGCTGCCTTTATCTGGGAGCTGCCGTCCTTCCTTGTCCCTGCCAGCCCCAGGGAGCTGGCGGGTGAAAGTTAGGGCAGCTCTGGAGCCACCCTTGATTTTTCATCCAGTCCTGGCTCTAGTGGTGCCATTACCCACAGGGGCCAAAGGCCAAAGGCAGTTAAATCTCTTGGGCTTGTGAATGGGGAGTCTCGGGCACTGGTAGAAAGTCCTTCCCCGCCCAGCCCAATTCTCACATGTAAGCCCCTGGCCCTTGCCTAATTCCAGTTCTCCCTGCCCGGGACCCAGCTCCCTTTGTCTCCCAAGGGCTTCTCTGAGTGTTTGCTCAGGCCCCTGAGTTTATCCGCCCTCCAGCGGTCCGTGGTAGAGGGCCATCCTCTAAGGAACTAGTACAGACCTGCCAGATTAGGAAAATGGGAAATGACGGAAATGATCAAATTGGTGAAGAAGTGGGAAGGATCCGAGGGAATGGGACAGCACTGACCAGAGAGTAGATTGGCACAAACTCCACGTAGTGTATATTTCAAAGTTTTCAGCGGGGCGCCTGGATGGCTCAGCTGGTTGGGTGTCCGACTCTTGGTTTCGGCTTGGGTCATGATCGCAGATTCGTGGGTTCGAGCCCCACGTTGGGCTCTGCTGCTCCGTGTGGAGTCTGCTTGGGATTCTCTCTCCCTCTCCCACTGACCCCCACCCCGCTCAAGCCCGTGCTCTCTCTAAATAGATAAGTTTTTTAAAATCGTGTTTTTGTAGTTTCTGTGGTTAAGTGTGAAGTGTGATTGCCTTAAAATCATGTCTGCATATGAAAAAAGTGAAGGGAAAGTGGTTCGTGAATGTGCAGCTGATTGACGGCAGGTTTGAGAGTAACAACAATTAGATCCATGTATAACAAATAGACATGTATATAAAGTATAAATTAGTAAATTTGAGATTTCTCCCAGATTTCAACTTTTGGCTGTTGGGGTGCTCTCATTTGGAAATGTTTGGATGGATTTATTTCCTTTCCTTAGGGCTTACTCCTCGCAAGCTAGTGCTTACCTTTGCCCTGTGTTTTCCCACGTGTGTAACCTACATCGTGCTTGACGGAAATGGTGTTATAGGCAGAGGTGCACATGGGGTGGTCATTCTGGGTGGATGGCTTGACTGGTCAGTAATCAGGCTAGCGGGGGCCTCTTTGTCCTGTCCCTACTTGCCTTACGTATAAAGCGACTCCTTCCTGGGTCCAATCAGAGACCCATTTTTCCTTTTTCCTGCTGTGCTACCAGAACAGGAATCCTTCTCAAATGGGTACTCTGTATTTCTCTTCCATCCACATGGGGATGGGTGGGATAGAGCGTTCTGCTCAGGGCAGAAAGCAGAAGAGAACCACAGGGAGCGCTAGTGGAAGCCCATGTGTCTGCCTCTCCCTTCTGAGTCACGATATTAGCGCCGGCAGGATCCGTTTTACAAGAAAGAGCAGAGACCCTGAGGCCTGGGGACACCTTATCCAGGATTCTGTTATTCCTTGGGTCCTAGATTTTCACGCTGTTGTCGTTACTCCTGTTCAGTCCTAATCCAGACCTCTGTGGTGTCTCACACAGCACCCTTCTCCCTCTCTGTGGGTCTCCTGCTTGGCTCTGTCACATTCCTCTTTTTTTCCTTTTCTAGAAAGAAAAGTCAAAATCGAACAGTTCAGCAGCCCGGGAACCTAATGGCTTTCCCTCTGATGCCTCAGCCAATTCCTCTCTTCTTCTTGAATTCCAGGGTGAGTTGCATCCATATGTCTTCCTTGCAGGAAAAGCGGCACTTAGATCCGAACCCATTGATGACGGGAAGAGTAGTTCCACGCGGCCCTTCAGTGCCTGCTGCTCTGCCGGCATCTTGCTGGCACTTTCCATCAGGTCTTTTCCTTGAAGCCTCACGACAACCCTGCAAGGCAGATGATCGGAGCTTCGTGTTCCGCTTGGGGGAACCGAGGCTCGGAGAGCTGAAGTTCTGTATCTCAGGGTACATGGCCAGCAAGTGACAGACCCCGTGTTAGGCCTTCCGGCTCAGAAGCTCTTCTTCAGATGCCGTGTTTTATGATGACAGTGCCTTGGAGTAGGCCGCCCAAAGCCAGGGCCTCTCCTGTCCACTTTCAGCCAAGTTCCCCCTCCTGAACCAGTCTTCAGTGAGTGTCCCGCCTGTGTGGACCCCGCGGTCCCCGTCCTACCTTCACACCTGGGTGGGGGCTGCTGTTCAGAAGGACTTGCCCTTGAGCTTCTTGTTTTTATCCTCACCGCAGCCTGTGACGTAAAGCGGGCGGTTATCACCAGCCCTGTCGAAGGAAGCCGATGCTCAGGGAAGGAGAGTTTGCCTAAGCTCAGAAGTGACAGAGCTTTATTCTTTTTCTAGTAAAATGCTGCTTCCGTTTTAGCATAGAAGATCCTGGTCTTTGTGGGAGTGAAGACTAGGAAGGGCTTACGATTTTCCCTTGGGAACAAGATTGGGAGCCTGCAGGTATCCACTCCCCTGCTCTCCCCCAGCCCCCCAAGGTCAGCGAGTATGATAGAGGGAGGGGAATACAAGGGAACGGTTTTCTAGCTGTGTCTGGGGTGTCCAATAATCACAAAGCTCTGGGAGACGTATGAAGCCCCGTTTCCTCAATCTGGCCACTGTCCCGTCCCTTTCATTCGGTGAACATTTGATGAACTCCTACTATGTGCCAAGTACTGGGTAGCACACTGGAGATCCCAGGACGAGCGAGCCACAAAGCCTGCCTGCACAGCGTGTAACGGAAGGAAATCGGAGTGTAAAATAATGAGTGTGGGTGTGCATGGGATACAACAGGAGCGTGATAGAGGAGGTGGTCATTTCCACCCAAGGGAGCCTGGGACCCAGGGCTCACAGAGGACGTGATGCTTGAGCTGAACAGTGCTCCGGATCGGGGCTTTCCAGGAAGACTGGGAGGAGCAAGTCCTGCCGGACACCCGTGCACGAAGCGGGTTTTCGTGAGTCCGCGAGGCTGGAGGCCAGGCTTGCGTGTGGACGGTCAGCGGGCAGTGAGCCTGGAGGTCAGAGGAGATTTTTTGTAGGTTGTGATGGGGCCATCTGTGCCTGCCCTGGGGAAGCCCTGGAGTTTGAATTGTATCCTTTGGGCAGCAGGGAGCCACGGAAGGATTTAGAGTGATCACTCCGGTGACAGTGTGAAGTACAGGTGGGAGGACAGGAGACTGAAGGAAGGGCAGTCGGGGTGTGGCGGGAGGCCGGGCTGGAGAGCCAGAGGCCTGCCCTAAGGTGGCGGAGTGGAAGGAATGAAGTGGGGGGGGTGATGTCCGAGCAGTAGGATGGGTGGGCTCCGGGGACCAGCTGCTGCAGGGGAGGGAGGGGAGGGAGTTTCTGACTCCTGAGTGTTGACGTCAGGTGGTGACTTGCAGCCTTCACACAGACCTTCCCAGGTGGGAATTTCTTAGTCCTCGAGGTGGTCAGGTGGCGCCCCGGCTGCTGAAGGGTCTGTGTGACCACCTGCCGGTACCACCACCTTCCTTGAGATAGCCAGGAAGGCCACGCAGACTTCAGCGTTTTCTACACACCCCGTGTTGAGAAAGGTTGAGGGTGCAGCTGCGTCCCTCCCTTCCATTGGACGTAAGAAAATACCAGGTCCAGACTATAATTGGTGGGTAATAAAGAAGGGATTACCAAGTCTATCCTGACCTTCCTGAAATACAAATGTTGCATAAACCTAAAGATTCTGGCTGCCTCTGGTGCTTAGAATATATGTTGTGAAAGAGAAAATGTTTAAATTATTCAACTCAGACTGGTGACCGTTTGGCCTACCTTTGTTTGTCTGCCTTTGGCTCAGGGGGCGTCTGGGCAGCGATCATTGCATTTGGTTGTGCCCATGGCTGCCTGAGGAGGCACCAGGCCCTCTGCAGCGAACTGTTCCTCTCGAGAAAAATGACTACTCTCAGCTGTTGCCCTTGTCGTGTTTGGTTTTCAGATGAAAACAGCAACCAGAGTTCGGTGTCCGATGTCTATCAACTCAAGGTGGATAGCAGCACCAACTCGAGCCCCAGCCCCCAGCAGAGTGAGTCCCTGAGCCCAGCACACACCTCTGACTTCCGCACAGACGACTCCCAGCCCCCGACGCTGGGCCAGGAGATCCTCGAGGGTGAGTCGCAGTTGGCCCAGGACGAGCATCTTGGAGGGGCCTGTACTCTTGAAGTTTCTTTTCTTTGGAGGACGAGGTTAGAGAAGGTGCCTCTGGCCTGGCAGCCTTGAGCCATTTGTTAACAGTGTGGGCTTTTTGCAGGGGAAGGGTTGTGTGTTCCCCGCTCGCGGGATGAAAGAAGGGAACAAGCAGCATGCCCGAGCGGCTGGGCACTTTTCCTGTCGGTGCCTGGTGTACTTCTCTGAAAGCTGAGAAAGTGGAGTCTTAGAAAGGTTAACTGGCTTGTCCAGGATCGCATAGCCAGTAACTGGTGGAACCGAGGTCTCCAGGTTGATGCCTTCTGACTTCCAAAATGATGCTTTTCCCACTGTATCCTGCGCATTTCTTCTGATAACGTGTTGATTCCCCAGCGAGTGCCGGCCTCCACCAGCGTGGCTCTTAGGGAAGCTCCCTCAGCCTGAGGCAGGAGGCCGTGCACTTGGACTGATCTTGCTGCCTTTTTTGTTTTTTTTTTTAGAGGGGTGGGGTGAGGGAAAGGGAGACAGAGAACCTTTTTTTTTTTTTAAAGATTTAATTTATTTATGTATTTGTCAGAGAGAGAGAGCACACAAGCAGGCAGAGTGGCAGGCAGAGGGAGAAGCAGGCCCCCTGCTGAGCAAGGAGCCTGATGTGGGACTTGACCCCAGGACCCTGGGATCACGACCTGAGCCGAAGGCAGTGGCTTAACCACCTGAGCCCCCCAGGCATCCCGAGACAGAGAATCTTAAGCAGGCTCCACATGGAGCTTGACATGGGTCTTGATCTCACAACCTCAAGGTCACAACCTGAGCCGAAATCAAGAGTCAGATGCTTAACCGACTGAGCCAGCCAGGCCCCCCTGACCTTGCTGCTTTTTCAGAACCCTCCCTGCCTGCCTCAGAAGTCGCTGATGAACCTCCCACCCTCACGAAGGAAGAACCAGTTCCACTAGAGACACAGGTAAGGAACACTTTGGGTTTTTCAGTTTTTTTGCTCTTTTTTTTTTTTTTAAGATTTTGTTTATTTATTCGACAGAGATCACAAGTAGGCAGAGAGGCAGGCGGGGGGGGGGGGGGGGCGGGGAAGCAGGCTCCCCGCTGAGCAGAGAGCCCGATGCGGGGCTCGATCCCAGGACCCTGAGATCATGACCTGAGCCGAAGACAGAGGCTTAACCCATTGAGCCACCCAGGCGCCCCAGGTTTTCCAGTTTTTTTTAAAAAAGGGACACTGTTGATACGACTTAGACTTTATAGCATCGCACATAGGGTGTGGAGGCAGCAAGGGAAACTGGCGTGTCCCGGTTATGAGGTAGAGGAAGATTTTTGTCTGCAGGAAGGTTGCCGGTGGGCTTCTGGGCTGTAATTAGGGTGGATGGGAGGTTCTAGTAGAGAGGGGTGGCCCTATTATAATTGCATGCTCTGCTCCTAGGTTGCCGAGGAAGAGGAGGACTCCGGTGCCCCGCCCCTGAAACGCTTCTGCGGGGACCAGCCCACAGCGCCGCAGACAGCATCAGAAAGCTAGCACCGTCCCGCGCGCACTCCGCCTCCTGGCCCCCTGCCTCTATTTATTGCGTTCTGGTTCTGGCCGTGCTTTGTTGCTGGGGTAAGGGCAAGCACTGGGGTCCAGAGCCTGCACATAGGAGCCTTCTGGGCTGGAAGGTGGGACTTGGGGTTGTAGCATCATCTTCCCGTCCCTGGCACCTGTGTCCGCTTGGTCCTGAGAAGAGGAGCACTCATGTCTTTTTTGCACCCCAAGCAGGCTGGAGCGTCAGCCATCCCAAGGTCCGTCTGTCACCTCCAGGTAGCGAGCAGTCTCTGCTCCAGGACCTCTGGACTGAGCTGCTGGCGCTTCTGCAGGAGGAAAGAGATGTGGAAGGCGCCCTCTCGAGAAGAGAGTGCCTAGGTTACTTGAACTTGAATGGAGACTGTACATTCATGAACTTTCCCATTCGGCTAGGGGCCTGTAAGCTGCCGTCGGAGAAGGCCTGGTAGAGACTTTGGAGGGAAGGGAAGGGCTCTATACGAGGGCAGGAAAGTCTGTATAGGTTTCCTGCTGTCCTGGCACTTCTGCCCATTCCTGAGGTGGTCCTGCCTCTCATGGGCTCTCCAGCTGCTGACAGTCCTTTGTCCCCTGCTGTAACCATCCTCTTCCCCCAACACACACCGAGCTTTCCCCGGTTCTCACCTGTACGTTGCATTCCAGCATCCCCTGCTCCTGCTGCGGTCCCCTGCCTCCTGCCACAGACTCTGCCCCAGCGAGGATTTGAGGTTCTGACAACAGTACCCTTTCCCCCCCCCCATCAGTACTCCTTCAGCTCAGACTTTCTAGAAAGTTCCCTCTTCTTTGAAATTTGCATGTTTAATTGAACTTTGTGATTTTATTTTTTGTTCAAAAAAGTTTAAGAAAATGGAAATGGGCAACAGTGAGTGAAGACATATTTTAGCACTGAATAGAATATTTTTAAAATTAAACTATTTGAAATACGTTTTGTTGGTATTTGAGTGCTTCATTCTTGAAGGTCTTGGGAGCAGGCGCTAGTGGGGGAATGGCTGAGGGCCTGCCAATTGTCTTACTCCCACAGAGGGATCTTCTGATAGAAATGATTTGGAGACCCGCTTTGAAGTTGTCATGTAGTCTGATTTATATTTCTGTCCCTGCGTACAGTGAACTCAGCCAGTTTTGTTTGCTGTGGGTCCAGGTCCTCAGGAGGCACTCACGAATTTTTTTGTTTTTTAATTTTTTTATATTGTGGTAAAATGCACGTAACATAAAATTTACCATTTTAACCACCTAGAAGTACACAGCTCAGTGGCACTAAGTACATTGACAATACTGTGCAGTCATCACACAGAGACGAGGAATCCTGTCCCTCGGGAGACCGTCTGGCGAGGGAGTAGACCTGCCTAGAACGTCCTAGAGTGCAGTGGAGTAGGTGCTGGCGTGGAGCCCACGAAGGAGCATGTGGGATGATGAAAAAGATGTCCCGGAAACCATCCTCTTCTCTTGCTGACTTCCACTTTAGCACCGCCCCTCACTGATACTCTAAGAAACCAGGCTAGCAGTCTCCAGCAGCATCCCAGAATCTCGATGGAGTAAGGGTTAGAGAAGAAAAAGAGAAGACGAAGTGTCAAGCAATGACTGCAAATTATTCCCAAATAATTCAGAAAACTCCGTCTGGGTATCAGTAGGCCCGATGCATAGGCACATTCAAATTATTAAGAAAAATAGATACGAGCCCAGTAACTAAATTCACTGAATACAAGTAAGCACAAAAGAAGAGCAACAGAGCTCGGATTTTGCCCGGGAGAACGTGGGAGTTGGGAAAAGTTGAGGCCGCGGGAGCAGACCTCCATGCCTCGGTTTCGGGCCATCCTGAAAAACGGCATCTTTTTTAGAAATATTTGTTGCAAGTGGAGTCTGGGTTCTCTGTATGTAAAATACAACTGGTAGACGGGTGTCTGTCTTTCCGGAGCTTACAGGCCGGTGAGGTAGAGAAGGGAGACAGGAGCATGTGCCGTGGGGTGGGGGGCACGGAGAAGGTAGGGGACTCTGAGGGTCCAGAGGAAAACTTGCAGGCTTTGAGATCACAGAAGGCTTACAGAAGAGGTGGCTGGGCCTTGAAAACTGTTCTCTGGTTATGAGCAAAGAGCACTCGGGGCAGGTTAGCACGGGCTAACCTAACGAATGGAGTCCAGAAAGCACGGGGTTATGTGTAGGGAGTCACCAGGGAACTGGGTTTCTATTTCCTCCAACTTTTTGAGACTTTTCAAAACTACAGAGAGCTGAAAAAGAGTTCAGTAAACTATGTCTGTCCTTCATCTAGACTCACCAATGATTAACATTTGGCACATTTGCATCTCAATACACTTTTTTTTTCTTTCTTTTTTTGGGGTGGGGTGGGGTGGGGTGGGTTAATTAACCTGAAAATAGCTGGCTGTCTTACTCACACTTGAGGCTGTGAATACTTGAGCCTGTATGTCCTAAGAACAAGGACATTTCCTCAACAGGACCAGAGTATAACCATCATACTCAAGGAATTTAACAGTGATGCAACAATCATATTTAATATGAATGTATTTAAATTGCCCCAACTGTCCCAATAATAGTAGTAGTTCCTTCTAGCCCCTATCCCCAGATCTGGGATCCAATCCGTTGCATCTAGCTCTCACATCTCTTTAGTCCATCTGTCTGTCCTTCCTTCCTTCCTTTTTTTCTTTCTTCCCTTCAAGATTTTTATTTTTTATTTGATAGAGCGAGCACACAAGCTAGGGGAACAGCAGAGTGAGAGGGAGAAGCAGACCCCCTGCTAAGCAGGGAGCCCTACACAGGGCTCCATTCCAGAACCCTGAGATCGTGACCTGAGCCGAAACCAAGAGTTGGATGCTTAACTGAGCCACCCAGACGCCCCTAGTCTCCTTTTAGAGCCTTCTTTTGGAAGTGGGTGGATAGGTGTCTCTCGACATTGATATTTTTGAAGGGTCTAGGCACTTATTTGTAAAATGTCCCACAAACTGCATTTATCTATTTTTTCTAAGGATTTCAGGTGAAATTTTTTTGGTTAGAATACTACAGAGGAGATATGTATCTTTTCATTGCCTGTATCAAGAGAAACATTGTCCTCTTGTCTCATTTTTGATAATGCCAAGACTGACCATTTGGCTAAGGTGTCTGTCAGACCTTCCCACCTTCGGGGCACTTTTACATAAATAATCTGTTGGGGGGTGATAATTTTAGACCATTCCCTTAGACCAGTGATTTTAGTATCCATTGATCTATTTTTGAATCAGTTACTTCACTGGAGTTTGCAAAATGGTGAGTTTTCTAAATCTTTCTACATTCATTCATTGGCAGCCTTCAATAGATAACAGATTTCCCTTCTCTACACTTCTCTCTCTGCCTCTCTGACTCCCTTCCTTTCTCTCTGAATATTACTACAGGCTCATGGTTTCCCTTTACATTCAATGTGTTCACAATCTGTTGCTGTCATTTTTAAAAAAATGTTGAAATTGTCCCAGATTCAGCAGGAATCCCTTCCTGCTGGCTCCTGTGTCCTTTTTTTTTTTTTTTTTTTTTTTTTTAAAGATTTTATTTATTTATTTGACAGAGAGAGATCACAAGTAGGCAGAGAGGCAGGCAGAGAGAGTGAGAGGGAAGCAGGCTCCCTGCCGAGCAGAGAGCCCGATGCGGGACTCGATCCCAGGACCCTGAGATCATGACCTGAGCCGAAGGCAGCGGCTTAAACCACTGAGCCACCCAGGCGCCCCTCCTGTGTCCTTTTGATGTGTCCCCATCACTATTTGAGCACTTCCTTACTTTCAGGGATAATGTTCCTGACTCACCTTGACCTTTGCCAGCCCCAGTCCTTTTCCCAGGAGCCCTGGATCCTTTTACTGGGGAATGTATTTTAAAAAACTAGATAAACCTGGGCACCTGGGTGGCTCAGTTGGTTAGAAACCTCAATAAACCTAATCTACTGGAGCAGGGGGTTCAAGGGAAGTGGTAGAAAGATTGAAAACAGATCCTGGGGTGGGGTAGGGGGGAGCTTGAAGACCAGGCCAAAGAGTTTGGTTTTACTCTGTGGGTTTTAGGGAGCCAACCACTGAAAGCCAAGAGCAGGGGAGTGATTGTAGTGTGCAAATGCCACTGTGAGGAAAAGCACGTGGGGGACAAATTGGAACATATAGGTTTGCACGTATCAAGAGGACACTTACAGTTCTATCAGTTCAGGGATAGAGTGGTGATAGGTACATAGAAAATTGAATTAAAAAATAGGCTAAAGCAAACCAGCAAAGACAAAAGAAAAGAAATGTGATCCGTCCACCATGTGGATCATCTGAATAATACATAATCATAAGTTTTACAGTGAATAGTGATTTAACCAATTGCAACAATTATTTTTGGAATGTGATCGCGTGTGCGAGGTTTGGGGGGGATGTAAGAGGGTTATGTCCTCATCCTCCATTCAAGAAAAGTCAGCAGCTAATGCTAAAACTGAGCAGCTAAAAAACAGCAACATATATGTTCAGAAATATTCAGAAAATGGAGGTAAAAAATTAGTGGAAATGGCTTTTAACCTTAAAAACAAAACTGTCCTTTATTTCACCAGCAAAATGGGTTAATTCAGGAATAGAAAATCGCAATTCAGAACCCACAGGTTACAGCAAAACCATAGGCAAGTCTACAAAACAAAGCAGAGGGAACCTTGATGGAGGAAAGGGAGAAGTTGGGAAGGCTGTTAGGAACAAGCCCATTGGTGGAAACTGGAAGGTGGAAGTGTGGTGGCTTCTCATTGGCTGAATGCTGGCTCTCTCACTGGCTAGGCTGTTGCTGGGGAAGGAGGAAAGCTTTCTTCCTGTTGATGGGGTAGTATGGGTATGGGCTTCTTCCTACGGGGTGTGCAATTTGCCAGTCATAAGTTGTGAGAGCGCCCCCTTCTGGCCTTCTGGCTCCATTTTAAATGAAGTTACCTTTTACCAATTTTAACACAGCTTAACAATTTGAAAATGGATGCTTGAGGGAGCAGGAAGTGCATGGGGGAGAGTTCCCCTGGCTGCTTTTTGTAGGAGCATTTGTTGTTGTTTAAAGTACACTTACATGTTTCCTTTTGGGAACTACGCTTATTTTGCCATTATAAAGATATAATTTCAATGTAGTTTAAAACATTTTAAAAGAAGAGGGGCACCTGGCTGGCTCAGTTGTGCATAGAGCCTACTTAAAAATAAATAAAGACAGGGGCACCTGGGTGGCTTGGTCGTTCGTTAGGCGTCTGCCTTCGGCTCGGGTCATGATCCCAGGATCCTGGGATGGAGCCCCGCACTGGGCTCTCTGCTCAGCAGGAAGCCTGCTCTTCCCTCTCCCACTCCCCCTGCTTGTGCTCCCTCTCTCACTGTGTCTCTCTCTGTCAAAAAATAAATAAATAAATAAATAAAGATATTTTAAAAGAAGAAAGTCATTATAGTAGCAGGTTTGGCCAGAAATAGTAAAGGCCTGAAGTAGGATGTTGTGGGGATGGCAGGAAAGGGGTAGTTCAAGATTCTGTGCAGGTAGAATAGACATTATCTGGTTGACCCTGTGGCTATGGAGCTGGAGGGGTCAAGCCCGAGCCTGTGAGGTTGTGAGTGGGGCACTAAACAGAAATGAAAACCACCCAGGTAAAGCAGATGATGGAGGGAACGAAGACGGTGAGATTGTGGGTTTGGGATGTTTTGAGTTTGAGGATCCAACGGGACAGGGAGGAAAAGACCAGCTGGAACTGTCCGAGCAAGGGTTTGTGTCTGAATCAATCGCGGAGGGGTATGAGGCAGGGCACAGGTCCCCATGACACAGACCACAGAAACAGATCTTGCTGACTGCACTCATGTCCTAAAACTACCCAGCGGAGATCCACGAAGAGAAATGTGCTGTACTTCTCTAGACAGTCTGACTCTTCCAGCAAAGCACCCACAGCTGACTTGGAGCAGTAGAAGCTTTGGTGCAGATACCTGGAAATGACACATTTTAATCTCTGCCTCTTTTTATTAACTTGTTCATTCAAATGTTGGGAAAGAAAACACGTTGAACAACGAATTTCGCTACCATTACAATTTTAAGAAGCCTTGAGCGTTTAGTGAAAGCGGATGTGGGCTGGAACAATCGGGAAAAGGTATTAGGAAGGAAGTGTGGGATTTAGATGCCCAGAGGAGAAAAAAGTACATTTCCGGCAGTCGGTAGGAATGAAACTGATGAATTCTGGGAATTAGAAGGAAGTAGTCAACTTGGGCCTTGCTCGGTCAAGAGCTTGAAGACTGAACAGGAAGAGCAAACTCAGTAGAGTTTTGTCTCCAACAGGAGTCAACAAAAATATTAGAGCAGGAAACTGATAGTCACATTAACTTAGTCTGTTCTACTTTTTTCTTTCTTTTTAAATTTTATTATTTTTTTAAGTAAGTTTTACGCCCAAGGTGGGACTTGAACTCATGACCCCTGCGATCAAGAGTTGCATGCTCTACGAACTGAGCCAGCTAGGTATCCCCGATTCTCCCATTTTAGATCTCTGCCTCACCAACACCAGGGCTGGGTTCTAGCCTACGGTGGCCCCAAGCCCTGAAATGATTACAGTCCCTATTCTCATGTGCAATTAGAAGCTTTTTTTGAAATATCAAAATTTTCCAAGATGTGTTTCTTAATGTTTTTGGAGTCCTTACTGTGTGTAGTCTCCTGTTAGGTACCTGGTCCTACAGGTGTCCGTCCTGTTAGTCACCTGGTCTGTGCCTCTCAAATCTGTCTGTCTCCCTTGATCTTATTACATTTGGGTCCCACTACTACGGTTCCTTCTAAGTGGTCACTCCAAGCATCACACGCTGTGACCAGGGTGATCTCTTCCTTTGCCACTCTCATCTCTTGATACTTTCCACCTCAACATCTCTGAAGTTTTAGGTCTGTTGTCCTGAATTTACCAACTCCACCCTGATGCTCCTTCTGCCGAGAACGTACATCTCTCATTTCTCTGCCTAGGGAAAGTGCTACTTATCTTTCCACAATCACCTCAAATGCTCTGTCTTCTGAGGTTGCTCCTGATCCTTCTAGAAGAAAAGGCTACTGAAGAAGGACGTTCTCCCATCTCTGCTAGGGGTTCAGAGGAGCCTCCATAGCGATGGTGTCTGACCTGGAACTCAACGCTTTAACTGGGGGTGGGGGTGGGGGATACGTGTCACCTCAAGATGAGATGAAAAGGAGAGAAGGGCCTGGCACTGGCATGCGCCACGGCTTTCAGGGACACCTCGAAGTCTAGCTCTGTTCAAGGACAGGCTGGAAGGTACATTCTGAGGTCAGCGATCTTTGCACCAAAGGGGAGGATTTACTAGGGAGAGAATTAGGACTGTGTCTCGGGTTGTGCTGGAGAGCCAAACATGTCGGGGACTACGTGGGTGTAGTCTGCTTGGAGAAACGGCTGGAATGTCCTCACTCTCCAGGCCTTCAGTGCTGACTTCCTACTGGGCACTTTGCAGAGCCCGGATCACAGTCCTGTCCTACTTGGGCCTCTTATTTGCTCAGGGCAGGCTCTCCTTTCTCCCCTCTGCAGCTCCCAGTACAGGGCCCTGAACGCTGGAGGTGCCGGCAAAGCCTACCCGAATTAACGGGTGTATCTTTAACAGGTACGCCCTTGAGTATATTTTTCCAAAGAAGCTTGTCTATTATCTTTTCCACCAAGCTCCTAAAAACAAGCATCATACAAATACCCAGGTCTCAACCTCACTCTCTTCCAGAAGTTAACTTTGGGGTGAGCAATGCTGAGGCTCCAGCGGGTCCTTCCGCAGAACCTTCGCGGCGATAAGGTCCCGGGTTTCTTCCCGCCAACCCCTCCTCCCTTCCGCCCCACCCGCGCATCCCCGGGCGTGGCCGAGCGCGGCGCCTTTAAGGAGGGGGCGGAGCACAAGTGGAAAGACAAAGCCCCTGGCCGCGCGCTCCCCCTCCCCCTCCGGCGCACCACACGGACAGTGGTGCCCGGATGTCGGTGTCGCCGTCGGTGACAGATGGCGCAGTGTCTGTATATGTTAAGGGGCTTCTCTAGCATGACCTCTTTGAATTCCAGGCCTTTCGGTCCCCCGCTGTCCCCCATTTTCAACTCCGCCGCTGGAGGCCCTTAAGGAGGCCTCACACCAGCGCTTACATAACGTGACCTTTCACCTCTTCATACTGCCCTCTAGTGCGCTGCAACCCAACTACGCGGCCGGGAAAGGGGGCGGGACTCAAGCGCCAGAGCGGCAGCTCCCCTGAGCCAATAGACTGTGAGCGCTGATCAGCTCTCCGCCTATTGGAGCATTCGCCACCGGCGCCACAGGGGAGCAAGTTAGTGTGTGCGCTGGCCGGGCGGGGGGGAGGAGGGGAATCTCCCGCCATTTTTCAATAATTTCCTCCGGTGCAGCTGAGGAGGAGTCGTGACTGCCGAACGCGGGGACCCGTAGCGAAGGTTGGGCCGGAGGCTGCCGGGCGGCGCAGCGGTGTGCGTGGGAGTTCCGTGTCCTCGCGTCCCGTTGCATGGCCTTCGCGCGGCCGCGCCAGCACTGAGGGAGCCGAGTTCGCGCCGCCCTCTCACCCCTCCCCTCCCCCCACCCCACCCCCGGGAACCAGGCGCTCGCTCCGGGCCGCGGGGCCTAGTGTCGCGCCGCGGGCTCGCCGAGGAGCCGCCGCCTTCCGGGCCGCCGCCTCCGCCGCTGCCACCGCCGCGATGGCGCCGCTCCTGGGCCGCAAGCCCTTCCCGCTGGTGAAGCCGCTTCCCGGCGAGGAGCCGCTCTTCACCATCGCGCACACTCAGGAGGCCTTCCGCACCCGGGAGTATCCTTTCCAGCGCGGCCGCCGGGCCGCCCGCGGGGTGGGGCGGGGTGGGCCGGGGGGCTCGCCGGGGCCGGGCGGGCCGCGCAGCCCGCGCCCGTGGCAGCTGTCAGCGCGCCGGGCGCCGGCGGGCCTGCATCCCGAGCCGGAGCTCGAGCCCGCCGTTCCGCGGGGGTGGGGGCGCGGGCCGGCCCGGAGCCCCGCGCCCTCCATCCTTTCCCCCGGCTCCGCACTTTGTCCCCGGGCCTCGCTTTCGACCAGCGGCCCCCCTGCCCCCGGGTGGCTTTAGGCCCGAAGTACGGACGGGAGACGGCTTTCCTTCTGCTGCTTTTTTCTTTCCTTTTAAATTAAACCTTCAACTTAAGTTTTTGAAATTGTACCCACGCGGCCTCGTGATTCGGCTTGTGCAAGATTTTTTTGTGTGTGCGTTTTTACCCGGATCTCCGCGGGGGCTCCTGTGCTGTTGTGTTTTTTTTTTTTTTTTTTTTTCCTCCTCCGGAGTGGAGACTTGAGGCTGGTGATGAGCTGACAAGACCGTGAGGCGCGTCACCAAGAGCGGATTCCCAGACTTAGGGGAAGGGGAAGGGAAAGTTGCCTCGGAGGAGCCGATGCCTGCCTTCCCCGGCTTGCCCAGGTCTGAAATGCTGACGGCCGAGGAGGCGATCGGCCCGCATTTGACCAACACCGAGGCGTGCTTCAAGTTTTCATGTTGCATTTCAGGAATGGGAGTCTGGTGTTTTCCAGAAGACGCACCCTCTTTTCTGATCGCTGAAGGTTCCTTGCACAAGCTCGGTCTTTCCGTTGTATGACGTTGATTTACTTTTTTTCTTTTATGGATGCCCGATTTGAAGCTTCAGTGTAAAAAGAAGTAGATTCCCGAATCCCGCTTTCTTTAGGCAAAGCTTCAAGGCTGAAGGCCGCTGTGTTACGGAGTTTCATCAGCCCTTTCCTTGGGAAGCACTGGGTTTTTTAGTTTCTCTCTGCTTCTTTGCCCTCCGTATGGGAGGAGGTCCCCATGCGAGCGATGTCGTTTGATTTCATGTCTCTTTGATCCTCTCTTTAATGCAGTCTTGCACAAGATAACCTCATTCTTGTTCCAGTGCGGTTTGTGGAGTTGGATGTTTACGTACAAAAGGACCCGGAAAGTGGGCCGGTGCTGTAGGAAGGCTCTGGGAGAAAGACAGCTGGAGTAGCATCTTGTAGCTGAAATGGATCTCGGGGATGGTCAGGTTCTCCTGCCTCGTTTGCCAGGTGGGCCCACAGGGTTGAGGTTGACTTGTTAAAGGTCAGACACAGAAACGATGAAAGTCAGGGGTAGGATGCAGTGCTTTTTCTGCCTTATCCCTGTAAGTAGATCCAGAAAAGAAGGCAAGTTCCGCGTCCGTTTGTGGTGTGAGGTGAGGTGCCTTTCAGGGAGGGGTTCAGGTGGTAATCCAGTTCTTTTTCTTGTCCTGTTAGGACTTTCAGAAAGCTTTGGAGAAGTACTGCAGCTCCACTGAGCCCAGCATTATTCTAACAGTGTCCTGCTTTTTTATTTTTATTTTTGTTTATTTTTTTAAAAAGATTTTATTTATTTAGTTGGCAGAGAGACTTAGCGAGGGAGGGAACACAAGCAAGGGGAGTGGGAGAGGGAGAAGCAGGCTTACCACAGAGCGGGGAGCATCGGAGCGGATGCGGGGCTCGATCCCAGGAGGCTGGGATCAGGACCTGAGCCAAAGGCAGACGCTTAACGACTGAGCCACCCAGGTGCCCCTTATATTGATTTTTTTGAGATATTTAAAAAACATCAGTGGGGTAAAAAAATTACTGTAGGAATCTGCCATATCCTTTTAAAACGTTATTTAAATATCATTTTTTGAACACTTGATGGGTACTCACTAATATTATGAGATGTTTATTTTTCATGTCTGGTTCTAGTGTAGCATATGAGACACGCAGTAGAGACAAGTTCAAAGTCTGATAGGTATTGAACCATGTAAAAAATGGTTATAGATGGTTAATTTAGAACTGGCTTCCCTGTCCTTTTTGTATCATTTACTGAAAGCATTGAAACGTAGTCCTGTATTGGAGGAGGTTCTGTTAACAATGACAGTTGAAAATGGAAACCTGAAACTTTTTAAGTGTTAGGTATTTTAAAAAAATTCTTCATTAAAAAAATCTCCTGTGCTGGTATTTAGAACCCTTTTTAACAAAGGACTTCTTAAATTGCGTTGCATAGTGAGGGGGAAATTGCTTCCTTGGGAATTTCTATAAGTGCAAGGACTTCAAGGATGGTTTTAAACAATTGTACTGTGTGGTTCACAGGTTGTTATATTTATTAGGCTTTTATTGATTTCATAGAGAACAAGTATGTGGTTGGTTAACAGCTGCATTTGAAGTATGTTTTTTCTGCTTCTTAATTTATATTTACAATTCTGTTTTTAATAGAATTTGATACTTTAATTTTCTCCTAACGCTTAACTTTTGATTGCATGTATATGCAATAGCAAATCAGTGAGATGTTTTTATTAACCTAACGCTGTGAGTGTTGGTATGTTCTTTGAAGGCATTATTGTACCTCCTCATTAAACTTACAGTGGTAGCTGGGAATGATGCACACATTTAATGACTGAGTTTTATATATTGATGATTCTGTTTATTGTATTACAGCTTTGAATCTATGGTACATTGCTTCCTGGGTTAGTTCTAAGGCAGAACACTGGATCTTCCTTGGAGAGGTTCACTTTATCAGAATCAGTTCTTGATGAGATTATCTGACAACAGGATAATCACAGTGGCTAAGTCAAGATGGGTTTTGAGGAGGAACGGAAGCTACAGGCAGCCTGCTGTAGGCTGATGTTTTTGTTGTATTGCTTTAACTGTCCTCCATAAAGCTTAGAAACAACTGCTTCGTAATCTTTGTAGCCTCAGTATATGAGAGCTTTTTTAAAAGGTGTGATGAGGAGGGGTTGTAAGAACACAGTTAATCTGGCAGTAGGCAAGAGTGAGTAGAGCATGTCTTAAGAGTTGGAGTTAAATTGTGTTGCAAGCCAGGATTTTTTACTGGACGTTGGAATAGTGAGTTTGTATGTTGATTTTTATAATTTAATTTCTTTAAAGTTACACTAAATGAGAGTTGCTTTTCACTTGATGAAGACTGTTCCAAAGACAAAATAAAAAGCAGATTTTGAGTTGGTGCTTTGTCATTTCACATGGAACTCTGAGGGTTATAGTTATACTTGTTTAACCTCCACACTTTTCTGGGCCACTTCCTTTCAGGCTATCAAGTACTTTATTGAAAGAAACAGTCCTTACAAGGCTAAAGAGAACAAAGAAGCAGCATATTGTGGTAAGGAGGTAGCTCTTGAAATCACGAAAAAGTAGATGCGTAATGAGATATATAGGATTTGAGAATATCTTGTCGTTTATAACTTACACAACCTTTGGAGAATTGCTTTGACATTTTGTCTGCAATTATATGTGCAACAGTGGCTGGGACATGAAAACCTCAATTGGCATTTGCTCTGAGTAGTTATTTGAGAGTAAGTGACTTATTTTGGTAACCTAAAATCTGAAATAGGATTTAGAGGCAGCTGACTGAATATCATTGTAATGGGCTTTTTTTCTCTTGATTTTGACTTTTTTTCGTTCTTTCTCCGGTAATAACCAGTACAGAGTTACATAAACTTAAAAATACCCAATGTTGAGGTTGTAGGAATTCTAGTTTTGAACTTTTGAGATTAATCTTAGATGACTAGTCAATTAAAATTTTTATTGTTCGAGGGCATTCATTCATTCCTAGATGTAAACCTTATTAGGTAGATAGTGCTGTCCAATAGAAACATACTGTGCCAAATAAATAAATAAAATTAAGGAAAAAAGGGGGGGGGCGCCTGGGTGGCCCTGTTGGTTAAATGTTTGCCTTTAGCATAGTCCTGATGGGTCCTGGGATTGAGGCCTGCATCACGCTCCTTGCTCAGCAGAGAGCCTGCTGCTCCCTCTGCTTGCGCATGCACGCTCTCCCTCTGAAAAATAAATAAATAAAATCTTAAAAAAAAAAAAAAAAGGAAATACAATGTGAGCCATGTGGGATTAAAGGTTTTCTACTGGCCACATGTGGAAAAAAAGGTGAAAAAGAGGACAGACATACTTTTCTTATTCCAGGACCCAGGCTGAAGGAGCAGTCCTTGTCTCTAACGTGCTTTTCTAGTGGCCAGAAGACCTGGAGAACACCAGGGTGGCTTTTTCAGCTTCTTGGTGGTGGCATCTATCCTGTCTGTCCACATCTGTTCACTGAAGCAAGTCATGTGGCCAAGCCTAGCATCAGTGGGGAGGGGATGGGGGATGGGCGCTACTCCTGTCTGAGACCTTGCAAGCCACAGGGCAGAGGATGAAGTAGAATCCTTTTCTGGAACAGAGGTGACTGTATGGAAAGAAGAGTACAATCTGCCATATTTCAGGGTTCAGGGGATGTTTCCTGGGGGACGTTACTTCTCAGTTGAGATCTACAGTATAAGCAGAATGTTGTAGTTAGGTGAAGAGTAGAGGCCTATGCTTTTTGAAGAGTTTGTGAATTTGAAGGTTCTTGAATTTTAAAACTTGGAAGAGGTTTTCTGTAGCTGGAGTGAAGAAGTGGGAATGGAGATAGAGCTGCCAAGTGGGGCTGGACATAGATCCTTGGCAGACAGGTTGAGGAATTTGGTCTTTGTCTTAAGTTTATGGGAAGCAGTTTATAAATCCGAGCAGGGTAAAAGCCGACTCTTAGGAAGCTGTCTGTGGCTGCCTTGTTGAGAATGGATCTGCAGCATGAAGACAAGCGGCCACGAAACTAGTGAGGCCATTATGCAGTAAACCAGGCCACAGGTCTAGAGGTCTGCACAAATTTACTACCGCTTGAGGAGTACAATAGATTTCAGAAATAAGTTAGGTAGATTTGATAAGAGTTGGTGATTGGGGAGGAATCAAGGATAATGTTGTGGTTGTCATTTGGTTAGTGGGTCATTCTCAGGTAACAAGAGAACGCTGGAAGAGGGGCTAGTGGTTTTTTCCTTTTAGTTTTGACTGGGAATGGGTGGGGAGGGTAGGAAGTGAGTGTTTAGTTTGGAAGTTCTTCTGTTGAGTTGCTGTGCGTATCCAAATGGAGGTGTCTGCATTGCTGGTGTATTCTAGGGGCCTGGAGTTCAGAGAGGAGACTGAGCTGGTGATAGAAATTCCTGACAGATAGGTAGTAGTTGAAGTGACTGGAACGGATGCACTCAGTCCCCCAGAATGAGAATGCTCTTCTGATGGTGAATTTTCAAAGGAGGGTGAGAAAGATACGTCTCAGAGTAGGAGGCTCTTTTATTGTTTGCAAAAGCGTAATCAGTAGAGAATATTTGGTATTTAAGGGGTGCCTGGGTGGCTTAGTGGGTTGAATAAAGCCTCTGCCTTCGGCTCAGGTCATGGTCTCAGGGTCCTGGGATCGAGCCCCACATCGGGCTCTCTGCTCAGCAGGGGGCCTGCTTCCTCTCTCTCTCTCTCTGCCTGCCTCTCTGCCTACTTGTGATCTCTGTCTGTCAAAGAAATAAATAAATAAAATCTTTAAAAAAAATTTTGGTATTTAAATATGTATTTGAGGGAAAAAAAGCTTCTCCCTTTTTTTTTCTTAAAAGAATAAAAATCATGGAACTTGCTCAACAAAATCTTGATTGGTGGAGTGATTTTCAGTCCTATGGGAGCCAGAGGCTTGCTTCCCAGTGTGAATATATTTGCATTTCAGGGGCTGAGGGCAAATGAGATTTTAAAGGAAGAACTGGGTTTAAAAACAAATACGATTGAGAAGAAGGATGTTTGGGTGAGAAGCATAAAAGACCAGAGGAGGATTACCAGTGAGGCCAATTAAAATGTTTAAAAATGTTTGGGCTAGCTGAGAAGTGAGGTTCAGAAGCTGAATTTGAGCAATGGCTCTGTTGTGGAAGGAAGGACTGAACTGAGCAGTAAGTGCGTCGTTGCACTTAGGGACTAAGAACTCAGGGTGATTCCTTGGTTTCTGACTGGGACACGAGGGCCTTTCCGTGGGAATCACTGTTACCGAGCAAGCTTAGGAGGGAGGGAAGGGGTGATAAGAAAAGGTTGGATTGGAGGCATCATTGAGGCATCCGGGTGATACCCCGTAGCTGGCCCTGTAGGTCTAGATCAAAGGAGGATGACTGGGCACATTATTCCTGCCTTTAAAAATAACAGCTAGTAACAAAAGCTAAAATTCTTTCTTTAGGACATGTTTGTCTCACATTCTCTCTGCTTACCCAGTGAATTTCTTCAGTGTAAGTAAATACTGCGTTAGTGTTATCAGACGTTTTGAATGTTTAAGTCTGCTTAATGATTCTTTCTGTCATTATTTTACCTCCCCTTCCCCAGTGGAAATAGACAAAACCAGAAAACAAACTTATCTTGTTGATCAGTTACGATGGTGTCGATGGTGTCGCTTTGGAAAGCATGCTGTTTCCTGCCTGTAAGTTTTTATAAATTTTCAGTGAGATTGAATTTACGTAATATTGTATGGATGCTGCCTCCTGGCTTTTGGTGGTACTGTTTTTTTGTTCAGTCATTTAAATATTAGCACCCCCCCTCCCCAGGAAAATAGATTTACTGTTTTGTTTTTGGCAGACCCAGAGAAAGGTACCGTAAGGGAAGGTGCTATACTCTTGGCTAAAACTACTGTTCCTGGACTACTTCTGGATTTTTCCCTGTTATCTGTCTTTTCACTGATCATTAACCCTGGAAAACAAAGAATCTTCATATATAAACAGTGAATTACTTGTTTAGTTGTAAGGTAATATTGCAGACGGGCTGTTTAAATACATTTATGTCAACTACTATAAAAAGCGTCACTTGGAAAGTACAGAGATTGGCCGCTGATTCTGTAGTTGTGGTATCAGTTTATTTTCTTGGTAGCGTCTGTTGCTGTGCCTAATTAGTTAGTTGTCATTTGAATTTGAATGTGGCTGGCTGATAGTGAATTCTAGTCGGGATGGGTGTGGAAAGTTACCATTTATATGGCACTAACTAAAGGCCGGATCTCTTCATCTGCCTTACAAAGACTGAACAATCGTTTCTTAAACGACTTGTTGAGTGTAGTATTATTGGAGACAACGTAAAGACTGGGTAAATATGGTATCAAAATTATTTTTAGGGCTTTATGGAATTGATTTTTTAAACTCTAAGGACCGGGCGCCTGGGTGGCTCAGTTGGTTAAGCGACTGCCTTCAGCTCAGGTCCTGATCCTGGAGTCCCGGGATCGAGTCCCGCATCATGCTCCCTGCTCAGCGGGGAGTCTGCTTCTCCCGCTGACCTCTCTCCTCTCATTCTCTCTCTCCCTCTCAAATAAATAAATCTTTAAAAAAAAAAAACAACAACCAACTCTGAGGACCAACCAGCAGGTGATTCTGAGGTAGACTGGACGCCTTCTAGTAAATGGATCATTAGTATATGCACAGGATTATTCCAGACTGCCTGTGAGCCTGGGGCAGCCCCCTCTCTCTCATCTTGCCATGGAGCAGACTCTTAAGCTTGCTGACCATCTCAGTTGTGTAACAGTTCCACATACCTTAAATTCTTAATCCTTATGACTTGTGTTTAATTTACCTGTATATTATAAATTTTCAGTGCTGTGGGAGTCTTCTTTAGATGAAATAGCTGAAGTGAAGAAATCACATAACAAAATACTAATTTTTTAAATTTGTTTTTAAGTAATTTCTACATCCGGTGTGGGGCTCGAACCAACAACCCCAGGGTCAGGAGTTGCGTGCTCCGCTGACTGAGCCATCCAGGTGCCCCTACAATACTAATATTTTATTTGTAAAACAAAACCATGACAAACCATTTTAGTGATTCTTTAGCTTTAATCATTTTATTTGGATTTGCCACTTGAAAACTCTAATTTCAATTTTAGCTTTTTATGCCGTACATTATAGAAAGGATGCTGTAGTTTTTTCTTTATGTTATAAAGTATTTTATGGGTGTGGATAAGTTGTCTCTGTTGCTTGAATATCATTTTCCTGAGCCACCGCTAACAGAGAGTATGAGGCCCGCCTGGAAAGGTACAGTGAGCGCATTTGGACATGTAAGAGTACCGGAAGCAGCCAGCTAACACACAAGGAGGCCTGGGAGGAGGAACAGGAAGTTGCTGAACTGTAAGTAATAGAAGCATTGCCCTTCTAGCGCCATCTTCATATTACTAGGAAGGGGGGAGTATTGACAGTAAAACTATATTTAAAATTATGGGCATACATTGGACTGTATATTACACGAGTATAATGTCTTAGTGCCCTTGCCTAGTGGCATTTTGCTGGTAACAAAGTACGTGGAATATATAGTTGTGTACACTTACTTAGCTGTTTACCAGGCTCTTGCGTGTTCTCGCTGTATTCTTTTACCTTGAAAATATTCTGGAAATGTAGGTTTTGTTTTGCTTTGTTTTTTTTTAAAGAGAGCGAGTACATGAGGGGGATGGAGGGGCAGAGGGAGAAGGAGAGAATCTTAAGCAGGCTTCGTGCTCTGCACAGAGCCCAGTGTGGGGCTGACGGGGCCGGATCTCACAACCCTGAGATCGTGACCTGAGCCGAAGTCAAGAGTCAGGCACTTAACCGGCTGAGCCACCCAGGCACCCCTGGAAATGTGGTTCTGAGCCAAGGAAGTTGATAATAATCTAGAAGTAATACAGAGGCAGCAATTTAGAAAGATTTCTTTATTTTGTGGTCATTTGAAATTTTAGGACAGTCTTTCAGTAGCTATCAAAAATAAATACATGGTTTGAAGACAGTTTATCTAAATGGGTTAAGCCTCTGCCTTCCGCTCAGGTCATGATCCCCGGGGTCCTGGGATCTAGCCCCGCATCTGGCTCTTTGCTCGGCAGGGAGCCTGCTTCCCCCTGTCTGCCTGCCTCTCTGCCTACTTGTGAATCTCTTTCTCTGTCAAATAAATAAATAAAATCTTTAAAAAAAAAAAAATTCCTGTATGTGTTCAGAGTACCGACTCATCTGGGTGTTTCCTCAAAGAAAACAATTTTGGGCAGTAGGAGCATGCAAAAGATACATGAAGCCAGGGGTGATAATAAAACAACTCTTAGGAATTGGGAAGAGAAGCTTTTTCTGTGGATTTTTCATTGACTTCTCTTGATAGCAGATAAACAGAGAGCATACGGTTGAGTAATCTGATACTGTTCTGCTCTTCTGCTGGTGTGTCGGCCTTAGGTTCAGTTGAGACCTGGTTCTAGTAATGGCTTCATAACTGACTAGTAATTGTTGAGTCTGTTAACCTGGTGTTTGTTCCTTCTTTGCTTGGTCACTTACATTGTTCCATTTTGGATTAGTGTAATTTATGTATATATTTTGTTCTGTACATTAGACCAGGGGTTAGCCTGCCTTATCTGTAAAGTGCCAGTTAGTAAATATTTTAGGGTCTGTGGGCCGCATGATTTCTGTCTCAGCTGTTCATCTCTGACATAGAACGGTGAAAACAGCCATAGGTAAAATGTAAATGAATGTGAATGACTGTAAATAGAAGAGAATTTTATGTGCAAAAACTAGTGAGTAGCTGAATTTGGCCCATGGGCTGTTGCCAGCCTTCATAGTAGCTTGTAGACTTCTTGAGGGCAGGTCTCATGTTTGACTTATTCTGGAATTGTTTACAGTGTGTAGGCACTATCCTCTGCACTATATAAGCATTTACTGTTTGCTCTTTGCAAATAGAGATAATGCTGCCTTTTCTCGGTGTCTTTTTGAGACAAAAAGATGTGTGTGTGAAAATTCATTGTAAATAAAAAGATGGTGACCAGTGACCTATGATAAAGAGTATGAAGAGTAGTAAGGAGCAAGTCAGAGATTGTTACTTGTGATATGATTGTGTACCAGAAAAACCCAAAGAGAGTCAAGCGAAACACTGTTAGGAATAAGAAAGAGAATTCAGTTTCAAAATGTGAATAATGTAGGCTTTCCTACATACAGACAAATGATGGGAATTTAGAGGCTAGGGACTAACCTGGAGTTGTTAGGGAAAACTTCATGGGGCTGCCTTTTTTTTTTATTAAGATTTTATTTATTTGACAGAGAAAGAGATAGCGAGAGCAGGAACACAAGCAGGGGTAATGGCAGAGGGAGAAGCAGGCCTCCCGCACAGCAGAGAGCCCGATGTGGGGCTCGATCCCAGGTCCCTGGGATCATGACCTGAGCCAAAGGCAGATGCCTAACGACTGAGCTACCCAGGCGCCCCTTGACAGGATAGTTTGTACCAAATTATAGAAGACAGGATGAGACATTTGTATTTAATTTAGTGAATAGTAGGACAACAGCAGTTTTTGAACAGGAGAGAAATATGATTGGAGTTAGGCTTTGAGATTAATCTAGAAACAGTGTATAGGATGAGTTAGAGAGGGACGAGCAGATGGGAGGTTGATGCAGGCTTCCTTAGGATAGTATTCAAATAGAGTCATGGCATTATTGGGAATAGAACTAATAAGATGGTTTCTCTAATTGTTCTTGAAAAGAGGGTTTTTAGCCCTAACTTTGGAAAAGCTCTACTAACTTTGTTCTTGAAAAGTCATAAAACACATTAGCATATTAAAGGTTTTCAGAAGACTTCCAGTAAAGAAACTGTAGCTTGGTGTAACCTTGTGGGTTTCAAACTTACTTGACCTTAGAAGCCATTACAGTGGAGGGAAGTACTAAAGAACACATTTGGGGCATGTTTTATGTGATTTGATAGTGAATAGAACATAGGGTGTGATGGGGGGAATTACTGAAAAAGTATGGTTTTACAGTTTTTATTCAAAGTAGAAATCATGTTTTTTCCATTTATAAAAGTTATGTGTACTTTTTGAAAGAATGTAAGCAATTCAGGGACCCCTGGGTGGCTCAGCCGAAGCAGCTGCCTTTGGCTCAGGTCATGATCCCAGAGTCCTGAGATCAGAGTCCTGCATTGGGCTTGTTGCTCAGCAGGAAGCCTGCTTCTCTCTCTCCCCCTGCTCTCGCTGTCAAATAAATAAATAAATAAAATGTTAAGGAAAAAAAAAAAAAGAATCTGAGCAATACAAAGTTGATATAAAGATCTAAGCATCACTGTCCAGCCTCACTGCCCAGATGTAACTGTGGATAGTGACCTTTGAATCTTGGTGACTGGGAGGCTTGATGGAGAGCAGGTTTTAGAGGGGTCAGGAAAGGCCTCATGGAGTTAGGGAAGTCGGAGGGCATCTTGGGGCGGTGATTAAGCTGGGAGGGAGAATGGTAGGGAGAGGACAAAGGTAACAGCCTTAACAAAGGCAGAGAGACTTCTGTTGATTGGACTGGGGAATAGCCGGTAACTCCATAGGTAAATTGTAAGGCAGTATGATAAGAGATTTTTTTTTTTTTTAAAGATTTTATTTACTGATTTGACAGAGATCACAGGTAGGCGGAGAGGCAGCCAGAGAGAGAGGAAGGGAAGCAGGCTCCCTGCTGAGCAGAGAGCCTGATGAGGGCTCGATCCCAGGACCCTGGGATCATGACCTGAGCTGAAGGCAGAGGCTTTAACCCACTGAGCCACCCAGGTGCCCCATGATAAGAGATTTTAAGGCTAGCAGTCAGTTGGAGGAACATTTTTGGGTATAAACAGCACAGAATGACTGGGAGTATTACCGTTGTAAGCCTGATAGGCTGTGCAGTGCATGAGTGCCACGTTGCACTCCTCATTTGTTCCTGTTGGGTATGTTAATTAAAATTCTTCTTTTAGTTTATTAAGTGAAAAGTAGTACTTCATTGTTTTACTTTTGCAAGGGCTTTGGGTTCAAGTTACGGTTCCAACGTGTTAACCCTTCCTGATTTATTTCCCTTACTCATAAAGTGGAAATTCTAGATACCTCACGAGGTATTGTGAGACCTTTTAATGAATGTGAATACATAGGAAAAAATTTATTGACTGAGACTTAACACAAATAGAATAAAGTTTTGGGCTTCTAGCAAAAAAAGGGGGGGGTAAGGATACGAGTAAATAATTCACACCTAAAAAGGGAAATCTCCTATACAAACAGATGGGAAAATGTTCAGCCTTACAGATGATGTGCCTATTAATTTTATTTTCCAGATGAGAAAATTAACCTGGATAGGCCCATCTGACAGAGCTTCTTAGCAGTTCCTCCTTCGTCCTGCGCGCCACATGGTTTTGAAGCTTTGTATTCCCCAGTGCCTGCTTATATTTGCCGAAGAAGTGTTTGCACTAACTTGAATTAATTCTCTAGATAGGTTTTTCTGCATTTTCTTGGTAACTAATAACATGTTTGTTCAGTTTGAAGGAGGAGTTCCCGGCCTGGTACGAGAAACTTGTTCTGGAAATGGTTCACCATAACACAGCCTCTTTAGAGAAATTAGTAGATACTGCTTGGTTGGAGATCATGACAAAATACGCTGTGGGAGAAGAGTGTGATTTTGAGGTAAGCCCATGTTTTTTTGGGTACGATTTGACTCACTAACGGTACATTAAGATTAGAGCTTCCAGCATAGATCACAGAGTGTGGTTCTGTTGGTAAAACTGTGTTATATTTGAAGTCTGCTTTACTTAGTATCAGATATTGTAAGGAACTGCTAGGAAATATAGTGTAGGAACTATAACAAATTTTAGAACTATATTCATTGTTGGGAATGTTTAACATTATGTTAGTATTATGGTAATTGTTGGGGCACCTGGGTGGCTCAGTCAGTTAAGCGTCTGCCTTTGGCTCAGGTTATGATCCGAAGGTCCTGGGATCGAGCCCCGAGTCCAGCTTCCTGCTTAGTGAGGAGTCTGCTTGTCCTCTCCCTTTGCCCCTCTGCCGCTCCCCCTGCTTGTCCACTCTCTCTCTCTCACATGCTCTATCTCTCACAAATAAATAAAATCTTTTTTTTTAAATTTTTATTATTTATTTGACAGAGATTACAAGTAGGCAGAGAGACAGGCAGAGAGAGAAGGGAGGAAGCAGGCTCCCTGCTGAGCAGAGAGCTCGATGCGGGACTCGATCCCTGGACCCTAGGATCATGACCTGAGCTGAAGGCAGCCCCTTAACAAGAGTGAATCACCCGGGCATCACCAGGTTGATATGTTTTAGTTAAGAATGGTTTCAGCTGTATGTAACGAAATAGCCGACTAGCAGTGTCAAGTACTTCTCAAACTTGAGCCTCAATTAAATCACTTGGAGGAAAAAACAAACAAACAAACAAACAAACAAATAAATAAATAAATAAATCACTTGGAGGACTTCTGAAGGTACATCCTTGGGCACCATTCCCTGACAGTTTGGTTCAGAAGGTCAGAGGTAGGGCCCGAAAGTATGCAGTTCTGAGCAGCTGCAGGTTGTGATGACGACACTCTGGGGACATGCTTTGAGTAGTCTTGGCTTGAGCAGTGAAGACCTTTAATTGTCTCACATAACAAGTCTCAGGGGCAGGTGGTACCAAGTTTGGGATAGAGGCTGGGTATTATTGTCAAGGACCTGTACTTCTTGTCTTTCTGCCTTTCTGCTCTGTTCAGGGTGTTGAGTTGTGTCCTTAGCTTTGTTGCCTCTCGGTTGTGAACTTGTGACTGTGTTCAGAGTGAGAAAGTGCCTACCTGAGCATCGTAAGAAAGCTTCACCGGAAGCACGCACTCGACCCTCACCCTTACCGTGGCGGGTTACTGGCTAGACTGCGTCTGTGTAGCTGTCCCGAGCTGCACACGGGCTGGGAAAGTGAATATCGCCTTTTCTTTTTTCTTTGAGATTTTAGTTATTTGAGAGAGAGCACAAGAGAGAGCCTGAGCTGTAGGGAGGGACCAAGGGAAAGGGGAAAGCAGGCTCCCTGCCAAGCAGGGGGTGTGATATGGGCTCGATCCCAGGACCCCGAGATCATGACCTGCGCTGAAGGCAGACGCTTAACTGACTGAGCCACCCAGGCCTCCCCCTGATCCTTTTTTTTTTTTTTTTTTTTTTTCCCCCCTGATCTTTTTTTTTTTTTTTTTTTTTTTTTAAGATTTTATTTATTTATTTGACAGACAGAGACCACAAGTAGGCAGAGAGGCAGGCAGAGAGAGAGGAGGAAGCAGGCTACCCGCTGAACAGAGAGCCCGATGTGGGGCTCGATCCCAGGACGCTGGGATCATGACCTGAGCCGAAGGCAGCGGCTTTAACCCACTGAGCCACCCAGGCGCCCCTCCCCCTGATCTTTTTTAAAAGCCTCAGAAAAAGGCAGCCTGGCAAGAGAAAGGAGGGAGGGGAATGGCTTAGTAGCTTCACAGTAGCCAGTAATTACGTTGTTGGGACAAGGATTCAAACTTTTGTCTGTTTGTGTGGTTCCAAAGTTCTCGTTCTTTTCCCTGATTTACTTTGACTCTCTGGAGCTCCTTGCTGGTTCTTTCTCTGTTTGTAATGTCTGTGGGTTTTAATCACGTACTTTACATTAGCCAGAGTCCTGGCAGGAAACAGATGGCATATTCAAGTGGTGGAATTGAATTGAATTGAATAAAGGGACTATGGACGACAGACAACAGTGTGATCTCGGTTAAGGAAGACTGTCAAGGGAAGGTTAAATACCCGATTGTTAACAACAGTAGACAGACTGCCGCTTCTAAACCCCAAAGCAACAAGGGAGCAAGTGGGTACTGGAACTGGAAGAGAGTGTGTAGTTGTAGAAGAGTACTTTGCTGGTAAGATGTAACCAATTTTCTAGGGAGACAGTCAAGGGAATAAATAGCCCAACATCACTTTTCCTCTACCATCCATCTGATTTTCTGCTCTTGCTTCCTACGGGTTGAACTCACCAAAATCTAGACGGCAAGGGAGCCCTTTGGTGTTAGAATTTATGAGATGCTGCCTATGGTAGAAGTTAGGAGAAATGTATAGCGCTAAAGAACCAGACAACTTTTTTTCAGAAAAAAATAGGTCTGGAAGTGTTGACCTTGGATTCTACCTTAAGAGATAAGAAAAAGAAGAGCAAATTAAATCAAAGAAAACAGAAGAAGAAAGGATTTAGTGAAGATCAAAGTAGAAATCAGTAAAATAGAAAACAGGAAAATCAGTGATACCAGAAGCTGCTAATTCAATAAAATTAATAAACCTCCAACCAAACTTCCAGGAAAAAAAGAGGAGACACAAGTTAAACAACATGAAGAATTAGGTGATACCTACAGTCTACAGATATTGACAGTGTAATAAGGGAATATTATGAACAATATTATGAATATTATCAAATAAATTTGACAACTAAAATGGACAAATCCCTTGAAAGATACAAACTACCAAAACCTATTCAACAACAAATAATACAGACCTTAATAGTCCCTAATATATGTATTAAAGAAATTGAACTTGTGATTAAAATTATCTTGATGAAACTCCATGCCCAGATGTCTTCGTTGGTGAATTCTGTCAAATATTTAAGGAAGACACAGTACCAATTCTACACAAATAGAATTAGAAACAAATAGAAAATAGAAGAGGAGAGGGAGGTGTGAATTCTTTGGAACTCATTATGTAAGGTCAGCATTACCCTGATACCAAAACCATATAAGCACATTAAGAGAAAAAACTATGCATTAAGAAAAAAAGTCTGTGTTCACAAAACTCCATTGTGAACACAGATGCAAAATTTTCTAATGAAAATTTTAGCAAATGAAATCCAGCACTAGGAAAAGGACAGTTTATCATAATTCAGTGGGGTTTATTCTACAAATGCAAAGTCGTTATAAATTTATAATTCTCCTTATAAACAGGATGAAAAACCATATGGTCATCTCATTTTGTACACAAAAAGTGTTCAACAAAATCCAGCATCAGTTTCTAATAAAAACTCTCAACAAACTGCAAATAGAAATGCCTTCAATCTGATAAAGGGTATTTACAGAATAATCTCCAGCTAACAACATACCTAATGGTAAAAGAGTGAATGTCTGCTATTCCACTCCATTTAACATTGTATTGGTGGTTCTAGTCAGTAAGTATGTCCAGAAAAGGAAATAAAGGGCATCTGTATTGGGAAGGAAGAAATAAAGTTATCTTTATTTGCAGACAGCATGATTGTCTATGTAGAAAATCTCCTGGAATCTCCCATAAAAGCTACTAGAGCTAATAAGTGAGTTTATGAGCAGGGTAGCAGGATACAAGATAAATAATAGAAAAACCAAACAATTGGAAATTAAAATTTAGAAAGATCAGTACCATTAAAGATTTTTTATTTGTATGTTTTTGAGAGAGAGAGAACATGAGCAGGGGCGAAGGGCAGAGGGAGAAGCAGACTCCCTGCTAAGTAGGAAACCCGATGTGGGACTTGAATCAGGACCCAGGGTCATGCCCCAAGCTGAGGGCAGACGCTTAACCGACTGAGCCACCCAGGCTCCCAGAAAGATCAACCATTCATGGTAATGTCAAAAAATGTGAAATATTCTGGGAGTAATTTGACAAGAGATACACAAGATCCATACACTAAAAAGTATAAAATGTTCCTGAGAGAAATTTGAGAGGGCCTTAAATGATAGATACATCTTTGCTCGTGGGCTGGAAAACTCAGTAATGTTAAAATATCAGTTCTTCCTAAATTAATGTATAGATTCACCACAATTGCAATAAAATCCCAGCAGCTTTTCAACTATACTCAGAAAATAATAGTAAAATCCCAGCAGCTCTTCTGTAGGAATTGTCAAGCTGATTGTAAAGTTCCTGTGGAAGGGTGCCTGGGTGACTTGGTCCAACTTTTGGTTTTGGCTCAGGTCGTGATCTCCAGGTGTGAAGATGGAACCCTCTGCCGGGTTCCCTGCTCAGTGGGGGAGTCTGCTTCCTCTGACTTACCTCTTCCACTGCCCCTTCTCCTTGGCGTGCATTCTCTCTCTCTCTCTCTTTGAAATAAATCTTCATTTTATTATTTTTTAAAGATTTTATATATTGCGGTGCCTGGGTGGCTCAGTGGGTTAAAGCCTCTGCCTTCAGCTTGGGTCATGATCCCAGAGTCATGGGATCCAGTCCCGCATTGGGCTCTCTGCTCGGCAGGGAGCCTGCTTCCTCCTCTCTCTCTGCCTGCCTCTCTGCCTACTTGTGATCTCTGTCTGTCAAATAAATAAATAAAATCTTAAAAAAAATATTTTGTATATTTATTTGAGAGAGAGAGAGAGAGTGCATGAGTCGGGGGGAAGGGCAGAGAGAGGGAGAAACAGATTCTCCACTAAGCAGGGAACTCCTGATACAGGTCTCTATCCCAGGACGCTGGGGTTATGAGCTGAGCCCCATACATAAATCTTTTTTTTTTTTAAAGATTTTATTTATTTATTAGACAGAGATCACAAGTAGGCAGAGAGGCAGGCAGAGAGAGAGGGGGAGACAGGCTCCTTGCTGATTAGAGAGCCCGATGTGGGGCTCGATTCCAGGACCCTGAGATCATGACCTGAGCTGAAGGCAGAGGCTTAAACCACTGAGCCGCCCAGGGACCCCCTGATACATAAATCTTAAAAAAAAAAAAAAAATTAGTGTGGAAATGCAGAGCCCAGCCAAAAAGAACTTTGACAAAGAACAACAAAGTTAGGTATAATACTGTCTGATTTTGGTTAAGATTCTATGCAGTTGGTATAAAGATAGACAGACTGATAGATCAGTGAAACAGAGTAGCATTCAGAAATAGACTCTATCCATCCATACACACACTACTGATTTTTTTTTAAAGTAGGCTGCATGCCCATTGTGGAACCCAGCATGGGGCTGATACTCCCAACCCTGAGATAAAGACCTGAGCTGAGAGTCGGATGCTTAACCGACTGAGCCACCCAGGTGCCCTCAACTACTGATTTTTGATAGAGGCAGAAAGATAATTAAGTGAAGAAAAGATTGTCTTTTCAACACACAATTCTAGAGTAATTAGATACCCATATGTATAGTTGAAATTTATTTATTAATTTTTTTGAGATTTTATTTTTAAGCAGTCTGCGCCAAACATGGGGCTCAGACTCACAACCTTGAGATCACGATTCGTGTGCTCTTCCTACTGAGCTGGCCGGATGGTCCTGTAGAGTTGGTTTTCTTAAAAATGGAAATTCTTGAACTATATTTTACATATATGTCAGGTTAGTGTAGTGATTGCCTTTTGGCCTTAGTACATTGGTGTGTGAATCATGAACTAGATGGTGGTCATTTTATTTTTTAAGGTATCCTGTTCCAATTTAGAAGTCTGAGAAATGAAGTCGAAAAAAATCACTACTTGGCTACTTCAGAGTTTCAGTGAATTTTTGTCAGGTGAAGTGGGATGGATATTGGATAATAAATTTTAAACATCTTTAGCTTTCTGGTTCTCACTATCATTGATTCTCACCCGTCTCCTTTATAGGTTGGGAAGGAAAAAATGCTCAAGGTGAGGATTGTGAAGATTCATCCTTTGGAAAAAGTAGATGAAGAGGCCACTGAGAAGAAATCGGATGGTGCCTGTGACTCTCCCTCCAGCGACAAAGAGAACTCCGGTCAGATTCCTCAGGATCATCAGAAGAAGGAAGCGATCGTAAAAGAGGATGAAGGAAGGAGAGAGAGTATTAGTATGTATGATGCTAGCTTTCCTTAGTGAGTTGTGCTACTCTGTTTATTTTATACACAAATCTTTCTGAGTTCTCCTGCACTTAGATTTGGACTTGAGTTTTGGAGGTAGCCAGACATGTTTTTGTTCATTTATGATTCAGAAAGCAAAATATTCAGCAAGTGAATTAAGATTTTAAATCCACCCCCCCCCCACAAAATATTTAAATCTCCCTGTACAGTTAAGACCATTAGGAAGTCGTTACCTCTGGCTGCTTAGAAGTCTGTGTGCACGCACCTGTCTACCCAGGATGGGAAAGAAAGGTTTACTTTCCTTTTCTCTAAGTTGGATATATGGAAGTAAGTGTGGAAGCGGGGGGATTGGCGTAGGAGGGGCTAATTCTAATTTCTGTTTCTTTTCATATTATAAGCCAGTGTGGTGCCTTTAAGATACTTCCTTTTGTCTATATTCTGTAATTCAGGTCCCTCTCAGATGGGAGCTGCCGGAATTGTGAAACACTAAAAATAATTTTTAGGGACCTGGAGATTTAACCAGTGATGTTTTCAAAGTTGAGAAACTGAAACGTTGCTTACTGGGGAGACTTTTCAGCCTCTGAGGGCTTCATTGTTGTTAATTATTATTATTTTTTAAAATTTGTGTAAATAAGGAATTTGACTAGATCCCTTCTCTCTACAAAAATAGGAGCACTCGGAGTGTTTGTGTGTATCAGTCCCTTTCCCTGTGACTGTTCAAGGATTAAATAGTTCTCCCTCATTCTTTAACTGTCACAAAGTTTGAGTTAGAATTATTACGTTAAAATGTTCCGCTGTCTGCCTTCCATTCTGTTTTGTGTCTCCGGGGGTCTGGGATAGGTGCAGATGGTCTGAGAGGGCCGTCCTTACCCAGTCCCAAGGATGCTTTGGAGATTGTGTAGCTGCCCCCTTCTCGCTGTTGATGCTGCAGTTTTGTTTTCTTCTCTGCTGTATGACGAATGCTAATGTCTGTGTTTTTCAGTTTCTCTCCTTTTGACACTGAAGCTTTATAATACGTGTGTTACAGTTCCTGTTTTGGCTTGGTTGTTTTGGTTAGGTGTTGGCTGATCTGTCTTCTAACACTTCTTTTCTTCTAGAATGAGGATCATTGGAATACCCGTGATGTGTTACAGCTGTTAGTTTTATACCTTAAGCATTGTGTACCCAGAACTGCTGGTTTTAGGCTTTGGCTTATTTTTTAGAGTGTGTGCCTTTAGTGCAGGTTTTAATTACTGGGATGTAATGTTATTGCTACTATGTTGATAAGAGTAGTAGGTGGGCTAAAGAATTAATGTTATGGTATATTTGCATTTCCTCAGGGGAAAAATTCATTAGAATTTCCATAGAAATATGAGAGGCAAATTCTACTCTGCAAAATATTTTCTTAACCATGTGACCTTTCCTTTTATTTTGTTGAGGGAAGCAAGAATTTTTCAGGTTTGTGTTCCTAACCTCCCTCGTAGGACTCTGTTCTCCATCTTAGAAGGGAGCTTCCTTTTCTCTTGGCCAAGATACTTGTGCTTTGAATACCATTCCCTCTGGGGCACCTGGGTGGCTCAGTCGGTTAAGCATCTGCCTTCAGCTCAGGTCATGATTCCAGGGTCCTGGGGTCTAGCCCCGCATCTGACTTCTTGCTCAGGGGGAAACCTGCCAGTTCCCCTGTTTGGGCGCTGTCTCTCTCTTTCTCTCTTTTATAAATAAATAATACTCTTTAAAAAAAAAGTGAATACCATTCCCTCTTAGTTTCTCAAGGGCTGGGTAAACTTTTATCATTCTACCATACACTCTTTTTTTTTAAAGTAGGCTCCATGCCCAGCATGGAGCCCAATGCAGGGCATGAACACACAACCGTGAGATCAAGACCTGAGCTGATACCAAGAGTCGGGCCCTTAACCAGCTGAGCCACCCAAGTGCCCCTCTACTATACAGTGTTTTAAACTCTCTTTCTAATGGTTCTTCTCAGATTATAAACAAAGTCTCATTTTCTAAAAACAAAAAACATATCTTCCCTTGATCCTGTTCCATTTCTGTCTTACTTATTCAGGATAAGATTCTTGAGAATGTTGTCTCCACTTTCTGACCATAAGTTTATGTCTTAGGCTGTTACAATGTACTGTCTGCCTCTTTACTCCTCAAACTGTTCCCAACAAGCTTAATAGGTGACCTCCCTAATTTCAGAATTCACTGATTTCTCCTTTGTGTTTTACTTTTCTGTTCCATTTAACACTGTTGGTCTCTCTTATATCTTTCAGCTTATTTGATACCATAGTCTCCCTGGGTTTCCTAACTACTTTTCTGTGAGGAGGGGTTAATTTGATTTTTGTTTTTTTGTTTTTGTTTTTTTGTTTTTTTTAAAGATTTTATTTATTTTTTTGAGAGAGAGGGAGATCACAAGTAGGCAGAGAGGCAGGCAGAGAGAGAGGAGGAAGCAGGCTCCCTGCTGAGCAGAGAGCCCGATGTGGGGTCGATCCCAGGACTCTGGGATCATGATCTGAGCTGAAGCAGAGGCTTCAACCCACTGAGCCACCCAGGTGCCCCTGTTTTTTTGTTTTTAAGTGTCTTCCTTCTAACATGGGACTCCCAACTCATGGCCTCAAGATCAAGAGTTGCACACTTTTTTCCGACATTAAATTATTTTTCATAGGATTTTGTTCTGCTTCCTTTTAATTTTCTGTACAAGGGTATTGTTCTATTTCATTTCTGCCCACAGTTTAAATTCTTAATCTCTATAAAGGCTGATGATTCCCAGACCGATGTTAGCTTAACTTCTTACCTCTAGACCCAGTCTTCACGTGCATGTCCTGGGCACTTTAAATTTAACATCTGTAGGGCTAAATTGTTCATCTTACTCTTTATGTTATCTTCCCAAGGCACATCAACAAGAATTGTCCTGCTTTTCTTTCTTCCTTCCTTCCTTCCTTCCTTTCTTTCTTTCTTGGACAGATAGAGATCACAAGTAGGCAGAGAGGCAGGCAGAGAGAGAGGGGGAAGCAGGCTCCCCGCCGAGCAGAGAGCCCGATGCGGGGCTCCATCCCAGGACCCTAGGATCATGACCTGAGCCGAAGGCAGAGGCCCTAACCCACTGAGCCACCCAGGCGCCCCATGTCCTGCTTTTCTGTCAACATTCTCTTACTCACTTAATGACCCCCCTCATCTTGGTCCCTAAGGCAGAAAACTTGGAAACTGTTAGCCTTTCCACATCTAGTTGGTTACCAGTCTGTCTTCTAAATGCCTCTTAACTCTCAACCTCCATTCCAGTTGAATTCATTCAGATGTTTAGCGCTGTTTCTTGTGATTCCCAGTCTTCAGTCTTAACTGACCTTTTCATTCATTTTCTAACTGCAGAAAGTGTTTAATTTTTTCATAGTAGTGATCTTTCACACCATAGTTAGACGGAAATCCTTTGTTTCCTTAGTGCCCACGAGACACATTCATCTCTTTAAATGGCATTCATTGTTGGGGCTCCTGGCTGCCTTAGTCGGTAGAGCATGTGACTCTTGATCTCCGGGTTGTGCGTTCAAGCCCGACATTGGACATGGAGCCTACTTTAAAAAACAAAAATGAAATACAATGTTATTTGTAATTTAGCCCCTTGTTACCTCTTTGGTTTGAAGTTTTTACTGCAGTCTAGATCATAGTCACTCATCTCGTTGCTTATAGTCTATAAACAAGTCTTACTTTTTCTTCCAGACCAAGTTAGACATTGCTTCTCTTTCCTCTCACCGTATTTTTCTGTTCCAGTCTGTCATAGTAGTTTATCACATTGTACTGTAATTTTTGTAGACTCATAGACTATCTGCTTGAGGTAAGGATTTTATAATTCATCTTTGTGCCCCATCATTCAGTGTTTAGGTAGAGTAGGTGTTCATTAAGATTATTAGTAATGAATGAATGGATGAAATTAAAGACTTGTTTTTTTCACTAATTTTCTATTGATTTGATTAGATGACAGAGCACGTAGATCTCCACGAAAACTCCCTACTTCATTAAAAAAAGGAGAAAGGAAATGGGCTCCACCAAAATTTCTGCCTCACAAATACGATGTGAAATTACAAAATGAAGATAAGGTTAGTTGGCACTTTGTATTAAACCTTTTACACGTAGTAAATGTTACTCCAGAAGATGTAGGGCTAGTTTTCTCGGAGAAAATGTGCTAAAAAAAAATATGAATGAATGTGTTTCTATGACAAATTCTGAGGGGTTTTCTATTCTTTGCAATTATGACCTTAAGTTAAATTGTATTTTTTCTCTAGGAGATAGCATGCTTTTTTTCTTTTAATACGAATTATTAGGGTATAAAAATAATTTGCATTTGAGCATCAAGCTGAGTTTGAAAAATAAGAATCAGTTGCCAGCGGTTAAGGACTTTTCCCCAGGTAATAGCTCTTCCCAGTTAAAAAAAAGCAATTTATAATATACTTAAACTCAGAAACCGAGTCAGTTCTAATCAGTGCTTTTACAAGGAATCTGTGAAGCTTCTAATCTAAAATAGTAAATACCTTTAAAATGACTTAGTGCTTTGTTTTACTGATTTATTGATCTGGAGTCACGAGACACCTTTTTTTAAAAAAATTTTTTTATTTATTTATTTTAGAGAGGCGGGGTTGAGGGTGGGGCACAGAGGAAGAGGGAGAGAGTCCCAAGCAGACTCTACACTGAGCTCAGAGCCCGACATGGGGCTCAGTTTCATGAGCCTGCGATCGTGACCTGAGCTGAAACCAAGAATTGCATGCTTAACTGACTGACCCACCCAGGTGCCACTGGTGGTTAGCTTTTATTTTTTTATTTTTTTTTTTTTTTAAAGATTTTATTTATTTATTTGTCAGAGAGAGAGAGAGAGAGAGAGTGAGCAAGCACAGGCAGACAGAGTGGCAGAGGGAGAAGCAGGCTCCCTGCAGAGCAAGGAGCCCGATGCGGGACTCTATCCCAGGACGCTGGGATCATGACCTGAGCCGAAGGCAGCCGCTTAACCAACTGAGCCACCCAGGCGTCCCTGGTGGTTAGCTTTTAAATAAAAATAGGAGTATTCTGTATGTACTATTTTGTAGCTTGGTTTTTTTTCATTTAGTATGCGGTAAACATCTGTGATGTCATTAAATTTTTCCCAAAACAGTGTTTTCAGGTTGTAGGGTGTATGATAGTCACCAGGGGAGTTTACTAAAGATGTAGATGCCCAGGCTGTGCTGCCAGAGATACTTCTGATTCAATAAGTTTGGGGCCCAAACATCTGCATTTTAATAACACCCTAGATGATTCTGATAAATTTGTCCTGATTAAGAAATGTTTTTCCCCTAAAGTTAAATACATTATAGGTAATATATTTTATGGTTATACATATTACATATATTTATATGTGTATAATGGTTGCCTTCATTATATGGATGTATTTTAATTTAAAAAATGATTCCATTGCTGATGTACCTTTATGTAATTTTCCCTTCGGTTTTTTTTTTTTTTTCCATTTTATAAGCAGTTGGTGACTGTCCATTTACTTCTAAATTGTTGTGTTTTTTTAAAGGTGTTATTTATTTGACAGAGACTGCGAGAGAGGGAACACAAGCAGGGGGAGTGGGAGAGGGAGAAGCAGGCCCCCTGCCAAGCAGAGAGCCTGATGTGGGGCTTGATCCCAGGACCCTGGGAACATGACCTGAGCCAAAGGCAGACATTTAACGACTGAGCCACACAGGCGCCCCTTACTTCTCAGTTCTTAACAAGAGGAATTGCTGATTCAGAGGCACCTGGGTGGTTCAGTCGATTAAGCGTCTGCCTTCGGCTCAGGTCATGATCCCAGGGTCCTGGGATCGAGCCCCGCATTGGGCTCTCTGCTCAGAGTCTGCTTCTCCTTCTTCCTGTGCCCCTCCACCCCACTCATGCTCTCACTCTCAAATAAATAAATGAGATCTTTAAAAAAAAAAAAAAAAAAGGAATTGGTGGTTCAGTGGGTATGCACATTTTTAGGACTTCGATACATACTGATAAATTGTGTAGGGATGTGTTTAATTTAATGTTCTGTCTCAGAAAATCATTCTTTTTGTTTCATCTAGCTTATGGTAGCCGTATTTTATAGAGGGGATTATGATTTTTCTGGAGAGAACATAAATCTTTGTTCTCAGTAGTTAATTCTTATTACCCAGTGGTAAGTTATTTGTATTTGTTCACCTAGATCATCAGTAATGTGCCAGCAGACAGCTTGATTCGTACAGAACGCCCGCCAAATAAGGAGATACTTCGATACTTTATACGGCATAACGCGTTACGGGCCGGTACTGGTGAAAATGCACCATGGGTGGTAGAAGACGAATTGGTGAAGAAATACTCCCTCCCTAGCAAGTTCAGTGACTTTTTACTTGATCCATACAAGGTAAGGTCACTCTGATTTTCGAACAGCAAGAGAGAATACTTTTACATGACTTTGTTTTCTCTGGGAGCTCCATTTAGATTAGATTGTGAGCTTTCAAAACAGAAAATGGATTCAGAAATTTCCACATCTGTCTGTTTTATGTAGGTGATGATGTGGGGTTGGTATTGAATATCTCCCCTAGTTCGATTTATGGTTTTTTAAATTCCGGTTGCATAATTAAAAAAAAAAGTTCATACTTTTTTGCCTCATTCTTCTTGGAATGAGGTATGGTATAAATAGAAAAAAAAAAAACCCTGAATTTAAATATCAGATAAAATGATCAAAGACACCAGCAGCCTTGAAAAAGACTTGAAATGAGTATTACTTTGTGTGACAGGTTAGTAGAAAATCTAGCATTTCCCTCTTGAGAATGTGTTGGGCTTTTTTCCGTCAATCAGCTCATTTGATCTTCAAAATATTTCTTATGAAGTCGTGGGGGTGGGGCAAGTGTGTGTATATGTGTGAATATAATCTTAACTTTCCAGATGCAGAAGATGAGGCTAGTCTAATTAGAACCAACAGAAAGTAAAATGACAAAAGCCAAGACATTAGCCTCAGATTTATGATTGTCTTTTTCATCTCAGGGTTTCTCCAATAAGATCTTTTTTATTTCAGTAAGATTTTTTTTTAAGATTTTATTTATTTATTTGACAGACAGAGATCACAAATAGGCAGAGAGGCAGGCAGAGAGGGCGGGGGGAAGCAGGCTCCCCGCTGAGCAGAGAGCTCGATGCGGGGCTCGATCCCAGGACTCTGGGATCATGACCTGAGCCGAAGGCAGAGGCTTTAACCCACTGAGCCACCCAGGGGCCCCAAGACTTTTTTTTAATGTAGGTTTTGAGAGTATTTGTGTTTTTGGTGGCAAGATTACTGGTTTGCATATTGATAGTTCACCGTGGTCTTAGGGCGGGAATGGGGGCCAGAGCCACTGATTCCTTAACACCAAGTCAGAGTTCCATGATTGTTTTTTCCCTTTCCTTTTCATTTTGAAAAAACTAAGCACATCTGGTGTCATACAACTAAGTTGCCTCAATTATTTTAGGTTCATTTTGCTGAAAAAAGTATATTGAGGGGCGCCTGGGTGGCTCAGTGGGTTAAGCCTCCGCCTTCGGCTCAGGTCATGATCCCAGGGTCCTGGGATCGAGCCCTGCATCGGGCTCTCTGCTCGGCAAGGAGCCTGCTTCCCCCTCTCTCTCTGTCTGCCTCTCTGCCTACCTGTGCTCGCTCTCTCTGTGTCAAATAAATAAAATCTTTAAAAAAAAAAAGAGAAATAATTTTTTATTTTTCCAACCATAGTTTAGCACTTAGCATGTTTTCTTATTCCAGACCAGCATGACCAAGCGTTTTCTTCCTGTGCTCTTTAAATTTTTATTTGCATAAAAAGAAAAATTTAGAAATTATATAAATAGGCTTTTTCTGGATTAGGACTAAAGTTTCTATGGAACTTTGGTAAACCTAAATTTTGTTTATTTACTGAGGGAAAATTTTAATTCTTTGTCATTTTATTGCTCTGGAGTTTTGGAGCTGTGATAACAGCTTTCAGTGGCTACAACATAAGATGATGATTATTACTCTATGAAAATCCCATGCAGAATCATCTCCGAATGGGTTTCAGACTGTTGGATCATTTGAGTCCTTACATATTTTCCTCTTTTTATTTTTTATTTTTTTAAAGATTTTATTTATTTATTCGTCTCAGAGAGAGAGAGAGAGAGAGAGAGAGCATAGGCAGACAGAGTGGCAGAGGGAGAAGCAGGCTCCCTGCGGAGCAAGGAGCCCAATGTGGGACTCGATCCCAGGACGCTGGGATCATGACCTGAGCCGAAGGCAGCCGCTTAACCAACTGAGCCACCCAGGCGTCCCCATATTTTCCTCTTTTTAAATCTTAACGGCTTTTATGTATTTTAGTTTAGGGATTCAAGTATATGAATAACATGAAAAAAAAAAGACTAAAAACAGAAAGGCCAAGTATTATTTATGGGTAAAAGGTCTTTGGGGCTTACTGGAACAAAAAAGCTGATCTACAATTTTTGTAGGAGCCAGAGACTAGAATTTTAGGAACTTGTATCTTAACAAGGAGTTTCTGAAGAAATCAGCTACTCTCAAATTTTCTACTGAGGGCTTAAGATACTTAATAGAATTTGGCTGTAATTAAGATTGAGACTAGGAAGTATTAACTTGTTTGGACTAAAGTGCTGTAAGAAGACAGTGATTCCGCTTAGAGAACTTGAGACTCATGTAAAATACCAGTCTACGTAGTAATTCTTATTCCCCAGTACTATTGGACATTTCCCTGATTTTGTCACCTGAGTTTTGCACATAAGTTGTGTTTCTCCTGTTTGTAGTTTCCTTCCTTCCCCCCTCCCTTCCTTCCTTCGTTCTTTCCTTCCTAAGATTTCATTTATTTGTCAGAGACAGAGAGAGAAAGCACAAACGGGAAGGGGCAGGCAGGGGGAGAAGTGGGCTCCCTGGGGAGCCGCATGTGGGAGTCAGTCCTAGGACTCCAGGATCATGACCTGAGCCAGAGGCAGACGCTTAACTTATGGAGCCCCCTACGCGCCCTGTTTGTAGTTTTCTTAAAGAACTTAGAGTACCTCTGCCAGGACAGAATATAGTAAAGAAACAGATAAGTAGACCATGAAACAGTGTTTCGGATTTTTTCCTCATCTAAAGGAAATTTTAAGTCCTGCATTGAGGATTCAAGTTAATCACATACAATCTGCCTTTTCCAAAGGCAATAAGTTAAAAAAATTTTTTTCTCTCTTCATCTTCTCTTTGGTTTTCATAGAATCTCATTTGGTTTTCAGCCAGGTGCAGCTCCTGTGAAGAGAGAGGAGACGTGGAGTTCAGGAAGCAAGTTCTGAGCAGTAGTTTAGGGAAAGGACCGATGGGGATCCTAGGTTGGGAGAGAAGAAAGTTAGAGATTTGGAAGTTGGAGTGTTAATGTGAGTAGGGCCCGATGTGATGATGAGAATGTGTTTGTGGTTTTGTAAAAGTAAATTCTAGAACATAAATTAGTTGAAAATGAGAACTAGCTTACTCATTTTGTGTTCTGTAATATTTAGCATAGGTATAATAGGTATGTGGCTGGTGAATTCATCTCTTTAGATATCATTTGTTGAGAAAAAATGCAACAACACTTGAGTTTAGGGATAATGACTTGGGGGAATGACCTACAAGGGATTTGTGTGGTAACTGTCATGTAAGGTGAAATGTGCCATTTTGGCTCATTGCCCTTTGGTGTAATATATTGCAACTCCAGTGTTTTGTTATTCACGCCACAGTGTTTGAACTCTTAATTTCAGGCTGCCGTATCCTTAGTAGGGAGGCTTTTGGATAGAGATGTAACAACCAAATACTACTTTTTTTTAAAGACCTTTGGAATCCTGCCATAATTTGGACTGCTTTAATAGGGTTTTTAATGCACTTTAAGAACATCTTATTTTGAAATAATTTCATACCAAAAGTAGACAAATTACTGTGAAGAATTTCTTCTATATACCTTTAAGTGAATTCCCCAGATATGAACATTTACCACATTTGTTTTATTATTTTCTCTCTTTTCAAACACACAAATTATTTTTTTCTGAGCCACTGAGAAGGCCCTTTCATTTGAATATATGGGATATTTTCTTTTTCTTGTTTTTTTTTTTAAATTTTATTTATTTAAGAGAGTGAGAGCATCAGCAGGAGAGGCAGAAGGAGAGGGAGAGAATCTCACGCAGACTTCAGGCTGCGCTCAGAGCCCATTGCGGGACTCAGTCTCATGACCCTGAGATCATGATCTGAGCCAAAACCAAGAGTCAGATGCTTACCTGACTGAGCCACATGGGGCTATTTTCTAATGTAGCTATAGTACAGTTGGCAAAATCAGGAAGTTAACATTGAACCAATACTATTATCTGTAGTCCTTACACAAAATTTGAAAATTGTCCCAGCCCTGCCCTTTTAGCCAAAAAAAATATTGGTTTGGTTTCAGTAGGATCCAATACAGTATCATGTATTATGTTTCCTTGTTTTGTTTTGTTAGGAGACTGATCTCTGATCTGCAGCCATCTCTCAGCTTTTCTTTGTCTTTCAGGAACCTTGACTTTTTTTTTTAAGAATACAAGCCAGTGATTTGTGTGTGATGCTTCTCAATTTGTGGCTATTTCCATATGATTGTATTCAGGCTATAGATTTTGGGTAGAAATGCCACAGAACTGATGTGTTTTTCTTAGCGAATCATATCAGAAGGCACATGATGTAATTTTGTCTCATTACTAGTGATGTTAATTACATATTTTAAAAGATGTTTATCTCTTCTGATTGTTTCAAGTAAGTGTTCATGGTTTAGGTTTTTTCTTTAAATTGCTTTTTGATTTTTATTTATGAGAGACTAGAGCAGAAGCACTTTAAAAAGTAAATTATGTTAACTTTAAAAGCACTTAAAACCTAATTTACGGCAACAGATTTTGCATATTGGCTGATAAAGATATCTGGAGATCGAAGCAAGTCCTCTGTGCCAGCGTTGCCTTGAAACTCCTACCATGGCTCCTTGGGTGAATGAGAAGAGTGCAGTAAAAATCAAAATAATAGATTGCCAAAGTTTTCCAGTTCATGGTTTTTTCTGCTTATTGTTAAGTTAAATTTAGTATCTGAATGAGCTGCTATAAATAAAGTTTCTTCATTTTTATCTTAATAGATGTCCTTTCCTTATTTGTGGTGGTGGTTTGTTTTCAGGTGTGACAGGGAGCCAGGTATAGAATTGTATACTCTGTTTTTCTTAACGGCTTTCATGTTGCTGAGTCATTCATAAATATTTTGTTCCTGTTTAGCATTTAGGAAGGGCCTTTGCCTAAAACCTACGTACAGTACTGCTGTTTCGTTGTCCATTCTTTTCTCCCTCCCTGTGCACTACGCTGGTAGATTACCTGTGCTGGGGGATAGGGGAGACCCTTAGCACATAAGTGGTTTTATACTTTTTCAGATCCCCCTGAGTCCAGCCATGCCGGCTCCCATTTGGCTGTGACCGCCCAGCATGCCCTATGCTGAGATGATCCAGTTACTGAAGGACTGCTCAAGCGGGGAGCCGGCCTGTTGGGAGGGGGTTGGGTGAGTTAATTTCTTTCATTTTTAAGAAAAAAAATTATGCGGTGTGGTTTGGCAAGAAAAACACACCTTATAAATAAAAATAGGTTGCTGGACCCACTCGTAGCTGAGACATCCCAGCTTTTTCTTACATCATTTCTGCATAATATGGTGCTTCTAAGTAGAAGAAATTGAAAGGACCTTACGATAAGTTGAGTGACTTTTAAACAGGAAAAAAAAAAAAAAGCAAATTACGAAGTGGCCCTTATAATAGACCTTATTAAGAGATAAGTGGTAAAATTGAAACAGACTCACACTGGTCTCCTTTTTAGTGATAAATTTCATTTTAGAATGACTTCAAATATAGTCTGTTATCCTGAGCATTAGAAGAAGTATCAACTTTATACTCTGAAGATGTTCCAAGGCTAGTAGAAGCACATATTTGTCTTTGATTTCTGCCAGGGTCGCTTTGGGCCTCCTTCTGTGATTTTAGGGTGATTTCTGAAACACTGGTCTCTTTGGGGTATTGCTACCATTATTGCCCCTCAGGGAGAGTCCTACGTAAGTCATCTTCGCTTACTCATTTTAACATTTTGAAATCTAGTTCTGGGGAAACAGAACTAGGAAATTCTGCTTCTGGGGAAAGTATCCCCCAAGTTATGGATGGATACTATTTATATTCCGTAAACTATGAAACCTCTTCGTCAGCCAAGACTGAGGGCGATAATTGGGGAGCAGAAACGCCAGCTGGAGGAACAATAACCTGTAATTGCCTTAGTCCTTAAAAGGCAGATTGGCCTTTGAAGTTGGAGACTTAGCCAGGAGACCAGATCTCTCCTATTGGGGCTGCCTTGGTTCTGTGAGTTTGTCTGGTGGTTATATCCGTACTGCTTCGATCTTCCTTGACATCGCAGTACAGCTCACTAAATTTTGCCGTGCCTGTCTGGTCACGCCCGACAAGAGTGTTGGTGTTCCTCCGTGTCTTCTGTGGGATCGCTGTCGCCGTGCTGCTTCCCTCGCCTTTCTCAAGGGTCTCACGATGTTGTCTTCCGTAGTCTGTAGCTGCTGCCTCGCCTGCGGTGTCCTCTCGTGCTGACCCGCTGCTTCCGTGTTGTTTCTCTGAAGTTCATCCTTCCCACTTAGAATCCTCGAGTTAGGTTCAAGTCTCCAAGTGCCTTCTGTGCTTAGTGGCTTTTGGTAACAGAAATCGCGTCTTCTGGAGGTTATCCTGTTTCCCTCCTACTCACTTGAATTTTTGTGAAATGGGCTGTACCTTTTCGTTGCTTCAGTATTTAATTTAGTGTGCAGCTCAGCTTTTTTTCTTTGTAATTACATTCTTGAAAGTTTCAAAATCAGCAGTTGGGGTTTTTTTTTAAACACACACTTCAGCAGAAACAATGGCATTATGACAAGTTGACTGGTTCCAGCCTGTTAACGAATTCTCCATAAGGGGAACAAGGTGGAGGTTTGAGGAGACAGAAGATGTGTGTCCAGGGGAAAGGGAAGCGAATGGAGAAAGGGACATAGCATGTCATTACTGGGTGGCACTTAGGATGCATTTGAGGTACGTGGTTCTGAATTTAAAGGGAGACCACACACTGTCTTTGTTATCTTCTGTTGCAGTCATGGGTAAGCTGAACATGTGCACGCCAAGGGTAGCTCGGTGTAAGAGAGCAGGAGAGACCAGGGAAGCGTAGGTTTATGCAAGATGGATTATGATAACGGACTGGAGTTTCATGCGGGTAAAAAGGACAAGGAAGCGAGTGTAGGGAAAGTGTGGATGAATTAATGGGTTTAAGGTCCTGGCGGGCTTGAAGGATTATAGTTGGGCTACTAGAGGGAGTGAATTTGAAAGCTGTGAGGGATGACGAAAGAGAAGCGTTATGAGATCGAGAGTGTAGACGGCTTAGAGTTAATAACATATTCATGGGAATGAGTTCTTGATGTGTGGGGAGAGAAAGGGAAATTTGAGGAACCAGGGGCAGGAGGGCTCCCTGTTTGTCAGCAGTGATTTTTTGGTGGTTGTGGTATTTTTAATAAAATATGCTTCTTCATTTAGACAAAAAACTTAATATACTTTCTACTTAAAAGGATGTAATGTTCCCGGTTGGAACAGAGGTTTAAAGGCTTACAAGACCAGTGGTAAAGGCTTACAACTCAGAGTAATTCTTGATTAACTTCTTAGATGTTGCCATTATCTAGATCAGGTATCCTCAGCCTGGGGTCCACGGATACACTGAAATTGTTTGCATAATTTTTGTGTGTTTCTTCTGGGGAAAGGGTGCACAGATTTCATAAAAGTGTTTAAGAATCGCTAGCACTGTATCTTAACAGACAACCAGTTACACAGCAAAAAGGCCTAATTTTACAGTATACGTTTTTAAGTCTGGGTATTAAGAGAATTTTGTATTGATGTGGCCAAAACATTAGCTAACATTCATGTCTTTGTTTCTTCAGGGGCGTAGTGTCTGTGGGCAGAAATGAATATGTAGCTTTACCTGGATAGCTGGGGAAGAGGGCCTATATGATGCTTAAATATTGCTTCTTCAAATTAGTTTTTTTTTTTTTAATTAATTTTCTCTTGTTCTTGAATTCTAGTACATGACTCTCAACCCTTCCACTAAGAGGAAGAATGCTGGATCCCCAGACAGGAAGCCCTCAAAAAAATCCAAGACAGACAACTCTTCTCTGAGTTCACCACTAAATCCCAAGTTATGGTGTCACGTGCACTTGAAGAAGTCCTTGAATGGCTCGCCGCTCAAGGTGAAGAACTCCAGAAATTCCAGATCCCCAGAAGGACATTTGGAAGAAGTGATGAAGATGATGTCACCCGCCAAGCTCCATAGTAACTTTCACATTCCTAAGAAGGGCCCTCCTGCCAAGAAATCGGGAAAGCACAGTGATAAACCTTTGAAAGCAAAGGGCAGAAGCAAAGGCATCCTTAATGGACAGAAATCTACAGGTAATTCCAAGTCTCCCAAAAAGGGCTTGAAGACTCCTAAAACCAAAATGAAGCAGATGACTCTGTTGGATATGGCCAAAGGCACTCAGAAGATGACACGAGCCCCACGGAACTCCGGGGGTACAGCCAGGTCCTCTAGTAAACCCCACAAACATCTGCCTCCTGCTGCCCTACACCTTATTGCCTACTACAAAGAAAACAAAGACAGGGAGGACAGGAAGAGTGCCCTGTCCTGCGTCATCTCCAAAACAGCTCGCCTTCTGTCCAGCGAAGATAGAGCCCGTCTCCCAGAAGAGCTGCGAAGTCTCGTTCAGAAGCGCTTTGAGCTTCTCGAGCACAAAAAGCGGTGGGCCTCGATGTCTGAAGAGCAACGGAAGGAATATTTGAAAAAGAAACGAGAGGAGCTGAAAGAAAAGTTGAAGGAGAAAGCCAAGGAGCGGAGAGAGAAGGAAATGCTTGAGAAGCTAGAAAAACAGAAGAGGTACGAGGACCAGGAGTTATCTGGCAAAAGCCTTCCAGCATTTAGACTGGTGGATACCCCTGAAGGGCTGCCCAACACGCTCTTTGGGGATGTGGCCATGGTGGTGGAGTTCTTGAGCTGTTACTCCGGGCTGCTCTTACCGGATGCTCAGTACCCCATTACTGCTGTGTCCCTCATGGAAGCCTTGAGTGCAGAAAAAGGCGGCTTTTTATACCTCAATCGGGTGTTGGTCATCCTCTTACAGACCTTATTACAGGACGAAATAGCGGAAGACTATGGTGAACTGGGAATGAAGCTGTCAGAGATCCCGCTGACTCTCCATTCTGTTTCAGAGCTGGTGCGGCTCTGCCTGCGCAGGTCTGACGTGCAGGAAGAAAGCGAGGGCTCCGACGCAGATGACAATAAAGATTCAGCGCCGTTTGAGGACAATGAGGTACAAGATGAGTTCCTAGAGAAGCTGGAGACCTCGGAGTTTTTTGAGTTAACGTCAGAGGAGAAGCTGCAGATCTTGACAGCGCTCTGCCACCGCATCCTCATGACGTACTCGGTGCAGGACCACATGGAAACCAGACAGCAGATGTCGGCGGAGCTGTGGAAGGAGCGGCTTGCTGTCCTCAAGGAAGAGAATGATAAGAAGAGAGCAGAGAAACAGAAAAGGAAAGAAATGGAAGCCAGAAACAAGGAGAACGGGAAAGAGGAGAATGGGCTAGGCAAACCGGATAGGAAGAAAGAGGTGGTGAAGTTTGAGCCGCACGTGGACCTGGGAGCCGAAGACATGATCAGTGCTGTGAAGAGCCGGCGGCTGCTCGCCATCCAGGCCAAGAAGGAGCGTGAGATCCAGGAGAGGGAGATGAAAGGTAAGGGCTTGTGTTGAGAGCGGAAGGGAGACCCTGGAGAAGACAGTAGAAGGAGGAAAGTTGCCGGGGTAATGGTACAGGCTCCGTTTGTCCTAACTCTTCAGTTATCTTGGTGTGCGGCAGCCCAGACCCCACCGGGTGTGTGATGCGTGGTGGGAGTGTGCAGCCTGGCATTCTGCAGCTAATGATGGTTTGACTTGGACTGATGTGACGGTGGCATCTTCTCTGGATTTGGTAAAGGACCAAAGTCACAAGTAGACATCGTGGAAAGACTATAGGGCTTGGGAATTGCCGGCCTGGTTTCACACCCTGCCTCTGACTTCGTTGTAGTCTTTTGGGCAAGTTACTCTCTGGGCCTCAGTGTCCTCCTGTGCCTGTTAAGATTGTCTTAACAATTGAGTGACAAGGTGTTTGAAGCCCTCGGTGCAGTTGCCAACTCAGATACTAATCTTTCTCTTATTACGATGTAAGAATGTAAACATTTGGGGCTTTGATAGCACCATCAGATCTGAGTTTGTTTTTTTTAAGAGTTACTTATTCGAGAAAAAGAGTGTAGATGGAGGGGCAGAGGGAAAGGGAGAGAGAAATGCAGACTCTGTACTGAGTGCCGAGCCCGTTGTGGGGCTTGATCTCATGACCCTGAGGTCATGACCTGAGCCAAAACCAAGAGTCGGATGCTTGACTGACTGTGCCACCCAGGTGCCCCAAATCTGAACATTTTTAAAACAGCTTTATTAAATAATCCACATACCATACAACTTGTCTATTTATAACATATAACTCATTGTTTTTTAGTATATTCACAGGTATGTGCAGCTTTCACCACAATTTTAGAACACACTCATCTTCTCAAAAACAAAACCTCTAAATTCTTTTTTTTAAAGATTTATTTATTTATTTATTTGACAGACAGAAATCACAGGTAGGCAGAGAGGCAGGCAGAGAGAGGAGGAAGCAGGCTCCCCGCCGAGCAGAGAGCCCGATGTGGGGCTTGATCCCAGGACCCTGAGATCATGACCTGAGCTGAAGGCAGAGGCTTAACCCACTGAGCCACCCAGGTGCCCCAAAACCTCTAAATTCTTTAGCTGTCACCACCCTGTCCATCCAGATTTGCTTGTTCTGACATTTCATATAAATGGGATCATATAATAAGTACGTGGTCTTTTGAGTCTGGCTTCTTTCACTAACATGTTTTCAGGGTTCATCCATGTTACAGCACGTGTCAGTACCTCATTTCCTTTTATGCCTGAACTACCACTCAAGGGTTCTGCTTTGCCATCCCTCGTTCTGTATTTGTGGGGGTTTTTGTTTTTGTTTCTTTAAAGATTTTATTTATTTATTTATTTATTTGACATCACAAGTAGGCAGAGAGACAGGCAGAGAGAGAGAGGGGAAAGCAGGCTCCCCACTGAGCAGAGAGTCCGATGCGGGGCTTGATCCCAGGACCCTGAGATGACTTGAGCTGAAGGCAGAGGCTTAACCCACTGAGCCACCCAGGCGCCCCTCGTTCTGTATTTGTATCTCCTTTCATGAGTCATGAGAACCCTAGCACCCATCAGTACCAGTATTTACTTATTTGATGAGTCTTACAATGTACACAAACTTAGCTTTAGAGTTGCTCTTACCCACAGTAAATTTCCGGAGTTTATTGTGTTTCTTTTTTTAAGATTTTATTTATTTTTTTGACAGAAATCGCAAGTAGGCAGAGAGGCAGGCAGAGAGAGAGGGAGAAGCAGGATCCCCATCAAGCAGAGAGCCCAATGTGTGCTCCGGGGCTCGATGATCCCAGGACCCTGAGGTCATGACCTGAACTGAAGGCAGAGGCTTTACCCACTGAGTCATCCAGGCGCCCTTATTGGGGTTTTTGATCTTTTAACTATTTTGGTTGCTGCTGTAGTTTACAAACGTATCGGCGATTCCAGCTTATAAAGTGAAGATGGTAAAAACCATTTATTTGTCAAAGTTGGACCCTAGATACCTAGAAATAACTTTAGTAGCACTTTCATGAATATATAATAATTTCTTTTAAAACAGAATCTAGTTTATACTGTCTGAGGCCACTGAAATGTCTTCACATTGTTACAGGTACACTGTGCATCTGTATGCACATACCTTTCAATTTTAAAGACCATATATTGCATTCCAAGTAAAATAGCATGTAGATCAACTTGGTGTATATGGCATACTGCCGCTGTATGTTACCTGAACTGTAATGACTTCTCCTTGAGTTTCTGAAGTGTTCCTCTGTGTGTTTTAACATAGGACAAAGGAAAGGTCATGTGATACTCTTAAATTGATACAGAGAAATAAGGGACAAACAATGTTAATATTTTTCCAAGGTCAGTTCATGTCATTCGGTATCTAGTTCAGTGCTGTAACCTCTGGAACCGAGTTTGTGTCTTTTGATGACCTGCCCTAGGTAGCTTTTTGTTTGTGGCCCTAAGAGAAAGAACTTTTCCGTGATTGTGATTTAGCCATTACTGTTTGTATTGTTTAGCTTTGTACTGATTTTTGCTGTAATCACTGTTGCAAACATTTCGTTCCATTCATGAGAGCAAACTTTGTTAAAGGTAGTGAGTATCACGGTTTTAAATAAATGAGATTTGTCTTAATTTTTTATTTTTATTTATTTATTTATTTATTTTTTAAACTTTTTTTTTAAAGATTTTATTTATTTATTTGACAGAGAGAGAGAGAGAGAGATCACAAGTAGGAAGAGAGGCAGGCAGAGAGAGAGGAGGAAGCAGGCTCCCTGCCAAGCAGAGAGCCCGATGCGGGGCTCGATCCCAGGACCCTGGAGCCATGACCTGAGCCGAAGGCAGAGGCCTTAACCCACTGAGCCACCCAGGCGCCCCTGTCTTAATTTTTTAAAGTAGCCTCTTTAGATTGATGTATTTTCCAGATTCTCACCATAATTAATGTAGATGTTCTCTTTATCGGTAGAATATCAGTGTTACACATTCTGAAGTTGTAAATAGTAGTGCTGTGTTTCAAAATTTTTTACTTATAGAAAAAAGGCAAGATTACTGGGCTCTTCTTGTTGTTGAGAGAAATTTCTGTCTGGGTGAAGTAAGCCCATATAATGAATGATCAGAAATAAATTAATGAAAAAATTTCTTTTAGAGATTTTATTTACTTTAGATTGCACAAGCATGGGCAGGGACAGAGGAAGAGAGAGAATCTTAAGCAGAGAGAGTTGGCGCAGGGCTTGATTCCACGACCTGAACTGAAACCAAGAGTCAGGTGCTTAACCTGAACCACGCAGGCACCCCCACACTATTTTTCATCATTAACAGTAGTGACTTGCTGAGTAACTCCCCAGATAGTATTCAGCACGTAGTGATTGCTTTTATGCACAAGTGCCTGCCTGCCTTTGCTCTCCGGTCTTTTTTCTTGTCACCGAGGCTGCTGAGCTGAATTACAGTCAAATTCCTCAGGACTGAAATAGGTTTTATTTTGAAATAGCTGGTCTGGGTTTATTCATTCTGGTCATTTTGAAGATCAGTTAATTCCATTTAAAAACTTTTAATAGACCTTATTAGGAAATAAAGTCTAGTTGATTCTTTTGATCTTTACCAGTGAAACTAGAACGCGAAGCTGAAGAAGAACGAATACGAAGGCACAAGGCAGCTGCCGAGAAGGCTTTCCAGGAGGGCATTGCCAAGGCAAAGCTCGTCATGCGTAGGACTCCTATTGGTACAGATCGAAACCATAACAGGTAACTTATTAGACTTAATTTTTGTCGCCTTTTAGGGTTATTATATTGTTCCTAGTTTTGAAACTCTGAAGTTCTAGAATAAATAAGTTGTTCCGTTGATGTATTTTGGACACCATTGCTCATCACACATTTATTGAATGTTTTCTGTGCCACATGCTGGAGTTACACAGTTAAGACGCCAACCTGTTCTTTTTTTGTTTTTTTTTTTAAGATTTTATTTATTTATTTGACAGAGATCACAAGTAGGCAGAGAGGCAGGCAAGGGGAGGGGGAAGCAGGCTCCCCACGGAGCAGGGAGCCCGACGAGGGGCTTGATCCCAGGACCCTGAGATCATGACCTGAGGGCAGAGGCTTAACCCACTGAGCCACCCAGGTGCCCCAGACACAAACCTATTCTTAAAGAAAAAAAAAAAAAAGACAGAAGGGGCGCCTGGGTGGCTCAGTGGGTTAAGCCTCTGCCCTCGACTCAGGTCATGATCTCGGGGTCCTGGGATGGAGTCCTGCATTGGGCTCTCTGCTCGGTGGGGAGCCTGCTACCCCCTCTCTCTCTGCCTGCCTCTGCCTACTTGTGATCTCTCTCTCTCCCCCTCCATGTCCCAAAAAAAAAAGAAAGAAAGACACAACCCTGTTTTTGAAGATACCACAAATAGGAAACCTAAAGTATTATGATGGGTGAAACGTAATCCAAATAGAGGTCATTAGAAATGGTAATACATTTTACATGTGTGTATTGTGTGGAACCTGAAATAGAAAATACTAGAAGTTATAAAAATTACAGATACGAAACGAACCTCAAATTTCAAAAATGTTGGTATTCTGTGCCTTACTTTATCAATTGTATGGGTCTGAACGTTCAGTGATAACTCTGTAATCATCTCCCCCAACAGTAAATTCATCCCATGCTCGTGATCTGTCATTATTTTATTAACATACGGTTGTGATTTATAGGTACTGGCTCTTCTCAGATGAAGTTCCGGGATTGTTCATTGAAAAAGGCTGGGTGCATGACAGCATCGACTATCGATTCAGTCACCGCAAAGACCGTGCGGACCCTGCTGATGAAGATTACTGTCCCCGGAGTATGTGTATCTATCAGTTCTTATACCCTGCTCGAGTAGACTCATTAGTAAGGACTGTCTTTCCTTGGTCACTTTTTCTTTTTACAAAGTTTATTTTCTCCGTAGGTAGATGTATTTGAGTGGGGTGGGAGGATATGAAATGGGTTGAAGGAAGGAAACTAACATTTGGTTATGAACTTTGGTCCAGATGTAGTGTGGAAAGATAAAGAGCTTGAATATTAGGATATTTGGGTATTAGATTTTTTTTTTTTTAAAGATTTTATTTATTTGTTTGACACAGAGAGAGAGAGCAAGAGAGGGAATACAAGCAGGGGGAGTGGGAGAGAGAGAAGCAGGCTTCCTGCTGAGCAGGGAGCCGGAAATGGGGTTCGATCCAGGACCCTGGGATCATGATCTGAGCCAAAGGCAGACATTTAATGACTGAGCCACCCACGCACCCCTGGGTATTAGATTTTATACAAGTAGTCTCCAAACTGTTCCTTGGAAGTCTCTCTGTAGGTACCTTAAAGGCTGGAATTGAGGTAAAGGGCTAAGAAGACAATTTCATAATTTATTTATTCAGTATGTGTGGAGCATCTCATGTGTGCCAACCAGTTCTTCCTGTTTTGTGGTACCAGAAAGCAAACAAGACAGATAAGGTCCTAAATGTCGTTTAATTAAAATTCTAGTGAGGGGGAAACACAGCAAAGAACTAAAAATAAGTGACGGAGACTTTATGACTTTATGACTATAAAGGGGTACTGATGTTCTTTTTCTTGGTCTGGGTTCTAATTACATGGGTGTGTTTGATTTGTGAAATAAGTATAATTATATAAATGTGTATATATATTTTTTCTTGAGGCGCTTATATACATTGAACATAGACTATGTGTAACATTTGTAACATGTATATGTTATTTCAAGAAAGAAGTTAAAAGGGGGTGCCTGGGTGGCTCAGTCATTAAGCGTCTGCCTTCGGCTCAGGTCATGAACCTGGGGTCCTGGGATTGAGCCCTGCATCGGGCTCCCTGCTCAGCAGGGTGCCTGCTTCTCTCTCCCACTCCCCCTATTTGTGTTCCTTGTGTCTCTCTCTGTCAAATAAATAAAATCTTAAAAAAATTAAAAAAAAATTTTTTTCTTTTTAAATTAAGAAAACCCAAGTGGTCAGGTTAGATCAGTTTTCCTCATCCTCAGCATTATTGACATTTTGGGTTAGATCTTTTTTTTTTTTAAAAGGTTGGGCCTGGGTAGAGGGAGAGAGAGGGAACGCGATGCAGGGCCTGGTCCCATGATACTGGGATCATAACTCGAGCGAAATCAAGAATTGGACGCTTAAGTGACTAAGCCACGCGGACACCCCCAGATAATTCTTCATAGGTGGGGCTTGTCCTGTGCATTGTCACACATTTAGCAGCGTCCCTGGCCTCAGTGGAATAAATGCTAATAGTGACAATTAAATGTGTCTCCAGACATTGCCACTTGTCCGCTGGGAGGCAGCCTGGCTCCCTGGGGAGAACCACTGGGTTAAATGATCTGCAGGCTTCCTGCTAGCTCTGCTTTCTGTGACCTAATGAAGATTGCTTCTCAAGTATTAGATCGTTACATTTCTTTCAGAAATCTTTTTAAAGGCAGTTTTCCTTCATTTTAGAGACGCTCCTATCCCAAACTTAAAAACTCACAAAGTTGTTAAATAAGGAAATGAATATGTAGCCCAAAGTTTCAGAGTTAAGGCCTTTTTATACTGTGTTGATAATAGTAAGTGTTACATTGCAGCATTTTGATAGAAACATCTAGTTTTGGTAGAGTTCGTAAATACTTCCATAAGGGCAGTTATGTTTGAGAGTGGTAAATGTGCAGTCAGGACCTTTAGACCTGGGGGAGAGTTTCCAGCAGGAGGAGACACTGATTTTATGTTTTCCAGAAGCTTAACAGGTGTCCTTAGAAATCAGGTCTCCATAGTTCTAGCTCCCAGGAGAAGATGAGCGTCCCAAGCCCGCACTCCTCGTGCATCCTGGCGGCCATTGTTGCTTCGTGTTCTCATCCCGGCAGGGCCTGGGGGGTGGGGGGTGGGGTCTTCAGAATCACATGACTCGAAAGACTAACGGGGCGATGTGTTTGTAGTGCAGAGAAGGTGTGGAGGCTTAGAAGGGCGAGGGAGGGAGCAGGGGACAGAACCAGTTACAGTGTTAGGTGAGGCCTCAGAGATTGGCCTAAGATCCATCCGTATTCATGTGGGGGAGCTGGCTTAGAAAAAAGCTCATCGTGTTTGACATTTTGAAGCCTCTGGGGGTAAGTTTATAGTAGTTTATGTGTTTCATTTGTGCCTTTGTGCTAATAAGCCTCACGTACAAAGAGTAAATGGATTATTTGCTTTGATATAAAGTTATTCAGTCATCCCACTCCATTCTAAGTTGTGATACTCTAAACTTTGAACTGTGCAGCTGTTCAGCTGTGTAGCCAGCAGGCATCTCAAAGAATGTGCTGCGTGTAAGCTGTTGAAGAGAAGTCCGCGCCTGTCGTACACTGGATGGATTGAATAGGTGGCATCTGTGTTACTAGTTGTTGGATTGGCGCTGTGTCCTGCTTAGGTTTGAAATGTGGAATTGGGGGGAGCCTGGGTGGCTCAGTAGTTAAGTGTCTGCCTTTGGCTCAGGTCATGATCCCGGGGTCCTGGGATGGAGCCCCACATCAGGCTCTGCCCCTCAGTGGGAAGCCTGCTTCTCCCTCTCCCACTCCCTCTGCTTGTTTTCCTTCTCTCTCTATCAAATAATTATAAATAAAATCTTAAAAAAAAAAAAAGAAATGCAGAATTGCGTATTTACTGTATTAACCTAATGTTTACTTTTTTTTTAGGTAAGAAAGCAAACCTGGGCAAAAATGCAAGCATGAACACACAACCTGGACCAGCAACAGAAGTTGCCGTAGAGACCACCATACCCAAGCAAGGCCAGAATCTATGGTAACGTGAGCATTCATTGGGCTGCTCTTTTTCCTTTTTCATGTTAAAATATTTAATCTAGTGACACCAGTCTTAACATCTGTTAAGATCATTTTGTATGATTTTGATTTCTTAGATAATGTAAACTCATTGCTTTAAAAGCAGGTTTGAGTTTTGTTTTGTTGGTTGGTTGGTTTGTTTTTGGTAAGAATATATTCTAAGCTTTGGAATTTTATTTCCCCGTTATAATGTAAGTTTGTATATGTTCTTGGTGTAGATATAGGATTTTCATCTTTATTTATTTATTTATTTATTATTTTAAAAAAGATTTTGTTTATTTATTTGACAGGCAGGGATCATAAGCGGGCAGAGAGGCAGGCAGAGAGAGAGGAGGAAGCAGGCTCCCTGCTCAGCAGAGCACCCGATGCGGGGCTCCATCCCAGGAACCTGAGATCATGACCTGAGCCGAAGGCAGAGGCTTTAACCCACTGAGCCACCCAGGCGCCCCAGGATTTTCATCTTTATTAATTGAAGAATATAAATTGTATACATAGCCATTGATTTGCTTTTATGTTCATATTCTTTTAGGCAGGGAAACAGGCTTTGAGAGGATCCCTTTTCTTTTGTGATTGCATTAACTGTTTTGCCTATGATTCCTTTTGGTTTAATGACCTTTTATCTTTAATTTTTAGATGTAGGTTTACTCTTCTAAGGTATATGGACAAGTGTGTCAGTTGACTTTATAAAATTTGTCTCATATTTTAGTAGGAGACATTGGCTCCAGTATTCTAGGATAAAGTTAGCGTTAGGTCTCATTGAAATAATAAATTATCTGTTTTGCTTGTGAGCAAGATTGGAATTCTGTTCTCCCAACTTCCACCAACAATCTTAGACCCTTTCTTACTATTTGATTATTTTTCAGAGTTACTGATTCTGTGTTGCTCCTTTTAGGTTTTTATGTGATAGTCAGAAGGAACTGGATGAGTTGCTAAATTGCCTTCACCCTCAGGGAATAAGAGAAAGTCAACTTAAAGAGAGACTCGAGAAGAGGTAAGGATTTTCATCTTGCTCTACACAGCTTCTCTTCAGCATTAGGTATTATAAATGTCTTAGGGGTTATTTGTTTATCCGTAAAAGCAGTAAAAGTAAATTTAAAAAAGTGTCTGTAACTCTTTTATGTTCTTATTGCTTGGTGTAGTTTCTTTCTTTTTTTTTTTAATTTTTTAATTTTAAAAAATATTTTATTTATTTGACAGACAGAGATCAGAAGTAGGCAGAGAGGCAGGCAGAGAGAGAGGAAGGGAAGCAGGCTCTCCGCGGAGCAGAGAGCCCAATGCGGGGCTCGATCCCATGATCCTGAGATCATGACCTGAGCCGAAGGCAGAGGCTTTAACCCACACGCCACCCACACGCCCCTGCTTGGTAGTTTCTTGACTCATGTTTGTTTGGAAAAGCATATTTTTAAACCACGTAGATACAGTGCAGCAGGACTGTTCATTGATTCCTGTGTGTCATGCACTGAACTAGACCCCCATTAGAGTCAGGCAGCCTTACAAGGGCAGTTCCACGGCAGTTGGCGTTCAGAAGTATTTGTCAGCATTGGAAACAGCCAGAAAATGAAAACTCCCTAAATGTCCATCAGCTGACGGACGAACAAAATATGGCATATCCATAAATTCAGCCACAAAACGGAACAAAGTACTGACACGTGCTATAGCTGTAACTGGGCTGACACGAAAAAATGGACTGAATCAAAGAAGCTAGACAAAGGCCCATATCGTATGTTTCTATTTATTTATTTTTACTATTTATTTGAGAGATATTTCAGAGAGAGAGAGTGAGCATGAGTTGGGGGGAGGCGCAAGGACGGAGGGAGAAACAGGCTCCCCACTGCGCAGGGAGCCCAACACAGGGGCAGCCCAGGACTCTGGGATCGTGACCTGAGCCGAAGGCAGACACTCAACCAACTGAGCCACCCAGGCATCCCCTGTATGATTCCATTTATGTAAGACTTTCAGAGTAGGCAAATCCACAGGGACAGAAAGAAAGTAGACCTGTGGTTTCCAGGGGCTGGGGGAAGGGGAGAATTGGGAGTGAGGTATGGGGTTTCTTCTGGGGTGATGAAAGTTTTGGAATTAGGTAGTTTTGATGGTTCCACAGCATTAAAACCACTGCAAATGTATGCTTTAAAGTGGTGAGTTTAATATTGAATTGTATCTTTAAAAATCTCCAAACAAATACTGTCTACATCTAGATTTGCCGGTGTCCTTCCTGTTCTAGGCATTGCTCCTGTCAAAGCCAGGACAAAGTTTTGGCTTAAGGCCACCTGCAGTATCTGACTGCATGCTTTCATAGTTGAATTTGGGTTTGATCGAAGGAAGAAGTAATGTATCGTTCAGTCTACAGTTGCAAGTTTTCTAGACTTTTGTGAGTGATAATGGATGGGTACATGATACTAGTCCACTGCTTAATGTATAAATTAATTAAAATTGTATTCAGAATTGTGGTATCTTAGTATAGAGATGAGCAGGTAAGTTAAATTAAGAAAGATGAGGGAAAGTGTCAGTACACCCAGCCACAAAGTAGTACGGTTCTATGACGTGCCTTCTGTTTGTTAACATACTTGATTGTCAGGGTTAAAAACAAAATTACACTTTGGTTTTGTTGAGCATTAAAAAAAAGCCCCAAACACTTGCTTTTCTGCTTTTCTGGGTTTGAACTTTCTTGCTTTTCTGGGTTTGAACTTTCTAGAGGTTGTCAAGCATACATAATCTTGGAGAATTAATGTTCCTTCCTTAGCATTATTTTACTGAAGAGCCATCCATGTTTCATACTGTTTTGTTTTGTGTTTAATTGAAGTATAGTTAATATGCAAAATACTGGTGATTTCAGGTTTCATCCATGATTTTTATAACCGAGTTCTGTCATTTTCCTTTCTATATACTGTTCTGGGAATTTGTATAATCTTTGTGATTCTACTTTATTTATCTCTTCTCTTGCTGGTGGTTATTTGTATTTCCTTTGGGTAGCCAAGGGGATAGGATAATGTATCACAGACCATTTGAAGTTCACATTTATAAAACAGTTATATATGCTCTTTACAAGAAAGTAAGTGATGAAGGATATAAATTACAGGGTGTGCACTCAGTTACTCATTTCAATAAAAAAAGGAATTTACTTTTTTTAAGATTTTATTTATTTGAGAGAGACCACAAGCTGGGTAAGGAGAAAGAAAAAAGCACACATGAGCAGCGTGATGGGCAGAGAGAGAAGGAGAAGCTGACTCTCCTCTGAACAGGGAGCCCAGTGTTGGGGGCTTAGGCCCATGACTCCAGGATCACGACCCGAGCTGAAAGCACACGCTTAACCAGCTGAGCCACCCAAGTGGCCCTCAGTAAAAAAGGAATTTAAAAACAAAATGATACCAAGCCAGTTGGAAGCAGAGAAGTAAAGTTTTTTCTATCCATTGAACATTTATAAAAATTAATTATATACTTAGCCACAAAAGCAGTCTCAACGGATTTTAAAAATAGAGAGTTTCAGGATATGTTCTCTGATCAGATTGCAATAAAATTAGAAACAAATTCCTTAAAAATGTCCAAAGAGATCTTAACTGACAGGCAGTTAAACACATTCATAGATAACGTCAAAGAAGAAGATAAAGGGAATTCTGCAAAGCAAGGGAAATCCTTTGCAAGAAAACCAGTGGGACACAATGAAGCTGTATTCAGAGGAAAATAATATTAAAAATGCTTATTTAGGGGCGCCTGGGTGGCTCAGTGGGTTAAAGCCTCTGCCTTCAGCTCAAGTCATGATCCCAGGGTCCTGGGATTGAGCCCCGCATCGGGCTCTCTGCTCAGCAGGGAGCCTGCTTCCCTTCCTCTCTCTCTGCCTGCCTCTCTGCCTACTCGTGATCTCTGTCAAATGAAAATAACATTTAAGAAAAAAAAAAAAAAAGGAATGAAATGGGAGGGGTGCCTGGGTGGCTCAGTCATTGAGTATCTCCCTTCGGCTTGGGTCATGATCCCATGGTCCTGGGATCGAGTCCCTCATCGGGCTCCCCACTCTGTGGGGAGCCTGCTTCTCCCTTTCCCACTCCCCCAGTTTGTGTTCCCTCTCTCGTGGTCTCTCTCTGTCAAATAAATAAATAGATCTTTTAAAAAAAAAAAAAAGAATGGAATGGGAACTTACTATACTTCAGCTGAGATGACCTTGAGCTCAAGTTTGCATTTTGTTGTAAGAAACCAACAGTGAAGCTTATGGTCTCGCCAGAGTGTGTTGCTGGGACCTCAGCAGGTCAGTCTTTAATGTGAGAGTGAACTTGGAGGTCCTTGTGTAGAGTTTCAGCCGTTTGACATTTTTACTATGTTATGAGGCATTCCGGCAGGTGATTTAAAGTTGTCTCATGTTGGTAGCATTTCCTGTAGCTGACATGAGCACAGGGGTATTCTCTCTGGAGGAGCCCAGCTTCAAACCAGGCCTCAAAAGAATTTCCACAAATAAAATCCCAAGAAATGCATGGTGAAAAGGTTAAAAAAAAAAAACAAAACAAAAAACACAGACCAGGAACCATGAATGAGAGCTAGGTGTTAAGCAGAACACTTCAGATACTGGGATTATCAAATACCAAAAATAAGAAGTGTGTTTTTCAAATGAATCAAGAATAAGGCAAATTTGAAAATTTGTACAAGAAACACAAAACTAAAGAGATCACCAAGGAGAAATGAAGATCTGAGTAAGTCTTCTAGAAATGAGACCTGTCACTCAGAGTTTCTTTATTTTCCCTTCCTGCTTCCCAACTTTTCTAGGTACCAGGACATCATTCATTCTATTCATCTGGCCCGGAAGCCAAATTTGGGTTTAAAATCCTGTGATGGCAACCAGGAGCTTTTAAACTTTCTTCGTAGTGATCTCATTGAAGTTGCAACTAGGTTACAAAAGGGGGGACTTGGTTATGTGGAAGAAACATCGGAATTTGAAGCCCGGGTAAGAACATAAGCAAACACCCTTAGGAGATCTGTTACTCGTGGAAACTCAGTTTGGAATTATTCCCTGATATTGTTCTTGACTTCCCTGTATGACCCTGGAAATCATGTGTGGGTTTGTTTTGAAAGACCTGTGGAACCAAAAATTCTCCATGTACATTTGATACTTTTCCTTTGATATCTGGAAAAATCTAATCATTGGCTTAGATTCTTTGTTCAAAAAGAGCTTTTCTGGTTTTTTTTTTTTAAGATTTTATTTTATTATTTTTTAAAAGATTTTATTTATTTAAGAGCAAGTGAGCATGAGCCAGGGGAGTAGGGGAAAGGGAGAGGGAGAAGCAGACTCCCCACTTGAGCAGGGAGCCCAACACAGGGCTGATCCCAGGCCCCTGAGATTATGACCTGAGCCGAAGTCAGACCCTCCATCAATTGAGCCACCCGGGTGCGTCTAAGATTTATTTTATTTTTTTATTTTTATTTTTTATTTTTTTTAAAGATTTTATTTATTTGACAGATCACAAGTTGGCAGAGAGGCAGACAGAGAGAGAGGGGGAAGCAGGCTCCCCACCGAGCAGAGAGCCCGATGCGGGACTCAATCCCAGGACCCTGGGATCATGACCTGAGCCGAAGGCAGAGGCTTAAAACCAATGAGCCACCCAGGTGCCCCTAATTTTAAATAATAAAGTCCACGTAACTCAGAGGACACTAATAATTGTGGGTCTTTTCAAATTACTCCTATGCATTACACCATGTGTATTCGTCCTGCGTCTTGAGCAGTTATGTCTTTTTTTCCCTCAATTTATAGAAGTACATTCCATTTCTTTCAGTCTTTATATCACTTTGGGGTACATAAAATATTTTTATTTCTTTGCTGTTAGAATTAGCATATTATATATGCATCTTAGGTATGTAGCTTTCTCTTTCTCCTTTATTTTTATTTACTTATTTTTTAAAGTAACCTCAGTACCCACTGTGGGGCTCAGTCTCACAATCCTGAGATTTAGAGTCATGGGCTCTACGAAGTGAGCCAGCCAGGCACCCTCACTCTCTCTTTTTTTTTTTTTAAAACTAGTCTGGTTATGAATTCATGGTACATTTTGTAGGAAAAAGGATTTAAATATCTGTATTGTTCTAATGATTTTTTATTTTATTTTTTTAAAGGTTGTATTTATTTGTCAGAGAGAGAGAGCACTAGCAGGGGTAGCAGCAGGCAGAGCAGGCATAGGGAAAAGCAGGCTCTCTGCTGAGCAGGGAGCCTGGTACGGAACTCAGATCCCAGCATCCTGGGATCATGACCTGAGCTGAAGGCAGCCGCTTAACCAACTGAGCCACCCAGGTGTCCCTGTTCTAATGATCTTTTAAAGAATTACTTAACACTAAGTATTTTTGCCAGTTTTTTAAATATAATACTTACCTTTTTTGTTTGTTTATTCATTCATTTATTTAAAGATTTATTTGAGAGAGAGAGCGCATGAGAAGGGGGAGTGTCAGAGGGAGAAGCAGACTCCCCTCTGAGTAGGGAGCCCGATAGGGAACTCGATCCTGAGACTCCAGGATCATGATCTGAGCCAAAGGTAGTCACTTAACCAACTGAGCCACCCAGGTCCCCTACTTTTTGTTTATTTAGCAAATATTTATCATTTGCCTACTTTGTGCCGAACCCAGGCTCACACCCTGCTAACATTGGGTTATCATCATTCTTTGTTTCTCTTTGTAGTTACAAAATGTTATTTTTTTAATTGACATGTTTTGCATGACTAAGAAGGTAAAGTTCATTCAAGAGTATGACTTGGATCAAAGTGATTTAGCTTCTGTCCTTATGCATTAAAATAGATGTGAGGTTTAGATGACACCGAGTATGGAAAGTGAATTACTGGCATACAGTGTGTGAGGTATATAGTGGGTCAGTAAATGTTTATTTTCCTTCTCAGTTTTTCTTTCCCCTGACTCTGTAGTCCGCACGTAGTAAACACTCGGTTGCTGAGTGAATGAATGAACTCCCTAACTTCCTAAATTAAGTAGAGTGAGTTTCAGCATCCCGTGGGTCTCATGGTTGGGGAAATGGAAGTAGTCAGCTTCTTTTAAACCTATAAAGCACCCATTGAACTGAGGACCAAGGCAAATTCATATGGTGTGACCCGTTTGGGCCCAGATTGATTTGAATTTAGTCAAGGATGGTCTCCTTTTTTTTTTCCCTCTTGCAGACAGCATGCGTTATTTTGCGTAAATACAGAATTTTACTACCATATGTGGGGAGGGGTTAGTGTCAGTGAAAGACCTGTACCTCCTAGGAAAACCCCCAGTGAATTTGCTTTTGGATAAACTTTCCCAGTGACGCTGAAACTGGTGGGGAGTTGCCACTGTACAGGCTTACAATCAGCTTCCCCCGCGACTCACGTCAAGTCAGAGTAGTGCAGAGATGACCAGAGTCCCGGTGTGGGGCGGGGAGGAGAGTCTCCTGTCACCTCGGCCTTTCGTTCATTCTGTTGCTTCTGTCGTTTCCTGTAGGTGATCTCGTTAGAGAAACTGAAGGATTTTGGTGAGTGTGTGATTGCCCTACAAGCCAGCGTCATAAAGAAGTTTCTCCAAGGCTTCATGGCCCCCAAGCAGAAGAGGAGAAAGCTCCAGAGCGAAGATTCAGCCAAGATGGAGGAGGTGGACGAAGAGAAGAAGCTGGCGGAGGAGGCGGAGGTACTGTGCTCGCCAAGATGGGTTTTGTGCCTAGGAGCGTGGCTCTGATTCTAAATGGTCGCACGCGGTGCGTGTGCCTCCTTAAAGCCCCGTGTCCTGAGCTGGTGTTCATTTTCCTCACTTCTACTAAGTGCTGTGGTCTTCAGACTGGTCTGTGGAGCGCAGCTGGACAATGTCTCCGAGGGCCCCGTCCTCTCTTACCGGGCCTGATTGCTTTTTAAAAGGTGGTAGCAGTTTTTAAATTGTTAAAAATGGTGGTAAAATCACATAAGGAACAATGGGGCATCTTAACTATTGTTATGTTGTGTGTTGTTACGTACATTCACAGTGTTGTGCACCTGTCACCGCCATCCATCTCTAGAACGTTCTCATCTTCCCAGACTGAAACTGTGCCCACCAAAGACTACACTACCCGTTTCACTGTCCCCTCAACCCCTGGCAACCCCGTTTTCTTTCTGGGTCTGTGGATTCAACTGACTCTGAATAGTGTTACGTAGAAGTGGAATACCGTATATGTCTTTTCGTGACTGGTTGGTTTAACTTAGCGTAACGTATGCAAAGCTCATCTCTGTTGCATTATGTGCTAGAATTTCCCTTTAGGACCGAGTAATGTTCCACTCCGTGTATCTGCCTCGTTGTGTGTTCATCCAGCGGTACACACTTGGGTCCCTTCCATCTCCTGACTGTTGTGGCTACGGTGCTGTGGGCCTTGAGAGCTAGTTTGGAACCTCTAGCAGGGGATGCCGCTGTGTGCCCTTGGTTGAAGGACGAAGGATGATCCTGTTGTGTTGGAGAAGGTTGTCCTCTGTGGCCAGGTGCATGGCCTCAGGAGGGCTGCACGGTGAGGGAGGGAGGAGACTGCCGGCCAGCCAGCCGCACCAGCCAGTCATCCTGGAGAACTGTGCGGTGACCGGTGTCGCAGCCAGGTGGTCCTCATGTCCAGTAATGCTGCTGGGAGCACAGGCGTACAGCTGTCTGTTCCAGTTCTTACTTTCAGTTCTTCTGGCTCTATACCAAGAGGTAGAGCTGCTGCATCGTATGGTAATTCTGTTTAGCTTCTTCAAGAACCGCCTTGTTTCCGCAGCGGCTGCACCATTTGCAATGCCTGACAGTGGTGCACGGGGTTCTCGCTTCTCTACATTCTTGCCAGCGCCTGTCACGTTCTCTGTCTTTGTGTGATTGCAGGCATCCTGACGGGTGCGAGGTGGTAGCTCATGGTTTTGATCTGCATTTCCCTAATAATTAGTGAGGAGCAGTGTGCGTGTTGGCCGTTTGTCTTTGGGGGAAATGTGTCTGAGTCGTCAGCAGTCTTTTAATTGGATTGTGTCTTTCTGTCATTGAGTTATGTAGGTTCTTCATATGTTCTGGGCATTAATCCTTTATCAATTGTATGATTTGCAACTCTTTTCTCCCATCCTGTGAGCTGCCTTTTCATTCTGTTGATGCCATCCTCTGATGCACAGAAGTTTTCAAGTTTGGTGAATTCTGCCTTACTAGTTCTCTTCTGTTGCTTCTGCTTTCAGTGTCACATCCAGGGGATCCTTGCCAAATTCAGTGTCACACATCCAGTGTCTTTCCCCTCTCTTTTTTTCTACCTGTCTTAGAATTTTTAACTTTTACGTTTAAATCTTTGATCCATTTTGAATTGTAGACTAAGTGTCTAAATTCAGTTTTTTGCATGTGGATATCCAGTTTTCTGGGTTTTTTTTGTTTATTTTTTTTTTTTAAGGATTTTATTTATTTGGCAGAGGGGTCACAAGTAGGCAGAGAGGCAGGCAGAGAGAGAGGGTGAAGCAGGCTCCCTGCCGAGCAGAGAGCCAGATGCGGGGCTCGATCCCAGGACCCTGAGATCATGACCTGAGCCGAAGGCAGAGGCTTTAACCCACTGAGCCACTAAGGCACCCATGAAGATAGTTTTATTGGAATTTTACAGAACAGAATCATCTGCGTTGTGTTCTGCAGTCTCTTACCCATTAACATATTCTGTGTGTCTCCCCCCACTCAGTCCATGTAGATCTACATGATACCACGTTTTCTCAGCTCCTTGATTCCTTACTGATGAACGTTATGTCTTCTCTGGTTTGTCTTTGTTAGAATAATTAGCAGCTCCATTTTTTTCTCTTTTCTCTGTTAGCTTTTTGCATAAGATTACTTTCGAAGAAAAGAACATGAAACCACTGCGTTAAGGGAGAGGTCCCAGGCATTATCCCACAGAGTCCTTTCCTTTGAGTTTGATTTCTCTTTCCCCCTTCCTTATTTCCTTCTTTTCGCACCCAGCTGGTAAAGGCTTGTCTTGGGCAGTCCCGTGGTGAGTCCAGAGGTTGTAGTGACGAGGAGGAGCCAGGAGTCCTTGCCCTCCAAGAGTCCTGTCGGAGTGGGAGGGATGATTGTGGTGGAGTGACAGGTCCTGGCGAGAAAGCGCAGGACTCAGCCTACCTGTGAGGGACACCTGGGGCAGAGGAGGGAGAACTCCCCAGAGGGGCACATGTGTCAGCCGGGGTTTGGAGAATAAGCAGGAGTTAATCCAGTCATGGAAGGGGGCATAGGCCTGGTTGGATTGAACTGAAATTGGCTTTCTCCTCACTGATAGCTGCTCCTTGTTCTGCCCTCGGCGCTTACGCAGAATGAGTGCACCCTCAGAAGCACCTCAGATCTGTGTACGCTGTTGTCCTGTTCCCTTTCTTCCCGAGGCCAAGGTGATGCGTGATGATGAAAGGAGAGTCCTGGGTGGGGGAGGTAAGGAGCAGAGAGCGAGTATTCAGTTAGATCAAGGTCTGTAGTTCCAGGCGTAGATCCAGAGACTGGACACGTGTCAGCGCCTTCCTGGGCCTGGGTTCTCATTGCCGTGTGCTCCGTTTAATGGCTGCATGTAGCGTGCGGGTCACCTTCTGGGCGGAGTCCGAGACAGTGGTGTATCGTCTCCTCTGCTCAGTCTCTTCTCGTTAGGCATCAGTTTTAGCCTCGCCAAGTACCGCATGGGCTTTGTTGTTGACTCTGCCCGGAAGAGCCTTTTCTTGATGGGATCTTTCCTTGGCATTTCTTTCCCAGTAACATTTTCTTCTCTTGGGAAGTAGTAGCTGTAGAATTCTCAAGTTCTTCTTTAGTACTCTTCGCCGTAGCAGAGTAACCTCTTTTTAGCCTGTCATAGGAGACTTCATTCTCAGTACGACTGGGAGTAAAATCGGAGCACTGCGCAGGTTGAACCTTGGGGCCCAGGCATATAGTACACAAACGTGGAAAATCAATTAGGTTGCCTACTAAGTAGTTCAACAATGTTCTCCATTAAAGTGGCATCATGCCCTGCCTGCAGTTCCTGACCAAAGGTCGGCTTTGCCACTGCTCTGAAATTTTCCGCTGTCCGTTGCTTTGGAGGTTTCTATGTAGCCCCGGCCAGCCTGTTTCGTCTGGCAGCAGGTGGTTGCGTGAGTCAGTTAATATCAGTCTTTAGTATGGGTTTCAGTTTCCTTAAAGAAGTAGATTGATTCTTGAATCCCCTTTTGTAATAGTCCAGATGATTTCAAATATTTAATGTTTGTTTGTTTCTTTTTGCATTAAGTGGGAAAGACCTTGTATAATTTGGTAAAATCCTGGGTTCTGTTAGGCTGTCTGTTTACTTTGGATGCATTTGTCCTGACAGCCTGATTATCTGTTCTTCATTTTAAATGTTGTTTTGTGGAAGAATGTGGTCGGAAGCCTTGTCCTGTCCTTTCAAGATGGGATATTGCCTTTTTCCTGTTAGTAAAGGGATTCATGGTGACTTTGCATACGAGGCGGCTTTCCTTTCATTCTGTTGTTACCCACTTCTACCTAGGAACCACCTTTACTTAAACATGCTGGAGCATTTGAATTTTTCATCAGGATAATGTGTTTAGCCATCCAGGAGCATTGTCAGACACAGGATTTTACTGGATGCCCCCAGTGTTGAGTGTCAAAACTTAGTTGCCACTGTTCATCTCTTCTTAAAAGCTGTGTCTTAAAAAACCAAAAAAAACCCCAGTGTCTTTGAATATGGCTTGGGTTTTGTTTGTTTGTTTGTTTTGGTGGGGTTTTTGTTTTAATGTGCTAGCCTGTTTGGAATTTTTTTCCAATGATGGGAAACCAGGATGGTCTTTCAAATCTTGAGTGCCTAATGTTTTGCCCTCAAAATTAGAGGTTGTTTGGAATCTAGGCTGGTCTGGTTGGATAACTTGGTGGGTTTAATTGAATGCTAGTGATTATCCAGTATCTGTAATGTCAGGAGCATTGGTATTGTGGAGATGTGAAGGAGACCTGGTCTCAAATTGCTGTGAGACCTTGGGCAAAATTAATAAATGAAAGTTTTTTATTATGAAAGTTATACAGATGTGCACAAATATCCATAGCAGTGTGATTTATGATAGCCAGAAAATGTAAACAACCAGGATTCCATCACCCGATGAATGTATAAACAGAATGTGACTGACTGATCCATACGGTGGAAGAATATTCAGCACTTAAAATGGAATAAACTACTGCTCTTAAATCAGGTACTGTTACATGCTACTATTATGTGCCCTAGAAAAATTATGCTCCAAGAAGGCAGTCACAAAAAGCCACACGTTCTATGAAATGTCCAGAAGAAGAAAATCTCCAGACCAAAGGTAGATCAGTGGCTGTCTGAGGCTGGGGAAGTGGTAGCTGGGGTGGAGAATGAGGAGTGACCACTAGTGGGGGTGCAGGTTTGTTTTTTGTTGTTTTTTTTTTTTAAGAATTATTTTTTTGACAGACAGAGATCACAAGTAGGCAGAGAGGCAGGCAGAGAGAGAGGAAGGGAAGCAGGCTCCCTGCTGAGCAGAGAGCCCGATGCGGGGCTCGATCCCAGGACCCTGGGATCATGACCTGAGCTGAAGGCAGAGGCTTTAACCCACTGAGCCACCCAGGCGCCCCCAGTTTTTCTTTTTGGGGGGCACCTGGGTGATAGTTACATAGCTCTGCAGATGCATGTAAAACCATTGTTTTTCTTTACAAGGTGAACTTGTTAACATAGAAACTATATATGTATTAAAATGAGATTAAATAAGCTTATTTCTAAGACCTTTCAGGGTTTTTAAAAAAGATTTATTTGAGAGAGAGTGTGAGTGTAGAGCGAGGGCAGAGGGAGAGAGAGGCTCCGGCAGACTGTGCGTTGAACCTGACCTGGGCTCAGTCCCACGGCCTACATGTGGCCTGGGCTGAAGCGGGGAGTCGGACGCTCAGCCTTCTGAGCCGCCAGCTGCTCCGGGTGCTGGGGGTGGTTTGCTTGTGTTTTAATGAGACTGGATGCCCTACTGAGGGCTCGGATCTTAGGGTTCATAGGAAATAAGTAAAAGGCAGTACTGTCTGCTGATAGGACTTTTTCCTACGTGTGTGCATCTGAGTGTCCACTAGAGGACAGCAAAGCCCATTTTAGCCTTTTTTTTTTTTTTGGCCTGTTCGGAGTAGGCACTCTATTTAGGGACTGGACTTAAAATTCCTAAATCCACGTTCCATCGGCGGGATGTGGGTTGTTCGCACAGTAAGAGGACCTGGCTGGTGGCATATGTCGGCTCTCCACTGCCCTGAGGCCAGCTGTGGTGTGGACCTCACAGCTGACGGAGGAGCTCTGAGCGGGGAGGAAAGCAGTTGTGCTGTGTTTTGAGGGCAGGTGTTGAACTAGCTGCACTGGGGGTTGAGGAATGGGCCAGACTGTACTAGAGTTTTAGCAGCCTCTCGGTTATGTATTCTCGTTGTTTATGAGTTTATGCACACAGGGCTCTCTGTGGTTCTCTGTTTCCAGAAGAAAGAGAAGGGGCAGCCTTTGTTCCCGTCTGTCAACCCTCCCACCACAGCTTCAGAAGTGGCTCAGTGTCCCTTGGCAGCTCTGTTGTACAGCCGATGGCCTTCAGCATAACTAGCCCTTCCTGTAGGAGGAAGACTCACTTCAAATAGACGCCCTTGCCTGGCGTGGGGCAGGGCCGTGCAGCAGGGCCGTGCAGCGGCGGGGTGGTCCCCTAGCTAGAGCTAGTCGTTGCCCGAGCAGTGCACTGCTCCCTGGCCTTCACTGCACGGCCGGGTTAAGGCTTACGGCCCCCACAGGGTGGATGATGGTGGGATGACCTCATCTCTCAGCCTCTGCTGTAGGGAGGGAGTGAGCCTTACCTTTGCCTGTCTCTGTGGTGGTTTCTTTTTCTTTCTTTCTTTCTTTTGTTTAAGGATTTTATTCGTCAGAGGGAGAGAGGGACAGAGGAGGAGCAGGCTCTCTGCTGAGCAGGGAGCCAGATGTGGGGCTCCATCCCAGGACCCTGGGATCGTGACCCAAGCTGAAGGCAGATGTTGAACTGACTGAGCCCCCCAGGCGCCCCGTCTGTGGTGGTTTCTGCCTGTCTGAGAGTGATGACTTCTGTGGAGGCATTTGTCTCTGCAGATGCTTACCTGATCATTTAGGCAAGAAATGCTTTGAACACCTAAAAAAAATACCTTTTGACTAAAGAAACAGTGATAGAAATAAGTGAATTATCCTAAAATGGCATTTCTGTTTTTCCTTAGAATGTCTATTTTATGTAGCAGTGACGGTTGTGTTTTATCATTGAAATTCCTGATTATATTTTCCTGCGTCCTGTGTTTTCCCTGGGTAATCCTGAATTAATTTGCATTTTCTCACGGTGGGCGGAGGCAGTGTCTATTATGCTGAGAGTAACTGCCCAGAAAGAAGTCAGCCTAAGCCCTGGCCCTCTGAAAGTTTCACTTACTTGGAAGTTGGTGATCAGGTCAAGAGGAATGCTTTGTATCAGTCCTTAATATTTTTAAGTGTTGTCGAATGCTTTATAGATGGTATTTACTGTAGTGTCCAGGCCCTGTAATTTGGGATTGTGGCACGTACTGCAGAGACCCGTCATCTTGTTAACCAGAGTTGTGTTAGCTCAGGACAGGGTTCCGTAAGTGTTCCCGCTTTTAGATGGTACTGAATCTTTAAGTGGATTTCATTGGAACAGACGGGTCTCTCATCACCCCTCACCCCTGCCTTCATTCTTTGTGTAACCTGTGGCAAGTTTTTTCACTCTTATGAGCCTTGATTTTTGCTGTAAAATAAATGCGTGAGGGGTGGAGAAGCTCTAGGAGGGGAACGTCCTCAGCATTCTCTCGCCTCTTTTCCTGCTCTAGTGTTCTCAGTGCATGCTCTGTGTCAGTACTGTGTGAAAAATCTGTGTGTCACGTCCTTGAGGTCCTTGTAGTAACGCTGACCTGGTTTGCTCTCTGTTCAGGTCGCATCTGCTCTGGAAAAGTGGAAGACCGCGATCCGCGAGGCTCAGACTTTCTCCCGGATGCACGTTCTGCTTGGGATGCTGGATGCCTGCATTAAGTGGGATATGTCAGCAGAAAATGCTCGATGCAAAGTTTGTCGAAAGAAGGGTATGTTTAGATCCGTGTTGCTTATCTGAGTGCAATAGGGACTAGAATTTCCATTCCAAAGATATTTTCTCTCCTGAAGAATTCCGGGCACCTAACTTTGAAGTACAGTGGGACAGATTTACCCTCTTCCGGAGGTCTGTAAAGTGCTCTTTTACATGGAGTAAATCAAAGCAAGCGCTTTGTTCCTTAAGTTTGAGGATAAGAGCAGTTTATCTCTCCAATCTTTAAATTTTCTGCAGGGGACAAATCAACCTAAAATTTTAAATCTCTTTTCTCATCTCCTGGCGTTTGTAGTCATCCGTGAAGTAAGACGTCTGCCAGCAGAGGGCAGTATTTCCACACTCCCGTCGGGCCCACTGCCCCGAGTCCTGCAGAGCAGGGCATTTGGGACTCTTTAATGGTCACAGCTTTTAGAACCCGCGTGAAAGGAACTTCATGACTAATAGCCCTCGAGCTATTGACTCCTCGGTGGCTAGCGTTATTTTGTGAGGTAGGTTAGGATTTAATTTGCAAGGATAGAAAAACCTATGAAAAACCTGTTCATTGCTCTAAACGGTGTTCTAGAGCGAAGGCTGGAGAGGGAGGTGACCGTGTCATGTCAGTTCCGTGCCTTTTTGGCACCAGGTGGTTTAAGAGAAACCATGTCAGAAACTGGGAAGTGCCGGGGCTTGAGGAAGAAGATGGGCAGTAAGTGTGATACTTCACGGCGGGTTCATTTCTCAGTGGGAGGTGAGCAGCGACCGTTCTCGCCGTGACTTGGTTTTTGTTGCTGCTTCATAAGTGTTTTAACGGTCCACTCCGAGGCCGAGCTGGATTTCGGGATATAAGTCAGAAGGCCTGAGTTTAAATTACCAGTAGCCTAGTTTATGCTACGTTTCTTTCTTTCATTTTTTTTTTTTTAAGATTGTTTTTCAAGATTTTATTTTATTGATGTATGTGAGAGAGAGCACGAGCAGGGGTAGGGAGAAGCAGACTCCTTGTTGCTGAGCAGGGAGCCTGACACGGGGCTCGATCCCAGCACCCTGAGATCATGACCCAAGCCAAAGGTAGACGCTCAACCAGCTGAGCCACCAGGCATCCCTGTGCTACATTTCTTTTCAGCAATGACTGCATTAGGAAAAACATGTGATAATACTCTGCTGGACTGTTTGCTCCCCCATGGTGCTAATCGAGGGTGAGTGGCCCTTCGTGACAGCTCGCTGAGCGTCGCCGTGCTCCCGGCGGTGCCGTCATACAGGTTTCTCCCCCTGCAGGTGAGGACGACAAGCTGGTCTTGTGCGACGAATGCAACAAGGCTTTCCACCTGTTCTGCCTGAGGCCCGCCCTCTACGAGGTCCCAGACGGCGAGTGGCAGTGCCCTGCCTGCCAGCCCGCGACGGCCAGGCGCAACTCCCGCGGCAGGTGAGAATTTCTTCTCTCAGAAACAAATCAGTGAAACGGCTGTTAACAACTAAGCTGTAGTTATTCAAACGGAATGATTCGAAGGAGTTTAAGTTCATCTTTGCGTACGGAGCCTGATCATTGGAATTACCGCCGCAGGCGCTCACAGGGCTCTGATTCCGTGTCAGCTCGATGTTGACATTCCTGGTTTTCGCTACCAGACGTGAGCTGTATCTTGGCGTCCTACCGTCCCCTCGGATGACGTTTCTCTCCCGGTGCCTTATGCTTCTGCTTTGCCCCCTTCGCGATGACCTCTGCAGTCACCCCCTGCTCCGAGTCCTGGAGCTCATGACCTTCCTTACCTGGGCCTGCTGTTTTCCCTTCTTTATCGTGGTTAGAACTCTGGGGTCGGCTTGGACATCTTCCTATCCCTCGGCTTCCGTGCTCTGTTGACACCGGTTCCGTGTCCGGACGTCTCAGGGGTCCGTCTCCTGCTGCCCACTCCCCGTGGTCCCTGCTGTCGGTTGCCCGCCTCCATCTCTCCTCCGGGCTCCTTCGGAGGCCTCTCGGCTCCTTACCTCAGCGCTTGCCCCCTCCTGTTCATCCAGCTATGGTGGGGGCACCAGAACGGTTTAGGCGTAAAGATAAGCTCACGTCACTATCCTGAAATTTAAGTCTTTCCATCGCCTCTAGAATCAAGTCCAAACTGCCTGGCCTCATTTTTGAGCCTTACACAATACTGGTCTCCGTTTTTGTGAGCCCTTGCCCGGGGCCGCACGCTCGCTGCAGACCCTCCCCCAGGTACCCTTGCCTGCTGGGTGCGCCTCCTGGCTGGGAGTAGTCCCTCTCCCTAGAACGGACGGGCCTGCCCGTGGCCTACCTAAAATGGCACTGCTTTTGTGAAATGTTTTTAAATTCTTAGGGTTGGTCCTTTCTCTGTTCCAGCCAAGCGTCCATCTCTGTCTTTCCGTGTGTCTTGCCTGACATGGGACTGTCTCCCCACGAGGGTGTTAGTGTCCTGAGGGTAGGGGTCGTGCTCTGGTCTTCATCCTCATCCCAGTGAGGCCTCGTAAAGATGCCCGAGACTTGCCAAGTTAGTACCGTTGTTTCCCACGTTGCAGTCTGAGGTTGGGGAAGGGCAGCTCGTAGGCGTGGTCTCTGAGGGGGCAGAGCTGTGTGACCCTGACCCCGTCTCACAGCGTTCCCTGGTTACTCGCGTTCCCCCCCCCCGAGCTGCACTTGGAGCCAAGTAAGGCGCCCTGCCCTGAGATCGCGGGGCTCTGGACCAGCTGTTCTGAGCTGGGATTACCTCGGCTTCGATGTGACGGTCGTCTGCAAGCTGTTCTACTCCTGGAAGGGGGCCATCAAGGTGGCGGAACACCTGTCCAGGCTGTTGATCCTTTCAGTGCCCCCTGAGTTGGGAACAGCTTTTAATAGCTGAAATGTCACATTATCCGGGTGATTTTGTGAGACGAAAGGAATAGGTTTTGTATTGGTTTATGTGAGGAGAGGTGGGGAAGCGTTTGGAGCCTGGCGGGGGAGGCCTGCTGCTGACGCTTGGGCGCTCGTGCCGTTGCCCGTGTCCTGGCCTCGAGTCAGGTTCCCTCCCCTCGTCATCAGCTCTGCCCGGTCTGTGACGAGGGTTCCCCGTGGGACTGCGTCCTTTCCTAGGGCCACTTGGGCCTGGAACCGCGTTCCCTATCTGTGTTTCCCTCCCTACAGGAATTACACGGAGGAGTCCGCCTCTGAGGACAGCGAAGATGATGAGAGCGATGACGAGGAGGAGGAAGAGGAGGAGGAGGAGGAGGAGGACTACGAGGTCGCCGGGCTGCGATGTAAGTATTCAGTTTGCCTTCACGGTTTTCCAAGCTCACTTGGGAGGACCGGCTTGGCAGTAGCCGCCCACCCAGCTCTGCCGTCGGGCCGTCTTCTCTCTCTCACGTGTCGTGGCTGTGGGGTGACTCCACTGCTGTGGTTTTCAAGGGATCTTTAAGGTGCCGCGTAACCACCTTCCTAGTGGGAGGTTGGATGGCTTGGTCTTAACATTCGGGCCGAGATTTAGTGGAATTCAAAGCCCCAAATGTGTTTATGCAGAGTCTTCTGGGGCAGGCCTCTCGGGGTGTGGGGACAGTGGGGACTGGGGATAAGGAAGGCCTAAGCCCGCCGGCCTCTCCCGACAGCGGGTGTGGCCTCTGCTGCAGCGCTGCTTTCAGAGAAGTGATCTTTCCCCTGTCGTAGTGTGCAGGCGGCTAGCTTGGCTAGTTTGAAAAGAGAAGACTAGTTTTTTCATGGCTTCGGGTGGTTGTTAGGAAGGTTCAGGTCCGTTTCTCACTAGATGCCCGTGGGGGGTGTGGGGGGCTCCTCTTTACACTGAACCTCTTTGACTCTCACTCTCTCATGGCCATTCCTCAGGAGCCATTTTCTTGGGTAAACCTAAAGCCTGTAGCCCGGCCTTTTACAGCTGCCTCTGCAGAACAGACCGGACCCTTCCTTGGGGGTTAGTGGGAAGAGATCACAGATCAAGATTTTGAAGAGATGGTACAGTCCCAAGGTCATAGCACTCGGAGCATTGGGAGCCTGAGAAGATGCTTGGCCTGACCAGTCTTGGAGCAGGGGTGCCGCTAAAACCCGGAGCGGTCTGGGTTTGCACGCCCGCCCCCGTCCTCGAAGTTGGGCAGGGCTCTCCGTTGGGAGCACCTTCCTTTCTCTCATTCCTGAGGGCTCCTTCTGTTTGTTCACTGGCATGATCTCGCAGCTGTCCGGGGTCAGGAGACACGTAGTCCCTGAACCCCAGATAACGGAGGGACCTCGTCTGCTAGCTGGAGAGAACGACTGGAGTGCAGGCCTGTTTGGGACTAGATCCCGAATGTCACAGTGTGCTCCTTGTGTTGGTTTCCAGAGTCGTGGATGCTTTCCTCTTGCAAGTTCCAAGAAATCGTTCTCTCCAGGTTTCTAGGGTCTTACCTGCCAAAGGAGTCCGAGAAGTATTGGTACTTGAGAGCCCTTTGTCTACTCCACCGTTGAGGCTGCCGAGGATGTGGTGTTCCCTGGTTCCCACCTTAAGGCCCTGGTGGCCGTCTCTAGCATTCTGAGTCTCGTCCTCGGTGTCGGCTGCTGCTTCTCTTCCTGCCTGCGCTTGAGCTTGGAGACCTTAAAATAGCCGGTGAAGGGCTGTCAGGGTCTAGACGTAGAAGGAAACAGTGTTTATTGATTCTTTCCATCACTGGCTCTGTATGCCTCTGTCTCTGTACAAATATCACCTCCCTACTTTTTTTTTTTTTTTTAAACATTTTATTTATTTATTTGACAGACAGAGATCACAAGTAGGCAGAGAGGTAGGCAGAGGGGGAGGGGGAAGCAGGCTCCCTGCTGAGCAGAGAGCCCGATGCGGGTCTTGATCCCAGGACCCTGGGATCACGACCTGAGCCGAAGGCAGAGGCTTTAACCCACTGAGCCACCCACGCGCCCCCCTCCCTACTTTGAAGGGAAAATATGTTCAGTGGAGAAGCCTTTTTTTTTTTTAAGATTTTATTTATTTATTTGACAGAGACATAGCGAGAGAGGGAACATAAGCAGGGGGAGTGGGAGGGGGAGAAGCAGGCTTCCCGCTGAGCAGGGAGCCCAATACAGGGCTCGATCTCAGGACCCTGGGATCATGACCTGAGCCGAAGGCAGACGCTTAATGATTGAGCCCCCCCAGGCGCCCCTGAGCTAATCCTAATGGAGCATCACTCCCTGGGGACGTATTGAGAAATGTTGGTTTGTCTGACATCGACTCCCCGTTGTCAGCCTGAGACACGGGTCATCTCGGGGACCTTTGTGTTCCTTATTCTCCCTTTGGGGGTGCCGGGCAAAGCTCTTACGGTAGTGGCCTGGCCCACTGTCTGGTTTTCAGAAATGCAGGAAAGCAGGACTGGGCCGAGCCTAAATTGGGTTCACAGAGAACGACTTCGAGTAGGTATCGGTTTTGCTCTCAGAAGATCGTGTTGGCGAGTGTAGGATTCCTTGGGGAACTAGGAGGCGGGAGTTGCCCTCCGGCCAGATGCCACCTCACGTGTGAGCACCTGCACTCGCGGCCCGGCTCGGGCTCTGCGGGGTCCAGCAGAGCGGGCAGCACACGGCCTCTCCCGGCCTGCCCGCCTCGCCGTGGGCTCCTTCAGAGGCCGCGTTCACGGGAGTAGCTGTGAGCAGCGCGGGGCGGGGAGGAGCCGTTCCGAAGGGACCGGCCTTCCCAAGGGGCTCGTGGAAGGTCCTCGGCAGCCGAGAGGTGTCCGTGCATCCGCTTCTCCACCTTTTGAGTGTCCTGTCGGGGCAGGAGAGAAGGCAGGAGCGCCTTATGACCAAAGGGAGCCGTCGCCCTGCTCGACCAGATGCTCCCTGCGTCCCGCAGACGTGCTCCCCCATCCCCTGTCGGCTCTGAAGTCCGCGTTTTCTGTTCCAGTGAGACCTCGAAAGACTGCCCGGGCCAAGCAGGGCGTCCTCCCCGCTGCGGCGAGGCCGGGGCGCCGGCCAGGTAAGAAGCCGCATCCTGCCAGGAAGTCTCGGCCGAAGGCGCCGCCTGTGGACGACGCGGAGGTCGAGGAGCTGGTGAGTGATTCCCGTCCTCCCCGCGGCGGTCGGTCAGTCCCCGCTCCAGCGCTGGGCGTCCGGCCGGCAACAGGTGGGCCCCCCCCCCTTTCGGAGGCCCCCACGGCCCCCGGGCGGGCCTGCAGGCAGCCGGCGGCCCCGGCCCCCCAGGAGCCGCTATGTCCGGCATCCCCCGCTCAGCCCGCGGACGTCGTCTCCCCGAGTTAACAGGCAGCCTGTGACTCGTTAAGGGTTTTAAAATAGTATCCATGTGTCTCCAGCAGCTCCCAGGGGCTGGGTCTCCATTGTGGGAATGTCAGCAATGTTGGCGCCTCAGTCACCCTCGGGTCTTTCGCCCACAGTTGTTGCGGGAGGGGCGTGAGCCTCCCCTCTGCTTGTCAGCCGGCGTAATTTTAGTGGATTTCCTTCAGATTTCACTGGAGCTTTAAAGAACAATAAGAAGCTCTTGGAAACGTACTGATTTTGGCAGAGCAAACTGGGGTTGGGGGTGGGTTGGGGGCATAAAGCAGGCCATTAGGGAGCTCGAGGGCATTGCGAGATCCTTCTGCTGGCCCAGACCTAATTAACCCTTTAAGCCTGGGGCTCCGATCGCTGAGTCACAGCCGCGATGGCTCCCTGGGGGGGACGCCCACCCTTTCCTCCTCCACCACTTAGCTCCCACGTGCTAAGCAGGAGGGCGCAGGAGAGGAATCGCACCTCTTGCCTTGCTTTTCCTCACAGCCGCAGCCCCACAGAATTGGCTGCCGGTGGTTCCCATAACCCCGGGTCTGTCTCTCACTGGAGTGCTGGTGACGGTGGCCTCTCTGGCCGACCTCCAGCAGGACCGCCGTACCAGGGCAGCTGCTGCCTGCCCTCTGCCGCTTTGAGGAGCGTCCACAGGGGCGGGGGGGAGCGGGGTGCTGATGGAGCGATGGCTGCCCCCCGGCTGAGCGCGCTCCCTGCCTCAAACGCCAGATGCTTTTGACCGTCTCTGCTCCGAGGCAGTGGTTGAACTTTTGTTTCTCTTCAAACGATACATATATTTTCTGTCCTGTCCACACTTCCTTAGACCTATAATAACGCATGTCTGTCTTGGGTGCCAGGTCCTTCAGACCAAGAGGAGCTCCCGGAGGCAGAGCCTCGAGCTGCAGAAGTGCGAGGAGATCCTCCACAAGATCGTCAAGTACCGCTTCAGCTGGCCCTTCAGGTGCGCCTGGCGTGCTCGGGCACGGGGAGCAGGACTGGCGGGGGGGCGCTGAGCGGGGGTCCTAGGGACGGCCCCTGATCCTTCCTTTCGGACGTGTCTGAGTGTCGGGGGAATCCCTCCCCAGACCGGTAGAGCCCGCACGTCACCCAAGGTCAGCACGGCTTCTCTGCCTGCCGGCCGGCCGATCCACAACGGGGTGGGCGTTGCGGGAGTGGGGCTCCGAGAACCAGGTTTCAGTCTGTCCTGGAGGCTGTGCTCAGATCTCCGTTCGCTGCTTCTCCACAGGGAGCCCGTGACCAGAGACGAGGCTGAGGATTACTACGACGTCATCACTCACCCCATGGACTTCCAGACAATGCAGAACAAATGTTCCTGTGGGAGCTACCGCTCTGTGCAGGAGTTTCTCACCGACATGAAGCAAGTGTTTGCCAATGCCGAGCTTTACAACTGCCGAGGCAGCCACGTGCTGACCTGCATGGTGAAGACAGAACAGTGTCTGGTGGCCCTGCTGCATAAACACCTTCCCGGCCACCCGTACGTCCGCAGGAAACGCAAGAAGTTTCCCGATCGACTTGCTGAAGATGAAGGGGACAGTGAGTCAGAGCCCATTGGACAGTCCAGGGGAAGAAGGCAGAAGAAATAGAGAGGCAGGGCCGTGGTAAGGGAGGGGGGGGTACCGGAGAGAGCCGGGGAGGGCGGGAGGGAGTGGGAAGATGGAGAAGAATGTGGAAGGGAGGAGATCACAGGGAGTCCAGAAATGCCCGTCATCCCAAGCTCGTGCTGCCTTGCCCAGCTCTCCAGAGGGCCCTAAGCAGGCAGAGCTCTTTGCAAAGCCTGCCCTTGGGCTGGTGGTCTCTGCCCAGAGCTGCTGTGGGCAGTGGGCTGCCTTAACCCTGCTGAGAGCTTCCAGGGAGAGGCCAAGGGTATGGCTATCTTGTGGGCCCACATCCTTTAACTTTCTTCTTTCCTGCGGCCCCTCCTGCTTTGGCCAGCACGACAGTGCCAAGCCTCTGGTCTCCAGGGGAGGGATGACAGCATTGCACGGAAGGATCGGGGTAATCAGGCCAAACGGGGAGGTGGTGTTGATTTTTGAATTTCTATTTACACACAGTCTTGTTTCTTGAAGCCCGTCCTGTCCCCCGCCCCTTCAGGTGACAGTAGCCGTGAGTGCCATACCGCATTCTGTGTTCACCAGCATCAGGAGACACTCGTGCTCTTTGAGTTGCTCTTGGCAGAGTAAAGGGACATGTCCTGGAGCCATTCGTGAATACCCCTCCCCTTCTTTGTGACAGCTCTCGCCCCCCTCCTGCCCCACCTCACCCCTTCAAAATCAAAAACAAAAGAAATGAAGAAAAAAAAAAAAAACTAAAAAACCCACAAAGAACCTAAGGCACTTCGTGTAGAGACTGGAGCCCTGCTTATAATCATGCCTATGACCTTCACTTGGATGGATCTGGCCAGAGGGGTGTTGGAGCCCAGCCCACCCACATACCAGACACAAGCTCTTAGGGGAGCAGAAGAAAAGCAGGAAGAATTTAAATGTTTAATTTTTTTTAAATTGACTTTTCTAGTTACCGAAAGTTGCTTGTTTCAGCAGTGATATTGTATAAAGAACATCTTGTAAAATACTCCTGTCGTCCTGCTTTGGCACATGTACAGTACAGTTTATATGATAACGTGTTTGCTTTACGTCGCCCGTCTCCTCCCTCAGCCCGTCCTCTCGCCTCCAGAGAAGTGGGGTTGGAGGCTCCGCAGGGCAAGCGGTGGGACCCGGCGGGGCGGGGACGTCCCTCGGCCTGCCCTGGCAGCCATTTCTGCCGCCTCCATCTCCGGCCGCCGCCTCCCTCCTCCCGAGCCTGTTCTGAGCCTGTTCTGGACTCGGATGCGGATGCAGATGTGGAGCTCCCCGAGGAGAAGCTGAATCTTGCGGGTCCGCGTCCTTCCGGGGCGGGGGGCGGAGGAGGGGCTCGGCCGGGCCCCCTTCCACCGGGAGTCTGGCGCTAGTCTCTGGCGCTAGTCGTTCTCGTTAGGCGGGACTTGGTAGTCTTTCCCTTTTATGGCAGATTTTGATAAAAATGCAAAACAGGGTTTAATTTTCTTTTCTATCAGCTTTGAATTTAGAACATGTGAGCACCTCAGCTCCTCTGTACCTATTTAAGTTAAGGGAAAAGATGTCCACCAAGGGGATTGCAGCTCCGAGAACTTGAGAATGAAGCCTCTCGATACGGAACTTCAAGGTGTGGTCCCTGCCTCGCCCCGCCTGCCCTGCCTGGAGGCTGGGGACCCGCTCCCGTGGCTGCCGGCTGGGCTCCCGGTCCCTTCTCCCACAGGTTCGGGCTTAGCACTGCTGCTCCAGTCCATGATCCCAGCCGCCGGCGCCGCGCCCCGCCTCCGACCCCAGAGCCCGTCTGTTCTTGTTCGCAGTGAGACTCCCGTGTCCCCACTTCAGTGACACCTGAACTGTTTGTGGTTGGTTTTTTTTTTTTTTTTAATTGTCTTTAAGGAGGAAGGGCCCCATTAAAGGGTAAACTTGTAATAAATTGGAATTTCAAATAAACATTATGTACTTGTGTTTATAAAGAAGAAACACTTCTGGTGAATCTTTGTCTTTGGGGGGGGGGGAGTGGATCGTGCGGAGTCCGGAGCGCTGGTCCGGCTGCCTCTTGAAGCAAGAGGACACCTGACGCGCGACCTTCGAGCTTCTCCTGGCCTTGTCCCTAACCCCTCCCCCCAAAATTTTCATTAGAATTCTAGGAATTCAGGCAAAATGCTCTTAAAGACTTCACTGTGGGCATTTGTATAGCGCTTGAGGACTTAATTTTGGGGCAACTCCTGACATTTTACAACTCCTGAAGGAAAACTTGAAGCATACAACACGGAAAGTGAAAACCATGAATTCCCTGCAGCCGTCCTCCCACACGCCAGTCTTACATCTTCATTTGTTTTCTGTGCTGAGAATTGTTAAAGTCCGAGTGCTTGATCGCAGTAGGTCACTGCTAGGTGGCCACCGGCTTGCAGAACTCAGAGATGCTGCAGAGCCCACTGTGCGGCCCCATCCCCCGAGAGGTGGAACTCTGGCTCCGGGCCACCCGAACCCGGGGCGGCGGTGAGTAAAACCAAAAGAAATCGGAGGCAAGCCTGAAGCCCTGGGTGCGGCTTCTGCCCCCGCTGCTCTGTGGCCTTGCTGAGTGGGGGCCTGGAGCCAGGCCTGCGCCAAGCTGGGGGAGTTTCAGTTCTCCGGGGGCTGGTGGCGGGGTGGGGTGAGGGGCACCTGCCCCGAGGTCAGCTCCGATGTGGCCAGCGCTCTGGCTCTGGGGAAGGGAGCTGTGCGACCTCTGAGCATTTCCTACACGGTCACAGCCGGACACGGGGGTCCGGCCATATCCGCGAAGTCACATTGCCCAGTGGGTTTCGCAGGGTGCCCCAGGATGGCACCCATGAGGCCACGTCTCCTCATCTAGGGCGCCCTGGTCCTGTTAAACCGCCAGCCTCCCTGCCAAGGGTGTGACCTTACGGGAGCCACCTGACCTGGGCTGACTCCTGCAAACGGGGAAAAGAGTACTTTTTCCTGCAGATGGGGGCCTGAGCGGAGCCCTCCCCCTCGTCCTGCCCATGCTGTCGCCTCAGACCCTGTCGCTGGGGAGGCCGCGGAACTGTGTCGGGTGGCGGTGAGGGGGGGTCTGGATTGTCACGGAGCCGGGGCGTCCTCAGGGCACTGAGTGAGAAACTCTAGGCGGGCAGGAAGGGAGGGTGCTGCTTCTGTGACTACGCAGGGGGGTGCGGCTGAGAGCAGGCAGGAGAGCAGCTCCTGACCACCCGGGACCACCGCTGCCTCCTGGGAACTTCGCACCATTTCTGTGGAACTAACACCGAGGCCAGGGCTAAGAAGTTCCCCTTACCTCGGGCCTCCCACGCACAGGCTCAGCCCGCCGCGTGGACGGGTGTGCAGATGTGCGCCAGGGCCGTGGCTAGGAGGGGCCGGGAGCGCCCCGCGCACGGGCCAGCAGGTGTTGGTTTCTGAGGCACTTCCCCTGGGTTCTGGAATTTCCTTTGCAGGGCTGGGGGGAGGCCCCGCTGGGGGAGGGGTTTCTCTGGACAAAACCGCCCTAGGTTCTACCACCTGCCTTCCCGCTGGCATCCGGGGTGCGGTGGAGGTCAGAGGCTCTGGAGGCCGCACGCTGCCTGGCCGGGTGAGCCCCGGCCCCAAGCTCTCCGCGCTTCCCCGTCTGTAAAACGGGAGAGGAGGATCCAATGGAAGCCTGCCGTGACAGGTCTCTAAGCAATGTTTCCTTCTTCCCTCTCCTCCAGGCTCTGGAACTTTCCCAGTGTCCCCCAGTGCGGAGAAGCCACCGGCCACCTCTCCCCTCCCAGTTGTTCTGGAAACCCAAATCTTGTTTCCGCTGGGCAGGACCTAGCTGACCACCACTGCTCCCTGGCCACTGACTGGCAAGGGACAGAGGTGGCCGGTGTCACTGCTGATGCACACGTCACCCGCCTCTCTCTTCCCTGGTCTCCAGAATCTTCTCCTTTGGCTCCTGCTGCCCCTGCCCCCTCGGCAGCTTCAGCTCTGCTCCGTGCAGACCCGGCCCGCCAGCCCAGCTTCATGCAGCCACTGTTGCCCCCCCAACCGCCCCGGGCCCCTGTCGCCTTCAACAAGCACAATCTCTCAGTCAAGGACCCTCACAGGGAGTGACGAGGCTTGGCTTCGCTGATTTAAAAAAAAAAAAAAAAAGCCAGAGGACTTCCTGTGTGCTCCGTGAGGGGGAAGGCTTTGGGGAGGGGGGGGCGGGCTATGCAGGAAATGCATAAGCACAGGTGCCCAGCTCCCCCCCTCCCCCCCCACCCCCGACAGAGTTCCCCTGGGGGTCAAGGCCAGTCGTTCGGGAAGGGACAGCCCTTTACTCTCAACTCCCGATGGGAACTTGACACCGCCTGTTTGATCTTCAGTTGGTGTCTTTCTTGTCCCGCTGCCCCGCTGCCCCGCTGAGACTGGTGGTTGGTGCAGGGCAAAGAGCTCCAGCCTGAGAGCCCCAGGCTTCGGGAACTCAGCCCCACTACTGACGTCCTCGGAGGAGAGGCTGGAGCCTTGGGGCCTCCCAGCAGTGACAGAGAGTGCTGGCTGGGGACAGTGACAAAGAACCTTACCTGCCTGAAGTCACAGTGGCTAAAGCAGTGGCCAAGATGGGGCTCTGGGGTTTGACCCCCACCTGCGGCCCCAAGTTGATGGGGGTCTCCGTGGGACGGCCACACACGCCTTACAGTGGGCAGAGATGCCAGGTCCCCGCGGCCCTGGGCTTCCCTGGCGCACAGACACACACGTAACCTTTCCCCGTCCCCCGACACACGGGTGTGCAAGGTGCCCTGGAGCAGCCGTGCGCGCGCCCTTGCACCTGCTCCATTTCTCACAGCAGCTCTCCACACCTCAAATCCTTCCGCAGCCTCCGGAGCTGGGGGCCCCTGTTCCCCCTAGACTTCAGGGCTCCCCGTGTTCCCTGTCTGAGCCGCCAAGATGCCCACACACCAGTCTGCCCCCATCTCCACTCCCCCCAGAGAATGGAGGGGAGGTGTTGGGGTGCCCTGACGAGGACCCCAGGGAGTGAGGGGGCCGCCAGCACACCTGGCATGCAATGAGGACAGTACCGTAGCCTCAGCCCTTAGGCCCCGGGAAGGGACAGCGGGACATGCCTACCCGAATCGGGATCAGGTCCTGAGCCTCCAAGGGAAACTTGGAGACAGGTCGATGCCCAGATTTCCATACGAGTGAAGAAAGCAGCCCCACTCACAGCCCCCAGACAGGTTAGAGTCCCCGAGGCCACAGGTGTCCTCCCAGGGGATTCCCGGAAGGTTCCAGTAGGCGTCCCAGGCACACGTTTTGAAGCAGGAACTCAGGACTCAGGCAAAGGAGCAGAGACAGGCGAGTGGGGGAAACATACACGTACACACACACGCACACACACACACACACACACTCGGGGACCTCTGCAGAAACAGCTGCTCCACAGAGACGCCCTCCTGACCGGTAGGGAGCCCGAGAACGGGAGCCAGCACAGGAGGCCAGCACCCACCCAGCTCTGCCCGCCGGGGAGACTCCCGCAGGGCCCTCGCCCTCCGACCTTCCCCCTGTCTGGCTCACGGAGGACTCAGCAGTGCCACACGGGGTGGGGGGTTTAATTCCAGTCACAGCTTCCAGAGAAACTCAACAATAAATTACATCATTAAATAAACTCCCTGCTGGACCACGCCCCCTTCTGCCCCTCCTCCTCGCCACATGCTCCCCAGGACCCTGTGGGTACCTGGCCGGGCCCACTCCCTGCCCTTGCCCGCCGCCGGGGAGTGAGCCTCACTTGGTCCCGGCAACTGAGGGTGGCAGCAGGAGAGTCTCCCCTGGTCCTTGGCCCCTCGAACTCACTTGCCTGACCTTGACAGCTGGGCAGCTGCTAGTCAGCTGTCTCCTCCGGAGGGGGGGTGGGGGGGGCAGGCAACAGCCGCCCGCGCAGGCCTGGGTCCCTAGAGGTGCGTGGGGTTCTCCAGAGAAGGGTCCGTCTTAGTCATGTGCAAGACCACGGTGGGGGCCTTGTAGTGGCAGTGGGTGCCACGGCCGTAGCCCCCCGGAGCCCGGCAGGCCTTGGCCCGGGCCCGGCCAGCTGCCATCTTACGGTGGCACAGGCTCTGCCAGGTCTGGAAAGTCTTGGAGCTCCATACCCAGACACCGCTGGTGATGCCCACCACCAGCGACATGAAGATTTTGAGCATAAAGACAGCCACGGTGGGCACCGAGCCCCCTGGGAGCGAGCAGTCCCTCCGGCCCCCGGGCATGCTGGCGGCCGAGCAGGGCTGCTCTGTGGCCCGAAGGCGCCAGAAGTCCATGTTGAGGCGTTCGTAGACGTAGCACACGATGACGCAGGTGGCGGGCACCGTGTAGAGGATGGAGAAGACCCCAATCTTGACCATGAGCTTCTCCAGCTTCTCCGTGTTGGTGCCGCCCGTCTTCATGATCTTGCGGATGTGGAAGAGGGCCACGAAGCCGGTCAGGAGGAAGCTGGTGCCCAGCACCAGGTAGCAGGAGAGGGGCACCAGCACGAAGCCCGTCAGTGCGGCCGCATCCATGCTGGCCACGTAGCAGAGCCCCGTGAGCTCGTCCCCGGCCACCTTGCGCAGCGTCAGGATGACGATGGTCTTGAGGGCTGGCAGGCCCCAGGCCGCCATGTGGAAGTAGCTGCCATGGGCCTCGATGGCCTCGTGGCCCCACTTCTTGCCAGCGGCCAGGAACCAGGTGAGGGTCAGCACCACCCACCACAGCGAGCTGGCCATGCCGAAGTAGTAGAGCAGCAGGAAGACGAGGGTGCAGCCCGTGTTCTCCAGGCCCTCCTGGATCACGTACAGGGCGCCCGCCTCCTGGTCGCAGGCCACGCTCTGCGCGCCGGCCACCGCGCGGATGAGGAAGGCCAGCGAGTAGACGTTGTAGCACATGGACAGGAAGATGATGGGGCGCTCGGGGTACTGGAAGCGGTGCGGCTCCAGCAGGAAGGTGAGCACGGTGAAGGCCGTGGAGAAGAAGCACAGCGCCGACCACACGGCCATCCAGACGAGCGCGAAGTCCTTGTCGCGCCGCGACCAGAACACCTCGACGCCGGGCCCGCAGCGCGGCGCGCACGAGCGGCTCTTCTCCACGTACTGGAACTTCTCGGGGTTCTCGCAGGTGCCGCCGCCGCCGCCGCCGCCGCCGCCGGGGCCCGAGGCGGGGTCGCCGGGGGGCCGCGCGGGCCGGGGCGCCACGGGCAGCATGCCCAGGCCCTTGTGGGGCTCGGCGGGGCCGGCCGTGGCGTTCTCGGGCGCCTCCATGCAGAGCGCGTGCGGGTCGTTGCGCGTGGGCAGCCGGGCGCAGTCCAGCGAGTCGGGCCAGCCGAAGTGGAACTGCTCCATGATGGGCGCGCAGCGCAGGCGCGCCTGCTCGCACATGGGCCGGCAGGCGGGGATGGGCGTCGACACCTGGTCGGTGCACATGGGCGCGTACAGCGAGCACAGGAAGAAGCGCAGGTGGCTGTGGCAGCCGTACTGCACGAGCGGCGCGAACTCCGCCAGCTCCGCGGCCGCCTCGCCCTGCGACGTGTGGCCCAGCAGGTTGGGCATGCGGGTCAGGTTGTAGCCGATGCCGCGGCACATGGGGATCTCCACCGCCTGGCAGGGCGCCGGCCCGCGCCCGCGCTCCGGGTCGAAGCGGCCGATCTCCAGCGCCGCGCCGCCCGCCGCCAGCAGCGGCCACAGCAGCAGCAGCGGCGCCCGGCCGAGCGGCGGCACGGCCATCCCGGGCGGCCCCGGCCGAGGGCGGGAGGGCGGCCCCGGCTCACTCGGGCCGCGCCGTCCGGCGTCCCCGTGCCCGCCCGCCACGTCGCGGGGCGCGGGCCATCGCCGAGCCGCCCGCGTGCGTCCGGGCGCCCCGGCAGCGCGCGGGGAAGCCGCCCGAGGGAGAGGAGGCGCCGAGCCCGCCGCGCCGCCACCGCCGCTGCCAGTCGAGCGGCCGCGCAGCCAGAGCCGGCGCCTCCTCCCGGGGCCGCCGCTACAAGCCTCGGGGCGGGGCGCCGGGCGGACACGCCCAGGGGCGGGCTCTCCGCGCGCCGGGAACGCCCCTCCCGCCGGGCTTTAAAGGCGCCGCGTCCGGCCGCGCGCTCACACTCGGTGCTTCCCCTTCCCGGGCTACCCTACTCTCCCCGCGGCGAGACAGCTGCAAGGTTCCCCTGCCCTTCATCCCGGGTCGCCTCTCTTTACCTCGGGCGGCAGACCATTTCTGAGGCCTCCACGCGTTGGGAAGCCTGGGCCTTGGACTCAGCGACAGTTCAAGTGCAGCCTGCGACTTGCCTCCTCTCCCTCAGCCTCAGTTTCCCTTCCTGCAGAACAGGCAGACGATCCTGTGAAAACGAGCAACTCATTTATTTGCTGCACGCGTCCTGCTTATCGGTCACACTGCGCCCATGACCTCCTCGTCGCTTCTCCGCCATCCAGGTGGGGAGCCCGAGCCTCAGAGAGGAGTGACACACCCAGGCACCCGGAGATATTAAGTGCTGCATCTATGACTGTCTGACTCCGGACCCCATCCTCGAACTTGCAACCTGGGGGACGGGGTCAAGGATCCCTTACTTTACCGACTGAGCCAGCCCGGCGTCCCCCACCCCTATACTGGGTCCACAAGGTTGCTGTACTCCTCTGGGCTGAGTGTGGAGGTGGGCACGTGGTGTCACCCTGTGGGCTGGGAGGCTCGGCTCTCTAGCTTGCCACCTTGACACCTTTGGGAGGCATTTAGGAAGTGCTTCCCTCAGAGGTGAAGGACTCGGCTTTTTATTTATTTATTCTTTAAGATTTTTAAAAAAGATTTTATTTATTTATTTGACAGTCAGAGATCACAAGTAGGCAGAGAGGCAGGCAGAGAGAGAGGGGGAAGCAGGCTCCCCGCTGAGCAGAGAGGCCGATGCGGGGCTGGATCCCAGGACCCTGAGATCATGACCCAAGCCGAAGGCAGAGGCTTTAACCCACTGAGCCACCCAGGCGCCCCAAGATTTTTTTTTTTTAAAGTAATCTCTACACCCAGGGTGGGGCTCAAACTCACGACACCGAGATCCAGAGCTGCAGGTTCCACCGGTTCCGCCAGCCGAGTGCCCCAGGACCAGGCTTTTTAAATCAGAGTGTAATTGACACACAACATTAGTTTCAGGTGTACAACGTGATTTGCTATTTGTCTACACCGGGAACTAAGCACCAGTTAAGTCTCCTCACCATCTGTCACCGTACATAGTGACTCATTTGTTTTCACTTGCGATGAGAACTTCCAGGATTCACGCTTCTTAAAGCTCTCAGGCGTAGGATACAGCGCTCCGGCCTGTAGTCACCAGCTTGTACGTGGCATCCCCGGACTTACTTATCACTGGAAGTTTGTACCTCTTGGCCCCCTTCACCCATTTAGCGCACCCCCCCCCCATCTGCTCTCTGTATCTGTGAGTTTTGTTTTGTCTTTAGATCGCACATAGAAGTGAAATCATATAGTATTTGGAGGACTTCATTTTAACACCCCAGTGTCCCCCCCACCTCCCCTGAGCTCCCCGGGCACAGGATTTTCCCTGGGAGACCTCTCGGGCTAGAGAACCTGTAGCCGCCGCCCCAGCAGCCCCAGGAGAGCCCCATTCTCCTTCCTGGGCCTCGGAGCAGAGGGGCCTGCACAGCGGCGTCCCACGGATACATTAAGAATCCGCCTCATACTGTCCTCACGTCCGCTCTCACCCCTGGAAGGGGTACCTACCTGGAACACCCAGACTCAGACCCCAGCGGTGCAGCCGCCCTAGCTGCTGCTCAGGGCGCCTAGAGCACAAGGGGCCACAGGAGAGGCTTGCCCTGCAGGGGGTCTAAGAGATGGACCCAGAACCTCCCACGAGCTACACAGACCCTGGGCCAGGCACGTCCCACCGTGACCATTCTAACCCTCATAATGGTCCTGCAAAGGAATTCTGTCATCATTTTACAGAAGAGAAATTGAGGCGCGAAAAACTCAAGATATTTGCTCGGATTGCACAGCTCGACAGGGGCAGGGTGGGCTGCAGGCTCTGCCCCTGCGTGAGGCTGCCTGTCACCACCCGAGGAAGGGCACCTGCCCCGTGCTGGGGACTCAGGGTGGCGTGCTCTGCGGCCTCCCCCCCAACTCCAGCCACCCAGAGCCACGCGGAGGCAGGGAAGGGAGAAGGAAAGGCGCATGCTCTGCCCGCACCCAGCCTTGTGCTCTCCTTGGGGCCCCACAAGACTGGGCGTCCTTGGAGATGCGTGTCGCCCGGTGCCCAGCACCTCGCCCACACCCGGCCCACCGGAGCCGCGAGCGGTAGGGCTGCGAGATCCTGAACTTCCCAAGGAGGTCGGTATCTTGCCAAAAAGGACCCGGCGTTGACCGCCTGGTTGGGATAAGAGTTTCCCAGAATTCCAGCAGCGGCTCCCCATTGGCCGAGGTGAAGCTTGTGCTCCTGGGGAGGACGGCGGGTGACCTTCGAGCCATAGCCTCCATCTCCTGCCATGCTGTCAATCTCCCCCGCCCAGGAGGCTCTTGTCTTCTGCTCTGCTGGGCACACCAGGCTCCAGCACCACCTCTCAAGGGCCGCCCCCCAGCTCTCCTGGATGGGGCTGGAGGCTCTGCTCCGGGGCCCCAGGGTCCTTGCCTACCCACTGTCCCCTCCCTGTGCACTCAGGAGCTGTTAGCCCTCCCTCCGCCCCCTGCTGCACCCCAATACCAGCAGCTGCTCAAGGGCCAGGGGACATTTTATTTCTTTGTGTGCCTGGCGCCCCGGGGAGGTAGAGGTGTATGAATGATAGCGGGGCCCCATGTCAGGGTGCCTGTAGGAAGCGGAGGCCGAGGACGGTGGAGGCTCTCCACTACCTGCACGGGACCAAGAGCAGGGGTTTTTGTGCCCCTGCCCCCCAGCAGGGCGGAGAGGAGGCTGGGGGCCCTTCTTCCTCAGCGGCAGTGGGGAGGGCGCTCCTGGGGTGGGGTGGGGGGAATGCCAGGCCTGTCACCATGGCAACAGTTGCTCCTGGGAAGCCAGAGGTGGGGGCGGTGGGAGGGCCCCTCCCCCATGCAGATGCTGCCTGGAGAGAAGAGGCCTCTTGGGCCGCCTGCCCACCCACCCGGCTTTGTCACTCGATCTCTGTCTTTACAAAGGCAGAACAATACCCGAGGGCTCGCTGAAAGGGAGACGATGGACCGGGAGGAGGGGGATTACCATCCGTGCCCACCCCCCCACTCCTGCTTCCCTGGGCAGAGGGGCCGGAGACAGGGGCGAGGTGGTCGTGAACCCCTCTCGGCTCCTTCCTGGAGGCCCTGCACACGTGGGAAGGGACACCCCTTCCTCCTCATCCCCCCACCCCTCTTGTCTCCCTGGCTTGCACCCCCGGAGGCCCTTCTCACCACGTCCTCCCTATGGCCACCTGTCTCCCCCACTGGACCCTTGCTGCCCTGCCCTCACTTGGCTCTGATCCTGCCTTCTCCAGGACGACCGCCCGCCTGATGGCCCTGGTGCCCGCCCGCCTCTGTGCCCTGTGGCCACCACACCAGTGCCTGCCTTCCCCACAAGCCTGGAAGCACCTGGGTGTCTTGGGTGCCCGGCCCGGAGCAAGTTCCCATAAATGTTTGTTGAATGAAAAACATGCTGCAATGAGAAGGCGCCTGTAGGTCTTTCTGGAAGAGCCTGAATGCCGGTGGGGCCTGCGGATGGGGAAGTGTAGCGATTGGAGGCTGAGCACGGAAGTGTTTGTGTGAGGAAGCAGGCTCAGCCCGCCCCTTCTCCAGGTGCCCAGGACACCCGGCAGGAGGGCTGCTGCTGGTGCGGGCAGTGGGGGGCGGGGGCGGGGGGGGGGCGGGGGGCGGGTACCTGGAAAGTCCACAGATGCACCTGCTCCTGAGCGCTGGGACTGGGCGGCAGGGGTGAGCTAGGCGCACGCATCTGCAGGGACACGCAGGGGCCTGGTTGTTCCTGTGTGTGCACACGCCCCCGTGCACAGGGCAGGGCTGGCCGATAGGCTTGCCGGGGCTCGGGGAATGGGGGAATGGGCCCACCTCCCCCAAACTTGAACCCTGGTTCTGAGTCAGTTTCCCTTGACGACGATGTCAAGGGCTGGACGAGACTCTTCCATTCTTACTAAAGAAGAATTTTTAAAATTCCTCGTTAGGACATTCCCCATGTTCACCACTCATCAGCATTAGAGGCGAGAAGAGAAATAAGATGATTATGTCCGGGCGCCTGGGTGGCTCAGTGGGTTAAAGCCTCTGCCTTCGGCTCAGGTCATGATCCCAGGGTCCCGGGATCAAGCAGGATCGAGCCCCGCATCGTGCTCCCTGCTCAGCAGGGAGCCTGCTTCCCCCTCTCTCTCTGCCTGTCTCTCTGCCTAATTGTGATCTCTGTCTCTCAAATAAATAAATAAAATCTTTAAAAAAAAATAAAATAAAATAAGTGCAGCAAAATGTTAATGATTGAATCTACAGAATGAGCCTTCAGGTGCTCAACTATAAATTTGGCTTAACTTTTCTGTATATTCTTATTTATTTATTTTTTAAAGATTTTATTTATTTATTTAACAGACAGAGATCACAAGCCTGAAGAGAGAGAGAGAGAGCAGGAAACAGGTTTCGTGCTAAGCAGAGAGCCCAATGCGGGGCTCGATCCCCGGACCCTGGGATCATGACCTGAGCTGAAGGCAGAGGCTTTAACCCACTGAGCCACCCAGGCGCCCCTGCTTTTCTGTATATTTTTAAATTCTCATAATAAAATAGTTCAAACAAAAAATCTGTCACGAATGTCTTTCCATGTCAACACATGGGATTCAACCCATTCTTTTTGTCACTCTGATTTCCCACAGTGTGGAATTATTATCAGTTAATCAGTAATCCCCTTTAGATAGACATTTAGGTGGCTTCTATTACAATTTCTATCATCACACGGATCCATGAGTCTCTGTATTTACGTTCCGGGTCTACAAACTGTGTTCCACGGGCCAAACCTGGCCCGCTGCCTGTTTCTGTAAATAAAGTTTTATTGGAACAAAACCACGCTCACTGGTTGACACGGAGTCTCTGGTCTTTGAGCTATGATGGCAGAGGTGAGTTGTTGCGATGGAGACCACATGGGCCACAAAATGGGAAACTTTTACTTTTTGGCTCTTTACAGAAAATGTTTGTCAAGTCCTGAATGTGCTTGTGGTTTTATTTTTATAGCGTAGAACCCAAGAACTTGACGGATCAATGGGTGTGTGAAGTTTTTACAGCATGATTGAGGTACACCATTGACGTAGAGTTTCCATATTTGAAGTGTACAATTTGGTGAGTTCTGACATGTGGACATACTTGTGAGATCATCGCCACGATCGATGCAGATAATGACTATCTTCTGGTTAAAGTGCAAATGTCTTACTGGGAAACAACACATTAAAATATTAGTAACTCGTACCTATGTGGCTGCTATAGATAATAATGAGCCGGTACTGTGCAAAAGGTGGTTAAAGGTAAGTATCATTTATTATTTATTAAGTATTAATTTATATTTTATTTAGTCCTCTTAACACCTTACGAGCTGGTTATTATTTATTTTAATTTTTAGGTGAGGAAACGGGCCTAGAGACAGTTCAAGCTACTGACTGAAGGGCAAGCAATGATTCCAGGGTTAAAAAATAATGCTAATGAGGGACGCCTGGGTGGCTCAGTCGGTTAAGCCGCTGCCTTTAGCCCAGGTCATGATCCCAGGATCCTGGGGTCGAGTCCCGCATCGGGCTCCTTGCTCAGTAGGGAGCCTGTTTCTTTCTCTGCCTCTGCCTGCCTCTCTGCCTGCTCGTGCTCCCTCTCTCTCTGTCTCTGACAAATAAGTAAATAAATAATATCTTAAAAGTTGTCTTGGAAAAAAAAAAAAAGTTGTCTTGGACCTTCTCCCTCGCCTCCCCCACCCCCCTCCCCCGGTCCCCAGGTGCGGGACTGTGGTCAATACAATGTAGTTTGCATTCAGTTTGTGTAAGTGGAATGTTAATGTGATTTTACAGCAATATTTGGTAGCAAGCCTTCACTGACCGCCTCCTTTGCACACACAATGCAGACTGGGCTAGAGGCTGGGGACGCAGGACCGGCCAGACTGGGCGCCTGCTGTCTTGTTGCTCACGGGTGGGGGGGGAGTCAGGGAGAGAAGAGCACCCCCTGTGATGTCAGCGGACATCTGTGATTACAGAGAGGCCCCAGGGCCTGCGCCCGAAGGTGGTGCGGGACCCGGGTCTCAAAGCCAAGTGGGGGAGAGTCCAGGGAGAAGAGAGGAAAGGGTGTTCTAGACGGAGGGCACAGCCTTTGCAAACGCTTTGGAGGGAGAAAGGAGGCAGCCTGCGGGGCTCTGGGTCCTAGGAGAGATGGGGATTTACCCTCAGGCAAGGGGGAGCCTGGGATGGTTTTGAGGGAGGGTGTGCGCTACTGGGTCTGTGCTGAGAGCTATGGGGGCAAAGGACAAGCGTGGGCTCTGCTGGGGGCAGGCCAGAATCCAAAGAGGGGACCCCGACGCAAGTGCTGGAGAGGGGGCGCTTTTGGGGGTGGAGGGAAGGAGGAAGGCCCCCGAGGCAGAGGGGTGCGAGCCGGCAGCAAGAAGCAGGCCCTTTGGGGGTGCTGCCGGGAAGGGGCACGGCGGCTGCGAGTGCGTGGGGGGGGCACAGGGGCGCGCCACCTCCAGGGAGCCCCCGGCCCGAGTCCATTCCCAACCGGGCCGGGCTGCCGCACCGCCCTGCGGCCAGGACAGGCCCGGAGGCGCCGGCCGCGACTGAAAGCCGCTTTTGTACGGCAGCGCGAGCTCCTGTTTCGTTGACGTTGGAACCTGCTGGTTATTTATCCAACTCGAGGGGAAATTCAGCAGCAGCAGAGGGGAAAAAAGTAACCTCAGCTGCGGAGCGGGGAGGAAGGGGGCCCCAGCCTGGCCTCCGCAGCCGCCTCTGCCGCCCTGCCCCGCGCAGATGGGGGTCCCGGGGCTCGGGTCTGGGGCGGGGTACGGGCCTCGCACTCCCCAGCCCGGATCCGGGGTCTCCCACCCTCTCTGAGGCTGCTGTCTGCGGAGGTTGGCGGGGAGCCCTCTGGGGCTTCTCCCGGCGAGTCCCCTGCCTGTTCCCAGCCAAGGGGCTCACCTCACCCTTCCGCGGGCCCTGCCTGGGGAGGCTCCGGGCTGGATGGTCCTGGGTCCCCCGCCCCGCCCCAGCCCAGCCCACGCAGGAGCCTGGCTCCAGGCCCCACCCGCTGTGAGGGCAGAAGCCTAACAAGGCCTGTCAGATCCCGAGGTGCGACCTTTAGCCACTGCAGACCGTGGCCACCCTCAGCCAGGGGTGGGCGTGTGGAGGAAAAAGCCAGCACCACCCCCACCCCTGCCGCCCCCAACAGCCCAGAGAAGGCCTCCCACCTTTTCAGGGCCCAGACCGCCTCCCCACCCAGGCTCCAGGGCTTTCAGATTCCCATCCCGATGCTCCCTGGGCCTGGTGAGGCCCTTTCCTACCCAAGACCTTGTTGGCCCCATTTGAAGACAAGTGGACTGAGGCTGAGAGCTGAGCTGGGCCTCGGGCCCGCCCTTTGCCTGTGCCCCGCCTTACCTCTCTGCCTAGGTCATCCCACCAGACAGGCCCGTCCTCGTGTCACTCCCACGGAGGGCTGCCCCGCGGGCAGGGAGCTCGTCCCTCCACCCCGTCCCTCCTGGTTCTTGCCGGGTCCTGACCCTTCCTGGTGCGAGAGGCAAAGGGCAGGGTGATTGCATGCGAAGGACAGGAGCTCCCCCTCCCACATGTCTCCTCCGGGGGCCTGTGCTACCACTTCTGCAGGCACCGGCCCAGGGCAGACCCCAAGTGGATGCTGGAGGCCTCCAGGCCCCGCGCGGCCCTGTTGCAGGAGGGTTCAGAACACGGTCTCTGGATTCAGCGGTATGTGTGCAGACTGTGCCCAGTGGCTGTCATCTCAGGTAATCCGTGCATTGTCGCTGGGCTTCCGTGCGGGTGCTCTGGGGTGCTGGGACGGCTTCCCCGAGGTGCACAGCCCAGGGCCAGAGCTCAGTTTGGCTCACACGCAGCCCTCCCCGCACTCGGGCACGGGCGTGCACGGGCCTCGGGCACTCCCTCCAGGACTCCGGGCTACCAAGCTCTCATCCCCAGGTGCCACCACCGTGGCACGTGACCTACACACTTTGGCCTTCCGGGGCCCCTTCCTCCAGTAAAAACAATATTAAAGATGACATTTGACAGCTATGTGAGCGGAACGATGAGTATGCTAATACTCTATATGAAAACACTTTTTGACCTGCAAAGCTTTTTAATTCTGTTTTTACTTATTTTATTTTATTATTTATTTTTAAGATTTTATTTATTTATTTGACAGAAAGAAACAGCAAGAGAGGGAACACAAGCCAAAGGGAGAGGGAGAAGCAGGCTCCCCATGGAGCAGGGAGCTCAATGCGGGGGCTCGATCCCAGGACCCCAGGATCATGACCTGAGCCGAAGGCAGATGCTTAACGACTGACACCCCTAATTTTGTTTTTTTTTTAAAAGGATTTTATGTATTTATTTATTTGTCAGAGAGAGAGAGAGAGAGAGGGAGCACACAAGCAGGCAGAATTAGAGAGAGAAGCAGGCTCCCCGCCGAGCAGGGAGCCCGATGTGGGACTCGATCCCAGGACTCTGGGATCATGACCTGAGCCGAAGGCAGTGGCTTAACCCACTGAGCCACCCAGGCGTCCCCTTAATTCTGTTTTTAAATGAAAGCGTTTTGGAGAGTCCCCAGAAGTGTCATGGGCCCTGGCGTGGCGCCCATGGGGCCTGATGGGTAAGTCGGCCCTGGGTGTGGACCGGCCGGCTTCATGCCGCCCCCGGTGCCACGGTGGGGGCATACACACTGACAGGAGCTTCTGTCCGTCTTTCCTTGCCTGAAAGGATTCCCTTCTTTCCCTCTTGTGCCTGGGCAAAGAGAACTTTCTCCTGGGAGGAAGGGAGAGTCGCCCCGGGAGAGCCCTGCAGACCTTCCCCGGCCCCTACAGGTGAGAAATCTCCCTGAGTCCGCCCATACCTGGGGCCCCCTCCCCTGTCTCCTGACCCCCGGGGGCCTCCCTCAAGGACAGACTCGATCTCTGTGACATATCACATGGACTCTGCTCCTGTGTCTTCACTGGCTCCCACTTTCTGTAGGGTCAGACCTAAAAGGCCCAGCCGAGTGAGCAAGGCCTTGCCCCGGGCTCAGCGTTCAGCTTCCCGACTGGGGTCCGCCTCCCATTTAGGGAGCCCAGGGTCCCAGTCCCCAGACTCTTCATCACGATTGCTTTCTGATTTACTCTTTTTAAAGAGAAGGGAACATAATATATATATAATTTATAATCACATATATTCAAAAAAAACCCTAGCATTATGCTCTGTGCAAACTTTAGAGTTGACATGAGTTTATAATAAAAAGTGAAATGGGGGGGCGCCTGAGTGGCTCAGTGGGTTAAAACCTCTGTCTTCGGCTCAGGTCATGATCTCAGGGTCCTGGGATCGAGCCCCGCATCAGGGAGCCTGCTTCCTCCTCTCTCTCTGCCTGCCTCCCTGCCTTCTTGTGATCTCTCTGGGTCAAATAAATAAATAAAGTCTTTAAAAAAAAAAAAAAAAGAATCGAGAAGCTCAACAGACTGAGCCGCCCAGGGCGCCCCACTGGAATTAAAGTGATGCATGCGGATAGTTTTTTTCTTTATTGCAATAGAATTTGTGTTAAAATGCACACGTCTTGTGGGTCCCGCTCGACCAATTATTAACAAAGCAAATAAGACCACGTGACCACGCCCCAGCTCAAGAAACGGAGCTGGGGGGCTACCCCCCAGCGCTGCCTCGGGTCCCCCGCAGCCAGACACTCCGCGGTTCCCACTGCCCCGCCGCCCAGCTTAGCCGCACCTGTTCCTGCCCCGGGTATAAATGGAACCGGGTGGTGCTCGCTCTTTGTGTCTGGCTGCTTGGGCTCGGCGTGGCGTCTGGGCCACTCCTCTGCGGGGCTGCGAGGCTCCGCGACGCGTTTGCTCTCGTTGCCGAGTGGGGCCCCGTCGTACGGGCCTGGCACAGTTGTGTTCTCCTGCTGATGGACATTTGGGCTGTCTCCAGTTTGGGCCTTGCTTATAGGCTGTGTCCATCCCCCAAAATTCCTAGGCGGAAAACCAGGGTGATGGCATGAGGTGGTGAGACCTCTGGCAGGCGACGGGTCACGAGGGTGTGGCCCCATGAAGGAGATGCGTGTCTTTTTTTATTATTTTTTTTAAGATTGTATTTATTTATTTGACAGACAGGGATCACAAGTAGGCAGAGAGGCAGGCACGGGGAGTGGGTAGGCAGGCTCCCTGACAAGCAGAGAGCCTGATGCGGGGCTCGATCCCAGGACCCTGGGATCATGACCTGAGCTGAAGGCAGAGGCTTCAACCCACTGAACCACCCAGGTGCCCCATGCAGGTGCTCATCTGATAAGTCTCCGTGGGGACACTTGGATTTTGTGCACGTTTCTCTGTGTTTTCTTTCATCACCAAAGAAGGAAAGGGGCGCATGAAGTATAGGGCCAAATCCAAAGGTCCCTGTCCTTTACCCCTCTGCAGAGGTGACACTGGGGATCTCATTTTGTTCATGTCCAGAAACTTCCGTGCCCTCACATTCCTCCACGCGCGCACATGCATGCAGAATGGGAGTTTTCCTGAGTTTCCTCTCAGTGCATGGATCATTCTGTAGCTTCTTCTCACGTGATGGGTCTTGGACCCTTTCTTTTTTTTTTTTTTTTAAGATTTTTTTATTTATTCATTTGACAGACAGAGATCACAAGTAGGCAGAGAGGAAGGCAGAGAGAGAGGAGAAAGCAGGCTCCCCGCAGAGCAGAGAGCCCGATGTGGGGCTTGATCCCAGGACCCTGGGATCACAACCTGAGCCGAAGGCAGAGGCTTTAACCCACTGAGCCACCCAGGCGCCCCTTGGACCCTTTCAAAGCCTCCTTTATAAGCACGGGCCAGCATTTCACACGGCGCGGGGGTATTCCTGCGGGACTGGCGAGTAACAGTGCCCGCGGCGTGGGTTGTCAGATCCAAGCGCTTAGAACAGGGCCTGGGACACAGCAGGTGAGCCCTGAGCCAGACAGAGCCCTAACTCCTTTGGCCTCAGTATCCTTCGATGGAAATGGCAGACGCTGTGAAAGGGGACTCATGGGACGTTCCGGTGGGTCCTCCCGGGAAGAGCTGCTCCTGGCGGAGCGGGACGCATGGCAGTGCCCCCGGCGGCTGCAAGCACAGGGGTTGGGCGGGACCCATTGGCTTCATGACTGTGAACGTGGCCTTCACTTTCACAGCTGGAAGGGCGGGCCCTTGTCTTTGCAGTTTATGTGGGCCATGGTCTTGGCTCTTGTTTGATTGTCCTCGAGATGAGCTCTGTCATCTACTTCCATAAATAACCCTATTGGATTTAGAGATTTGTCTGTTGAAGTTCTAGATCGATTCTGGGAGAACGGATACATTTAAACATCGAGGCCAGCCTTCTGGAACCGCGTGATCTCTCCTTGTATTCTGGTCGTTTCCTTCCTTGGCTCGTCGTCCCTTCCTTTCCTGCTTCCTTCACCCTGTACCCGTTTGCTGAGCACCTGCTACGGCCCGCCTCTGCGGACCCAGTGAGGAGACAGAGCCGGTCCCTGCCGGTGGGGCTGCCCATCCAGGCGGAGACCAATGCGGATGGGCAGGAGGGGTGGGGACACAGCGTGGGGGTGGGAGGGGCCGTCCCAGATTCCAGGTTTTCATCCCAATTCTGAGGCCTCTCAGACTCTTCCCGCTGGAAGGACATGTGCGTCCCGAAGACGCACCGAGTGCTGGGTGGGAGAAGTCCGTCTCACCCCGACCCCTCATGGCACACAGCACCCGGTCACTGGTGTGCCGGGGCCTGAGCACGGGGGCGGGGCAGCAGTGTCCGACCCCTGGAGCCGGGGTGCCATGCTCGGATCTGCGTTTCCGGGCAGTGCTCTGGGACCCCGGGAGGGGCCGCTGCCTAAGCCAGGGCTGCCCCAATAGAGAAGAAGGGAGTGTGCCATGTGTTGAATGAATGAATGAATGGTCCGCCTGTCTGCACACAGCCTGCTGGTAGAGAGTCCAGAGCTGCGGAAAGGCCAGCCTCGCCGACTGCCCCCCTGGCGACATCAGGCTGCACACCGGCTTGGCCCTCGCCAGCAGGGCAGGGCTCTGACCACAGGACGCTCCGGCCTGCAGTCTCCCGTGCAGGGAGGCCTGCCGCTGGGCCAGCTGCGACCGCGGAGGGGAGGCTGAGGGCGGGACGTCCCCCCACTGAAGGGTGGCATCTGCCTGGGAGGAGATGGGGGGTGGGCAGCTCGGCCAGAAGCCCTCCAAGCTGAGCCAGCAGGTCGTGCCAGGAGGGCCCCAGGCCGCAGCGAGGGGCCGCCCGTCTCGGATGCCGGCCTCATCCTCTCCCAGGAGGGGTGGGCACGCGGCAGCCCCCGTCCCGCCCCCGCACAGAAGCCCTTTCATGGACGGCTGGCTCGGAGCGCTGGCAGCCCCTCGGCCCCACGCCTCCTTCCTGCCGGGCCCCCACGCAGATCCCCCTCTCCGGGCTCCCGCGGCAGGCCCAGGGTGGGGAGCAGCCCGGCCCGGAGCACAATGTGGTTCCTTGTTCCCCAGCCTGGCCGAGCCTCCTGAAATTGGCCCATTTCCTGCCTGGGCCGTGGGGCCTTTTCCAAGGTAAATAAACAAATACAGAGAATTTGGGGCCTGGGGTGGAAAGCGGGGTGTTGGGGTTTTCTTTTTCCCCCACCCCAACCCCATGGCCATAGTCGCTGTGTGACCACAGGGGCAGAACGGAAGGCGGGGCCCCCATCCCCGAGTTTCGTTGGCCCCCGAGAGAACAGGCCCCATGGACGGTTTAGGCCGCCCAGTCCCACCCCGCTCCGGGTCCCCGCTCTCACCCAGGGCTGCCCCCAGAGAGGAAGCAAGGAGCCAGGGACCCCCGGCAGGGGTTCCCAGAACCCCTGATGGGCGGAAAGGGTTCTGGGGCAGATGGCAGTACCTGGGCTCCCGTCCCAGCTGTGTACCTCGGGGGGCTGTGATCTCAGGGAAGGAAGTGGCCTCCAGCTGCAGAAAGTGCTGGGGAGGGGCCGGTGCCTGGAGGGCCACTCGCCCCTTGCCAGGCTGCCTGACCTGGACACGTCCCTTCGGCTCCCTGAGTTGGGGAGCAGGAGACTCTGGGCCTGCACCCCGCTTGTCCATACCGTGAGGGGAGTGAGTAAGGTCAGAACCTCCATGTCTTCCGGGGCCCCACCCCACTCCGGGTGCAGGCTGAGCCCACCCTGCCCTGCCGGTATGCGGTGGGGGGGGGTGTAGCCCCTGGCATTTGCCCCCCCACCCCCATCTTCTGCTTGGTTCTCCACCAACTCCTACCCGCCTCCCCCCCACCCCCGCCCGCCAAGGCCGGGCGGGCGCGCCCACTTCCTGGCAGCATCTGTCTCTACCCCCTCCAGCCTCAAGTCCTGCTGCCCTCGCTTGTCTTCCCTTAAAAGCAGTGCACCCGCTGGCAAAGCGGGTCTGATGCCACGGGGGAAACTTTGGGGTGGGGGAGGCCTGGCCAGCGCCCCCTGGGAACATCTAGGAGGCTCCCCAGGAGGCCAAGGTGAGGGAAGCAGACAAGGGACAGGGTTCCATGGGGATCCTGGGTGGCTCAGTGGGTTAAGCCTCTGCCAGGTCATGATCCCAGGGTCCTGGGATCGAGCCCCGCATCGGGCTCTCTGCTCAGCAGGGGTGCTGCTTCCCCCCAACCCCCTGCCTGCCTCTCTGCCTAGTTATGATCTCTGTCTGTCAAATAAATAAATAAAATATTAAAAAAAAAAAAAAAAAAAGAAGGGACAGCGTTCCTGCCCGTGTGGAGCTGACATTCTAGATCCTTGGAAAAGGCCTCTGGTTCCCCGACCTTGACTGTACCTTGCTGGTGTGCCTCAACTTCCCTTTACTCTCCGAGCACTGACAAGGCGGCACTGGTTTTCCCAACAAGGACCTCTATCATTTGTAGGTCTCTGACCTGGCCTGCCTCTGAGCTTGGACATCCCCCCCTGAGAGCCTGACCTTGGTCCCTACTCGGCTGTCTGCCCTCCTGTCAGTCCCACCGACATCTCTGGCTCACTGGGGCCGGAACTGGCTTCCTGTAGGCTCCCACCCCTGCCGGCCCCGCTGCCTCTGCTCTGTCCTCACTGTACGGGGAACATCACATCTGCCCGGGCTTGGTGCTTAGAAACCTGGGCATACCTTGGGTCCCCACGGCCCCGTTCATCGGCCAGTCCGGGGACTATCCTGAATCCGTCCTGCTCGTTGTCATCACACTCGTCCTCCCAGCGCCTTTCTCTGTAAGAACTGGACAGCAAAGAACCTTTAGGGACAGGTGGGTTTCCTCTCCGACGTACTGACTTGGGCGCGGTCCCATGCGGACACAGTCAGAGGGCAGAGTTCAGTCTGGAGTTGGGGCTCTGTCTGTTCTCAAGACATGTGGCTCTGAGGCCGGGTTGGGTACCCCCTGTGCATGGCCCAGCCCTCCTGTCCCCTGGGAGCAGGGGCCAGTCCTCCAGGTGGGGTCACCTGGTCTTTGGGCACAGCACGAGGAGGCAGGAGAGCTCTGTCCAGGAGGGGTCCAGCCCCCCAACAACGTCCCTGCTAGGAACAAGGTTGGCTCCAGGGAGGGTCCCCTGGAAGTCAGTGTCCCAGAGATCTGGGAGCAGAAGCGGACCAGCCCGAGGCCCTTCGCCGGCTGGAATAATAACGCCCAGACTGTCCACCGGGGCTGGGCTGTGTAAGGTTCTGGGAGGGGAATCTCTGCTTTCCAGGAGTGCCCTTTTCCTCCCCTCTGCAGCCCTGACACCTGGGCCATCCCCCACGGCGCTGGCCGAAGCCCCCATCGCCACACCACAGAGCGGATCTCCCATCGCCCAGCACAGCCCCGGTGTGTGGCCTCCTGGTCTGCCCTTGGCTTGGGCTGACCCTCACTGTCTTGCCACCCTCTTGCCAGCCCGGGGCGGGTGTGAGGGGGGCAGAATGACAGAAAGGGCTGGATTGGGACTCAGAATCGCCCTGGCCCTGCGTACACCCACCAGACCCCACGGATGAATCGCACTTCCTGAAGGACCAGGAGAGTAAAGGCACAAAGTTGCCCACGAGCGTGCTGCTGGGCTGGAGAGACAGGCATCGAGGGGCACCGGGGCACTGAGGCTGGGGTGAGCTCCGGTGGTGGAGCCCGCCACTGGGAGCAGCTAACTCTGAGAGTTTAAGAAAAAAAATGCAAGTAAAAAGAGAAGAAATGGTTCATGAATGACCTAAAATCAGTGTAGTTTTAGATTCCTTCACAGGGAAGAGGACGTCTGGGGTGAGTTTTTAAAGGTAAACGGGAGTTTCTCAGGCTGTCGGGTGGTAGTGGGGACAAGAAAATGCAGGGAAAGAGAAAGACCGGTGCAAAGATCTGGTAGTGTGGAAGGATGTGGCTCATTCTGGAAACAGTGAGAATTTCAGTGCGTTAGTGACAGTGATAGAAAGGCAGTGGCTTCAACAAGAGAGAAGCTTCTCTCCCCGCCCCCTGCCCCCCTTCTCATGGAAAACTCCGGAGGGAGGCAGTCAGGGCTGACGCGGTGGCTCGGCTCCGTGAATTCTTCAGGGACCCAGGCTCTTGCCAGCTCTCACCACACATCCCTGGAATGTGGGTTTTGACCTCTTGGCCCAAAATGGCAGTTAGAGCCCCAGCCATTGCACCCACATTCCAGGCAATGGCATGAAGGAGGTGAAGAAGAAGGGGGGGAAATAGACATGTCAGTGTTTTTTGAAGGAAGGCTTTCAGAAGCTGACAGGTGACACTGTTTATAACATGTTGGCCAGGACTTGGTTTGTAACCACCCTAGCCACAAGGACAGCCAAGAGATTATTCTGGGTGGCCACATGTCCAGCTCGAACGCAGGGGTTCAAATGCCACGGAAAAAGGGGAGGAAGGATCTCAAGGGACAACTAGAGGTCTCTGCCAGCTTTGGCGTGGCTGGAGCCATCGGTGGGCTGTGGGGGGCAGAGAGTCAGGGAAGGCCGAGAGTGGACCCCTGGCCCCCCGAGCAAGGGGCTGGCCACGAACGTTAAGCAAGAGAGTGAACTGCTCTGACCTCTTCTGGGGGACAGTGGTGCCAACAGTAGAACACACCTCCCTGCTCTCAGAGAGGGCGGCCAGGATGCACAGGGAGCGAGGGGTGAGGGTCCAGCTGGCCCAGGGGGCTGTGCTGGCCCCTGCTGGTGTCGGCAGGTCCCCAGGATGCAGGCCTGGGTTGGGCCCGGTCGCCCTCAGCTGAGCGGCACCTTGACCATCACAGCCGTCCCCGGAGCTGACCCCTGGCTTCTGACCCAGGACTCGCCCGCAGGACGCTCTCAGATGGGCCTTGGAGAGCTCCGCGCTGGCCGCTGTGTCTGCTTTGATGCGGCTCGGCCCAGGCGGTTTCGTTCATGGCCCCAACAAGCAGCAGGGCGAGAGAGCCCCTCCCCATCTATCCGGAGGCGCAGGTGGGGTCACAGGCCACAGTCCCTTCCTTTCCCACAATTCCCAGGCCTGGGAGTACAGGGAGTAGAGGACCCCGCCCCTGCCCTCTTTCCTCCTGTCTGGGCTGTTTTCCTCACCAGAAACTCTCCGGTTCAGAGTCATTCTCCAAGCCCGGACCTTGGTCAGTTACGGTGGGAGGTACTAGAAGGAAACATCGTTCCTTTTCAAGATGGTGCGACTGTGGGGTTGGGCATCAGACGTCCCCTCCCATCCCCTCTTGTGCCTGTCCCAGCACAAGACTCAGAACTGCGGAACAGCAGAGCATAGGAATAGCCAAGCATTTCCCTCTACCTCCCGCCCTCAAGACAGAAGCCCGAAGGCTCTGGAAGGAGCTGGGGCACAGGGATGTCGCAACATCTGTCCCTTCTTCCTCTGCTCGCCCCAGAGTATCTCCAGGATCCTCTATCCTGGTCCGGGGCAGATGGCAAAGTTAGTCCAGGAGACCGTTGGGTCACTCCCTCCCCGGCGACCCCCTCCATGGGAGGAGTGTGCCTCCCACCCCGTTTAAGTTGGCCTTGGTCGAGACTTGCCAAAGGGATCCGTGCAGGTAGACAGGAGGTGAGCAGAGCCTGGAAAAGGGCTTATGCGACCGGGCTGCCCCCGGACTGCTGACTCGGCTAAAATATTCATTGCTTCAAGCTTCTGGGTTTTCGAGGGGCTTGTCAGGCAGCATTGCTGTGGCCATAGCGGACTGGCACTCGGCGGGGACCCCGGGGATCGCTTGTGGCTTCTAGTGTCTGGGACGGGACCCCTCCCACCCTTGCTCGGCCGGGTTTGGACATGGACTTCTCTGAAGCGGCCGCCGCGCAGAATGACCCCCTCCTGGGAGCAACCGAGCTACGTTCCCAAGGGGGCGAAGCAGCGGGAGGGCAAGGCGCCGGTCCCTGAGGCCAGGGCCTCTCAGAGGACGACGATGATGTCAGACCTGGGCTGCCGGCCCTGAGCGCCTCCCTGTGCGTCCGGCCTGGCCTGAATCTCACGAACGCCCACCCAGGACATAGGCATCTCGGCGCCCATTTTCAGGAGAAAATCTGGAGGCTCAGAGAACTCAAGGGACTTGCCCAGGACCTGACACATGGAACGGCCCAGATGACTCTCCCGAGGCGGGATCTCTCCGGGGACCGGTCCAGGCCCAGAGAGGCCCCTCAGGGCAGATACACGGGCGCCCTCTCTGGCCCGCTCCTCTCCGGGATGGGGCTCTGGTCAGAGCGGCCCATGTTGGAGTGGGGGGCAGAGTGTTTCCTAAGCCTGCCTCCCTCCCGCCTGCGTCCCTCTCTCCTTCTTGTGACCTGGGCTGGCCCGTGAAGGCAGCGCGAACCCCCAATACAAAACCTTTCTCCTCTTTGACCCATCAGAGCCGGACAACTCTCACTTCTGAAAGGGTTTGATAAACCCACTCATACTGAGGCCTGGTGACTGAGAGCTGAGCTACCACGGGCTGGCAGGGAGGGGGAGGACACCGCCCCCAAAAAGGCCCCATGTGGGCACGACCCAGGGAGGCTGGGGAGGGAGACAGGAGGGAGGCCACACAGGACAGGGCCCGAGCTTCCTCTCCAAGTGAACGAGAGTGTGGGGCCAGGTGTATTTATAACACAGCCCTGGAGGGGACAAGGCCTCCCATAAATCACGCTGTTTCCTTGGCAGGAGTAAAAATAGCCACATGGCATCGGGCACACGCTTGTGCGTGGAACAGAGCTGGCCCGGCCAAGCCCTCCGCCCCCAGGCCCCGCCCTCCGGTCATGCCTCATTTGACCATCAGGCCAAAGTTTCCACCTCCTCCTCCCCACCGGGCACCAGGCTGGCCGCCTGCCCCTCATCCCCACCGGGGCAGTGGGGGTGGGGGGGCACCTCCCAGACGGAGCCGCTGGGTGGGTCCCCTGCAGCCCCGGCCACCAGGCCAAGACTGCTGACTTCCCGGCTGGCTCAGGCCCACTGCAGAGGGGTCAGGACAAATCCTCGGCCAAGGAAAGTTGGGGAAAGATCAGAGGTGGTGAGGAATAAGGGTTGGGGCTGGGCTGCCGTCCGTCCGCAGAAAATCCCGAGTCAGGACCCCCCGCTACACCATCAGGGCCGCCCGTGAAATGGAGGCACAGAATGGGAAGGAGGAACTTAGGGTGACCGTGAACCAGGTTGGGTATTGGGGTGAGACTCCTCGGGCAGAGGGTCCCAAAAGCAGTTTGGGGAGCTCCTCACCATGGAGACACCAGGTCCTGGACTCCTGGGAGTGGGGCCAGAGTGCATTTTAAGCAAGGACCCCAGGGCCTCGGGCCCACTGTCTCTGTCGGCAGCCCAGGCCTCCGCTGAGGCCCCACCCCGGGCATAGGACTGAGGCTCCGGGAGGTAGAAGGCAGGGCAGGGGGAAGGCGGTCTGCTCACTGCCCTCCCGTCCACCTCCTCTCCTCGGGCAAGCCGGTTTGCCAGCTGTCTCTGGGTCAGCCACAGCGGGAAAAAGTGACCGGCTGGAAAAGTGACCTATTTGAGGCAAGATCACACCCCACCAGGGTCCCAGCCGCTCTCTGGGAAATCCACTCCTGGCTCGGGCTGGGCAGAGGAGAGGCAGCTTTCTGGGGGCTGAGACCCTGGGGCCGGGTCTGGGAACTACGCACACTCACAGCCCTCCCTCTGCATAGTGAACTCTCCCAGACGGCAGGTTCCCTGGAGCTGGGACGTGAACCTGGGTCTCTGGCCACAGCCCACTGGCGAGGTCATGGTGGAAAAGCCCGGATTCTTCCTTGTGTCTGAGCTCAGATGATGGCAGAGCTGCCTTCGGTGTCTGTCTCTTGGGATGTGGTGGGGGGGGGGGGGCGGTGGGGGTCGTGTGTGCCCCGCCCCCCCCCTTGCCGGGGGCTGCCTCGCTGCCTCCCCACCGGGCTGCCTCCCCCCCCACCCCCCCACCCTCCCCTTCTTGCTTTGGCAGAGACCTGCAGGCACTTAATTCATCTAATTAGCCTAAGGGCACTGCTTCTGGCCACACCACGCCCTAGGAGACCTCAGAGGACTTTCTCTTCTCTGAGCCTCCTTTGTGCAAGCGATGAGCACATACTCAACTGTCTCCCCAGCTCCAAACTCGGAATTTGCTCACTCACCCTACATAAGTTTATGGGGAACCTCCCACAGGTAAGGCGGCCATCCGGGGCTGGGGCGACAGCAGTGGGTACGGCAAGACGGAGCCTGTCCGCCCTCCTGTCCACGTGCCACTTACACTGCTGGGATTCCGTGGCAGGGTTGACAGCAGAGACTCTAGAACCTTCTGGGTTTGAATCCTGGCTCTCCTACCTAGCTGTGTGGCCCCTTGGACAAATCACCTAACCTCTCTGTGCCTCAGCTCCCTGGACTGTAGACGGAGGGTAATAGTGGTACTGGCTTTCCACTGGGAGGATGAATTGAGTTACTGGCACAGGCTCCATCCTGGGCATCAAAGTACGGAGTGCCATCGTTTGGTCTAGGGCAGTCCCACGATTCTTTCCCTCTGAGGAGTGCCAAGGGCTCTGCTCTGGCCTTCTTCCGTCGGACCACAGCCTCCCAAATGATGGTGAGCCTCCTGATGCCTCCCGTAGCTGGAAGGACACGGGGGCGGAACAGAAGCCGTGTACGCCCCCTTCTCCTGGACTCGGCGCAGTTCTTGTCTTTCTTGTTTGCACCATCTGCTCACGGGGAGGACATCTCAGCACCGCTGTGGGGTCTCGTACTGGGTTCATCAGAAAGGAGAGCACCGAGTCCTGGCCCGATGGGGACAGAGGAGGACCACAGTCACAAAGCTGGAGCACCTTTGCGCATGGCGAGCCGTGCTGTCTACTGAACAATCCGGCCTCGATGACTATCTTTCCTAGCAGCTGGGGTAGCTATGAGTGTGGATCAAGAAGGAATAGAAAGAGACCGCTGGGGGTGCCTGGGTGGCTCAGTGGGTTAAAGCCTCTGCCTTCAGCTCAGGTCATGATCCCAGGGTCCTGGGATCGAGCCCCGCATCGGCCTCTCTCCTCTGCAGGGAGCCTGCTACCTCCTCTCTCTCTCTGCCTGCCTGTCTGCCTACTTGTGATCTCTGTCTGTCAAATAAATAAATAAAATCTTAAAAAAAAAAAAAAAAGAAAGAAAGAGACTGCTAAAAATCCTGGGAAGTCTAGTCATCTGGGCTCTCTCAGTAAAAGGCCAAAAAGTATTAAAACTTAAACACCTGAGAATATCTTTATATTAAGAAAACCTTGGGACACATTAATAACAGTTCTAAGGCTGCCTGTGTGCCAGACACTATTCTAAATGACTTACAGATGTTAGTGCAGTAATCCGTACTGCAAGGAGGCCGGTACTGCTGTCCTACTGTTTATCCCCACGTGTCAGAAAGGATGGTTGGAACAGCGGTTCTCAAAGTGTGAGTCCTGGATCATCTTCGCCTGGGAACTTATTAGAAACGAGAATTCGCTAGCACGGGTCCAGATCTGCTAAATCAGAACCTCTGGAGGTAAGGCACTCTGGCTTAGTAAGCCTTCTGGGTAATTCCAGGGCGTGCTCATGTTCGAAAACTGCGAAGCCAGATTTGCTGTGGTAATTAAACTCCCTACTCTCAGGGGCTTAAAACAGCAAAAGAACATTTCTCCCTCACACTGCTTGTCCACCCGGGGGTGGGAGTGGGACTTTGCTCATCACTCCACCCGGGCACCCTTTGGAAATGGTCCTCAAGGCATATAACAAATGAAGAAACATTCGTTCAAGAAAATCTACTAAAAGTCGGTGAGAAGAGTGAGAGTCTATGGTATTGGAACCAACACTGACCCCACCCCACCTCCAGCTCATCCAGATGGTAATTCCACTCCAGATCAGTGCAGCCCAGAATACTGAAGTCCCTTTCTCTCCAGCTCCCAGGGAGAGGGCTATCTTCCCGGAAGGGGCAGGACACCAGCGCTTCTCAGCCCACCCCCAGCTATCTGTTGCGCAGACTTTGCTCTGGGGCCACTTCTGCCCAGTCCCCATTCTGCCATGAGCCTGAGACCACTGAGAATTCTAGGTCCCAATCTCCTTCCCTTGACTGATAAGGCAGAGGTTCCATCGTGCAAGAGGAAAACCAGGAAGACCTGAGGCCACTGCCCTTCCCCTCTCCCGACCACTCAGCTCCTAAAGCACAACTGTCCGTCAGAGAGAAGCACACCCCATCCCTATACCCAGCTCCAGAGTCATGGCCCAGAGGTTCTACCTAGAGGAAGAGGCAGACTGTAGAACAGAAGGCCCCTAGTCGCTTCCCAAAGGAACTGACTTCATTTAGTATGAAGAAGTTCAAGCCTAGAGTGCTCTAAAAAACAGTGGGGGTTGTGGTAAAATGTATTTGAAAGGGAATTACTAATTCCTTAGCTAGTAATTAGGCTAAACTGTAGGCTGGCTAGTTTGTCAGAGGGGATCTGGGAAAGAGATACCTGGAAAGAGCCCTACTGGGGTCAGAAAAAACCCTCAAGCATTGACCTCGGAACCATCCCTTCAAATGAGCCCAGATTTGATTGGATCAGTCTGGGAACAATTTATGCCATAGCACATTGTTGCAAATAATAATTAGCTAGCAATCAGGGAAGCTTAATAGACATGTGCAGTCAGGGAATGAGACAGTCAAAGAGAACCCCACCAAAACTGGTGTCACTCTAGGGTGGCTGTGGGCATATCCATGGTTGGACCCACTTAGGAGCATCATCAGAGTGTAAACGCTGAGAATGAGAAAGGATGAAACAAATAATCCATTCAGCCACTACACACATGAATAGGCAGATAACAGCAACAAGCCCCAGGGGAGGGGACCATACCGAGCTCCTACAGTATATTATCTAAAATCTAATGTCTATTCTCTATAATTATGCAGCCTCCAAGAAAAAAAAAATGAGACATTCAAAGAAACAGGAAAGCATGACTCATGTATCAGGAAAAAAAATCAGGTAACAGAAACTGCCTATGAGCATGACCAGGTATTGGATCTAATAGATGAAACCCTCAAAGGAGCCATTTTATAAATATATCCAAAAAAATAAAGGGAACCGCAACAAAAGAGGTGAAGCAAGATGTGATGATAAAGTCACATCAAGTAGAGTATATCAATAAAGAGAAATTATACATGGAATCAAATGGACATTCTGGAGTTACAAAGTATAATAATTAAAATGAAAATTATAATAAGTACAATGAAAAAAAATCACTACAGAGACAGAACAGTAGACTTGAACTGGTAAGAAAAAGAATCAGTAAACTTGAAGATAGATTGATAGAGAGTCTGCTGTTTGAAGGACAGAGATTTAAAAGGAACGAAGAAGAATGAACAGATCCTCAGAGAGATGTGGGACATCATTTAACACACCAACATACGTATAATGGGAGTACTAGATAAGAGAAGAGAGGAATGAGCAGAAAAAATATTCAAAGAAATAATGGCTGAGAACTTCCTAAATTGAAAAAACAAAAACAAAAACAAAACAAAAACCTAATCTACACATCCAGGAATTTCAACAAATTCCAAAGAGTATGAACACAGTGGATTCACACATAGACACATTGCAGTAAAAATGCTGAAAGTCGAAACAGGAGAAAATCTTGAAAACAGCAGGAGGAGAAGAGCTTGTCACTTACGAGGGAACATCAATTAGAGTGACAGCTGACTTTTCCTCAGAAAAGATGGGGAGGCGCCTGGGTGGCTCAGTGGGTTAAAGCCTCTGCCTTCAGCTCAGTCATGATCCCAGGGTTCTGGGATCGAGCCCCACATGGGGCTCACTGCTCAGCAGGGAGTCTGCTTCCTCCTCTCTCTCTGCCTGCTGCTCTGTCTACTTATGATCTCTGTCTGTCAAATAAATAAATAAAAAATCTTAAAAAAAAAAAAAAAAGACAAGACAAGATGGGGCCAGAAGGTGCTGGGGTAACACATTCAAAATTCTCACACAAAAAAACCTGTCAACCAAAAAGTTTATATTCGGCAAACCTAGCTTCCAAAAATCAAGACCGAAAAAAAAAAAAAAGAAAAGACTTTCCTAAATAAATAAAAACTGAGGTCATTTGTTGCCAGCGGACTTGCCTTATAAGCAGCACTAAAGGGGCACCTGAGTGGCTCAGTCAGTTAAGTGTCTGCCTTCGGCTCAAGTTGTGATCTCCGGGTCTTGGGATCGAGCCCTGAGTTGGGCTCCCTGCTCAGTGGGGAGCCTGCTTCTCCCCCTCCCTCTGCTGCTCCCTCACTGCTTGTGCCTCTCTCTCTCCCAAATAAATAAATAAATAAAATTCTTAAAAAAAAAAAAAAAAGGCAGTACTAAAAGAAGTTCTTTAAGCTGAGAGCAAGTGATTCCAAAACAAGTGACAGAATTCACAGAGGGAAAAAAAAAAAGAATAGCAGCGGGTAATTATGTAATTATAAAAGGCAGTATAAATGCACATTTCTTCTTTAAAAAGCAATAACATAAAATAATATGTGTATAATGTTGGGCCTATTGGACCTATAATATATAGAAATGTAATGGGGGTCTTTTGTTCTGTTTTCTTTTGGGGGGGGCCAGAAACAGCACAGAAGAGATGAGTAGAAGCAAAACTAAAAACGACTCAAGGAATTAAGATGAATCCACAGGAAAAAATGAAGAGATCCAGAATAATATTATTAAGTCATAGGTTGAAAGACTTAATATTAAATTAACCTAAAGATTCAATGAGACTCTTGCAAAAATTTCAACTGCTTCCCCCCCCACCCCCAGAAATGATCAAGTGATCCTGAAATTATGTGGAAATACAAAGGACCCAGAATAGCCAAACAATCTTTAAAAAAAAAAAAAAAAAAAGTTTGGAGAAGTCACACTTCCTGTCTGTAAAATCTACTACAAAGCAAAATAATCAAGACAGTGTGGTTCTAGCACAGGAATAGATGTATATATTGGTAAAATTGAATTGAGAGTCCAAAAAAACCCCCGTGCATCAATGCTCACTGATATGGTGGCAAGACTACCCAACAGGGAGGGAATGGTCTCCAGCAGATGGTGCTGGCACAACTGGAGAGCAACAGGCAAAAAACTAAAGTTCGATCCTGACCTCACACCATATAAAAAAAATCAATTAAAAATGGACCAAAAATAAGAGAGCTAAATATGCGAGCTAAACCTCTAAACCTCTCAGAAGAAAGCACAGGGATACATCTTCATGACCTTGACTAGGCAAAAGTTTCTTGACTACATCACCAAAACCACAAGCAACAATACAAGAATATAGAAAATGGAACTGATCAAAACTTGCCAAAATTTGTGCTTCAAGAGTCACTATCAAGAAAGTGAAAAGAAACTGATAGAATAGGAAAAATTTTTGCAAATCATGTATCTGGAAAAGAAGTTGTATCTAGACTATAGAAAGAACACTTACAACTCGATAATTAAAAAAAAAAAACACCAAATAACCCAATTTAAAAATGAGCGAAAGATCTGGATAAACATTTATCTAAAGAAGATATATGAGGGGCACCTGGGTGACTTACTGGGTTAAGTGTCTGACTCTTAGTTTTGACTCCGGTCATGATCTCAGGGCTATGAGATCGAGCCCCATGCCCGGTTCCATGCTTATGGGACCTACTTGGGATTCTCTCTCTCTCTCCCTCTGTCCCTCCCACAGTTTGCACCCTCTCTCTCAAGAAAAAAAAAGTATGAATGGCCAAGAAGCACATGAAAATGCCTCATTAGGCCTTAGAGAAATGCAAATCTAATCCACAAGATACCACTTCACACCCTCAGAATGACTATAACCAAAGAATCAGATAATAGCAAGTGTTAGTGAAAATGTGGAAAAATCAGAACCTTCAGGCACAGGTGGTGGGAATGCAAAATGATACAGCTGTTTTGAAAAAAAATGACCTGGCCAGTCTTTAAACAGTTTAACATTCAGTTACCATATGGTTTGGCAATTTCTCTGCTGGGTATATATATCCAAGACAAATGAAAACATACAGCCACAGAACTACTGTGTATATGAACGTTTATAGCAGCATCATTCATAGTCGCCAAAAGATGGAAGCAAACCAAATGTTCCTCAGCCGATGAATGGATAAACCAAGTTTGGTAGTTCCATACAATGAAACACTATCCAACAATCAAAAGGCAAGAAGCACTCATACATGTTACAACACGGATGAACATTGAAAATATTTTGCTAAATGAAAGAATCTAGTTACAGAAGGCCGCGGACTGCTTGATTTATATGAAATGTCCATTTATAATAAATCTGTAGGAAACACAGGGTACGTTAGTTTTGGCTTAAGTCTGGGAGAGGTAGGGAGGGAGAAGAGGTAAAGGTTACAAGGCTATTATGATTTTTTTGGAGGTGTTGAAATGTTCTAAAGTTGACTACGGTGATGACTGTACGTATTTGCTAATGGACTAAAAACTATTGAATTGTACACTTTAAATTGTATGTTTTGTAGGGGCGCCCGGGTGGCTCGTTTGGTTAATCGTCTGCCTTCGGCTCAGGTCATGATCTGTGGGTCCTGGGATCGAGCCCTGAGTCAGGCTCCCCGCTCAGTGGGAGTCTGCGTCTCCATCTCGCTCTGTCCCTACCCCGTACTCGTGCTCCCACTCTCCCTCTCTCAAATAAATAAAATCTTAAAAAAAAAAAAAGTTGTATATTTTATGAATTCTATTTGGACAGAGCCATTGTATGATGCAATTCCTAGCAAGATTTTTTTTTGTATGAGATTATTCTCAGTATTCAGAACAGTTGGAAGTGATACTTTATTAGTATTTTTCATAGTGTCAAATTCATTTACTTTTTAACAATAGCAATCATTTATTAAATTAACTTGAGTCATGGGGCTCCTGGGTGGCTCGGTCGGTTAAGCAACTGCCTTTCACTCAGGTCATAATCCCAGCGTCCCGGGATCGAGCCCCGCATCAGGCTCCCTGCTAGCAGGGAGCCTGCTTTTCCATCTCCCTCACTTGTGTTCTCTCGTATAAATAAATATAATCTTTTAAAAAAGTAAACTTTAATCAAAAGTTTCGTTTTGGTGATCGCAAATGGGTAAGCATTTGGTTTAAAATTCATTGGACTGTGCAAGTTCTTCTGTAAATAGCTAAAAATGCTTTTTAAAATAAACGAGTCAAGCTTTCAGAAAAAAAAATTCAGAAATTATATAACCAACTGCTAATACAATCCAGCTTTGTCAAATCTGCACATTTTGCATAATTTGCTTCAGATTTTCTTTGAGGAAATAAAATATCACAAAACCATGACATTTCCTACGTACATCTCCCTTGACCTATTTCCCCCTACCTCCCCGAATTTAGTGTTTATCACTCTCATGAATGTTTTAATATATATATACACACATATATATTTGTCATTCTTATGAATGTTTTTAAAAATAATATACATTTTAAAACCATATATATATACATATATATACACACACACAATATAGAGTAGTGTTTTGTTGTGATTTTAAACTATGTAAATACTGTCATTTTGAGTGTGTAGTTTTCAGTGGTTTCTTTTCACACACTGTTATCCCCCAAAGAAGAGAATAAAATAACGAACCCCCATGTATCCATATACCAACTTCGATAATAACCGGTTATGGCTACATGTGCTTCATTAAAACGCCTACCCACTCCCTCTCACTCTTCTGACAGATTTTAATTTTAAGATTTTATTTATCTATTTGACAGAGAGAGACAGCGAGAGAGGGAACACAAGCAGGGGGAGTGGGAGAGGGACAGTCCGGCTCCCCGTTGAGCAGGGATCCCGAGGCGGGGCTCGATCCCAGGACCCTAGGATCATGAGCTGAAGGCAGACGCTTAACCAAATGAGCCATCCAGGCACCCCCGAGAACAAATTTTTTTAGTCTTCTTTTATCTGAGCGTATCCTCATTCTACCTTAATTCCTGAAGGATATTCTCACCGGACACAGAATTATGGACTGACAGTTCTGTTCTTCCCATGCCTTCAAAATGTTGTTCCACTTCCTTCCGGCCCCCATGGTTTCCCATGAGAAATTCACAATCCCCTGAATTGTCCTCCTCTAATGTATATTCATCCCCTGGTTTCTTTCACGATTTTTTCCTTTCTCATTCATGTTCAACAGTTTAATTAGAATGTGTCAGGGTGTGAATTTCTTCGGGCTGACCCTGCTTCTGGTTCACTGAGCTTGTTGAATTTGTAGGTTTATATCTTTTGCCAAATGTGGAGAGTTTCCTGCCATTATTTCTTCAAACATGATTTGTTCATGTTTTAGAGCTTTGCTCTGTAGGAGAGATGGGGTGAAGTATCTTACCTTGTCTCCATTAAAATTCTGGAAACTGAATCTTAAAGTCCATCTTGATATTTCCTGTCATGATTATTTTTATTTTATTTGTTTTTTTGAGAGCGAGTGAGTGGGGCAGGGAGGGGCAGAGGGAGGAGAGAGAAAATCTCAAGCCGACTCCACACCCAGCACGGAGCCCAACGCGGGGTTGGATCTCCAGACCCTGAGATCACGACCCGAGCCCAAATCAAGTCCAATGCTGAACAGACTGAACCATCCACGTGGCCAATTAAAAAAAATTATTTTTGTACACTCTGCACTTCTCTGTGGAGAAATTATCTTGTTCGCTAAACCTCTCTTCAGCTGTGGCTAATTTGCAGCTTAACCATCCACTGAATTTTTAACTTGAATGACTACATTATCCACGTCTTGAAGTTTTTCTTTTTCCCACATGGCTTATTCTTTTCCCATAGTGTTATTTTTCTCATTTTTCATTCCTTCCTTTCACATTCTGAAATTTTTTTTCTTTACTGTAGGTGCCTACTTCCTTCATAATTAACAAAATATTTATTTATCTGCGAGAGGGAGAGAGACAGAGGTAGGGGTGAAGGAGCAGAGGGAGAGGGAGAATTGCAAGCTGAGTGTGGAGCCTGACTCGGGGCTCGATCCCACAACCCTGAGATCATGACCGGAGCTGAAATCAAGAGTTGGATGCTTAATGGACTGAGCCGCCCAGGCGCCCCTTAACTCACTCTTTATTTTTCTAAATTGAAGTACAGTTGACTCCTTCTTTTATCGTTTTATTTATTTATTTTTTAAGGTTTTTAAAATTTTTATTTAAGTAATCCCTACACCCGGTGTGGGGCTTGAACTCACAACCCTGAGACGAAGGGTCCCATGCCGGACTGACGCAGCCAGCCAGGCGCCCCGTCTTCCTTTATCATTTTAAACATGCTTATTTTATAGTCTCTATCAGATCGCTTTGGGGTAACCCTGTTGTTTGCGCCTCTGCGGACGTTTGATCCCAGGTGGGTGGGATCCTCTGGGCACCGTCATTTACCTTCAGCGCGGCTCTTCCCGTGGGAATCCTGGGTGGCCTCAGCGGAGGTCCCGTGGTTCTGGAGCAAGTTTCGAGTTTGTGTCGGTTAAGTTCCCCACCGATAGCGCTAAGCCTGGGACCAGCAGTTCCGCCAATCAGGGTAGAGTCCTCGTGGGTCTGGTGCTGTCACGAGCACTGGCTCAGTGTAAGAGACTCTCAGGGGGGATGTTTAAAAATCCCACCAGCCGGGTTGAGAAAGGCATGTTTCCTTCCTGCCCTTCTGTGCCTCAAGGTCCTTTCTTTTTTTCCTTTTTCCTCCCTCCCTGCCTCCCTTCCTGCCTTCCCTCCTTCTCTCTCCCTCCCTCTCTCTTTTTTTCAGATTTTATTTATTTATTTGAGAGAGAGACAGAGAGAGCATGAACAGGGGGCAGGGGCAGAGCAGGAGCAGAGAGCCCGATGCGGGGCTCGATCCCAGGACCTTGGGGTCACGACCTGAGCCCAAGGCAGAGGCTTTAACCCACGGAGCCACCCAGGCGCCCCTCTTTTTTTTTTTTTTTTTAAGATTTTATTTATTTATTTGACAGACAGAGATCACAAGTAGGCAGAGAGAGAGGAGGAAGCAGGCTCCCTGCTGAGCAGAGAGCCCGATGCGGGGCTCGATCCCAGGACCCTGAGATCATGACCTGAGCCGAAGGCAGAGGCTTAACCCGCGGAGCCACCCAGGCGCCGCGTTTCTGCGTAGCCCGGGACGCCCCACCCGGCGGCGGGACTCCTGACCCACCCCCCCCCCCCCGGCCACCCCGGGGCAGGGACCCCTCGGGCAGGCGCCCCGCCCCCTCCCCGCTGACCTCTGCAAACGGCCCGTTCATCCTGGGCCTGGGGTGCGGGCCCCGGTCGGAGCCGCCAGCCCGCGCCCCCCCCACCCCAGCCCCCGGGCCGCGGGGCGGACACCCCGGCCGAGGCAGCGCCCCCCACCCCCAGCCCCCGGGCCGCGGGGCGGACACCCCGGCCGAGGCGCAGCCCCCCGGGCGGCCCCGCGCGGGAAGAAAGGCGTTTCTGTCTCGCCCCGAGCCCGCCTCGGGTTTCGCGCTTCCCCTCCCGGCACCGTCCGACCTTCGCCGGCGGAGCGGCTCCGGCGCACGCGCGCGCGCGCATGTGTTTTTGGACGACGGGGGGAAATTCCAGGAGAACCTCCGCTCGGTTAAAAATGAAGTGAAGATTATATGAAGAATGAAAGGCGAGCGGGGCCGCTCGGCGCACACAGAAGGGCCTTTCATCGCGCCCGGCCGCGCGCCGCGGGCAGCTGCCAACACAAACGCGGGCGGAGCTGCGCCTGGAGCCGCCGGCCGCGCTGCCAGGCCGCGTCCCCGCCGCTCGGGGCTGGCGCCGCTCCCGTTTCCGCTCTGCTGACGCGCCGAAATCGCGGGCGGCGGGGACCCCGGCGGCCGCGCGGGGCTGCGGGCTCCACGGGCGCGGGGGCGGGGCGGGGTGGAGGGCGAGCCTCGGGACTGCGGCCACACCCCTGCCTGCTCGGTCGCGGGGACCGCTCCTCGGCACCGGGGCTGCTCGTCCTCATCCCGGTCCCCGCTCCCCCCACCCCTGAGCGCTCAAGGGGCGCAAGGCCGCCTCCTCCGTGAAGCCCGCCTGGGTCACCCCTGCGCTGGACTCCTGCAGGGCTTCCAATCGAGGTCCGCGTCAAGTCCGAGCCCCCGCCCGGGGGGGGGGGTGGGGGTGGGCTGGCGGGGGTGGCCCGTGTCCCTCCTGCAGCCCCTTACGCAGTGCCAGCCTCCCCCAGTCCCCAAACCTGTTGGTGGGGTGAGGAAGTAACCCAGGCTTGCCACGCCGGCTCCCAATGGAAATCCCGCTGGAGGACGGGCAGCCGAACAGTTTGCCAACGGGGAACGAACTCCCATTAGTGTTGGGAAAGCCACACAAACCCACGCCACACGTTCTGTCATTTGGAATTGAAGAAGTCCCACCTAGTTAGTATCCTCACCGCACCTGAAAGGAAAGCCAGAGCGCTTTGACCTGGTAATCGTGGCATTGACACTGTGCGACCTGCTTCCCTCTCTGGCCTCGAGCGGCCTTACGCTGGCACTTTACCATCTACAGAGGGCTCTCAGGAGTGAGACCAGAGGTGATCCCCACCGCGGGCCTGGCGTTGGATAAGGAAACTGAGGCTTTAGTGTTACGTGTGGCACCCGAGGTCACACAGGCATAAAGGATGCCAGTGCTGAACTGTAGCCAAGGTGTCTCAGACCAGGGCACCCAGCCATGCTCCCTCTGAGCTCCCGTGCGCTCCCCCCCGCCTCGCCTAGGGCTACCTGCTTCTGAACCCACACTTGGGGGGCGCCACGGCGGTGTGGCTCTGGTCCTCCCTCCTCCTCTCTGCTGACCTCAGTGTGTGCCCGCCTACCCGCCTCTCCTCTGAGCCTGCAGCCTGCCTCGGGTCCCTTGGCACTTGTGCTCCTGATGCTGCGGGCTGGGCTGCGGCACGCCGACCCTCCTCCCGCTGGGCACAGCCTGCCCCATGCCATCTTCGATCTGCCTTTTAAATATTTCGGGGGCAAAAGCCAGAAGATGGGGCTGTGGCTGAGATTCGGGAATGAAGGCAAGAGAGAGCTTGGGGGCAAGTAGGTTTGCTCCTGTCCGGGGTGATACCATTAGCCAGCCTTGGGAGCAGGAGAGAGAGGAGACCAGGGAGGGGAGGTCTCAGGGTCCCTGTGGGTACAGCGCTAAAGGTCCCGAGAGGGTGAGGCTGGAGGAGGTCTGGGAGGCTCTGAAGTAAAGATGGAGGCTGAGGCCTTGGGAATCAATGAGCTTGTCCAAGAGGTACTCACTCATATGTAGGAGCAGATGATCCAGGAGAGAACCCCCAAATTTAAGGAACTGGGGGAAGATGAGGGCGGTGGGGAAGGGCCAGGAGGAATGGGAGGAGGAGGGTCAGCGAAGGAGGCAGAGAGAATGGGAGAGTGGTTTCTAAAAGCGGCATGAGAAGGCATTTTAAGAAAGGAGTGTTGGAAATTGGTGGACGATTACAGAGGTCTGTGGGAACCGTTCCAGAAGGAAACTGCTCCCTAGACGGTCAATTCAGGGGTCACTGAGGACCTAGGTCAGAGTGGTGTCCTTAGCGCGGTGACAGGAATGGGCCAAGGGGCAGCACTGAGAACAGACACCTGAGCCAAGACCTGGCTAGTGCAGGCTTACCAGACTGGCGGTTTCTCCACCGGAAACTACAGAGTTCAAGTGAAGAAATCGAAGGAGTTCTAAGTGGAAAGACATCCATGTTCATGGATGGGTAAGATCTAGTATCGTGAAAGAGCAACATTCCCAAACTTGATCAGATTCGAATCCATCCCTACCACAGTTCCCCCCAAAGCTGCCTTTGTGCAGAAATGAACAAGCTGATCCGGAAACTCGTCTGGAAAAATTCCGGGAACCTGGAATTGTTAAAACAAAAATGGGGGAAAAAAAAAAAAAGAACAGTGCTGGAGTACTCACAGTTTCTGATTACAGAACTTAACACTGGCTACAGTAATCAAGCCGTCTGCTGTGGGCATGAGAATACAGACTTACAGATACATACATTACTAAAGTAGAATCAAGAGTGGAGGAAGAAACCCTTGTATCTATGGTCAATTGATTTATTTATTTTCATTTATTTTTTTTAAAGATTTTATTTATTTATTTGACAGAGAGAGACACAGTGAGAGGGAACACAAGCAGGGGGAGTGAGAGAGGCAGAAGCAGGCTTCCACTGAGCAGGGAGCCCAATGAGGGGCTCGATCCCAGACCTGCCCTGAAGGTAGACGCTTAACGACTGAGCCACCCAGGCACTCCCAATTGATTTTTTTTTTTAAGATTTTATTTATTTATTTGACAGACAGAGATCACAAGTAGGCAGAGAGAGAGAGCAGGAAGCAGGCTCCCTGCCAAGCAGAGAACCCGACGCAGGACTTGATCCCAGGACCCTGAGATCATGACCTGAGCCGAAGGCAGAGGCTCAACCCACTGAGCCACCCAGGCGTCCCAGGTCAATTGACTTTTTTAGAAAAGAATTTATTTATTTGAGAGCGAAATCATGAGTTGGGAGGAGAGGCAGAGGGAGAGGGACAAGCAGACTCCCTTGTGAGCAGGGAGACCGATGTGGGGCCGAGATCTCGAGCCCCGACATCATGACCTCAGCCAAAGGCAGCCGCTTGACTGACTGAGCCACGCAGGCGCCCCATGCTCAATTGATTTTTGACAAGGGGGCCAAGACCGTTCAACGGGTCTTGAGTCATTTGTTCTACAAATGGTGCTTGGAAACTGGATATCCACGTGCAAAATTAACTCAAAATGGATCGGCAACCTAAATGTAAGAGCTAGAGACATAAAGTTCTTAAAAGAAGGCAGATCTTCATGACCTTGGATTTGGCAACATTTCCTGGTATATGACACCACCAGTGTAAGTAACAACAACAAAAGATAGGTATGTGAGGACTGCACTGAAACCCTTGTGTTTCAAAGGACACCATCAAGAAAGTAGAAAGGCGATCTACAGAATGGGAGAACATTTTTGTAAATCATAAATCTGATATGGGACTCGTTTTCAAACGTATAAAGAACTCTTACAGCTCAACAATAAAAAGACCAGTGACCCAATTAAAATAGGGTCAAAGGACCGAAACAGACATTTCTTCAAAGAAGATATACAAGTGGCTAAAAGCACGTGAAAAGTTGCCTGACTTCAGCTGCCATTAGGGGAACGCAAATCAGAACCACAATGAGACGCCGTTTCGCACTCACTAGGACGGCTATAATAAAAAAGAAAAAGAAGAGGAAAAAAGGAGAACGTGTGTTAGCGAGCATGCGGAGAAACCAGAACATGCGTACGTGGCTGGTGGCGCAGCCTCTGTGGGAAACAGGAGGGTTTTCCTCCAAAATTTACACGGGGAATTATCTTAGGACGCAGCAATCCTGTTCATAGGTGTACATCCCAAAGAAGTGAAAACATACGTGAGGGCTAATTTTATTATAATAATAATAATAATTATTATTATTATTATTTATTATGCATAATAGTAAAAAAGTGGAAACAACCCATATGTCTATCAGCTGATGCATGGAGGGAGGGAGGCGTGTATCCATACGATGGCATTCTCTGCGACCGTGGAGAGGAACGAAGTCGTGACACGTGGCATAATGTGGATGACACGCTGAGCCCAAGAGGCCAGATACGAAGGGACAGATGTTGCGTGATTACATTTACATGAAATTTCCAGAATACACGAGTCCATAGAGACAGAACGTAGACGGCTGGTTGTCGGGGCCTAAGCGGGGAGGGGAATGGGAGTGGCTGAGAATGGGTATGGTGCTTCTTTTGGGTGATCTAAATATCTTCCAATTAAGAGGGGGTGATGGTTGGACAACTTCGTAATCAGGCTCAAAACAAAACAAAACAAAAAAAACCCCACTGAATTGCATACTTTAAAAGAGTGAAATTTGGGGTGCCTGGGTGGCATCTGCCTTCAGCTCTGGTCATGATCCCGGAGTCCTGGGATCGGACTCCCCACTCAGCGGGAAACCAGCTTCTCCCTCTCCCACTCCCCCTGCTTGTGTTCCCGCTCTCGCTGTGTCTCTCTCTGTCAACTAAATAAATAAATTTAAAAATCTTAAAAAAAAAATGAAATTCATGGTATGTGAATCAGGTCTCATTTTTTCAACAAAGGAGAAACAGACGAAGAAGAGATCCCCTTGTAAAAACTGTGAATTCCCCCGACGGAAAAGGGACTGGGATTGGGGTGAGGGACAAGGGAATGAATAGGATAAAATAAAAGGGGCCTGGCTGTGGCTGAAGAGAGGGGTGGGACCGAAGGAGGGTTCTAGGGGGAGGCAGAGGCTAGGCTGTGTGCAGAGGCAAGAGGGAGGGGGGCTGAGAACTCTCACGGGGTCAGGATCAGCTGTCCCAACGCAGGCAAGGGGCAGGACCTTTGATCCCCTGGGACCCAGGGGAGGGAGCAGGATGGGCAAAGATACAGAGGGTGAAGAGAAAGGGGGACCTTTACTGTCTCTGCGGAGGAGGAGGCCAGGTTGCTGGGTGTGAGAGCAGAGTGGGGGTGCTTGGAAGGGAAGGGGGGTACCGGGGTGAGGAAGGGCCTCCTCATGGAATCGAAAAGGGAACCAGTGACGCATGAAAGGCTGCTGAGTAATTCTGAGGTTGGAAACGTACCTTGGTGATTTTCACCTCCATTCCGTGGAGCCTGAGTGAGGCTCTTTGTGCGCTGGGGACACTATGCTATTGATGGCTGGTAGCTATCGGCTGTGGCTATACAGGGGTTGGCCTGCCTGGGTGTCTGCTTTACCCTGCCCCCCACCAGAGTCACCGAGAGGGCAGGAGGTAATGGGGGTAGAGGTGCACAGTCCTTGCAAAGGAGCATCGTCGATGATGCCCAGGGGAGGGGTTCCTGGGCTGGGGAGTCGCTTCATCTCGGGGGTGCGGGCTGGTTAGGGCCATGAGAAGAGGCGGCTGACACTGCTGTGGTCTTTAACTGACCCGGCCAAGGCCAAGTTCTGGACAACTATTCACAGCCTAACTTCAAAACCGTCACTGCATTTCCTGCCACCTGGCTGGTGTCTGCGGGCCCCTAGGGCTCTCCTGACACCCAAGGATGCCGTCCCCCGCGCCTTTCCCAGAGAGCGTGAAGGTGGAGAAGCAGGGCGCAGAGCATGACTCCGTCCACGTGCCTATGGCCCTTCTCTGGGGGGTGACTGTCCGCAGATCTGGAGCCTGCAGACCTGCCTGGGGGCCGTGGCTGCTTTATGGGTCTGTCCCCAAGCCCGCCCCCAAAAGTAATCGTCTTGCCCCTTTTAGCAGTCACGGAACCCCATCCCCCATCTCTGTATGAGCTCACGGTCACAGTGACAGACAAAAAGGGTTTGTCCTTTTTTATCAACGGTCCTCAAACCAGATTTCCTTGACTCGGCAAACCAGACCCCTCCTTTCCAAACCACCTACTCTATTATCTTTGCGACTTGTCCGTAAAGGTTTTGTAATGAGATCTATGTACTCCTCCAACAAACTGGGGCTGGTGTCTATCAGACGGTGCTGAGGGACGGACAACCAAAGTCAGGTGGAACACGGTCGCTGCCCTCAAGAAGCTCTCACTCCTGGGGAAGTTGGGCCAGACCGCCTGATTCTTGCTGTGAGACGAGGACCCAGTCCTGGGCATTGTAGACGTAGCTAGGTTAGGGTGGTCAGGAAAGGCTGCCTGGAGGAGGAGGGCCTTTAGCTTTAAGTCCTCCTCCGCCCCAGGTTTATGCATATATATGTATATATATATATATATATTTAAGATTTTTATTTATTTATTTGACAGACAGAGATCACGAGTAGGCAGAGAGGCAGGCAGAGACAGAGTGAGAAGCAGGCTCCCCGCTGAGCGGAGAGCCCTATGCGGGACTCGATCCCAGGATTCCGGGATCATGACCTGAGCTAAAGGCAGAGGTTTTAACCCACTGAGCTACCCAGGTGCCCCTGCATATATATTTTTTAAAGATTTTATTTGAGAGAGCGAGAGAGAGAGCGCGCCCAAGCAGGGTGAGGGGCGGGGGCAGAAGCAGGGAGCCCAACATGGGGCTCGGTCCCAGGACCCTGGAATCATGACCTGAGCCAAAGGCAGATGCTTCACTGACTGAGGCCCCCCAGGTCACCCCATGTATGTATTTTTAACTATCTTATGTATGTGGTTTTGTATAAAGAAATTATACAGATTTTTAAAAACGAGAAACATTTTAATACGAAAGAAGAAAGTTTCTGTGATTTCATTTGATGGATTGGTGGGGAGAGAAATTCACTCTTGGGCTGAGCGAGTGGCCCCTTTACCATGCTTGCTGGGACAGCCGCTGGTCGCTGGGGACACGTGTGTCTTCACTCCCAGTCCTGCCACTGTAGGCTTGGGAGACGTGGGGGTTTCCTTTGGAAAGTTCGTGTCTTAAACTAAGCTCTGGGAAAGGAGTTGAAATGCAGGCTGGTCAGAGCAGCAGCGGTGCGGGCCGGCGTGAATGGTTCGGGACGGACAGACCACAGCTCAGTGTGGCCGGAAGGCAGGGCGCCCGGCAGACAGTGGCTGGAGGGGGGCCAGGCCTTCTGTGCTAAATCAGGGAGTTTGAACTTTATCTCAAAGGCTACTGGGAGCTACCGAAGCGTTTAAGTCAGGGCAGGACAGAACGAGCAGGTGGAGGAGGGATGGTGGAGCCCAGATTGGACGGGGGAGGCCGGCCGGGAAGGTGATGGAGGTTAGTGTCAGATTCAAGCGGGGCAAGAAGGAAGAGTTAGAGGCGACACCAGGGACATTAAGGAGGCAAAACTCTCAGCCCTGGAGACATGGGGTGAGGGGGAGCGGGAGGCAGAGCAGCAGGGCCTGGGAATCTGCCTCAGGGGAAGGCGGGGGTGGGTGGGTGGGGGGACAGGCGTGGCAGCAACTGAGGGAAATGACAATCTCCCTCCTGCTAAGGTGTTGAGGGTCACTCTGTAAGTGTGGGGGACACATGAGCTCCACTGCACAAGCAGGAGAGAGTCCAGGAAGCCTAGTCCTCAAGTTCAGGCAATGACGAGACAATATTCCATTCACCCACCTCACAGTTTACCTCAAAAGTTTCTTAGAGGGGCGCCTGGGTGGCTCAGTGGGTTAAAGCCTCTGCCTTCGGCTCAGGTTATGATCTCAGGGTCCTGGGATCGAGCCCCGCATCGGGCTCCCTGCTCAGCGGGGAGCCTGCTTCCCCCCACCCCCCGCCTGCCTCTCTGCCTGCTTGTGATCTCTGTCTGTCAAATAAATAAATAAAATCTTTAAAAAAAAAAAAAGTTTCTTAGAAATCCACATGAGGTTTCCGGAATTCCCATTTGGATTCAGCTGGTGTACACAGAGCACCCATGGCCGAGTGAACGCCCTCCTGGCACAGGGCCCCTAGGGTCCGTACAGAGATGCCCAGGGACTTGGCAGGAGTTAAGTTTGGGGTTCCTTCTGGGGTCTCGTGGCACCTTTTCCAGAATCCCACTTTTCCAATGTAGCCATTTTGTCTGCAGCCTGTCTCCTGGTGCTGTCCTGGTTTCCTGGGGTTTCTCCAAGAGCAGCCCAAAGCCACACTGGCCCCCAAGTCCCGTCCGTTTCCGGATGTGGATTTGCTGGGTATGAACGTGTCAGGGCGTTCCCACCTTGACGAGAGCAGTGAGGGGAAGGTCAGTGGGAGGAAGCTGGTGAGGGAGCAGGGCTGGGACATGGGGATCTGGCTCAAGTCCCTCCCCACCCCCAGCTGTGCTTTTGGCTAGAAAGGAATTAAAAACATCATGTTTATAAGGAAGATAAAACATTTTTTGGCTTATTATAATATTTCTATACTATTGTGTTATCTGCTAACAGTTTTTCCAGAACGTTTGCCTCCAAGGCCCAAACCATGAGTGCGTGTGTATAAACATGCACACGCAGACACACACACAGACACACACAGACACACAAACACACATGGACATTTTTTTTTGCTTAACTGATGCTTTGGCTTAAGTCAGACGGCGCATACTCATACTTCATCATCATCATGACCCATGGTTTTGGGGTCTCTCATCTCTTTGGTCAACCAAAGGGATTGGAGAGCTCAAGGTAAGCTTCTTCACCAGGTGAGGAGGGAGGAGGGAGCGGTCTCTCCGTGCAGCCAGCCGGACCCCTGGGCCTGAGAGCATGAGGGGGGTCTCCGGTTTCCATGGGGAAGGAGAGCCTCGGGGTGCCCCGCTGTTGACAGGAGGGTCTGGGTCTCAGGCCCTCCCACCTTTGCCTTCGCGTTCAGCCCCGGGTTTGCTGCCTTTTCCTGGTGGGAGGCAAAGGGCGGGACTCTTGGAGCTGTGGCCCGGCCCCTGAGCGACCGCGCGGAGCAGGAGGGCAGAGGGAAGCCCGGAGCCCTTCTCAGCAGGCCACCACCTCCCATGAAGGGGTAGCTGGGCTGTGGCCGAGGTGGGCTGCGGTTTCTAGGGGGCCCCCCCACCCCGGGCTCGCTCAGGGAAGCATCCCGTGGGTTCTGTCGCCACCTGTTGCCTGGTTTGCTCAGCGAGAGTCAGCCGGGCCCGGAGAACACAGCCAAGAACTGAAAGCCTTTCTGAAGACAGAGGGGAGCGGTTCTGGACGCCCCCGTGGAAAGTTCAACCCGTCCTCGCTCAGCTCTAGCCACACGGCCTGGGGCGAGTCCGTCCTCCCCTGGGCCTCAGCCCCTTCCCCCAAAGAGTGGCCCGGATGCCGGCAGATGAGTGGGCAGAGTTGGAGGCGGGGAAGCAAGGCCCCCCCCTCCCCCGGGGCACAACCTGGGCTGAAATCAAGAGTCAGACCCTCAGCTGACTGAGCCACTCAGGCACCCCTCTTGGCTGGCTTCTCGATCCCGGCCCCAAGCCAGTTTCCTCCTTCCTGGGTAAGTTCGCCTCACACAATCACCCCAAGAATGAACGAAGCCATCCTGCGAGGGCCCTGGCTGGCCCCACAGACGGCAGCCGTCCCTACCCTGCCCCGGCACAGCCCGGCAGCTGTCCCTACCCTTTCCCCACGGCTCCTGGTGCACACGTGCCGTGAGAACGCGAAACAGTGACACCCAAAGCAGGCCAACACGGCTGTCTGAGCAAAGAGAGTGATGGGACAGGACGGCAGCGCACGGACCGGTGATGATGCACGGGGACAGAGGGGCGCCGCTGGCTCTGTCTCTGCACCTGACCCGGCCGCGCACCTCCAAGCCCACACCTGGCGGAGGGCGGTTTACTGAGAACAAACTGCGTGATGGGACCGGAGGGGACCAGTGCCACGGGGCTCCCGCCGCAGTCCGGCTCCCAGCCCCATGCCGCCCCTCGACCCCACCCTCCGCGGAGCAGCTGCAGCCAGGTCCCCGGGTTCTGATGACGCTAATAACACACGATCCGTCGTAACCCACACAGAAGCCTGCAGAGTGAAACGTGGACCCCCGATCTCTCACGGTGGTCAGAAGGGCCCTGTGAGGGGTGAGGCACGTTCTTCCGGTTTGTCACTTACACACGCAAGTGCATTCAGACTCCATGTGTCATTCTCCAGGATCCGGGTCCTCAAAGCCACGTGTCCCCAGGGTAGCCACGCTCTGATCTCGCTACCGCTCCCCTCGGAAGGACTCATGTTGCTCCCAGTTCTGCCACATCAACGGTGGCGCAGCAAACGCGCTTTTAGTCCCCAAATATAGGTGGCTTGGAAGCACGGAGTCCTACAAGGGGGGCTGCTGAGTTGAGGAGGGTGTACTCTGAAACTTTCAATACATTCACATGGTCTTCCCCAAAAGGCTTCACCACGCAATGATCTTCCCAAAACACCCATGTCAGGCCCCCCCTCTGCTAATGCCCCCAGCAAGTCTCCTCCGAGGGAAAGTGCGGAAAGCTGCAAGCAGGGAGTGGGCACGGATGGGGTGCTCCCAGCGCTCCAGGCTGCTGTGTGCACCACACACGTGTGTATGTGCATGTGGGGGGGGGTGCAGGCCAGGCTGAGGACAGGAGAGAAGCAGCCAGAGCAGAGGCAGAGGAGATCAGTGAAGGCTAAGAGTGAAGACAGCAGAGAGGCACTTAGGATGGCGGGGCCGTTGAGGCTGCACCAGAGGCCAAGGACGAAAGGGCAGTTGGGTGGATGCCCTTGCTGGCTGTAGAGACAGTGCACGGCAGAGGAGGCTGGGTGGGCTGCGCTCGTGGGGCAAGGGGGAGGTTTTGGTCTGGGCCCTCCTGAACCTGGAGGGACTGAGGGACATCTGACCCCAGGTGATGGGTCAAGATAGTGAGCTCAGTCAGTTGGGCACCTGCCTTTGGCTCTGGTCCCGGGGTCAAGCCCCACATTGGGCTCCCCACTCGTGGGAGGCCTGCCTCTCTCTCCCTCCGCCTGATACTTCCCCTGCTTGTGTGCTCTCACCCTGTGTATCAAATGGTTAAACAAAAATCTTAAAAAAAAAAAAAAGATCATGAAGCTTGGAGCAGATCTGGGTATCATCAGCCAAGTGTTCGTGGCCTCAGGCCCAGCCCAGGGGGAGCCAAGTGCCCGAGGACTGGTGGCTCCCAGGTTTCTCCAGGATTCATCCCAGAGCGGCAGCCCCCCACAGAAGGGAGGGGGCAAGGGAGCCCCAATCCCAGTGCTCAGGCATTGCCTTATTGGGTAACACTGGAAAGAACTGCTCTGGTTCTAGAAAAGAAACCGGTTCTGGCTTTTGCTGATCCAACTGGTCTTAATGAATGGCTGTCCCTCTACCCTCTACCCCACCGAATGACTTTACAAGTTTAGTTGAATTCACACAATTAGTTTATACTGGATCTTGCAAGGACAGAGAAAGGTTTTATTTATTTACAACAAAAACATGTGTAACATAATTCTCTCTCTAAAACAGAAAACCATATAGAGCACACAAAGTGATCTCTCTTTGTATTTACCCAGGGACATTAACAGCCGGAAGGGGGGCTGGGACTGGGAGAAAAGCCAAGGACTAAGTCCATTTAAAAAAAAAACAAAACAAGAAACTGCCTTTAAAAAAAAATAGCATTTTTCTACTCATCAGTAGCTACGCTTTCCCCTGCTCTGCGGTATGAAAACGTGAAACAGAAAACAGCACCTGTGAAAACACACTTCAGCAGGTCAGAGATGAGGCAACGGCCCAGGGCTGTGGAATTCCAGCCCCGACTTCCAAGCGTGTCCCTGCCACACAGTGTGTGCCGGGGAGTTCTTTCCAGAAAGCCTGCTAGCCCGGCTGATGGAGAGCTCCAGCAGCCTGGCCACTCCCGTCCGCAGGTTACTTGAAGAATCTAGGAATCAAACACAGCAGTTAGAGATGCGACAGGACACAGCTGCGCAGCGCAGAGCAGTCGTAACCGGGAGGTGTCCCATGTGGCCACAGTCACAAGTCCTAGAGCCAAAGCTGGCCCTGGCTGGGTATGCGGTGACGACGCTAGGCAGGATCCCGCGACAGAGGCCATGCTGTATAGTCCCTGCCGGGTGGGTTCTGGGAAATGGCCACTGATAAGCTGGGGGCCCTGACACTTTAATCAAGAACACGGGACGGTCTCTGAAGATCAGGACAGAAAGGACCCTCAGGTCATCCAGCTCAACTTCATTTTTCAGAGGACACCCCAAAATAAAAGACTAATTTTTGAACAAAGGCAGAACTTTGTCCTTTAGAAATTCTCAACTGTTCCCCAAGGAGGGACACTTCCTTAGCCACTTAAAGACGTGAAAAACACTCCCCAAAGAATCGAACACTTTCCGCCGCTGCTTTTCAGCCGGCGACCGACAACGCCTGTCGCACACGCTGGGGCGGCACAAGCCGCTCGGGAGGCGACCACACCAGGAGCCTGGACGAACCTGTCCAGGGCGGCAACGCAGCCCCAGTGGCGTCACAGTGCCAGACAGATGGCACACACCGGTGCGGAGAGACCGAAGACCCCTGCTCAAGTCCTGGGGGCCGCCGCCGCCGTGCTCCTTGGTTTCCGCGTCTGTGTCGGGCTCCGTAACACGACCCTCCTGTGGCCGCTGCGGGCCAGCTGGGCTGGTGATCTGCGGCTGGAACCTGCCGCCGCCCCTGTACCGGCCTGCTGACCGCCCCGCGGTCTCTGCCTGCCCCCCGCGCCCCGCCCCTGCTCCCTGGCTGCCTGGAGCCACGCTCGGGCCCTGCGGCTGCAGCAGGCTGGCACGCGAAGGCCCGGGAGGCTGGCAGGGCGTTCCCAGCGCCAGGCGGAGCAGAGGTGCGAGGACGGACCCTTCCTGCCCCTGCGCACAGAGTGGGGTGTCCGAGAGCGGAGGAGCCCTTGCCTGCACCCCCCGGCCCCCGGCCCGTGGGTGACCGCAGCAGCAGGTGGGTACAGGCCAAGGCCGGAGAGGAAGGCCAAGGCTCCCTCCTCCAGCTGTCGGTGTCGCTTCTCACTTAAAATCTCGAAGCCTGTGCTGACCTTCACCGCAAACGACAGAAGAACACGGCACCTGGGGCATTCGACTTACAAATCTCAAAGCCACCACTCTTACGGAACTGGTTTCTAGTGGCAGAAAGAGATGAACACACACAAAAATATGAGTGTTACTAGAGAGCAAGCAGGCTCCGGGGACACGGGTGACGCGGCTGCTCTTTAACACGAAGACCTCTCCGAGGGGACATTTAGGCAGATGGAGCCCCGAGAAGAGCCAGGAGGAGGCTCTCCAGGCTACGGGAATACGGATGCCGACGCCGGGAGCTGGACACGCGACTGGAGCGAAGGTGACACCTCGGCAAGCCGGGGTGGCCTGGATAGGGTGAGCGAGGGGACGGAAGGTGGACCGGGACACTGCACTGGCAGCCAGGCGCCACGCCACTGGGGCCACGGAGAACTCAGGCAGGACTTTCCGGTCTTACCCAAGCACCACTGAAGGTTCTGAGCACAGAAACAACTTTCAAGGGAAGCGAGGGGATTCTGGCTGGAGAAAAGCCCGCAGGGGCGTAAGAACAGGAGCGGGGAGAGCAGTCCCCTCGAAGCCGGGCTCTCGGGCCGCTCTGCCCGGGACCCCAAGGGGGCAGCTGCGAGGCGGTGCCGGGTTCCTGGTCCAGGCCTTTGGACCCTGGCAGCTCCACCCTCCCCTCCACGGGGCAGCACCTCCCATCCCATTTTCCCCTCCACGAACCCAAGCTGCCAGCTACGTGCAGCCAGTCCGAGGCCGTCGCGCTGGACGGGCCACGTGTGGGCTCCAGTCAACACTGCCCTGCCCGGCTGGAATGGACCCCCTGCCCACAGCCACTGGCGCGGGGAGCATCTGCGGTCCTCGGCTGGGCAGCCGGACAAGGAGAGGATGGGGGTATGACTGGGTCGGAGGCACGAGGGCAGAAACAGCCAAAGCACTTTCCCGTCCGACCCCAGCAAAGTCCCGGAGAAAACAGCAGGCTGGCCGTAATCTCCCAGTCGTTGGCGGGACCCCTGATGCAGTCACCCCGAGACACGGCCAGCCCTGGGGCCAAGACCCATGGGACACTGCTTCTCATCGCTGGCCACTTCTGTCCAGTTTGAGGCCCAGCAGGACTGGCAATGTTCAGGCCCAGAACCTGCTGGTGAATCAACAACGAGCCCAAGCCCCGGAGAGGGGAAGGGGACTGTCTGCCCCAGGCCCATGGCACACAATTTAGTCGTTCTACTACTAAGGCTACCTGTTTGTCGCACAAACAAGAGTCATTCTATCGTTAAAGCGAAGGACTTACTTTACCCTATACAGACGTGAACCCTTTGTTCTAGGTATCACATATGGCATTTTAAGTCCATAAACAGAAATTCTGGTCCAATCACTTATGTAAAAATAAAATCTTGAAAAAAGAATCATCTCCTACACCCAAATGGGGCTTGAACCCACAACCCTGAGACCAAGAGTGGCATGCTCTACTGACCAAGCCGGCCGGGTGCTCTGGTACAACTACTTGGACATTTGAATAAAAAATAAAGATCTCTATCCCCACTTCAAATCAAAGACAGAAATACACTGCCAATAGTTTTCAAACTCTAAACATAAAGAACTCTAAAAATACTAGAAGGACACAGACCTTTCTTGCTAGATGATGGAGAATGTAATAGACAACAAGCAAATGAGGAGACGCTTCCCTAATAATTCACGTCCGACGTGAGGACGTGAGGACCGTAGGACGGGGCCCCTCCCACAGGCGAGTGCACTTCCTGAACTCCAGTCCATGGAAGGGGGGCGCCCGCATACCAGCACCTGGAGCTGGGTGCAGCTGGCCGCCCCAGCCCACCCGGCCGGGGAGCCCTTCTGTCCACAAAGTTGTGCTCAGGCTCATCACACGCTCTTCTACCCGGCTCTTGGGCTCCCAAGTCCGAGGTTTCCTCACACTCTTCCCTCTCAGGCATCAAGCTGCCTATTAACCTGGGAGGAGGAGCAAATTTAGTCTCCTGTTACTTCAGACTCTCCCACTCAGTTTCAAGGTCTCTCATTATGCGAGGTCCCAGAGATGCGCATTCTTAGGGAAGCAACTGTTCTTTTGTGTACGAGGACCTCTGCTGCTCTCCCCAAGCAACCAATTAAACATGCACAATATTTCTATCCCTGCCACATCAAAGCCTCGGTATCATAAAAACATTAACAGCAGGTCAAAGGGTAGAAGAAAAAAAAAACACGCTTTATCTTTGTGACAGGAAGGCATCTGATACCAGTCACTCCTGAGAAAAGCTTTTAATAAAAACATTTCCTTAACATGATAAAAAGACGACTGTCTCACCCCAAAGTCCCCGTCACGCTCAGGAGCTGGGAGTGACAGTTCCATCATCGCAGCAGGGAAAGACGTGGGTCTCAGGGCTGTCACCACCATCCAACACTCTTCCAGAAGCACTAGCCCACATGCTTAGGTGGGGCTCTCAGTAAAATAAGAAACGCAACTGGTAGAGATATTTGGATAGGACGATCATACACCTAGAATATCCAGGGAAGCAAGTGATCAAGTAATGTAACTGACCACTATCAAAAAACTAAAAAGTTCATGGGGCGCCTGGGTGGCTCAGTGGGTTAAAGCCTCTGCCTTTGGCTCGGGTCCTGATCTCAGGGTCTTGGGATCGAGCCCCGCATCGGGCTCTCTGCTGTGCAGGGAGCCTGCATCCTCCTCTCTCTCTGCCTGCTTCTCTGCTTACTTGTGATGTCCATTTGTCAAATAAATAAATAAAATCTTTAAAAAAAAAAAACTAAAAAATTCACAAAGGCATTCAGTTACATGGAAACAGGCAATTTTTGTAGAAAGGACACCTGACTCTGGAAACATGTGAAAAGATGCTTGATCAGGGACATGCTACTTCTGAGATCCCCTCTCAGATGTACCAAACTGGCAAAGATTAAACTTACAATAGAAAGGATAGTAAAGGTATGAGACAGACTCTCTCAGATGTTGCCAGAGAAGACGTGAATTGGTACAGCCACCGAAGGGATCAATTTAGCAACAGCTAGTTCAGTCGGAGAAGTACAGATCACAACCCAAGGACACATTTATTGTCACAGAAAGCTCAGGTGTGGGTACAGGAACTATATCATCTCCTGTTATTACTGTCAAGAATATTGTAATACCGGGCACCCACGTGGCTCAGTAGGTTAAGTGTTTGCGTTTGGCTCTGGTCATGATCTCAGGGTCCTGGGATGGAACCCCGTGTTGGGCTCCCTGCTCAGTTGGGATTCTGCTTCTCCCTCTGCTTCTGCCCCTTCTCCCCTACTCATGCTCTTTTTCATGGGGAAAAGAAAATACTGTAATACTGTCCTACTAGGATGGAATGCTATTCAATGTATTTTTTTTTTTTCTAAGATTTTACTCATTAGTCGGAGGGTGGGGAGAGAGAGAGCGTGCAAGCACAAACAGGGTGTTGGGGCTCAGAGAAAGGGAGCAGCAGGCTTCCCGCTGAGCAAGGAGCCTGATGTGGGGCTTGATCCCAGGACTCCGTGATCACGACCTGAGCCAAAGGTAGACACTTAACTGACTGAGCCACCCAGGCTCCCCTAACTCACTGATTTTTTTTTTTAATATTTTATTTATTTATTCGACAGACGGAAATCACAAGTAGGCAGAGAGGCAGGCAGAGAAAGAGGAGGAAGCAGGCTCCCGGCTGAGCAGAGAGCCCGATGCGGGGCTCGTCGATCCCAGAACCCTGAGATCATGACCCGAGCCGAAGGCAGAGGCTTAACCCACGGAGCCACCCAGGCGCCCCTGACTCACTGATTTTTAAAAATGAGGTGGTAGTTCTTTGAGTGCTTAGAGATCACCCAAAATGTATTTAAATTTTATTTATGTATTTTATTTTATTTTTTTTTTTTTTAAGATTTTTATTTATTTATTTGACAGACAGAGATCCCAAGTAGGCAGAGAGGCAGGCACAGAGAGAGGAGAAAGCAGGCTCTCCATGGAGCAGAGAGCCCGACGCGGGGCTCGATCCCAGGACCCTGGGATCACGACCTGAGCCGAAGGCAGAGGCCTTAACCCACTGAGCCACCCAGGCGCCCCCTTATTTATGTATTTTAAGCAACCTCTATGTGCCAGATGTGCAGCTTGAACTCACAATCCCAAGGTCATGAGTCACATGCTGCTCTGAGAGTCAGGAACCCCCAAAATGTATTTAAACGCAGTATGGTACAAAATACAGGATCCTATTTGTGTGGAAATGCATATACACCTGCCTTCTCAAATCTTCACAAAAAACCCTTGAGGAAGGATACATAGAAAACATCAACATTGGTTACCTCTGGAGAGTGGGCTTGGGGACTAGGAGATTTATACCTCAACTTCAACTTCAACCCTTTCCTTTTTTTTTTTTAAACTGGAAGCATGTGGCATTTTCTGGGTGGCTCAGTGGGTTAAAGCCTCTGCCTTCGGCTCGGGTCATGATCTCAGGGTCCTGGGATCGACGAGCCCCGCATCGGGCTCTCTGCTCAGCAGGGAGCCTGCTTCCCCCTCTCTCTCTGCCTGCCTCTCTGCCTACTTGTGATCTCTGTCTGTCAAATAAATTTAAAAAATCTTAAAAAAAAAATGGTAAAAGGTAACTTCATTTAAAATGGAACCAGAAGGCCAGAGGCTTTAACCCACTGAGCCACCCAGAAGCCCGCATTTTTATAATTTAAACACTGACGAGAAGTTGTGGGTGTGGGGTGGGTAGGAAAAAAGCGAAGTGAGGACGCCGGTAATTGTCAGATGGGTAATGCGTACGCGGGCAGATCGGCATGCCGGCCTTTTCTACCTTTAGGTTTGAAAATCTCCACAAGAAAAAGCTTAATAAGAATCAACTGAAAAAAGAGAAAAAAATGTTTCAATCTAGTCTGTGTTCCACGAAATGACTTTAGACATAAATCCTGTGATCAATATTCATTCAGCGCAAAGCTGTCCCCAGGCACGCTGATGGCAGAGAGAACGGGCAGGATCAGAGGCTGGGATTCGAGGAGGTTCAGTTAGTCGAATTTTCAAATGGGAGCCAATAAAAAGTAAAAGTTGAGCATAAATGAAAAGGTATCAAAATGAAAAAGTTCACATTTTGCAAATCCGATTCCGGGAGCACACTGAGGCACAGCCGGAGAAAGAGGTCACCTTGTCTCCAAGGCTCCGGGAAAGCTAAGCCGGGACACCTACAAAGACAAAGGCCACCAGACTCAGGCAGGGGACACAGCCCCAGTTCCAGCGGGCGACTCCCGCTGAATCCATGAATACTAACTAAACAAGCGGCTGCCGAGGGCAGCAAACCCAGGCCTGGGGAAGAGGCCGCCAACGCGAAGTCCAAACTCCAGCAAGGACACGATCGGTGTCTACAGGAATCGCACATAATAGCGAGCGGTAATCAAAGAAGAGTGTGAAAGTGTAACAGAGAAGCCCGCGAAGTGATGTAATCCTGGAAGCCTGAGCCGGAGGGAGGCCGCGGCGCCCAGGATGTTGATGCTGGAGACAAAGCCCCGGGGCCCGCCAGGCAGGGAGAGCGGGTTCCCACGGGGTCGGGTGCCAGCCCCGCCCTGTCTCCCAGCCCCATCCACGCCGCAGGGACCCAGAGTGAGTGACCGGCAGCCTGAAGCGGCATCCGTGAGGACGGATGGCAACAGCGGGACTTTGGCAAAGCCGAGGAGAGCTGCGATCCCTGTCGGAAATGCCAGAGAACGCGCCGACATCGTACGTCAACGGTGGAAATTCGCAGACCCTCTCTGAGGCTGTTCTCTTCACAGGGCCTGTTTCTTCAAACACATTGCCCGGCCACTCGGAAGAACCTAGTCTGGTTATCTCGAGTGATTCCAGCGGAGGGCGAGGCATCGGAGAAGGAGCCCTGGCCCATCCCACCCCTGTGACCTGCTGCTCTGGCCTGCGGGGTCCTCCAGCTCGTCTCTCCTGCCACCCTGCCAGGCGGCTGGTCAAAGTGGACACTCGCCGCCACGCCCTCCTTCACCGGCCGCTCCCCACCCTGGCCCCGGTTCTCGGGCTCCATACCGACCCTTACGAGGCTGTCCAAGGTTGGCCTCCCTCTGGTGGTCCTCAGCAACCTGCCCCTTCCCTCGGCTACATCCCTCCACTTCTCACTGCTGGCACGACTCGGGCGTCGTTCCGTCGCCTTCCCTACCTGCTGGGAATGCTGTCCAGCTCCCTGAGCGGTCCCCCAAGCCCAGCCTTTCTAAGGCTTAAACTGAGCCAGAGAGCACCCCCCCCGGCTGGGCGCTCCCCCCGCAACAGGGGAGTCCAGGACCCACCACACAGCCCTGCTGCCCTCCCTCCGGTGGCCACTGTCAGAGCTCACGGCCATCAGCTGCCGCAGTGCCATGGCGAAGGCACAGGGTATGTGATCAAGGAGGTGAAAAGTGCCACCCAGCTGCCACCTTCATTTCAAAACCAGGTTTGTATTTAATGACGCAACAGGAGCCCAGAGGGGCTAATGGACTTGGCCAGGGTCACAGCAAGGGAGTGAAGACGGAGAAGCCACATTTCCCGTTTCTCAACCCTGTAACGAGTGGTAAAGGGCACTTCCATAATCACTGATTTTGAAAATTAGAAAAAGGAGCCTAGTTATCTCCCGAAACTTAATGAAGGAGACCTTGCCCACAAAGAACACAGAATCCACTGAAGGAAGCCTCAGTAGGAAGCAGGTTTGGGGCCCGTTACAGCTGCCAAGAGAGGATGTGAAGAGAGGTAAAGGGGCCAGAAACACTCTGCCAGGGGAAATGCTCTCCCAGGAAGGGGCAGAATGAAAAGGTGCCAACCTAAGGGAGTTATTTATAGTCACACAACAAAGGGAGGACTTCAATGATACCTCCTGAGCTGGGAGGAAAGGCATTTCACAGATGCTCAAAAGATCAAGGGACTGTCTAACCGTTTGCCTGAGAAACGATGTGGCCCTCATCAGACAATAGGAGAACGCCCGCCTGGCCCCGTTAACCCTGAGAAACTACGACTACATTCTGAGGAGAAAAAAAAAGAAAAAAAGTGGAGATTCGGAGAAAGGAAATCGGAAGAACTAATGATACACAGAATTACAAAACTACCTCTAAAGAAGCCATTATTTGTCCGGGACCCAGACGAGTCTCACTAGAGGCCTGAAACGTCTTTACAGACTCAAGAGTAGATTTGAGAGTTTTTTCTTAATCTCTTCGGGAAGAGGGGGGATCAAGTAAATTCCCTACCTGGATCCATTCCCATGCTGTGGGGAAATGATGATTTGCTCTCCGCGCTTTCCTGGCAACTGACCAGCTCGGCCCGGACACAGGAAGGCTATTTTGGAGCAAGGGAACCTTTGTCCCCAGAGGACACTGCTGGCTTCAGGGCTGGCATCAGGCTCCGTGGGGCCTGCTGCTTCGTGCTCACATCAGGCCAACTCTCCGAGCCAGGACTAAATCTCGGAATTTCAGCTGCAAGAACGTACTCCACAGCTTCCAACTTCCGACAAAACACTTCTTATTTTTATTTCTTTTTCTTTTTAGTTTGAGAGAGAGAGAGAGAGAAAACACGTGTACACGCGAGTGGGGGGAGGAGCAGAGGGAGAGGGACAAGCAGACTCCGTGCTGTGTGTGGAACCTGACGTGGGGCTCGATCTCCCGGCCCCTAGAGATCGTGACGTGAGCTGAAATCAAGAGTTGGACGCTTAACCCACTGAGCCACCCCAGGTGCCCCGAGACAACATTTTTTAAAAAGTCTGTTAAGATACTCTTTTCCTGAGGCTGCCCATGCCCGAACGGCTCAATCCTCTTAATTCTACAGCTCAAAGTCTTCAGCTTCAGTGTGGAAAGCGGAGAAAAAGGAAGAAATTCCTAAACATCGAAGACAGGGAGAAGAATCCACGGCCCCCGGTGGTAACACTCCAACGGAAGAAAGCTGCTGAATATACTTAAAAGCTTCCAATTTCATCGGGGGTTTAAATTTCAAATCCAAAGAAAATGGTCACAGTTGTTTATACGTAAGCACAAAGACCTCCACAGGAAAGGGTTTAATTCTGAGCTTCGTTCCTTCCCAAATCTGCAAAGTGGAAACAATAGTTTCTCCCTCAGAAATGCTGGGAAGATTAATGGGCTTGTGACTATTAGGAAGCGCTACGGACAGAGGAACGCTCAGCCTCTAGGAAGAATGGTAGAACACCCTTCGCCCCGAGCACTCCTGTTCACTCACTACAGACCTTGGCTTACTCCCACAGCTCAAGCATAAACATAATAGGAATTCCAAAAACCATACAGAAACAGCGACACAGCTAACTATGTACATACTCAAAATAGCTGGAAGAAGATTCTCGAATTTACAAAACATTTAATTAACATCCTTCACATGAAAAAGAGTTCTTACAAATGGATACTTAAAAAGACCCAAGAGAAGAGTGGGGTTGAGCCCACTCAACCTCAGAGAGGTTGGCACAAAGAATATAGATGGCCGATAAAATCACAAGAAACTGCTCAACTTTGCAGAAATTAGGGATATACGGATTAAGATGACATAGCACTTGTACCCACTACTTCAGGGGGGAAAATCCACCTGAGGAAAAATGGGGGAGGCTACCGTAAGAGTCGGTACCCAGTGCAAAGGATCCCAGAACATTCTGGTTGGCTCCCACCTGCTCAGCCTTAAGGAGGAGGGGCTCCGCTGCCCACGTATAAGGACTCCTGGCCCATTTTTTAACTGCTACATTCTTGAACTTGAACAGGCAACCAAGAAAACACCAACTTGTGGAAAGTCTGCAACATGGGAAAGAGAAGGGTCAAAGCAAACAGGCAGAAAAGTAAACATTTCACAGAACAAGAGAAAAATGTACAGGGACGGTCCTTATCTTCTAGAGATACGCAGGGAAATGGGAAATCCTGTGGATGAAAGGGCAGCATTACTGGACCCGCTTCAAATTAACCCGACCGTGCTAGGGGTGCGGAGGAAGTATGTGGGGCCGGAGACGCAAACATTGGCTTTATGTTGAGAGCTGTTAAAACTGCTGGAGGACATGAACAGACATTTCTGCAAAGAAGACATCCAGATGGCCAACAGACTCATGAAAAAGTGCTCCACATCCCTCGGCATCAGGGAACTACACATCAAAACCACAATGAGATACCAGCTCACACCAGTCAGAATGGCTAAAATTAACAAGTCAGGAAATGACAGATGCTGGCGAGGATGCGAAGAAAGGGGAACCCTCCTACCCTGTTGGTGGGAATGCAAGCTGGTGCAGCCACTCTGGAAAACAGCATGGATGTTCCTCAAAAAGTCGAAAATAGAGCTATCCTATGACCCAGCAATTGCGCTACTGGGTATTTACCCTAAAGATACAAACGTAGTGACCCAAAGGGGCACACGCACCCGAATGTTTATAGCAGCAACATCCATAATAGCCAAACTATGGAAAGAACCTAGATGTCCATCCACAGATGAATGGGCAAAGAAGATGTGGTATAGATATACAATGGAATACTACGCAGCCATCCAAAGAAACGAAATCTTGCCATTTGCAATGACATGGATAGAACTAGAGGATATGCTGAGCGAAATAAGTCAGTCAGAGAAAGACAACTATCATATGATCTCCCTGATATGAGGAAGTGGAGATGCAACGTGGGGGGGGTCAGGGGGTAGGAGAAGAATAAATGAAACAAGACGGGATCAGGAGGGAGACAAACCGTAAGAGACTCTTAATCTCACAAAACAAACTGAGGGTTTCTGAAGGGGAGGGAGATAGGGAAAGGGTGGTGGGGTTATGGACACTGGGGAGGGTATGTGCTATGGTGAGTGCTGTGAAGTGTGTAAACCTGGCGATTCACAGACCTGTACCCCTAGGGCTAATAATACATTATATGCTAATTAAAAAATTTAAAAAACAAAACAAAACAAAACAAAACCCCGAACTGCTGAATACTGGGGGAACCCTATTTTTCCACTTGTTGAGGTCTGAGATTTTTCATAATAGAAAAGCGGGGGTGGGAGGGGAACTGGGATACTATGAAAAAGGGAAATCTGAGAAGATCTTGTGGTTTCAGATACTTGATTGGCCGAAATGAACTAAAATCAACAAGAGATTTGGAAAATGAAGAATGTTTCCCTGGAGGGTGAGGGAAGGGGAGAGAAAACTTTAAAGAGACATGAAGGACATAGAGATTCCCTGCAGAAGGTCCAACATCCGACGAATAGGAGTCCTAGAAGAGGAGAGGAGAAGCAAAAAAAAAGGAGGAAAATGTCATTAAAGAAATCTGGGATTGCTTAGCTCTCAAGAACTTGAACCTCTGGAATTCAGGTGCGCCTAAATAAAGGACTCAAGCTCCTGGGGGCACCTGGACACGCTACTGTGAAATTCTAGAAAAGGTATAAAACAAAGAGCTATACTTTTACCAACACCCCAGTTGCTGGGGAGGAGCTCTGGGGGGCGGAGTACTGACAGGAGGGCTGTTGCAGGGAGGGGGCTGAGCGGAGTCGGGTGTCGGGGGGAAGCTGTGAGGGCTGGGTGTGGAGGGAGGTGGAGTCGGAGAGTGGAGATCTTTTAAGTGGGGTCTGGGCAGGGAGAAAGATTCTAACGGTGGGGCGGGGGAGCAAATCCTAATAGGGGGATAGCTTCTAATGAGGAAGGCAGCTTTCAGCTGGCGGGGAGGGGGTTCTTTTCATTCTAAAGTCTATACCCAGCTCTATGTTTATAATCAAATGTGTGTTGGATGTGTAAGGAGCTGAAACATCATATATCCAAATTTTGGCTGTTACTTGAGAATATCAGAACAAGGAAGTAAACCAGGAGAAGAGATCCAGTAGATGGCAGATGCAACCCAGGAGAAAAAAAGAAATCCCAGAATGGCAGCGATGTATCCGGCCTATGGGACACTGTACACACAGTTACACAGAATGGGAGATTTCCAAGAGGGAGGGCCCTAAGAAGAAAGGAAGAGTCATAGACTAAATGGTACCACCCAGTTTTTGAAGAGGTAAGAATAAATAATAAATTTTGAAGAGGTAAGAATAATAGTTCAAAAACCAAAAACAAATGCAGTTTGAAATTGTAGGAAAAATGAAACTCTTGAAAAAAAAAAAAAAAAAAGCATAGCAGGGCACCTGGGTGGTTCAGTGGGTTAAGCCTCTGCCTTCAGCTCAGGTCATGATCTCAGGGTCCTGGGATCGAGCCCCACATCCCGCTCTCTGCTCAGCGGGAGCCTGCTTCCTCCTCTCTCTCTGCCTGCCTCTCTGCCTACTTGTGATCTCTGTCTGTCAAATAAATAAATTAAATCTTAAGAAAAAAAAAAGAAATAATATTGTATATCACAACAAGTCAACTGATACTAGTCCAAAACCGACCAAAAAAAAAAAAAATCAAGAAATCGCAATATAAACGCAATATTTAGCTACATGGAATACAGAATATTTAGTTACATGGAAGAATGCCCAGGAGAAACAGAAGTTAAAATCGGATTCCTTTGGTAAATCCTTTTGTATTTTTTTTTTCCCCCAACTTGGTGGCTCGGGGCCAGGGTCTGACTCTGGGTCTTTCACTCACTAGGTACATAACCTTGCCAGGTGAGCCCCTTCACATGAAATGGAGAGGACGCCTATGTTACACAGATGTTGAATTCATCCACATAAAACATGTAAGAGAACGTCTGACCCAGACATTGTTTAATAAATACTTTGATCAAAATTAAGAAAAAAACGAATACACGGTAAGTAACGCCACCAAAGCAATCTGGAAGGAACATAAGACAAACCACAAGCCAAGAACGTTCAAACTGTGCAAAACTATGCTAGGTCAGATGGCCGTGTCAGGGAGTCTTCTCGATCTTTCCAAGCCTACCAGTTAACCTTGTAAACTCGCTCAAGTTCTGCCTTCTCCAGGAAGCGTTCCCCATCGTCACTCCGGGTGTGCACCAGGATCACCTCTGACCTCCCAATTCTGCCCTCCCCAACCTTAAAATGTCTCTTCTCCAGAACAGTTTTAGTCCCTTCTACCCTTGCCCACAGGTCATCCTGCAGAGCCTTTGGCATCGTGGTCCTCCTGCTCCAGCTCAATTCCCATCCAGCACTAGAATCCTTCTGACAGAAGCTCCCTCCCAGCCATTCCAGACGGGAGGCCTCACGCTCCCGCCTCCCTTCTAGTCCTGCTTCCCTCCAGGCTGTCACCGCCTCTCCAACACCCGCCACCTGCCAGACGGTGCCCTTCAAACGCGCCCTCCCCCGGGCCGCCTTCAGCAGCTGTTCAGCATGGGCCGGGCAGAGCACATCTTTCCCGTCCTCTGGTTCCTGCGGAACACAGCCCACGTTCCCAAGACGACTGAGAAGCTACGACAATACCCCATCCACCACGGACCTCGGCTCTGAATTCCTGGTCTTCTCCCCAGCCCGCACGCCTGTCCCCAAGGCCACCCTTCCTTGAGGCCAGGCTCCAAGGAGGTTTTCTCTGATTAGGCGGTTTCCCTTCACGGCACTCCCCGGGTGCTCTGGGAGTCCACGGATCACCCCGTGCTCCCCGGGAGAGCACCCCGTGCAGACCGGAACCGCAGGGGCAGGACTGGACCGCTGCCGGGCCACCGCTGCCCACCACGGAGCCTGAAAACAGTCCGCTGGCAAGAGGCACTTCGAGCAGGAGCGAGGAGTGGAGAAGGGCCACGGGTGGCCGTCGCCAGCTGGGAGTCGCCTTGGGTCCTTTCTGAACCAACACCTTCCCTCTGGAACCAGAACTCTCCCGCTTCCTTTCCCTGTGTGCTTTTTCTTTCTTTTTTTTTTTTTTTAAGATTTTATTTACCTATTTGACAGGCAGAGATCACAAGTAGGCAGAGAGGCAGGCAGGGAGAGAGAGGAGGAAGCAGGCTCCCTGCTGAGCAGGGAGCCCGATGCGGGGCTCGATCCCAGGACCCTGGGACCATGACCTGAGCCGAAGGCAGAGGCTTCTCCTTGCCCCTCCCTGTGTGATTTTTCTAATGCCAAGCACAGCACATAAGTCACCGCCACTACAAGTACTTTAGGGATGGGAGCGGCCATAAGCTGGCGACGCCCAGATGGTGGAATGTAGGAGCTGGAAGGGCCAGGAAGATCACCTTGTCACACGGTCACGCACCTCCAACGGGCCTCTGGCTCTGCTCAGACAGACCCTAACAGGAAGCCCCAGCTCCCAAGACCACCCATGTTCCCGCAGGACCGTGGGAAAGCCTGGCCCGGGAGCAGATGCTCCGTACCAGGGCCTTCTTCAAAAAATCAGTCAAAAAATCAGTCAAGGGGCACCTGGGTGCCTTCGGCTCAGGTCATGATCCCAGAGTCCTGCGATCAAGCCCCGCATCGGGCTCTCTGCTCAGCGGGGAGCCTGCTTCCCTTCCTCTCTCTCTGCCTGCCTCTCTGCCTGCTTGTGATCTCTGTCAAATAAATAAATAAAATCTTTAAAAAAAAAAAAAACCAGTCAAAAGCAGCACCTTTCCTAAGCGCGCTCCCCATGCTGGAGGAACGTAATGACGTGGCGGGTAGGGCGAGAAAGTGCATCTTTCACGGGAAGCCGAATTCTGTCGTCCCGTTCGAAGTCCGCTTCCGGGTCCCGTCCTTCGGAAGCGACAGAATGGACGCATCTATTTCATGTCAACCCTTTAAACAGCTGAAAATCGCGACAGCGCTCACTTTACATCTGTATTCCAGACACGATAAAAGTACGGCGAGGCTCTCAGACGCCGGCATGTTCGGATGGGAAGGACACACTCCAACTCTAACCGAAGTGAGCAGTGAAAAGTACAGAAACCGAGTTAGGCAAACGGTTAGAAAGTTGGAACACGGTTAGCACTAAGCGTTTCCAACCACGCCGGCACCGGTTATGAAAGCTCTTTGGTGGCCCTGATGGAACTAGCAGTACTGGGCACGGAGTGACGAAGGTCTTAGCCAAGTGGAGGGTTAGGAAATGTCTATTTATGGAAGGTCTGAACGGGGGCACTATGAGCCCCGATCGATCGCGGCCCCAAGGCCGCTGCGGAAACAGCTTATGCAGCCCCAGCCCGAGGTTTGCCACCAGCCTTCGGCTCTCCCGGCGCGCACGAGTCAAAAGGCTGACTTGCGGCCTGACGGCGCAGCTCATGGGTGTGTTTGACCCGCCCTCTGCGAATCCCAACGAAGGGAAGGGACGGCACCGTGGGAGCCGGGACGAGTCTGCTCCTTGGCACCACCGAGCTCCCCGCAGAGCAGGAGCCGCGGGATTCCTCCCTCGACTCCCCCGTTTCCACGAGAGCGACAACGGCAGGTCACCAGCAGTGAGCACTGCTACAGCTACATGCCCCTGCTGGGCGCCTGCCCTTTTATCTGCCCGTCCTCTCCCCCCCTTGCTCTCTGGGACAAGCGACCTTCTTGTCACTGCTCCCCCCATCCCCACCCTGTGGCGCTAGGAAGGGGCGCCCCTCATGGGACTCGACGCACCCCAAGGGGCCAGAGTCCTGCTGTGGGATTTTTCGAGCTGGAGCCCTGGTGGGTCCACGAAGAAGGAGGAGGTATGGGGTAGGGGAGAGTTTGCTCTCAAATGGGAAGGGCGTGGAAGGGGAAACCGGGCATGCTTTACGGTGGGAGAGCGTGCGGCAGAGACGGGACGAGGTCCTCGAGGCCTTCAGAGCGTCAGGTCTCCACCCGCCAAAGACCTGGGTCTTCAGCAGCTCCGATTCTGCGAGTTCCCCCAAATCCCTGCCGCGAATCTTTCTTAGCCAACGCAAGCTGAAGACAGGTTTCTGTCCCTGGCAAGGGCGAGTGTCCTGACAGCCAATACGAGAGGCAGCCTGGAGGATGTGGTTTCAAAGAGGCTGGTCTAGCATTTCGGCTATTTTAGACTTGATCCAACCAACACTTACTGAGCGCCCGTCATGTGCTGGGCACGGTTTCAGATGTTAGAAAATACAAAGCCTTGTATGTGGCCTCTGATCTCAAAAAACGTAGTCTGTTATGACCAGGAGCTTCGAGAACGTTAACTGAGAGGACGCTCATGCCACCAGAAGGATCAACTCTCAGAAGACCGATCACGGGGATTTAACATCTTGAAAAGAACAAATTTTGTCAAGACTAGGTTGGTTGAAAGAATCTGAAAACTTGTACATTTTAAGTGACTGACTAGTCACAAGTACAACAGAAAGAGTGTAGAATAGAGAACACCAAAGACCCAGAGGCCAAAACGTGTTAAAATTTCAACAGCAGGAGCGCCTGAGTGGCTCAGTGGGTTAAAGCCTCTGCCTTCGGCTCAGGTCATGATCTCAGGGTCCTGGGATCGAGCCCCGCATCGGGCTCTCTGCTCCGCGGGGAGCCTGCTTCCCCCTCTCTCTGTCTCTGCCTGCCTCTCTGCCCACTTGTGATCTCTATCAAATAAATAAATAAAATCTTAAAAAATTTTAAAAAAATCTCAACAGCAGTGGGAGTAGAAGACTAACGGCTCTTTTAGACCCAAACGCAGTCATCGGTAACTTGACAAGACACCCAAGATGTAGAAATATCTGGGAAACCATCTAACAACTCATCAGGTCCCAAAGGCCTTAAGGACACAGACAGCTGGGGGTGGGGTGAGGGGAGGGTAGACTCGGCAAGCAGCAGCTGCCCCACCGGATTTTCCCAGATCTGTTTCCAGGACGGACCCTGGAAGAACTGGGTTTGCTAAACGGCAGGACATGTCTGATGACAGTCCAAAATGTCTGGTAGAAAGCCAGCGAACCTCCCTTCCTGCCGCACGTTAAAAGCAGCCAAACAGGAGAAGTCCTCTGGCCCCTGTCTCCGTTCAGAAGACCTACAAAAATACTCCCACGTCCCCGAAAGACCTGAAGGCCAAGGTCACAGGGTCAGAGTCCATGACAAAGGCAACACCGACTTCTGATACCGACTGGTTGTTTTCGACAGGGCAGAGAACAGCAGTTTTTAGAACACTTGTGAAAATGTCTGGGATGAATGGGCCTTTTCACGGCTGCCTTCTCTCAAACCTCTTTTGTCGAGAGATGTAAGAGGCAACAAAGGGGAGACTTACTGCCATGGGCCCATTCGGCAGCTGTTTTTTTGTGGCTCCTTGTTTAACTTGTCTCAAGAGAGCAGAGTTATCTACCCAGCTCAGCAGGTGTTTAAGTCAGGTGATTTTGTTTCCATTAGTTTTCTTAAGTAATAGTAAACCAGACTAGAGAGTCCACTCACGAACTCCCGGGGAAACCTTAACCCTGTGCCCGCTAGACCGCAGGGCATCTGCTGCCTCGGGAAGGTTCGGTTCTGCTCTCCAGGGGTTCTAACACCTTCGGATCTTTCATACTCACAGTAAACAGAACTTAAGAGTCCCAGCCCATCCCTGCCCCTGGACATGTGGATTTTTGTTCTCGTTAACAAGTGTTAGTTGTAAAGTGATGTTGGAGGCTTTCAGGAAAACCAGATTAAGAAAGGCATTCCTCTTCATTTCAAAGCCCAGAGAAACCAGGCCATTAGTGACTATACTCACAGGTCCGTGTTCTAAGCTCCCGTGAGGGAGAGGTTACCATAAAACACGGGAAGCATTTTTAATTTTAAGGCGTAAGACCTCCTACACCTATCCATTTAAACTCCAGCTCTGGGGGAACTTTCCAGTCTCCTCCCTGATCACCTTCACAAGAGGCACTCCACACGGTCACCGTGCCATCAGCCACCACAAGGAACTCTCTACTTCCATCTATGCTCAGTTGTAGACAGCCACTATTCCCTGGTGGGCCGAGGAGAGCAACGATCCTTCCATATATTGGGCAAAATCCTGAAGCCTTTTATGCTTCAGCCCCTTGATTACCTTGAATTCTCTCCTACTGCAGAGCTATTATCGTCAGGAGCAAACATTCGGTGACACATCTCTTTCTCTTTATCTGTGTAGTCCCTGTAAGAGCTGGAGACGGGAATACACACTAGTTAGAGAACGTCTGTCTTTGCAGGAGGTGACATCTGGTGGCTGGAACACCGTCCTCTGGGCCAGAGAGGCTGAAAATTCAGCAGGTCTTGAAGTGAATCGGGAGGGGAAGGCAGGCAGGTTGGAGAAGTGGGGGAGCCGCCGGGCTCCCCGCAGAGGGGACAGTCATAGCGAACCTCTACCTCAGAGGCTGTTCAAGAAGCCCTTGGACAAAAAACCCACGATCTGAGAAGACTGCGGCCTTAAAGGCTGGGAGCCACCGTCAGGCCTGCTGGGCTCGGTGTCTTGCAAAGTGGCCTCATATTCCGTGGCCTTGAACTTATCTTGAGATTTCTTTGCTACAGAATGGTCAGATTCCAAAATTTGTACATCTAATTTACAAGCATCATGGCAGGACACCTCTTTATTTTTGGCACCCTAGGTGGGACTGACAGGACACTTTTAAAAACCAGCAAAGGGGAATGCCTGGCTGGCTCAGGTGGTAGAGCATGGAGCTCTGACTGCAGCGTTGTAAGTTCGAGCCCCACACTGGGTGTGGACATTACTTAAAGATATTTTAAAAAATAGGGCGCCTGGGTGGCTCAGTGGGTTAAAGCCTCTGACTTCGGCTCAGGTCATGATCCCAGGGTCCTGGGATCGAGTCCCGCATTGGGCTCTCTGCTCCGCGGGGAGCCTGCTTCCTCCTCTCTCTCTCTCTGCCTGCCTCTCTGCCTACTTGCGTTATCTGTCTGTCAAATAAATAAATAAAATCTTTAAAAAAAAGATATTTTTAAAAATAAAAAAAATCGTTTCAGTTAAAAGAAAAAAAAAAACCACAAAAGAAATTGCTGGATAGTCCTAAAAGGCCTGAAATATATCAAATGGATGTAAATATAAGAGGTACACACTCCTGTGACTTTTGTTTCAGCATCAAAAGCTTTAACTAGCAATCTAGAGTAAACGTTGAATGTCAACAGGTGCGATACAGAGGAACAGCAAAACACCTAAAAAGACAGTGGATAGATTATGAGCCGTTGGAATTACGGACAGCTATTTACGTGCCGATATAATCGTAGAAAATTTTGAAGACAACGTCTATAACCACAAAGCGTTGTATTACTGAAACACTGGTACAGAGCCTACTTGTGTAACAGGAAAGTCACCCTGGGGGTAGGGGTCAGACCTCAAAGACCCACCGCAGACCGAACAGGATCTGCAGGACACCTTTCTGCTGCCTCCTAAGAACAGTGGTTTTCAGCTGATGGCAAGTAGGAGAAGCTGCGGAAGAACAAGGCCCTTCTTAAAAATTACACCAGCCCAGCTGTTTTAGGGCGCTTACTTTGGGGTTAGAAAGTGGGGAACAGGGAGAAGGGAAATGATCCAGACTTGGAGTCTGGAGGACGGTCCCACTTCCCCCCGCAACGGAGCTGCTGGTTGAGCACTTCACAAAGCCAGCTCTAGGGGGCGCTGCCTCCTAACACACGCTGGGCAACGCTCGCCGTCAGTCCCTTACCCCCGTGGAGAGACCAGAACCCCGGGCAGGGCGCGCGCCTCTTCGGCTTGTGCTCCTGCAAACAGGTCTCACCTGGCCAGTTTCTTCAGCTCATTGTTGATATCGTGATTGAAGGGCTGTTCCTTCTGGGCTCGGACTAGAAAATCCCGGGCCTTCTGATACTCAGTCATGAGAAGACAGGCCTGTCAAAGGAGAGAGTTTTACAGATACACTTGGTGGGGAAAGACAGCATTTTCCCAGGGCCCAAGTTGAACACCGCTGCGATCCTTTCTCGGGCATTGGCTCTCAAGTCCCTGGCCTCCAGCACACCTGTCCACACCGGAAGAGGGCCTTAGCATTCTTTTGGTCGATGCTCAGAGCTCGTTCTCCATAGCGCAAGGCCGTGGTAGGCCGCTCCAGCTTCAGGTACGTAAAGGACAGGTTGAGGAGAACAAGAAGCTTGGCTGCTTCCACCACGTGCTGCTCCTCTGGGGCTGATCGTCGGTGGAGGAGCAGCAAGGCCTGTGGGGAGGGAACACAGGTGGTCAACAGGGAGCTCATAATGTTATTATCGAAAGCCCGGAGAACTCAGAAAAAGAATATCAGAGGTAAAAAAGAAAAAAATGAGCTCAACAAGTTGAAGGACACACTACTAATACATGAGAATTAGTTGTAGGTCTATGTTCCAGCAATAAACAATCCAAAAATGAAGAAAACCACTGCATTTACAATAGCATGAAGTCACAATAAATTTAAAGTGCAAGAACAGTATATTGAAAACTACGAAGTATTGTTGAAGAAACTAAAGAGGATATAAATAAATGGAAATATATCCCATGTTCATGGATCAAAAAACCTAATACAGTTAAGGCAGTATTTCCCAACGGATCTACAGATTCAAAGCAACCACTACCAAAATTTCAACAGCCTTTTTTGCAGAAATGGTCAAGCTGACCTGAAAATTCATATGCAAATTTAAGGAAAGCCAAGTGGCAAAAACAATATTTTAAAAACAGAAAATGGAAGACTCACACTTTCGAATTTCAAAGCTTACGACAAAGCTACAGCAGCAAAGCCGGTGTGGTAAAAGCGTAAGGACACACACAGATCAATAGAATAGAACTGACTGTGCAGACTGAAAGTCCAGAAATGAGCCTATAATTCCGTAGTCAACTCATTTTTAACAAGGGGACCAACCCCGTTCAACAGGAAAAGAGTAGTCTTTTCAAAAAAAAGGTTCTGGGGGTGGTGCCTGAGTGGCTCAGTCATCAAGCATCTGCCTTTGGCTCAGGTCATGATCCCAGAGTCCCGGGATCGAGCCCTGCATTGGGCTCCTTGCTCGGCGGGAAGCCTGCTTCTCCCTCTCCCACTCTCCCCGCTTGTGTTCCCTCTCCCGCTGTGTCTCTCTCTGTCAAATAAATGAATAAAATCTTTTTAAAAAGGGAGAAAAAGGTGTGGGGACAACTGGATGTCAACACGCAGAAAAGTGAGGTTGGGTTCCCACTTCAAGCTACATACAAAAGTTTATGAGAGGATCATAGACCTAAATGTAGGAGCTAAACTGTAAGATTCTTAAAAGAGAACGTTAAGTGTAAATCTTCAGGACTTTGGATTAGACAATGGTTTCTTAGATATTACGTGAAAAGCACAAATCACCGAAAGAATAGATAAACCAGACTTCAGAAGCAAAAACTTCTGTATTTCAAAGGACACTATCAAGAAAACAAAGAAAATGAACAAAAATCAGTATAGCCATTGCTTACTGGTTTAAGCTGATAACACAATTAATGGTTTACTGCTGTTATTACCTGTACCTACGGGTAATTCTGTGTTTTTGTTTTAAAGATTTTATTTATTTATTTGACAGACAGAGATCACAAGTAGGCAGAGAGGGAGGCAGAGAGAGAGAGAGGGAATTAGGCTCCCTGCCAAGCAGAGAGCCCGATGCAGGGCTCGATCCCAGGACTCTGAGATCATGACGTGAGCCAGAGGTGGAGGCCTAACCCACTGAGCCACCCAAGCACCCCCAATTCTATGTTTTTTAATAAAAAGACATTCATACATGCCTGAAGAGAAAAAGACTGTGAAGACACAACTCGAAGAATGGGAGAAAATATTTGTAAATCCTAGTTAAAAGACCCTAGTATTCAGACAATATAAAGAACTTTTATAAGAATAAAAAGACAGAAAATCCAATTAAAAATGGGTAAAGAATAGGAACATTTCTCCCAAGACGACATATAAATAGCCAATCAACACACGAGTTATCGGGAACCGCAAATCGAACTTAACGAGATGCTGCCTCGCACCCATTCAGGATGGCTTTAACTTGAAAGGTGGAAAATAAGTGTCGGTGAGGACGTGGAGTAGTTGGAAGCCTCGTATTGTTCGTGGGAATGCGAAATGTCGCAGGCACTATGGGAAACAGGTTGGCGGTATTGCAAAAAGTTAAACATGGGGGTTACCACATAACCCAGCACTTGCACTGCTAGGCACAAACCCAAGAAAAATGAAAACCCGGGTCTACACAAGAACTTGCACACCAGTGTAAAAGGCAACACTATTCACAATAGCCAGAAAGACGAAACAAGCCAAATGTCCAACAGTTGAACAAAACCCGGTACAATCCATACAGTGTACCGCCCAGCCTTAAACTGAATGAAATTTGGTAGATGCTACGACACGGATGAACCCTGAAAACATCCCACTAAATGAAAGATGCCAATCACAAAAGGACAAATACTGTAGGATTCCACTTAGAACAGTACCCACGGAAGACAGATTCCTGGAGGCATGAAGGAGAATAAAGATTGCTGGGGCTGGGGGAGCAGGGAGAACAGGCAGCTGATGTTTAATGGCTAAACGATGTTAGGGATGGAGGAGAATATTCCAGAAATGAGTAGTAGTGATGGTCATGTAACACTGAATGCACTCAGTGCCGCTGGATTGTGTACCTGAAGATAATTAAAATGATAAATTTTAGGGTCTGCACATTTTTTACCAAAGTTAAAAGATAAAAATTTGTAAGACAGAAGGGAGGACAAATACACATGGCAGCATGGAGGAACCCTGAGAATATTCTGCCAACCGAAAGGAGCCAGGCACAGAGCATCACACATTTGATCGCTCTATTTACGTAAAATATCCAGGAATATGCAAATGCACAGAAACAGGAAGTAAAACAGGGGCTACTGGGTACCGGGGTGTGATGGGGGAATGGAATGTAACTGCCAACAGGTACAGGGTTTTTGTTTTGTTTTGTTTTGTTTTTTGAGGTGATGAAATGATCTGGAATCGGACCACGTTGATAGATGCACGACTTTATGAATACACGGAAAACCACTCACCTGTACATTTTAAAAGTGTGAATTTAGAAAAGTGCAATTCAACAAGAACGAAGAATGAGAGGATTGGTAACACACCCAGCACATCAGTACCGACGGCAGAGTCAAGACCGGAGAACCAAGGGCCGCATACGAGGGGCTGGCCGCCAGCTTAGGGCCAGGGAACAGACAGAACCAGTGGTTCGAGCTGGCAGACAAGTGGGGCTGAGAAAGAGAGGACAAAAAGATGGACACTGAGAGCAAAAAAAGGAAAGTAGAAGCTCAATCCAGATGGCCTAACAATGAACGAAGAGTCCCAAAAAAGAAAGGACAGAAACAAGGGCAAATTACCAAAGAAACAGCTCAAGAAAGTTTCCGGGAACAGAAGACACGTTTCCTGAATGAAATGACACGCCCGGGGCTCAATATGACAACTTTTCAAACACACACACCAACTGCTGTAAAATTTAATAACCCCAGAGGAAAAAAAAATCCTTAAATCTTTACAGAGAAAGAAGAGAAAAGGTCACATAGAAAGGGACAGGAGCCTAAGTGATACTAGACTTCTTGACAACCGTAAAAGCTAAAAATCAAACAATATTCTTCAAAATCTGAACGCTACAATTCTATACTCAGTTATGCCAACTGCTAAATGTGTGTTAAGTACGTGAATATTTTTAGAAATGCAAGAATATACTTACTCTATCATCACAAGGGGTAAGTGGAAAAAAAGCAACTAGAAGTCCGCAAAGAGAATCCCGGGGCAGTCCAGGACAAGAACTCGGGACCAGAAGGCCAGACAGCAGAGGGAGAGCACTAGTGAAAACCAGAGATCCACCTTCCAGAACGAGAAGTAAAAGAAGTTAAAAACAGCAACTAAAGCGTGTCGAGTATCAACTCACAATGCCAGAAAAAGCCACAAACAGACCTAAAGAGGGCCTGGGAAATAGGCCCATTGAGGGAAGGACTTAACAGGTCTTCTTCCCTGGAAAGTTGTGTCCCCCCGTGTGAGCAGGCTCTGACTCAAGAAACCTTACAACATGAATAGTATCTGTGCTTCAAGCTGACCGTGAACCCAAGGCCTGTACCCTTTATGTGTACGACCTTGACTCTGCCAGCATTCTGAAGGACGAGACACTCACTCACTTTCCTGTCTCTTGAGCATATGCAGAGAAACCAAACGTGGCAGATCCCGTGAGCCACCCACCCCAAACCCCATCTCTCTCCTCCTCTAGCAGACCCTGAGTTCATTCACAGCAGTGGGTATACAAATTAAACTAATATTTCCCAGCTTCCTACACAGTTACCGGGGTCCACTGAATATGGGTCTGGCCAATGATACAGGAAAGGAAATCACTGGGTGATTTACCCCCCGACTGGGTGGGGGTTACTTCTGGAAAGCTCTTAACATACATACACCAGACTCCTCTCCCTTCCCTTCCTCCTGCCTGGGTGACCACGTGATGCTACAGGTTGAAACACCACCTTGGGGTAAAACAGGACATGTTTAAGGGTAGTGGAACAGAAAGAAAGAACCTGATCCTTCATGGCTTCGTGGAACTGACCTACCAGCCTTGGACTGCCTCCCTTTCCATTTGCAAAAATCTGAATTATGGTTTCTTTTCATTAAATAATTAACTTTAGGCAAAATGCGAGCTTGAGAGCAGGGGAGGGGCCAAGGGAGAGACTCTTAAGCAGGCTCCACACCCCACGCACCACCCGACGCAGGGCTCGATCTCACAACCCTGAGATCATGACCTGAGCCGCAATCACCAGTGGGATGCGTAACCGACTGAGCCACTCAGGCACCCCTAAATCTGGTTTAAAGTAGAGTTTTTCAAGATTCTGTTGCTTGCAGCTGAATGCAAATCCTGAATGAATTAGGCTCACCTCACAAATGACACAAAGCCAGAACGCTCCTAGACTCTAAACTCAGTCCTTATGGCCTCTAGATTCTATGGGAGAGCTTGGCATACAGAAAATTCTCAGATTTGGTGAGTGAGTTACAAAGCAAACAGCGAATTCCTGTCAGCATAACCTATGCAAGGAGCCAAACCACACTCAGAAGCCTGGTGGGAATGGAGTCACCTCAGAGCTGGAAAAATCGTCAGAGCGACAGGAAACGAAGATGGCAAATGGGACGGAAAATCAGTTGGTGGAGGACCTGATCCCGGAATAAGAACTTTTAAAGACTTTTTACTGAAACACACACAGGTAATGACAAAAACAAGTGAGAAGTTCACCAAACTTTTGCCGTCTGAACACACCCATGTGACCACATCCAAACACAAACACGGGACACAAATACAAATCCCGCGTCCCCTCTCCTGGTCATTCATTATCCCCGGCAGGAAGATTTTGTAATGAGATTTTGCTTTCTTTCTTTCTTTTTCTTTTTTTTTTTTAAAGACTTTATTTATTTGTCAGACAGAGATCACAAGTAGGCAGAGAGGCAGGCAGAGAGAGAGGAAGGAAAGCAGGCTCCCTGCTGAGCAGAGAGCCCGATGCGGGGCTCGAACCCAGGACCCTGGGATCATGACCTGAGCCAAAGGCAGAGGCTTTAACCCACTGAGCCAACCAGGCGCCCCTGTAATTAGATTTTTCTTAGGGACTGCATGTGAAGAATAAGGACAAACAAGAACTTCCCCCCCAAAAGAACACATCCAGGGTCTAAATTCATACTTCGAAGGCACCCTTACCCGCTTGTACCTCACTTTGGCATCATAGAACCGATTCTGGCGGAAAAGGTAGTTGCCAAACTCCCGCTCAGTAGCTGCCACTTTTAAGACCTTCTGAAGTGGAAACTGATCTTGTTGCTCCTAAGGACCAAAGACAGGGACACCGAGCAAGGAAACAAAGCCACGATACCACGACACGAGTGCTAGTACCGATGGCAGTTTCCCTCCTTCCAATCATGCACTTTGGTTCAGCGCCGTCTGTGAGCCAAGCCCTGGGCCTGGTGCCCGTGCAGACGTCATCTCTGCGGCTCCCAGCAAAAGCTAACGGTATTTATTACTACTCCCATTTTGTACGCTAGAGCCAAAAAAGTGGTCTGGTCCTTTAGTCCTCCCAGAGATGCTCCCTCAAAAAACATTGTCTTGTGGAATTAGAAACTGACGGAACTCGCCAAGCATGGAAAGCGGGTCTCACGACAACCATTTATCCAATGTGTTCAGCAGGCCTTCGCCTGCCCGAGGCCCTGCTGGTCTTCCTGGCCACAGTGCTGTACCCTGGGTACCTGTCAACCACCCACAGAGCCTCTTTTCAAACACGATGTCCTGGTCTTGTCCCTGCCTGAAGATTCCCAATCAGTACCCCCCACGTGGGCCTCAGACAAATGGTCACGGTCCTACAGGGAGAACAGGGCAAAGGGTGACTAAAAGATCACCTCAGACTGCTGGTCCAGAGCAAACCCAAGGGTGGGCCTTGGCTTGGAACATCTGCCCATACATAATAGCCATGGCTAAGATGGACACGTACCGGGAAATAGGGGAACCCTCCCCCCACCGCCACTGCCACCACCACACACGGGTGGAACGCGGGCAGAGCATCACCATCACGGAAGGGTTTTACTAAAACCAAACCCGTTCTCTCTATAAAGTATGGACACCCACGCTCCAGAACTTACAGCTGAAAGGGCACAAAACTTGTCTGACTCCGCAGAGTCCAGGAAGTCAAGCAGCTCGATCTCAAACAGGACAGTCGTGTTCGGGGGGATCAAGGGAGGGCAGCCCAGCGTTCCATAGGCATAGGTTGGTTTGAACAGAAACCTGGCCAGCTCTCCTCTTCGCATGCTCAGAAGGCCCAACTCCATGCCCCAGAGTGTAATATCTGAAAGAAGAGACAAAGATTTTGAAGTTCGCCCAGCATCCTGACTTACTGTTATCAATTTCTTCCCCCCTGAAGTCCAAATCTTCCCACGTCATACTCTAAGACTTCCACACTATGCCCCGATCACTTTCCAGTATATGTGCTGCTGAAGCGAGCACCTGATCACTTGTCAGTTTCTTTCCCACTACCACCACCGTCCCCAAACTGGCCTCTCTCCCACTGTTCTCTCAGTTCCTTCTTCCTGCAAGGAAGTTCCTGCTTCCTCACCCCACGCCCAGCTTCCATCCTGCTTGAACTCTTACTCAAACTCCAAGGCTCACTTTAAATGCCCCCTCCTCCATAAAGCCTTCCCCGATCTCCCCAGATGGAATCAATTGTGCCTTCCTTAAGCACTCCCACAACACTACTTAAACCTCCCCGGACTTCATCCGATTCTGTGAACGTGCTCTAACTTCTCCACCACACTAGCGGAGATATTCTAATCGTTTGAGTACATCTTCTCTTTTCACCATGTGTTATGGATACTAAGTCCCCCATAAACGTTGTTAACAAATAAACATGTTCTCTAATTCTCAGGATGCAAAGGTGAACTTGCCAGGTAAATCATCTCCCGAGTATCTAGACCTCAACGGGAAATGTGTAGGAGAATGGGGCTGGTTTAGCAAAACCTGGCCTCCAAAAAACCAACTCAAAGACTCCATGCTCTGAAGAGCTTCCCCAAAAGAATCCCTGCTTTTTGGGGCACCTGGGTGGCTCAGTGGGTTAAAGCCTCTGCCTTCAGCTCAGGTCATGATCCCAGGGTCCTGGGATCTAGAGCCCCGCATAGGGCTCTCTGCTCAGCGGGGAGCCTGCTTCCCTTCCTCTCCCTCTGCCTACTTGTGATCTGTGTCTTCGTCTTTCAAATAAATAAAATCTTAAAAGAAAAAAGAAAAAGAAAAAGAATCCCTGCTTTTCCAGCTGCTCATCTCAACTTACCCTCTCCAAGCTTCATCAACCGAGGAGTTTTCCTAAAGCAATTAGAATCAAAAGGCTTGTCCATATGCTCCAGATATCCAGAATATTTCACTAGAACAGAAAAAACGATACAAGCAAAACAAGCCAAGAATGCACAACTCTATGTCAACTCTCTGTTACCAAAAAAAATAAAATAAAATAAATGATGGGATTCAATGCGTTCAAACCATCTCCCGCCCTGATAGGAAAAATCTTTGCTCAACTATCCCACGCCTGCCCTTTGGCGGTTTCAAGAGCTTGGCTGGTGAGCCTCAATGACCCTTGTTCATAGCGGCCTCAAGCAAAGGGGAGATGGCTTTCCTTTAAGAACGTGAATTTTAACAAACAAGTGAGTTCTATCTTTTTTTTTTTTTTTTTAAACATAACTTTCCCTGCCCACCTCCCGGGTTAAGGTGCAGAACACGCCTATGGACCGATACTTTCGCATCGCCAGCTGGGAGGCAGACGGTACCTAGCACGGAAGCATCGGGGGTCACCAGCTCTCCGGCACCCTCTCGGATGACGTCCTTCAGCACGCCCCGGTCCCCGGAAATGTCCAGCATCCTCCGACTTAATCTCTGGTATGGAGACTTGTGGGGAGAGACACAAAACCTCAGAGCCCCTGGCGGGCACCCGGACCCCGGCACCCCACGTCCGTGACTGCGCAGCGCGAAGCCTCTCACCTGGTCAGATGCCTGGTCCCCTTGCAGGACTCCAGGGTTCCGCCTGCTCCCCCCCATCGCCACGTGGCCAGCCGAGGGCGCGAGCCCCCTCGAGCCCCTCGCCCTCCTCCTGGCCGTGGCCCAGCCACCCCTTTATACCGGCCCGTCTCACGAGGATCGCTTTGTGCCAACGGCCACCAACGGCCGTGGGGCCTAGAGAGGTGCGCCTGAGCACAAGGCGGGCACTCCCCCGCGCGTGATGGGGCACGTGACCAGACGGGACGCTCGTGATAGGGCACGTGACCCGGAAGCGCGGAGCTTGATGGGCACGAGGTGGGAACGCGGGGAGTGTGGAAGAGCTTGGGAAAGGGTCACGCAGGCCATGATGGGGCACGGCATGGGGACCTGCTGTGTGAGATGGAGTACGTGGCAGGGGCGCAGTGAGCTGATGGGGCACACGAAGGGGACTTCCGCTTGGGGACGGGGGGTGTGGCCGGCACGTGGCAGGGGAGCGCAGAGCTTGGCGGGGCACGTGATCGGGACGCACCGAGCGTGGGGGGCGCGAAGCATGATGGGAGACGCTGCGCCGACGCGCGGAGCGTGATGGGCCTTGTGGCGGGGCGTGCTGGGCGCCTGGCTGGAGACGCGTGGTTCGTGAGGAGGTGGGTGGGGGAGATGGCCTGAGGCACGATGGGGAACGGGAAGGGTTGGCCTGTGGCAAGATGGGGTTCATGGGAGGGGGGGATGCGGGGAATGAGAAGGGGCGCGGGGCCGGGAGGTGCAGAGTGACAAGGCGCGTGACGGGGGCGGGAGAGCGTGAAGGGGCGCGCCACCGGGCCGGTTGTGGGGGGACGGCCCTGGCCGGGACCTGTGGGGTGGCGCGGGACATGGGCCACCTGGGTGGCCTGGTGGGGGTGGGGGTCACCGGGGCAGGGGCTTCCAGGGCCCCTGGCGGGAGCACGCTGGGGAGGACAAGGTTCCAGAAACGGTCTACTGTCGGAAGCCGTCAGGCCCCACAGAAGAGGATTATCTCCCCCTTTTCCGCTTTTCCTGTCTTCCTCCTCATATCGGATACATTTAGGCGCAGACAGGTCTTTCAAGTCCAAAAGCCAGGGGCGCCTGGGTGGCTCAGGTCATGATCCCGGGGTCCGCATCCTGCTCCCTGCTGGGCAGGAAGCCAGCTTCTCCCTCTCCCACTCCCCCTGCTTGTGTTCCCTCTCTCGCTGCGTCTCTCTCGGGCAAATAAATGAATACAATCCTAAATAAATAAATGAAGTCGAAATGCCCAGTTCTTGAGAACGCAAGGTGACATTCCTCTCATTTCCCGTCGTAAGTCCACAAAATCCGGACCTGTTCCCTGGGTGTTGCGGGATTGCAGGGTTCTTGTCTCACGGAGGGGAAGAACGAATCTCGTGGATACAAAAGCGTTCAAGTGAAGCGAAAGTGTGTTTTTTTACTGATTTATCTTTTAAAAGACTCTATTTACTTAGAATCTACTTATTTCTTTATTATTATTTTTGTTTTTAAAGATTTTATTTATTTGATAGAGATCACAAGTAGGCAGAGAGAGAGGAGGAAGCAGGCTCCCCGCTGAGCAGGGAGCCCCATGCGGGGCTCAATCCCAGGACCCTGGGATCAGAGGCTTAACAACTGAGCCAGCCAGGCGCCCGTGAAGTGAAAGTTTATTTATTTATTTATTTTTAGACTTTATTTATTTATTTGACAGAGAAAGAGATCACAAGTAGGCAGAGGGGGAAGGGGAAGCAGGCTCCCTGGGAAGCAGAGAGCCCAATGTGGGGCTCTATCCCAGGACCCTGAGATCATGACCTGAGCTGAAGACAGAGGCTTAACCCACTGAGCCACCCAGGCACCCCTGAACATGGACTCTTGATAACACCCTTAATGACTTAATTGTTTGAGGCTTGGTCATTTTCTAGGGTTACCCTGTAGCCGCCAAAGAAAAATACTCCCTAACATTTAGGGCCAGGTGGTCTGTTTCCTTATCTCTTGTTCACTCTGGCTCAGCGCTTCTGCCTGCCAGGAACAGTTTGAGAGCCCAGCCAGCAGCCCCCTATGTCTCCGGGCCTACCTTAACCCTTTCCTTATTCCTGGGGGTGCAAAGCAAGGATGGCCCCGCCCCCGCCCCCTCCAACTTGTTCCCTGGGCTCCTTCTTCGCTTGCCTGCTCCAGGATTGAGAGGTCACCTCCCTCTCCTGCTCCAGTCTTGCCTTGACTACTAGGTTGTTTCTTCTGCTTAGATATGTCCTAAAATGTCCCACCGTAAATAAGCCCCTTTATCCTACGTCTCAAAGGTGGTCCCGTTTCCTGCTATTCACAGAAAGACGTTTCAAAAGAGTTGCTTCGAAGGCTTTCTCAACCATTGTATGTCCATCATTCATTTTCTCTTTAACCCACTTCAGTACCACTTGTCCCTATGCCGTGTCACCAACACTGCACTGAATGCCATCGTGGGTAAGACGCCTCTTTATCCACACATTACTGGACTCTTGTCAGCATTTGATGACACTGATCTCTCCTGGAACACTTCTTTCTTTTCTGTATTAGTTTCCTGTCTTTATCACAATCGATTACCAGAAAACTAGCTGTTTAGAGCGGTAGGTATTTATGATCTTACCTATTTATCACCAGTTCTGTAGGTGAGAAGTCTGACAAGAGTCTCACTGGACTAAAATCAAGACCTCAGCCTGAAGAGGTGTTCTGTGGGCAGAACTTGAAGCCCATCCATGGTAATCCGGAGTTAGAGCTCTACACTTGAGGTCCCCACATCCTTGGCAGTTATCAGCCAGGGGCCACATCTAGCTCGTAGAGGCCCGTTTCCCTGCCCTTGCCCCTGGCCTCCCTGCTGGCCAGTTAGCAGCAGTATGCTGACTCTTCTCATGCTCTGAATCTTCTTGACGACTCTTCATGCCTTCCTGACTCTCACCCAGGAAAGTTCTCTACTGTTTTTTTTTTTAATTTAAAAATCATTATTTTTAGAGAAAGATGGGGAGGGGCAAAGGGAGAGTGAGAATCCTCCAGCCACTCCCCGCTTAGCACGGAACCCCATGCAGGGCTCAATCTCAGGACCTGAGACTATGACCTGAGCTGAAGTCAGAAGTTGGGCCCTAAACCAACTGAGCCATCCAGTTCCCTGCTAGTCAGGAGTCCCAAAAGTTTCCTACTGTTAAGGGGTCATATGGATCTGCTTCCTGGTGACTGTATACTCCTACCTTACCAGCTGTATCTTTTCAATCACGCCCTTCTTCCTGATCTCTCTACACAGTAGCTACCTCCGGGCTCTGTTCTCAGATGCTTGCCCTTCTCTGTTCTTAACCCCAGAGAGATCCTAGCCATTCCCACAAGTTTAAGTATGTGATGTTCTTAAACAGGTAGCATATACCGGCCCAGCCTAGGGCCTCCCCCGAGCGCCAGGAGCACAGGGCTCCTGTGCCCAGTTGCCTTTTTCAGTGGTTCTTAAAGTGTACTTCCCAGACAGCACCAGGACTGTCGGGAAACTTGTTAAAAATGCAAATTCTTGAGCCCACTCCTGTGCTCCTGAATCAGGAACTCAGGCCAGAAGGCAGAAGCTTGTGTTTTCACAAGCACTCCAGGTGGTTCTGCTTGCTGAGGTCTTCAGACCAGGACTCGTCAGTTGCTCCACCTGGATGTCCTCAGGTGTCTGACTCTAGATCTTCCCACCTACTGTTTCACCTTGATCAAAATTTTATTTATCAGGCTTTACTATCTACCCACCCAGGTGCTAAAGCTACTGTGTATCTACGCAGTGGCCAGAGTAGTGGTTTAAAAATACGAGTCAGATGATATTTCCTTGCTTTAAAGTCCTCCAGTGGCTCCCACTGCCCTTGACATTTATTATTACTATTATCATTATTATTATTTTAATTTAAGTAGGCTTCACACTGGGCCTCAACACAGGGCTCAAATTCATGACCCTAAGATCAAGGCCTGAGCTGAGATAGAGAGTCAGTTAACTGCGTTAGCCGCCCAGGTGCCCCTGCCCTTGAAATTAAATCTAAACCTTCACCCTCCTCTACGGGACCCTCTTTGGCCACCCTGCTGACCTCTCCTGGTGTTCCCTCTCACTACAGTCCAGCTGCTCAGGTCTCCTCTCTAGGGTAGCTTATACATACTGAACTCTTTCTAGCCTCGGAGGCTTTGCATTTGCTGCCCATTGCCTGGTCTGTCCTCCTGTAGTCTTCTCAGCAGCTGGCATCTTTGAATCCTTCAGGCCTCAGCTCAGCCATCCATCCTCAAAGACACTGCCCTGCCCCTTTCTGAGTGTCTCTCAACCCGTTACCTCCTGCCCTTTTTGTTCACTGCACCGTTCACTTCCTGCCTAGCATCGGATACTATGATGTTGTCTTTTTTGTGATCCTGTTCCACTCTTACTACCGTAATATTACAGATTCTGAAAGGACAGAAACCTCATTGGTCTTGTTCTCTGACGTCTCCCTAGTGCTCAGCTTGGTGGTTGGTACATAATAGGTGCTCAATAAATATCTGTTAAATTAGTAAATCAGTTTTCTACATGTCTGTGCGGGACCTTGGACTTGCTTGTCACGGACTAGAGACTGCCCCCGCGGGCAGACAGGAATGCTTAGGCCTGTGGGGGTTGTTCCTGCAGGTTTAGAGCTCTTCTTCCTTCCTTCCTTTTTACTCATCTAAACTGTGTTTTTTTTTTTTTTTTTTTTTTTTAGATTTTAGATTTTATTCATTTAAGAGAGAAAAAGAGCTTGTGCGGACATGATACGGGCAGAAGGGCACATGTAGAGGAAGAAGTAGGCCCAATTTTGGGTGCGACATGGAGCTCAATCCCAAGACCCTGGGATCATGACCTGAGCTGAAGATGCTTAAAAACAGCTGAGCCACCCATGTGCTCCTCTTTCTCTCTCTCTTTCTTTTTTTTTTTAAAGATTTTATTCAGTCATCTGAGAGAGAGAGAGAGATCACAAGTAGGGATAGAGGCAGGTAGAGAGGGGGAAGCAGGCTCCCTGCCGAGCAGAGAGCCAGATGCAGGGCTCAATCCCAGGACCCCAAGACCACGACCCGAGCCGAAGGCAGAGGCTCAACCCACTGAGCCACCCAGGTGCCCCACTTTCTTTCTTTCTTTTTTAAGGATTTTATTTATTTACCCGACAGACAGAGATCACCAGGAGGCAGAGAGGCAGGCAGAGAGAGAGGGAAGCAGGCTCCCTGCTGAGCAGAGAGCCCGATGCCAGGCTCGATCCCAGGACCCTGGGATCATGACCTGAGCCGAAGGCAGAGGCTTTAACCCACTGAGCCACCCAGGCGCCCCCCCCCCACTTTCTTTTTTAACATTGATTTATTGAGATGTTTGGGTGGCTTAATCGGTTAAGTGTCTTCTTTCATAGGTCATGATCCCACGGTCCAGAGACTGAGTCCTGCATCGGGCTTCTTGCTCCGCGGGGAGCCTGCTTCTCCCTCTGCGGGCCATTCCCCTTGCTTGTGCACGCTCTCTCTGACAAATAAAATCTTTAAAAAATAATAAAAACAAGATTGATTTACTTTTAGAGAGAGTGCATACAAGTGTGGGGAGGGGCAGAGGGGGAGAATCGCCAGGCAGACTCCCTGCTGAATGTGATCCCGACGCACACAGGCTTGATCCCAGGACCCATGAGATCATGATCTGACTCAAAACTAAGAGTCAGAGGCTTAACCGAATGAGCCATGTAGGCACCCTTAGGGCTCTTGTTTCTTTTTCTTTTTTTTTCTTAAGAATTTATTTATTTATTTATTTGTTTATTTGTCAGAGAGAGAGACTATACAGGCAGGGGGAACAGCAGGCACAGGGAGAAGCTGGTTCCCTGCTCATAAAGGAGTCCTATGTGGGACTCGATCCCAGGACTCTGGGATCATGACCTTAGCCGAAGGCAGGGGCTTTATTTTGAGTGAACCACCCAGGCATCCCAGAGCTCTTGTTGCTTAATGCTCTGAGAGACCCACCCCCACCTTTTTTCCCAATCAGTAATTTTTACCACACTCCCATGGTTTGCATAGTATGTTAAGGCTATAATATTTATTGATTATTTAAAGAAATGTCATCAAATTTCTAAATCTTTGAAAGACTTTATACGAAAAGTTGGTAATTCAGTAATATTGAGTAAAGGAAGTGAGTAAAGGAAGCACATTCTGGGTAATTCTGTCTATTTGAAATTCAAAACCAGGCTATGCTAATCTGTGATGATAAGAAGCAGGTTAGTAGCTGTCCTTGTTAGGGGGTTCTGACTGGGGGAGCACAAAGAATGCCTTGTGGGTGCTGGAAGCATTTGTATGTTGATGTTGAGGGTTAGTATACATTGTAATGTGTACATCAAGCATGTGGTTAAGATTTGTGCCCTTTATACTCAAAAAGTATATAAAAATACCCTCAAAAATAGATTCAGAAAGAATCGTGTCAAAGCATGAGTCCACTCCTATTTGGGGTCTGTAAGGTGCGGCTGGGGGCCCACTCAGTCTCCCCCCTTCCTCAAACCGTGGCCAAGGTGAGCACCTGCATGTTGGAATTATCAGCGTTGCTGGCCGAAAGGAGGCTGCTTCCCAAGTCCCGTGATGTGGCCCGGTGTCCACCTGATTCTGAGTGACCTTGAGGACGCAGGAGTGTTGCTGGGAAAGAGGAGGAGGAAAGGAGCAGAGACTCAGGGTGGAGCAGGTGTTCAGCTCCAGTTCCTACAACTCTTAGTGCCTCTGCCCCATCCAGACAAGAAGGAAAAAACCGAGCAGATCTGGGGGACATCTCCACGGATTCTGAGAAAGCAGGTAGTTCATCGTGGGGGCTCTCCCTCGGTCCGCCGCTGGCTTCTGCCTCGATGCTTCCCTCCTCTCGGTGCCACTCAGCTTTCACGGGGTCTCAGGTTCTCCAGAACAGTGTGGCTAAGACCGCAGTCTCTGCTTTAGAATGACCTGGGGGGTGTTATAAATGCAGATTTCTGGGGCTCACTGGAAATATGTGAAGGGGGACTCAGGGGTCTCTTTTAACTGCGCTTCCAACAGCTGCTCTCCAGTTTGAGAACTGATCTAGAACGTGGGAAGGACCTTGGCTTGCTTGTGCGGTCCATTTCTGGGTCTGTGTAGCTGGAGGGCATATTGTTGGTGTCACTCCAAATGACCTTGAAGACAGCCCTTTTTGTGGTTGCTTCCAAATCTGGGCGGAAAATGTAGAATTCTATATTTCCAAGTGAGTTTCCTCTAATTAAGCCCTTTGTTTTAGAGACAGAAAACAGACCCGGGTCATAGGGGTTTGGAATCCAGGACTGGAGCGCCTATGGCAGTCTAATTTCCAGTGGAACTTGCCCGGAGATGGGGCCCCAGGGGGTGGAGGGAGCAGGCTTGAGAAAGGTGCCCTCTCTTCTAGCCGGGTACTGTGGATGGCGGGGCAGGTGAGCGTGCCCGACCTGGAGGACCGCCTTCAGTGCCCCATCTGCCTGGAGGTCTTCAAGGAGCCCATGATGCTGCAGTGTGGCCACTCCTACTGCAAGGGCTGCCTGGTGTCCCTGTCCCGCCACCTGGACTCAGAGCTCCGCTGCCCAGTGTGCCGGCAGGAGGTGGATAGCAGCAGCCCCCCGCCCAACGTGTCCCTGGCACGGGTGATTGAAGCCTTACAGTTCCCTGGGGACCCAGAGCCCACGGTCTGTGAGCACCATCGGAACCCGCTCAGCCTCTTCTGTGAGAGGGACCAGGAGCTCATCTGTGGCCTCTGTGGCCTGCTGGGCTCCCACCAGCACCACCGTGTCACACCCGTCTCCACAGTCTACAGCCGCATGAAGGTGGGTAGTGAGGCTGCTGTGATCGGGGGAGGGCGGCAGGTGCTGGTGGTACAGGGACACCCCGAGTCCAGCTCCTGCCCTCTCCGGAACCACTGCCTGGCACAGAAAGGTCCCGGGCCAAGATGCCAGTTCCCTCCAGCCCTCTGCTGGAGCGGAACTCAGAGAGCGTCCATCCATCCATCACATTCTGAGCAGCTGCTCCAGTCTCCAGGTGCTGGGGACTACCGGCCTGCATGATAGAGTCCCCTGTCAAGTGCTAGCCCCGGCCCTTGCTCGGTTTTTCCTGGTAGAGCTCATTCATATTTGAGTGCTCCCCAGAAGACACATGAGGGCAAGCTCTTTGTTTTGTTTCTTTGGATTTTTTCTTTTTTTTCTTCCTTTTTTTTTTTTTAAGATTTTTAAAAATTTATTTGACAGAGATCACAAGTAGGCAGAGAAGGAGGCCGACAGAGAGAGGAGGAAGCAGACTCCCCACTGAGCGGAGAGCCTGATGCGGGGCTTGATCCCAGGACCCTGGGACCATGGCCCGAGCTGAAGGCAGAGACTTTAACCCACTGAGCCACTCAGGCGCCCCTTTTTTCTTTTTTTTTTTTTTTTAAGATTTTATTTATTTATTTGACAGAGACACAGCGAGAGGGGGAACACAAGCAGGAGGAGTGGGAGAGGGAGAAGCAGGCTTCCTGCCGAGCAGGGAGCCCAATGTGGGGCTTGAACCCAGGACCCTGGGATCATGATCTGAGCGTAAGGCAGCCGCCTAACTGACTGAGCCACTCAGGCGCCCCTCCTCAGGTATTTTCATGCCTAGCGCCATGCCTAGCATATAGTAAAAGCTTAAAGCATATTTGAAGATAGAGCGGATTCCTGTCCTTGTGGACTTTCGCCTTAGATCTAGCAGGTCATCATTTAAGGTGAATGATGATGACACCGTCTTAGGTAAATACGTTGATTTAAGATTTATGAAGGGGGTGGAGTTATCATTGTACGTTACAAATGAGGAAACTGGCTTACAAATGAGGAAACCGGCTCGGAGAAGGTAAGGTCATACAGCTTGTCAGTGGCAGAGTGTGGACTCAAACTGTGGCTAGTTTTCTTTCCATTGCCAGCAGATCAAAGGAGGGCAGGAAGGATTCTTCGAAGTGAGTTGCTAGAGGGCATCTGGCACAGTGGGAGGGAGGGAGAGTAAAGGTCAGGAATGACAAAATACAGGTGATGGGGCAGAAAAAAGAAAGAGCCTGGAGATCTGAAGGCAGAGTTCCAGGGGTTCCTGGCTGAGCGCCCCGGGGGAGCCTTTGTTTGCTTCTCCAATCCTGGAAGACGAGTATGAAACACGCACAGGGCCAGCGCAGCCATCCAGCAGCCCCTCTTGCCCATAGAGGTTTACGTGGCATCTAATGTGTGCTCAGTGTTGTGCTAGAGCCCGTGGTACAATAGTGGGCAAGAGGTTTGGCCCACCCTGGGGGAGCTCACAGCCGGGGAGTCTGGCAGAGAATAGCATGTGTCGGGTGCTACTACTGTCAGGGTTAAAGACAGGCAATGGGAGACCGTCTCGAATGTAGCTCCTGCATGGTCTCAGGTGGTCAGGGAAGGTTTCCTGGAGGAAGCAGACTGCTAAACCAAGACCTGAAGCAAAGGAGGAAAAAAAGGGGAGGAAAGCATTCCCTGTGTAAAGACAGCCCTGCAAAAGATCAGGAGGGAGGGGTGTTGAAGAAATGGTAGGTTGTTCCTTTGAGCTCAGGGGAGAGTTAGGTACGTGGAAGCCAGGTCATGGTAAGGCTTGTGTGACATGTGAAGGGATTTGTAGTTTATTCGGAGGCCCATCCTGGTTGGGGGTGGCACTGGAGGGTTTTATGCAGAGTTGGGATGTGGTCCGAGCACTCTGCCGGAGAGTGGACTGGAGAGTGAGGCTGGGGGTGGGTAGGAGACTGGGAGTAATGAGATATGGGCGGTGATAGAAGCCGCAGGAGGGGAGACGACCCACCAGAAGAGCCTGCAGCGTGAGAGGGAAGACACGGATGATGGGTTTAAGATTCAGGTAAGTAGGGGCGCCTGGGTGGCTCAGTGGGTTAAAGCCTCTGCCTTCAGCTCAGGTCATGATCCCAGGGTCCTGGGATGGAGCCCCGCATCGGACTCTCTGCTCAGCAGGGAGCTTGCTTCCTCCTCTCTCTCTGCCTGCCTCTCTGCCTACTTGAGATCTCTGTCTATCAAATAAATAAAATCTTTAAAAAAAAAAAAAAGATTCAGGTAAGTAGAGCACCCCAAAAGGGACAGAAAGAATCGACAGAGTCGGAACACTGGCTGAATCTAGCTTCCTGGAAATCAGAACAGAGCATTTTAATGAGAACACGATCACTTGTGTGAAATGCCTGCCGAGGGTTGGAAAGAGTCTGTTAGATTCAGCAGTAAGGATTGCTTATCTTGGCAAGAGTAGTTTTAGTGGAGTGTGAGAGGCGGAAGCCAAATTGCAGGGCAGTGACACCGAGCCCCGTGTCTTACTCGCCCAGGGAGGAGGGAAACACACAGGAGCTTCATCATTTCTGCCTTGGAGCCTGGGACTGCTTGGGTCCTGGTTTTTAGATGTGAGTGTTTGTGATCCCAAGACTCTTCTCTGTGATGCAACAAAATCGTGTTCCTGTATTGGATCCCTTTCCTATGTTCCTGTTTACCTCCTGTTGATTGAGATCTTGAGGTGGTTTATTTGTATGATTCTGTTTCTTCTCCTGGTGACCCAGTTTGTTCTTCTTCTTTTTTAAATATTTTATTTATTTATTGACAGCGGGAGCATACAAGCAGGGGGAGCGGCAGAGGGAGAGGGGGAAGCAGGTTCCCCACTGAGCAGGGAGCCCCATGCGGGGCTTGGTCCCAGGACCCTGAGATCATGACCTGAGCCCAAGGCAGAGGCTCAACTCATTGAGCCTCTCAGGTGTCCCCTGGCTTTATTCTTTATTCGGCTCCTTTGCTGAAAGGATTTTGTATGGTTTGTCTGTCCATCCCTCCCTCCCTCCCCCTCCCTCCCTCTCTCCCTCCTTCTCTCTCTCTTTCTTTCTTTCTATTTATTTTTTAATAATGTCTGCACCCAGTATGGGGCTTGGGCTCACAACCAAGAGATCAAGAGTCACATGCTCTTGCAGCTCAGCCAGCCAGGCGCCCCTCTTGCCGCTGATTTTTGCTTGGAACTATCTAAGCCACAGCCCATGTACGTTCCGTGGGCACAGACCCGCAGGGTTCCCCTTAAGTAGTGCAGCTGAATGGGGGTCTGGGTGGTCCTGGTCAAACCCTTAAGACTCTGTTGGATTTGAGGCCAGGGAAGCCCAGGAGAAGTGAGTTTACTTCAGCTTGGGGAGGCCCCAAATCCAGGCGGGGCCCAGGTCTGCCAGGGAAGGGTTAGGTCTTTATAGGGCGTGGGGAGTCCCCAGGTACAAGCTGGGCAACCGTGTGCACGACTGGCCTCCCTTGGGGCCAACTTGTGGTGCTATCTTGATCAAATGCCCATTGACTGTAGACCTCCAGGTGACCAGGAGTTGGGTTGGGGGGTACCCGATGGCCAGCATTCCCTTCAGGGAGCGTCGGCTTCAGACGGGTCATCGCCCTTCTTGGATGCTGTGTGGTGCCTTCTAGGTGGACGGTGTTTAGCGTCTGTCACCGTGTCCTGAGGAGGGATGACTTGGAGATCCTTTTCTGTCTGGGTAATCCCTGCCCTCAGTGTAGAATATTCTTGAATAATCCTAACTTGTTTTGGAGTCAAGAGTGCTCGGGTAGCTCTTTCCCTGGTTCCGCTGGGAGTGCCTCCGGCCATCGGGATGCTCCCTGGAAGGGTGAAGCCTGGGACTGGCGCCAAAGAGCTGGGAAGCTGCAGGGGGGCCGCTCACCGGGCCCCGGTGCGTCGCCCGCAGGAGGAGCTGGCGGCTCTCATCTCCGACCTGAAGCAGGAGCAGAAGAAGGTGGACGAGCACATTGCCAAGCTGGGCAACAACCGGACCCGCATTGTCGTGAGTGCCCTTTCCCCGCACCTTTCCCCGGGGGCCCCCTTGCCTTTCCCGCGGAGCTCAGTTCTCATCGTTCTTCACAGAAATCCATGCTTTCGTGCAAAGCCGGGATTCAAAGCCTTCCAGGGCAGAGTGGGGGAAAGTCCCCTCAGGGGAATGAGCTCAGTTGTTAGGACTCTGTCCAAGTTGGCCGTGTCCCTCGTGTCCTTGGGAATGAGATAACAAGAACCTACGTCCCAGAGGTAAACAGCTCGAAGTGTGGGCCTGACTCTCGTGCCCTCAGTGTCTGTCTGACCTTGATGGTGTGTGTGTGGTGCCCGCCCAGTACCTTGGAGCAGAGGTGTGGAAAGGCTTGGTGGCTTTCTGCTTTTCCTGAGTGACAGGCACACTGGGGCTGGGAAGTGTTCTGAAAAAGATTCACGGCAGCTACGCTCTCCGTTTTGAAAGAGAAAAGGCACTTTACTGAGAGTATAAAAATCTAGTAGAAACAGAAGAAAAGGGAAATTGTGCACTGATGAGGGCATAGTAATCAGTAAAGGAGACTCAGACAGAGTTACATCAAACTGGGTGCTTAAAACATCCAGCCTCATCTGCTGGGGAGGCTGTGGAGACCGCCAGGCTGGAGTCCCGATAGAGCGGCCTGGGCCGAGCATCCTACCCACGGGCGGGTGAGCTTTCCAACTGACCATACCCGTAAGGGCTGTATTTATAGCGCACCTGAAGTTAAACGTTTGTTCGCCGATGTGCGGTTTGGAGCGAGCTGCATTCCTGTGTCCTCGTGTCTCTACGTGCGGGGTGCGCTTGCCGCTTCTCCCAGATTCCGTTCCAGGCGCCCAGCCCAGCCTGGTGCTGGGGGGGACGTAAGGCAGGATTTACAGCTCTTGTGTCCAGACCAGAAGGGCCACTTCTGACCTGACAGCCAGCTGATGTCCACTGATCAGGCTCCCAAGGTCACTTGTGCAGCACGAGTCTCACAAACAACATTCTTCGTCCCGCCTGGGCGTGAGCGCAGGTTGGGAGGTCGTGGCCAGCTATGCAGGACAAGTCCCAGAAAGCTCCATCCACACAGTCCAGGGGCGTGTGAACCCCAGCTCTTCTGGCAGTTGTGGGACAGGGGCCGAGGGCCAGTGTCCCCTGAGTCTTCTCGGTTAACTGCCCCACCTCAGAGGGGCCCAGTGGAGGCTGAACTCAGGGTCTCACACGGAATCCGGCTGTCTAAAGTCTGCTGTCCCAGAGCCTCGCGGACTTTTTTCAGTTGTGAAATCCCGTGCTGATGCTAAACTGATTTGCATGCGTAGTAGTTAAGGTAGATGTGAGCAGAGCCAGTGTGTTTGAAGTGGGAGCTGGGGGCTAGTCTCCCCCCCCCCTCTGTTGCCCTCCCCCGGCCACACACGGGAGGCCCAGGCACAGTGCGAACCCCGGGCGGGAGTGAGCCCTGCAGCTCCGCTCCGAGAGGCAGCTCCAGCGGGAGGCCCAGGAAGGCCTCCGCTGCCCTGGCCCGGGGCCGCCAATGCCAGCCATAGCCGCGCGGTTCTGGTGGAGGCTCCAGCTTTGACCAGCTCCTCCTCGTGGCAGAACGAATCGGACATCTTCAGCTGGGTGATTCGTCGCGAGTTCCAGGAGCTGCACCACCTGGTGGACGAGGAGAAGGCGCGCTGCCTGGAGGGGTTGGAGGGTCATACCCGTGGCCTCGTGGCCTCCCTGGACATGCAGCTGGAGCAGGCCCAGGGCACTCAGGAGCGGCTGGTGCAGGCCGAGCGCGTCCTGGAGCAGTTCAGTAATGAGAGTCACCACGAGTTCATCCGGGTGAGTGGCCGAGGGAGTGTCCCCCATGCCGAGGCTCCCAGGTCCCAAGAGCTTCCCCCGTGCCTTAACCCTTCTGTCTTGTCTTCCAGAAGTATCACTCCGTGGCCTCCAGGTAATAACCCCGGAGGGAGCTCTCAGCTTGGATCTGGTGGCTCCTCTCCACCTACCGGTGCCTTGGCAGCAACTGCCCGCGTATGGCTCTGTCCTGAGCCCAGGGAGCCCTGCCTTTAAGGCTCTCAAAGACCGATGGGCGGCAGATGACGAACTGTGGTTACATCACTGTGGTTACCTAAAACCACAGAAGTCCACACAAGCTGCCGAAATAACAGGACAAGGTGACTGGGGTTGCGGGTGGGGGGAATTGGCAGAGCTGACGCACAGGTGGACAGGCTTGGGGCAGAGGACAGGTGCTGACCAGGCAAGCAGAGTGGGGAATGGTCACGTGAAAAGGTGAAGTAGGGTGTGGGACTGGGATAAAATGTGTGCCGCAGGGCAGAACGGGCCACGAGTGGGAGAGGTAAGAGCCGGAAGGAGGGGCCGAGAATCCTGAACCATGGCTCCTGGGAAGGGATTGAACCCATGTTCCAGTCCCGAGAAATGAACAACCACGAAGTTCTTGGCCTTCCTTGGGTCCTGATTGTG